>NC_142202.1:24561256-25161256 GCF_049639895.1 Pseudopodoces humilis | reverse complement strand
TTTTATAGGGGAAGGCAGTTCTAACCTGAAGCACAAGAGTTTTGTCCACTTGTGCTTTGATTGTTAGTGGAAATTAAAGTATAAATTTCTGTGTTACAAATATAGCCCTGTGTTGCTGCAGCTTCCAGAGCATTTTTCTAACATTTCTGGAAGCATTCTGAAAAATTTTCAAGTAGTTCTTTTAATGGGTATATCAGAGTGGATGATACCATTTTTTTTTTTTTTTAATTTATATCTTTGAGAAAAAGATAAAGAACTTGCAGTCATTACAATTTCATTCTTCTAGCTGTCCACTGGCTAGCTCAAAGTTGACTATTGCTATTTATATGTTACTAAGGAGTTACTTAAGTTCTAGGCATCTCACTTGTTTGTTAAATCCTGGAGGAGTTAAAATTTAGTATCTTACTGTTATTCTTACCTTGTGCTACTGGATTTTATGCTGATTAGTCTAACGACTTCTGTTTTCCAAAAGTACCCAGTGTTTGGTTAAAACGGGCAATAGAAGAAGACAAAAAGTAGGGGAAAGAATTGTGGGAAATGGTGCCCTTGGGAATACTTTTAGTGAGTCATGGCATTTCTTGTAGCAACAAAAAAGTATGATGTTAATCTGACAAGGTGCTTACCATGAAAAGTAGTGTTCCAGAGCTTTTTTTCCTTTTTTGTTTGTTTGATTTTGTTTCTAGTTTCTCTGATTTTAGGTACCTTTCCTTTCTCAGTTTATTTTTATTCCTGCTTAATTCTGATGTGTTGTGGACATTGTGAGTTGTTTCCACTGTCACCTGATGGAACAGTAATTTTACTTTTTTGTAGAAGTGGATAAATTGGTATTGTGCTCAGTGAATAAAATAAACTCACAAAGGGATCTGAATAAAATGAGAGCTAGCCCAAAGGGATTGGTGGGAACTTGCATCTGTCAGGAAGTGGAACTGAGACTGAAGGAGGGGATCTGTCCTTTCTTGTCAGTCTTTTTTCCCTACTTCAATTCTTTCTTCTTTATCCTTTCCCTAGTGAAATACCATGCAGATAGTTAGCTGGGGTCTGGAATATTCTTCCCGAATCTGGAATATTCTCTTCCCAAACCGGTTGGGGGGTGGGAAAAAAAAAGGGCCACGTGGGTTTGCTTCCCGGGGGGAGCCCCACTGGAGGTTTTCTCCCAAATTTTGCCCTAAACCAGGACAAGGAGAAACTTTAGAAAATAGGGCAATGTAAAAATCATGTTCTTGAAAAAGGTAATGCCAAATACTACCAATGTTCTTCATTATTAAAGGATTTTTAAAAAAACAAATATCTCTTAAACTGTTGTCATGGCTCCATTAGGAAAGAGGTTCTGCTTCAGGCTGCTTCTAGAGTTTATGGCCTGCTGAGTTACCAAATCAGGATTTCAAACAGCAAGGGGTAAGCTGGTCTTTTGGGCTACTTTCTGCTCACAAGAGGCAACCAAATGGTAAACCACCAGTCTGTATTTTGTACCCCAGGGATGATTTCTCTGCCATTTAGCAGCTTGCTGCCAGTGCTTCTGAAATAATGGAATTGCCACCAGCAAGCTTTTCTCCACTGGACTTCTTTCCTTGGGCCTTAAACTATGACTGTTTGGTGAGAAGCCAGCCAGCAGATAGACTGTGAAAAAGCTTTGGAGGCAGGAAATTGTTTTGTAGAGAATGACAGCACTCCTGGCTTTTAGGCTGCCATTTCACAAAATTTGGAGCCATTACTTTATAGGACTCCTAGAGCACCTGTAACATCAAGGAATACAAACTTGGGGTTTTGGTTGGTTTTTTAAACTAGTCTAGAAAGCTTACAAAAATTTAGCTGAAGAATTGTCTGAAGAGGCAGAGATGAGGGAGGGCAATTTCAGAAGTTGCTGAATTTTGTTTTTGCCACCCAGGAAATACTACCTTTTTCCTTATAGGATTATGGAGGAGGATCATCTGGTTTATTTTAAGCAGTTGTAAGCACAGTTGAGAATAGATTTTCTGAAATGCTTATGTGTAATGATAATTTCACCTGCACAGGTTGTACATAACCTTGGTGTGGCACATACTCAATTTTTTTTTATTCTTAGGTATATCAGCTTGTTCTTTAAAAAAAAAAAAAAGCCAAGCTTTTTTTTTTTTATTGCTGTGCTGGAAATAAGAACACTTTCTCCTTATGTTTCTTGTTGTCGTATTTTATTTTGAGACAATAAATGTTTAAATAAATCTGTTGATGTCTGGTTTACACGGCAGAATGGGTGGATGCTTCATCCTGCTTATTGTCAATTCTGTAAAATGTGGCATGATCCTGTTGGTGTTTAAACCATTGTTGTCTTAACACACTGACCTCTGTGATATCTCTTGTACATTTTAATTGACAAGAAAGGTATGATTTGCTGCCTTGATTTACTGTGTTCTGGAAGATCTGTCCGTGACTGTTCTTGAGATTTTTCAAAACGTGAGAGCTTTAGTGACTAGCTGTAATGGGACAATAGACTTTCATAGCACTTGGATGACTTAAAACTTTATTTTTGTGGGAATATTATTTGAACCATTTAATTCATGAGGTGAAAATCTCAGAGAAACGTGTCACTGTGAGAAAATGTATGACTGACTTATTAAGTAGAAAGGCACTGAGATGAATCACTTGTATTTGTTTATTTTAAAATGGAATGTTTTTGAGACTGTTAATCAGCAAGAAGTGCATTATTTTTTTGATATTGTGTGATTAGCCTAGATCCAAAATGACTCACAGAATTGTAATATTTATTTTATTTTTGTTTGTTTCTGTTCAAGCAGAAACATTGTGAACCAGATAAGGTTCCTTACACTTGCACCTCAAGAGGAAGGAAATGTTAAAGAAGAACCGGTTTCAGAAGTTCAAACCAGACCCACCTGGCAGTTTGACTGGGCATTAAATAAAGTGGATAACACTATCAGAAAAACTGGCCGCATCCCTAAAACTCTTTTACTAAGAATCTTCCAGGAAATAAGCAAAGCAGGTAAGTTGCTTTTAATTAAAACAAAATAAAGCTGAATTTCAGGCTGGTGTTTAACCAAGGAAATGAGTTCATCAAGCCAAGGAAATTGAGTGTTCTGATCTGTATTTTGTCTTTGAGTGTTTGATCTGCTGCATATGTGGATGGTGAGGCTTTAAATGCTTTATTTTGCTTTGAATGCTCATGTTAGCATTTTCAGGGTTTTTTTTTTGTTTTTAAGAATTTATAAGTCTTATAAAAATGTACTTTTAAGGTATGTTATATTGTCTTGTTTTCTGTCGGTTTTTAATCTGGTAATGCACTTTCCTCATGTAATTGTACTGTGCTTTCCGAGCAGGGATCATACCTGTCTCCTTTCCACAGTATATTTTTAAACTGTCTGTAATGAACCATGCTGCCTTTAAGATGTTATTTGTTTTAAAATGGAACTGCAAGAGGGAAATGTGGAGGTGATCCACAAGTTTCCACGTTTCCAGGTAGCTGTGGTTATTCATGATGATAAAGCTTTATTTTTTTCTTTTTTAATAAAATAAAACCAAATAGCTTAGGCATTGTCCATTCTAACAGATTTAATACCTCTTTGGCTAAAATATGCAGACTGCATTAGTATTTTGCAAACCAGCTGCCACAGTTGATGGGGTTTGGTACCAGTTAGGATGAGTCAGTGGAGATATTTAAAGAATATACTTGCTAATTACTACTGCTGATATTTATCAGTGGCAGCATGTATTGTTTTGCTTAAGTTTTAAACTTTGCTGTGTGTTGCTCTGGACTGTAATGGCTTGTCTAGCAGGCATTGTGCTTTTAAAAGTTTTGCATTTTACTGTTTGAAGGCTGAACCTTCAATTCATGCTCTTTCTGTTGAATTTAGTTGTTTGTTTTTTTTTTTCCCTTGGGACATCCTTTCTGATTCTGACTGCTTTGTTGTTTTTTTTATGTAAATCTCTAGGTCATGAATGTGGGTTGGCAAGAATTTTGTGTCTCTAAACCTCTCTGCAAGTAGTTCTTCATGAACTTTGACTAATTCCAGAGTTTCCAAGTCATACTAACAAAAATCTTAATCGCTTACAGGGTATTCATTTGGCTTTATAATTGTATTTAGAATTAAAGTGTAGAACCTCACAAATGATTTAACTAAGGTGCTATTAGAATAAATGGCAAATATTACCATATGAAAAATTTAGTCCCTGTTTATTAATTAATAAAGAAACTAGTTTAGTGTAAGTGTGGGAAGTTGGTGTTGATTTCTGCCTGTTTGTATTGTTTTTCCATTTCTAATTATAACACAAAAATACCTGAAAAATGTGTTTGCAGTAAATCTTACTGTTCATCTCGCCATGCTCACACTGCCAGTAGTTTTTGATTTTCTTTTCCCTTTCAAGGTACTAGGTTACTGGTAGTTGCAGCACTGGCATTATGAAGCTGAAGATGTGTTGGCATTTTCATTGCATGAAATAATTGTGTGCAAGGATTTAAAGACTGGTCAATTATGAGTTGATGATCACACTTGACGGCATGCTACTTTCGAAAGAAGCTTGCATTTTTATTTGAAATTGCTGGGTTTGCATCTGATGGGATAGAAAAAAAAATTGTCTTCAGCTGATTGGGTCATCCATGACAGATTCTGCAGTGCTGCGTTTGCCTCAGGAATAGTAGTGAAGTGGAAGAAAGAGATGAGTTTATAGTTAACTTTTTTGACATTTTGCGACTAGTACAGAAGTCAGAAAAGGCAGATAATCTTACAGTTGCCTTCACTATTCTCTAGATGTAAATTTTCTCATTTGCTATGTATTAAGCATAGGCAGAACTGGAAATGGAAATTTACATGTGGAAATGTCTCTGACTGCCACTTCTGGAATTGTATTGAATTGGCATGAAATATTTTGACATTTTAGAAACTTACCAGAAAGTTATGTGCCTGTTAGGCACATAAAATGTCGGGATCTTGAATTGGGAAGTTGAAAATATTAGATAATCCAAGTTTAGGAATTTTGTGTTGTCTTCTAACAATTTCTGCTCAGCTAAGCTCATTATTTTACTAAATGGCATGTTTCATCATGAATCTTTTTAGGGTAGTGCACAGTAGTGACATTGTTTAACCATTTGGGTTATTTAAAATCTTCAGTCTTGGAGAAAATTTTATTTTATAGAAAATGCTTAAATATTTTGTCAATTTCAAATCTTCTTTCTAATATTGATGCATAATTATTTATGAAGAAATTTGTGGTTTTGTTCCACTTGCAGGATGTCCAGAGAGTAACCAGACCTTGCTTTTGTTACAAAGCTGTGGTGCTGTCTTACCAGAGGTATTGTCACCTGAAAGGACAGAACTGGCCCATATGATATGGGACAAGATGAAAGAGCTTGGTACGTTGGGTCTTTTAGTCCTTCTTGCAAGAACAGCTCTGTGCTTTAGTTACTCTGTTTGTAATGAGAGAGAATGTATTTTAATGGTGTTTAAATGTTAGGTTATAACAGGTTGTACTTACTACCGAATGAACAGTTTTATTATTCAGGTGGGAGACCTGTTTGTAATTCTGGGGGTTATAGTGACATCTAGGGGTGTTAATCTAAAATCTAAAGATATTTTTTCAAGATGCTTAAATTGGACTTTTGCTTGATTTTCATTATTGAATTTACTTTTATTTTAGATTTTACCTTTATATCTGGTAGGCTGCGTATTCCTAGTGCTACCAGCTATTCTTTTAAGTGAGTCATTAATGTATAGATAATACATAAGTGAGTGCTTTTTGATAGTAACATTGCTGAATCTGTAAAATAAATACAGCTGTAGAGACTGTGGTATAGCATGCACATGAGCATTTCTGTTACTGTGCTCTTGTTATGTTTTAGCCTTTTATAAATACGTGAGCTGTTAAAGAAATGTCTGATACTTCAAAGGTAAATAAAAGGAAACTGTCTCCTAATTTCATACAAAGTAAAACTGACATTTAATTACCTGAGAAAGCTATAAAACTATGTTGAATTTAGAGAATCTACGTTGACTGTGGTTGAAATATTTCTTCAGGTGCTGTATATGATACAAGCCATTACAATGCTTTGCTTAAAGTCTATCTTCAGAATGAGCACAAGTTTTCCCCAACAGAATTTTTGGCCAGGATGGAGGAAGCTAATGTGCAGCCCAATCGAGTAGGTACCCTTTTACAGGATCTTCCTTCTTAATAGTAGTCTCCATTTATTGAATGGAAATAATTAACTTCCCCTTTTTGTTTTCTGTAGGTGACATATCAAAGGTTGATTGCTGCTTATTGCAATGAGGGGGACATTGAAGGAGCAAGGTATTCTTTTGCATTTATGTTTAAAGAGTTTTCCACAAAATCTGTTTCTCATGTATGACTGATGTTAGAACTGATTTCTGTGTAATTCATAGAAATTGAGCAAAGCAAAGAAGGTTTTTGTATATTTTAACCAAGCAATGAAGGGCAATTTCCTGGAGACTGCTGAAACCTACACAAACAAAATAAAAATAAGTGATAGACCAGTGTGTTCAAATCAAGTTGTACTCACATTGCTCAGAAAATAACTTGTTTTTGTAATTTCTAGAGCCATCATGAAAATGTGTGAGGTTATGAAGGCTTACTGCCTTCGTAAGAAAATGGCTTCTGAGAATAAAGTGGGCTAAGGAGCAAATAGTAATAATTCTGGTTGTTGTTACACAGCGTTTGCTGGGTATCTCTAACAATTTTAGCAAGGTTAAGCTGTAATATTGTGATTGAGGGACATCAGAAATAGGTAGAAGGAAGATAAAAAAATCCCCAAACCCAGCCCCACCTTAGTGTCTGCATGTTCCAAAGTGGCAAATACAAATTGTTTTATATTTTGCAGTAAGATTCTTGGATTTATGAAGAGCAAAGATCTCCCCATCAATGAGGCAGTATTCAGTAGCCTTGTGAAAGGACATGCAAGATCAGGGTAATGTTTAATACCTTTTATTCCTTTTGTTTACTGTTAGCTTTACTAAAATATAAAGTGATACTGTACAGAAAAAATTACATGCTGCAGAACAGCGTGATGGTTTTGAATAATAATGTGTAGAAGACTCTTGACATTTATGAAGCAAAAAAGCTATTTAACAAAGGAAGTAGATTTTTTTTTTTTGGTGTCTGAAAATCTTGTCTTTCAAGATAAATTACTGGACTTTTGTAGTGTTTGAGAAGATATCTGCTGCACTTAGTTCTGAACTTTATAAGCTGTTAAAGTTGAAAGAGTATTTTAAGTAATACAGTTATTAAAAAGATTTTTCACCTTTCAGGATTTGCTTAGTTAAACTAAGTTTCCCTAAGCTTGTTGCAGTCTTTGTTTCCAATTCTAATTAATTTAGTGAGGAAATGTAGAAGTTGCCATAAACATCATTATGATTAAATCTACTGAGGATCTCTTTGAATTCTTTTAGAGATATGAAGAGTGCAGAAAACATCCTTTCAGTGATGAGGATGGCTGGTGTTGAACCAGGTCCAGACACCTATTTATCACTGCTGAATGTGTATGCTGAAAAGGGTGATGCTGATAGCATCAAAAAGGTATTGTAAATTTGAATTTCAATACAACTTGTTTGATCTTTTGTTCAATATAACTTTGGAATACTTTCTGTCCAGACAGGAGGAATAAGAAAGGATTTTATAATTGGTTTCCTCCTACTTCAAAGTAATTAACAATTTTTTTTCATTGCAGTTGAATAGCTGGTTAACTGAAAGCAATATCATAATTTCTGAAAAATACTTGTCTTTGATAGTGGCATTTCACTCTGGGATGATAGATTTGTCAGTGAGCCATTTAATAATTGAGGGTTTTTTTTAAAGATGATGCATGTGGGATATGTATGTAATTATTTATGAAAATGGAAAGTAAACCTTGGTTCTGTTCCCATTGAGCAGTCCTTTGGCCATTGAAACCACAGGATCTTTCAGTAAAAAATGAATTTTTTTTTGAGATTTCATACTAACAACTTAGATATTTGTAACATGAGGCTTCCTTACAGCCCTTTGTGTAGCTGATTTTTTTCAAGTATTCTCTCTTTTTTTAATCAAAGAAATACTCACAAAGTAATGAGAAAAGATCAAACCAATTTTCTTAAACTATATTGGGAGTTTAATCAGATGTAGAGGACCAAATGATGGAAGAGGGTATTGGAAACATAATTTTCTTCTGTGACTTAAACAAATACTCATCAACCAATATTCTTCCAAACAGTGACGAAACGTTTGATTAGTCATTCTTCCCTTTACAGAGTAATTTCTTTTGAAAGTCATTTCACAATGAGAATACTACTGGTGTTTTCATATATCATTAGATATTAGGAAGAAACTATATATTATATCACTTTTAGGTATCCTCTTTTCTTTTTTACAGTCTAAAGGTGTTTGAATCCCTCTTAATACTTCTTGCATATTTTTTCTCTCTACCACGTTCCATTATATAAATATGTGGATTTTAAAAAAGAAAAAAACCCAGGTTTTTGTGTTTGTTTTGTTTTGATTTAAAAAGTATTCTGTTTTGAGTCACTTTGGAGTTGATTCAAGTTGAATTTTATTTTGCTTTTACAGACTCTAGAGCAGGTTGAGAAGACTGAAGGGTACCTTATGGACAGGATTTTGATGCAGGTGATTCTTAGTCTTGCCAAGGCTGGTTTTCCACAGCACATTGAGGATATTAAAGGACGCATAAAATTTGAAAGGGAATTAATTCCAGGTATGTTCTCAGTTCCTACAGCAGGGTAGAGAGAGAACACTTTTTTCCTTTTTTTCTTGTTTTGTTTTTTTGTTTTCGTTTTTTTTGTTCTTTATCCAAAAGCACATAATTTTGTAGTTTTGTCTTGAATACTGAGGGAAAGGAATATTTTTGCCATTAGTTTGTGGAATAATTTGTGTATTTTAGATTGTATTTTATAAAATCTAAATATGAAACAGCTTTAATAATTTGCATACAAAATGAATATATCTTTTAAAAAAAATTCTAAAATTCATTAACCTTTTATGAGAAAGCAGCAAGTGTGGAGTCCTTTCTTCAAACACCACTGTTAAGATTCCTGTTGTGAGAGCTCTTCATGACTACCATAAAAAAGGGATACTAAATATAGAATATAGTTTTTTATTACCTATCTTTAAAGTCACTTCTGGATCCCAGTGTATTTAATCTGATTGATAATTGTTAATTATACTTCATCCATTTTTTTCTTTTTTTTGACATGTCTAGAAATGAGCTTCTCTTTTGCTTATCCTTCTGTCATGCTGCAGTGGTGATACTTCTGTAATTTTTGGCCTAGTCTTCTTATGGAAAAAGCAAATTTCATTGATAAATATAAATAATTCTGGAAAAGGTAGTCTCAAATTTGGCTTGTTTAAAAATCTTAAAATCTTGTTTAAAAGTACATTAATGGTACTTGTAAAACATCTACTTTTCTAGCTTTCACTAATTATAGTAGCTTAAGGTGAAAAAGTTGTGTGCACTTTATTAAAATTGTTGCTCTCTGTTTTTCAATTGCTAGATGTAATGAACCTGTGTTTGACTCTGATAACTCACGGCTTTGAAGATATCAGCTTCAGTATTTTGAAGTCTTTAAGTCATTTATCACGTGAAGATATGGACCAAGGTAGCTTCTTCTTGCAACATTGTGTAAATAGAGATCTGGTAAGCAGAATAGTAATACTTTTTTTCTTAATTTAGTAATAACTGTATATTTAGTTTAATGCAACTAGATTATTATATTAATGCAACTAGAAGATTGAAAATGGTGATTTGTTGCACAGTTCTTCAAGAGGAAAAGAATTTTATTATTTTGTATCAACTTGAATAGTAAATTGAAATTCACAAAGGAGTACTGTTTGGCTTCTGTAATTTTCTAAACATCAGAAGAATCTGACATTCTTAACAATTTGAGAAATGAAATTAAATTAATTTTTGAAATTGTTTGCAGCCTGTGAGCAAGCTGAAGCAATTCTGTAATGAATTAAAAGATGCGAAGATGCACTCGGCACCATTACCATTTATCTTGCGTTGTGCTTTGGAAGCAAACAAATCAGGTACCCTTCTTACCTAGTTATTTTATCTGTTCTCTTTAGAGTACTTGGTCACTATTTAATTATTTTGTGAATTTAATTATTTTGTAAATGTTTTCAGCTTTGGCCATTGATGTGATGAAGATGATGAAGGAGGAAGGCTTGCCACTCCGACCTCACTATTGCTGGCCACTGCTAGTTGCATACCAGAAACAGAATAATCTTAAAGGTGAGTTGTCTAATAAATGCTCCTGTGACATTATTGCAGACCCAGAACAGAAATCTTACTGCTATAAGATTCTTCAGACATTAAACAAAGCCCTTGCTATATTCTGTCCCCGTTTCCAACAATTTTTTGCTTCAGAAAGAGTTTTTTTTAAAACCTACAGCTCTACAAATTTCAAGTCTCACCTGACATAGAAAGATGAGTGTTTAGTTATCTTTTTAACTCTTCACGTTCTTTCTTCATTCCAGTGTTCTTTATGCTGCTCATTACTGTTTACAGTTTACTCTTGAAGAAACTGCAATCCAAGTAAAGAATTTAAAAGTAAGGTTATGTTATAATAGCTCTCATGGACTGCAAACCCAGTCCTTTATTCAAGCCAGCTTCTTATTATTTGCCTGATGAACTAAACATGAGTTTTGTTACAATCATAAAAACTGCAGGAGAACTTATATTGCTGAATGTGTGAGCCTGACCTGACAGCATACTGATTGAAGGACAAAAATGCTCAATCTTTGGGATTCTTAAGTAGGTTTAAGCATTTAGCATACTTTCCCCTGTTACACATGGGGATGTCTACAGGATATGAATAAGAATTGAACAAATATTAAATTTTAGAGTACAGTATCTAATTCTTTGGTTTGCGTTATCGGTAATTCAGAAAGAATGGTATTGTAAAAAGATGCTTTTAACAGAAGTACTTCCCCCTTGGGGAAACAAAAAACTGTCTTTTTCATCTTATCTCACAGTATAATGTGCTTTAGAATGAGATGCAGAGTTGTTAGTGTGACACTGGGTGACAAACAAAATGCACAAACAAAAAAAAAAGTGCTTTTAGCAGACTCTTCCATATCGCAATTTTATCTTAAATATACAGTCACATTCCAGTTTGGAAGAAATGCTGAAACAAGTATTCCCTAATTGTTTCTGGCTATAAAAATGTCTCAAGTCTTTTTCAAAAAGCCTTTGTGAAAACAATATTCAGTTTTTATTAACTCCTTAGGCTCTGTTCTTGTTAGACTACTGCCCAAGTTTATCTTCTCCCAGGTTTTCAAATCCTTGAAAGTTCTGATATTTTAAAAGTCTAGCAGTGTTGTTTTAGTAGGGTCCTTTGTGACTTACTTGAAACACAGTGTTGCCAAAAATAAGTAAATGGAAATCAGTGTCATACTTCTGTGTGGATGCTGCATACTGGAAAAAGCTGCTTTCTTTTACTCCATGAAAAATTTCACCTCACTAACACAATTCTGAGAGATGCTGGAAGTATTTTTAGATTTAGACTTGGCTCCCAAAATTAAAGCAATATTTGAGTGTCTAGAGAAACCTAGGTTTTCATACTTCTTTTGGACTTTATCAAGATCAGAAGTTGCCTTAGTTTGGACTCCCTGCTGGAGAAATCAACTGTGCTTTTGGCAACTGTAGTTGCTGCTGGAAGTCATGTAAGCAAATTGAGAAGAGAACTGATGAAGGATCCCTCGATTTCAGCATTTTTAGCCATTTTCCATAGAGCCTTTGTTTTTCTATCTGCAAAGGCATTGCATACACATACTTCTGTATGGCTGTAAGATAATGCTGTGAATTTGCAAACTCATCTTTGTAGCCTGCTGCTCACTATCCCAAGTTTATTTTGTCAAGTGGAAACACTGTACACTTGCCTACACAAGTCAGTGATTTTGCAATTCATTAAATATATTAGGTAAGAATATACCTGCTCTGTTGCTTCTATAGTGAAGAACCAGTGTAACTATTCTTGCTGAATAGTGAGACAAGTTGTCCTCTTCCCTTACGTAAGCTTGCATGCAATTTTTTCCAAGTTAATAATAAAAAAAATCAATAAATTAGTTCCACTATCTAAAAATTCAACCAATACACTTGAAGGAAGGTAGAAGGGGGGGAAAAAACCTCATTCACCCTGGAATTGTTTCATAGAAATAATAGAGCGAACAGTCATGTTGCAGTGAGAGCCTAAGAGTGACAGCAGATAGTAAATGAATAGAATGGTGCTTTCTAGGAGCAAAAAATAACGTGAACAGGAGTATAGATGCAGTATCATCTCTCATACCAAAAGAAAGGTAATTAATTTATCAACAAAGTAGTAATGCCCAGCCTAATATGTTTAGTTTTGTGTCTTGGTATAGGCAAAGCTGGTAATGGAAGAGAACTATGGGGAAAAACTATTAAAAATGTGATAGGATGTAGACTGGACTAAATAATCAGAATAAACAGAATAAAAGCAATAAGCTGTCTAGAACTGCAATGTACAGACTTCTGAATCCGTACATATAGTGTGACCCAAACAATTAAATAACAAATAGCAGTGTTTAATTACATGTTTCTCTAATGTTTATTACAACAAAATCTGACACTGGATATCAAAGAAAATTCCGTAATTTCTGTATTACAGAATTGTGTTTGAAAGAAAAGTAGCAGTGAAGTGGTGGCTAGGAGGCATGAAACTAAATAAGGCCATTTTTAAATAAATCTTAACCACTCTGAAATAGCAAACAGTTCTTTTCAGTCATTTTACACAGGCAAATAATTTCAGGTGGGGCATTGCCTTTATGTGCATCTGTTACATGAGTTGGTAAGTACTTATTTCCTTAGTATTTATTAGGCTTTTAGGAATGAAAAGTGCTTGGAGGGTTTAAAAGATCAATATGCAATGGATCTGTTACTGTCACTGAAAGTCATTTTGTATCAGATTATGCACTAAGATAAGGAGGGCGTAGTGTAAACAGAAATGTTCAACTTAGGCTTATTCCTGAATATTTTATAGCTGCCCCTTAACCTGTGAATTATCATATTATTTTTAAAAACACTTTTTACAAGTGTGTATTTTCCTTTTGGGTTCTACTGTTGTTGAACTATTGTATAAACTATTGTTACAGTACAAGACCTGTGGCTACTGAATGGTAATTCAGTTTCTACTTTGCACAGTAAGAGTCTGGGTCCAGAGGGGAATAAGGGTCATCATTTCACAAAGTTACTGCTTGAAATCCTGTTTTATAGACAGACTTTTCTGGCAAAGAACATTTGTAATTGGATCTGAAATTACCAGCACAGAAAAAAATAAATACTATGCTTTCCTGAATGTGACCTTACTTTTGTGATGCCTTGAGAGGCTGCCAAGAACAGAGGCTAGATAGTGTTGAAGTAATAAAGTAGGGATTTATTAAAAAGGGGTTCAAAGGATACACCTTGGGCAGTACAAGACAGACCAAAGCTCCATCCAAGGTGGATGACGGGACACATGTTTTCACACTTTTATAAGTTTTGGTCCATTCACATATTGGGATTAATTGTCCAATTACAGTTTCAGGTTATGAAATCCCATCCTCCCAGATTGCTCTCCTCAATTTGCTGTTGCTTATCCTGTTTGGGCCTGAAGCTGCAACGGTGTCCTTGGTTCTTGGGCTGGAAAACATTGTCTGATTAAACTGTGACAAGAACTTGCTGACACTTTATATGAAGTTCAGAGTTATGTACTAATGCAGTACAGAATCTGGAAAATATGAAAGCTAAAACTTAAAGCATCATTTGAACTGAAGTTTGATTTTTTTTTTTTCCTCGGAAAACCACTTAAAGCCAAATTTAATTCCCTTGCACATATAGAATTGTACATAACTGCTTTAGAAATTCTTTCCATTCTCATGGGACTGCTTTAGGGAGTAGGCATGACTTAACTGTGAGAACCGTAGGAAATGAATGGTAGACTGAAATGCAAGCCTGACTTTTCAGCTTTTGAAAAGCTGCTCTACCACATAAATATTATGACCACCTCATAGTTTATCTCTCCTATATTTGTTCTTCAATGTATTGATTTGAGGTTGGAATCTGTTCTGTTGTGTTGTTTGAGTGCTGTTTCCAGTATTGACAAAAAGAAGCTGTTTGGCTTTTGTTTTTTTTCTTATTTCTGTCTTTTTTCCACTCATTTATTTGATTTTGTATACTCAGATCCTAACATGTCAGCCTAAGGTCTCAAAAAGCCTGTTCTTGATCAAGCAGGGAGATGACCAAAAGATTTTACTTGGAGGTTTTAGTCATGCCCAGTCTTCTGGATCAGTGGTGGTCTCCATAGTGGGGTGTGCAAGGCAGTCCATTGGGTTGTGAGTGGGCTGTTAGCAAATAAATATTTTATCCTTTTTGGCTCTCTATTTTCATGTGTGTTTGATAATGCCCACAATATATCAGTACAGTTCTATACATGTGAATAATTTTGAAATCAATATGCAGGTATATTTGGGGCAGTCTTTTCAAAGAAGTTTGAAACCAGTGTCCTGCATGAACATGACTTCACTTTTCTGCCTTTCTTTATTGGTCTGTTTTTTGGTTGGGAGAGAGAGAAGAGGTCAGTGCATTTTCCTCTGATGAGGATAAGAAGCAAAGAATTTATAAAAGTTCATATACATTATGCTCACATCTTTTTAACTGAAATGGAAATGTTTCATTGCTTAGTATTGTGGAATATGTTTATTTGACTATAAAGTAGTTCTGCCTTTGGTGAAGTAGAAGATGTATGCAAAACTATAGGACTCTGTTGGTTTCATTACTCTTCTGTCCCCCCAAAAATTGTACATCAACCACCTTAAAAAAAAAAAAAGCTGCCACACATTTTTGTTTTAAATTTGCATTTTTAGTTCCATTTTAAAATTTCTTTGGCTGTGCAATTACCTTGATGCAGTATGGTTGTGCTGTTTGCCTCTTGCTGGTATGCTACTGTTCTGTTTCTCAAATGTGCCCTTTCCTGCTCAGGAAATGCGCCCTAGTCTGGCTGCTAGAGAGTGGGAATGCTTAACAAGCTTGTTTTCTGCACTCTTCTGCATACAGCCTTGAGCTCAAACCTCCTGAGTGCACCACACCTTATTCACTATGGGATCTAGTTCTTGGTCTTCAAACTGCTTCTTAGTGTTACAGTTATTTTTGAAAAGGTTTCAGCATAAGGGGAAGTAATATATTTTCTGGTATGTCGGAAACATGAAATAGAAACTAGCTGTCAACATCCGAAAGGTATGAAGAAGAATTTAGTGTAATAAATTCTTTATTCATATTTTTGCAGATTCTGGGCCAAAATCAGAGTTTTGTTTAAGGCAAACTCGAACAGATGATGCGACTTTAATCTAGTGTGACTTGCCTGCATGTATTTTCAAGTGCTCAAAGGGAATTCACATTTGATTATTTGCACCATAGTGCACTGCATAAAATATTCATGGAAGTGTCACTTTTCCGTAGGTGGCACTCCAGGGCAAAGACAGGGACTTCGGACATTTTTAAAGTAATAAGTATGAAATGCAAGTTGAAAAAAACATATGCTGTTTGGTACTGGTGTCCTGCAGCAACTGACAAATCATTTTTAGACCAGCAAAAAATGATTATACCTGTATTGGTTTTGACAGGGGTTCAGAGTTCGGTAGCTAAGGTTACTGTAAGAAGTTTCTGCAAATCAGAAGAGTGTGAGCAATTAAAAAGAATGACAGATACTCTAGAACTACACTCTAGTTGCTGGACTATTAATATTTGGAATCTGGTGTCTTCAGATGTGACCCTACAGAAGTGTTACACAGTCTAGTTTTGTGACATGATGTGAACTGTGTAAAAGTTACCATGTAGCTTCACTGGGCTTGGGAGACTCCAGCATTTTTCTGAATTTCTAGTTTGAAGCCGATGTGTTGTAATCAACCAATTTGATTACAAGCATGTTATTACTTTTAAACAAGTCCAGAGAAAAGTCCTGAACTCTAATGCTAGTCAGGGTTGGATACTGGGAACAAAACTAAGGATGTATGATTTGTTGAAGAATCTATTTGCATCTTGAGTTTATGTACTTTACATCAAATTTCAGATTTGTTTTTAATGCACAATAATGTGGACATTTTTATATGTAGCTCTGTAAGATGTTCTACAAACATGACTAACTCATATATTTGCTGTGTTAGAAAATAAGTTTGTATAATAGCAATTACCAAACCAAACTTTCATGGTTTTTATAGTATGTCACAGAATATGAAGTTTTGTAAATCTATTTTAAGTTTCACAGTTAAGCATTCTATTAATACCTAAAATAGAATTGCAGGATTTTTCATGGCAATTTCAAGGAGGGAAATTGAGGAGACAATTTCTTTTTTTGTAAAGCAACATTTATTTTTGTATGTTGATTTTCAAGTTTTCATTTTTCTGAATGCTTAGCCTAATTAATTTTGCCTTGATAGGTATCTTTGAGGTCCTCAAAGAGATGCACAAACTGGGGGTGGACCTTGATGCAGAAACATATACGGACTATGTTTTTAAAAACTTTGTTGATACTGAAACTGCCCGTGCCCAGCTAAAGGTGAGTTTACATGTAAGATTTGCAAAAATGACTATTACAATGTGTCTTATGTTCTCTGTGAGGGCTTTAGATCCCAGAAGTGCTCCAAAATGAACCTGGTATAATGAAGCCTGTTCAGAATATTTAGAGTATTTTTCAAACAGTAGTTGTACTGATGATTTATCATGCCTTCTTCCTGCTACTTTTCTTCTTCAGAGCTAACCAAAGTATTTTGCTCCAGACCTAGTAGCCTTTTTGTTTCCTGAACTGGAAAAGTAAATGAATGGGTAATGCCCTTTTTCTTTTACTGGGGACTGGAAGTACTACAATTGTTTCTGGTGAATAGCTTTTTTTTTACTCGCTAAAGAATTGAGAATTGGAGGCCAAGTTCAAGTGTCCCAGTCTCTGCCCTTCATAACTTTGTCTCTTGCAGCTGATTGCAAAACAAGAAATTTTTGATCAGTAGCAACTCATTTGGATGCCATATAGAGTTCTGTAGAGCACCTTCTGCGTTCTCAACAGTTACCTTTGAGAAGGAAGTGTTTAAAAATATGAAGTATCAGACGGTCTTCTCTGTGTGAAGTTCCATGGTTGATTGCTTTTTCTCTAGGAAAATGGCTGCCTGTTTGAAAGTGTTGGGTTCTATGTGGCAGAACTAAGAAGCGAAGCACTACAGGGGAGACTGGATAAAGTTCTTTCTATATGTGAGTATTTTTCATGTTGCTTCTTACTGTGTACTTGGTGATAGTGTGGATTGGTTGTAGGCTAAGAGATTTACTTGTATTGATACGTTAAGTTTCAGCATATGTGGGGAACTTGAGCAAAGTGCTTATCATGTGAGGTCTTCTATGATGACTTGCCAGATTGAAACTACCAATTCTGAACCATGAATTGTACTTTAATTCTTCTTTGGTATTGAACCTGGGCATAAGATTTACATACAAGTTATTTGCAAATAACAGCTTTACTGTGATTGTGACAGGAATGTGACATTCTTGTACTTAGGAAGCTTAAGCAGTGTTTTTTACAAGGCCTCTGAGGTGGTTGGTGCTGGGATTGCCTTTGTTTGCAGCATCAATGACTATAGAAAGTGACTCTGAAGTACTACAGAGTTACTCAAGAAAGAACCAACTTTAAAGATCTGATGGTCACTGACATTAACCTGGGGGTGTTCTGCTGATCGCTTGGTCATGGAAGCTGTGTAAAAATGTGATGGGTTAATTAGGCATTGAATTGTAGCATGTCCAAAGACTGTTTTGATGCTCAGTGCTTGCAAATGTTAGTTTGTGTCATTGACTGAATGTATGGGATGGGATAATTTGCTTGGTTAAGTAGGAATATGTGATTCTCTTCAAAATATAAATAAATAGTTTATATTCCTAGTATACTGAGATATTAATAAAATACCTAAACTTGGGCTAAATCTGGTACAGAAAAATCTCTTTTTAAGCAGCAGTTTTATTTGTCCAAGGCTCAGGGAAAAGCTTAAGCAGTTGCTTGCTGCAGTTGTCATTAACAGTTTTATTTAACAAATAAAGAAATAAGTAGTCTGTATACTATTACTCTGGGAAGCTGTTGTGTTGCAGATGAGAAAATTGAGTAGTTACTAATCAGTGATTTTATTTTGGTATTGGAAAGTTAGCAATTAGTGAATCTTCAAGATTCACCTTACAATTTACCAGTATTTTGCTTGGTTTGGTTTTATTGGGGAAAAAAAGGAAAAAAAGGTAGTACCTATTTTTTTATTATTTTTATTAGCAATGAAATCTCTTCTGGAATGTGAAATAGTTCGGGTGTTTTTTTTCTCTGTGAAAATGTAGGCCCCTCCATTCATTCTGTTTAACTGAAACAGGCTGGTTTTTATGTGTTGTAAGACACAAATACATGTATGCCTGGTATATGGTAAATGTATATATCAGAAGTATGACACAAGTACATAGAGTAAGTTGAATTCTGTCTTACTGTCACAAAATTAGTATCTCATAGTATATTACTTAGCCATTGTCTGTGAGTTGAATTTAAATCTTGTAGTGGTATTTCTGTTTACAAAGACCAGGGTTAATAATTCATGGAGACATATCAGATTTCTTTGAACTTGAGCTTTAAAGGAAGCTGCTCCGTAAATAGTTTACCAAGCTGAAATGAATGCTAGTAAATCTAATTAGCACCTATGTGATGATAAGGCACAGATATTAAACAGCTGACTTTTTTTTTTCTTTTTGACTTGTCTCCTTTTGCAGTATTACAAAGAGGGGAAAATAGATGCAGTATGGAAAATAGTTAGAGATTGTCTCATCAGTGTAGTCAGAG
This sequence comes from Pseudopodoces humilis, assembly GCF_049639895.1. Classification (NCBI taxonomy): domain Eukaryota; kingdom Metazoa; phylum Chordata; class Aves; order Passeriformes; family Paridae; genus Pseudopodoces; species Pseudopodoces humilis. Next base: position 25,142,432 of record NC_142202.1, on the reverse strand, counting down.
GAGGCAAAGGTTGGTTATTAATGCTGGCTGCTATCTAGGTGTATTGATTCAGCTTCTCATGCCTTATAATGTATAGATTTCTGCTACTGACAAGATGAAAACTCTGAAGCATCAGCTGAGGAATCTGGGCACATAAGGCAGTGTACATGAGAGCCGCTTTTTCCCTTTATCATGCCGTTCCATTCCACTTCATTGTCAGCCCCTTGATTTTCTCAGACTTGTTTGTTGCTAAGGAAACCAGGTTGCCGATTGTCAGCAGCAGCTGAGCATACCAAGATGCTTTTCTGCTCGTCTTTTTATGAGCAAAAAGTTTAATATACTGCTGGAGGAGAATTTGTATTGAGAGTGTCTTGAAACCAACTTTACCTGAGGTTTTCAAACAAAAAGAAATGTTTCAGCATTTAAAACCAGAGTCAGACTAAGGAAGTGCTCTTAGCATGTTCTTACCTTTGACTTCCCAGGTTCGTTTAGAGTTGGTGTTTTTATTTTGGTTATCTTCTACCATATTGCAGCCCTTGCTGAAAGGGCCCTGTGCAGTCAGGTTTTTACAGCAGTTAATTCCATTGTGATGCTGGAAGTGAGATGATGATAACTTCATACAGGACATAAATGCACCCACTGCTGTATTTCTTTTCTTTGCTGGTCTGCGATGCTGAAATGAGAGACAGCAAAAATACAGAAGGAAGGTAGAATGCTATGGAATATTTAGTCAAGTAATGATGTAAAGATAAGGACATGAAGCATAATTGTAAATGACCTCTCAGTGACATCTAATTTTAAGTGATTTTGCAGTTTCCTTCATGTTAAAATGCTATTGTATGTAACAACATATAACACTGTATATTTGTCTCTTTTTTCCCCTTAGATTTAATTTAATTCAGTAGATAGCACTTTAGATGGTGCTACTTTTTCTTTCTTGTCAGGGAATTTATACTAGCAGAAGCAAACACTTAAGAAAATGTTGGGCCATTGATTTTTGCATAGATTTTTCAATTTTTATTTTTATTATTATTTAAAAAAATAAAAGGCAGAAATTTAAAACCTATTTTAAGGCAGGTGTTCAGTCTGAAACAATTAGCAAACCATTTGCCTTCAGTGGATCTTTTTTTGTTTCAGCATTAATATCTCAGGTTTTCTTGGTTAGTATTGTTTTAGGTTTGTTTTGCTTTTTGGAATTGGTCTTGTACTTTCTTACAGATAAAGACTCTTTATGCAATTAATAGTTTGTATAAAAAGCTAATTTATTAATTATTGACATTTAAGGCAATGTAGAGGGAAAACTTCTCACTCTCTGATTATTTGATTACTTTTGAAATGGGTGTGATTTAGAGCTGATAAAACCAGGACTCTTTCAAACACTTTGATTTTTAAATCTTGGTTTATAAATGTTTTTCAGCATTTAGTAAACTATCAAAATAGTTTTTCAAGTGATGGTCTATTTACGCAATCTGCTGAGTTGTTGCTGTTCAGAGATTTTTTGACAATGACTATGGAGAAACATTGCTTTCATTTATAGTGTCTTCAGCAAACACACCTGCTGTCGATTGGCGTCTGTTCAGAAGCAGCCTCATTTTGGGTTTTAAAAGGTAAGGTCAATATAGGAATACTTTTTTTTCCTGTGTAACAAAGTTCCCTCTCTTTTTTTGTATTGTTGAGCACAAGTCTGTCCAGTCTTTTGCCCCCAATGTCCATGTTTTAGAAGTAGCATTCCAAGTATCCAGTAGGAGATACTGTTGTTCCTCCCTGCTTTCCTCATTTTCCTTGCCTCTGCTATATATAAGCGTACATTTGAAACATTATATATAGTAGATGAAAAACAATTTCATTATTCTTTGTTCTGTGCTATTTGCCAGTATCTAAAGGTAGGATAGTAAACATTTGAGGTTTATCTTTATTCACCTTTTTTTTTTTTGAAACAGCTATGCTACTGTAAAATTTCCCTAAAGATTATCACTATTAACTAGTAAAGTAATAGGGTGCTTGATGAAGATGAAATACCAGTAGGAGCCTGGTATATTCTGCTACATCTGGTAACTTTCTTTGCCCTCTGGGTTAATATGGCTCCTGAACACTCACATGTAACACCTAGTTCTGACCTACGTTGTCAAGACTTTATGTTCACAGTCATATGGTCCTATTCTGCAAAGAAGGTTCCTTATGAATTTGCAAGATTGTCTTAAGCTTATGCAAGTATATGTGAATTAGCAAGCACTTCTATAATGCACTGCTTGCCGCAGTCAAACGTTTAGGACTGGGAATGATAGGGTTTTTTACAGCGTGCCTACACCACAGGGGACAAGAGAAGTCACCTAATATTACTCAGGACCAGGGTTTGAAGGCTGATTTCCTGAAATTTTGTAATGAGTGTGAATTAGAACTGTGTTTGGGTTGGATATTAGTAAAATATAACAGGTGAATATGACCAAAATAATTTCCTACTAAATTGCATGTTCTGTCTAGCTGGTCCTATTGTATCATGGCAGAAAGAGGAGAAAAAGCAAACCAGTGTTAAAATTTGGTTTGTTAGCTCGGCCCTAGCTGGCCTTCGCATCCAAGGGATAAGTGATGTAATATTTTAGATCCAGTAGGACTATATTGCTATTCCTTTAAATAGTCAGCCCCAGAACCATCTGTTTCAGATGTATTAATTAAAGTTACAGATTTTGTAAACACATTTTCTCTCTGTAATATAGATAAATATCCAGCTGAAGTAGTACTTCCACTAGAAAGCAAACCATGTTAATGTTTACCAGCATTGGTAACCCAACCCTAACCTGAAATATCCCTGCCACTGGGGAACTGTGCAGGTGTGCAGAATGTGATTTAAAGTATCTTTAAAATGTCATCATCTTGCTAGCAAACTAGTTCCTAAAAATTATAGTTTTGCTCAAGTGAAACAGTTACTTTCCTCATAGTGGGAACAGTTCCTGCTGTTTTGATGGCAACAGTTATTGGACATCTGGGCTAAGAACTCAGAATTATGATGGAAATTAAGGTTAGGGATCTTCTGATGTGATTTTTTTGGCGGGTGAGGTAGTGGTGATTTTTTTTTTTTGCTTTTTACTTCAGCTTTCCATGCCACTTTTAAGTGTAGCATAAGTTTTGTTTATCTGTTTTGTATTATTCTTTTGTTTGTCTTTCTTCCTACCCAGTTTCAGATATTGTGTTCAAGGTCGCCTCTGCTCAGATTTTACCCTTACATTATTTCTGAAAGCATACCCACTCATGTTGCCTTTTCTGTTTTAAACTTAATGGCTAGAACAGCCTGAGCATGAAACTTGAGGGTATGATAAGAGAGAAGAAAGAGTATTCATAGGTTTTGTAAAGACTGTTGCAAAATTTTATGGCTAAATGCATATCTTGAGTGTTCAGATGAACAAAGTTCAGGATTGGAATACAAAAGTACAGGGTAAGGATGCCAGGGACACATGAACAATGTCTGTGGCAGACTAGTTCATGGATTTCTGTTGGAACTGCTCTTCTCTAGTAACTGCTTCAAAGTATTCCCATTCTATTTGCCTGATGTACCATTACTATTTCAGAGGCAAGTACTTTAGGAAATTGATGCATTTGATATCTGCTGTTCGTTGTCATCCTGTCAGTGGTGGAATGAGTTCACCCAATAAAGCTTAACTAATGTCAGAGATGGCATTTTCTTTTCCCTCTGTATGGACCTGCATTTGACTCATTTTCAAATACAAGTGGCAGTTGCACAGAAAGAAATGTTTCATAGGCTTGAACTTCCTAAATAAAATCCTAAACTTCTGTGAATGCATTGGAATTTTTATGCACCTGTTCAGACTGACATCTTATTTTCCTCTAATGAGAATTACAGGAAGATTAAATCGTGTCATAAGTTTTTGTTCTCTTACCCTTGCCTATGTTAATGCTGTTTTATAGTTGTTGAAAAGTTACAGTTCTTGAAAAGTTACAGCTTTTAATGAGAATTTTGAAATTCTGTGAATTACAGAAAAACATCAGGTTTTTAATACTTGAGACAGCTGGTTTATGTTAAGATGTCAAGGTTTTTATACTTTAGTGAACTGGTTGACATGGTTTTTGGTTGTAACCTCATGATGTACAGAGAAGTGTTCTTCCTTGAAGTTCCGTTTCAGTCTATGAGGGGAGAAATTCTATGTTTTGTTTGTACTTTTAAAAATATGTGTTTCTTTCACTATAGTAAGCATTACACCTTAAGAGATTTCATTACTTTCTTGTTTTGTATAAATGCATTAATAGCTGTCAGTAGTTATCTTGGTATATTAAAAGTCTGATGCACAGGAGAGTTAGTTTTTTTTTTCTAGCAAATTCCGTGTATCAAGTGTTTTCTTTGTAAAGTGCAGCTTATTTGAATGAAGCTTATTTTCTTGGAATGCTAAATAGAGAAGTATAATACAAAAAAATACAATTAGGATATGTTAAAAAAATTGAAGTAAGACCAAAACTAAAACACTTTCTAGTCACAAGTGATATATTTAGACTGTTGTATTATTTTAGGATTTTTTAGCAGAAATTATGACCATATTGAGTACAGTAAAAAGTCCTAACATTATTCTGTAAAAGATTTGTTTAAACAGTATGTGGCAGTTACTGTATTTTAATTTCATCTGAATATGATCCTATGTGTTAATGTTCTGTGTTATTTTAAAGAAAGCCTCCAAGAGTAAAATCATTCTGTTGCTTTTAATTTGTTATCCTTTGCTGCCCTCTTCAGCTCAGATGATGTACATCTGTGGAGCAAGGTAAGTGGAGATGAAACTGTAAATAAAATCAAGATTCTTAGGCATTGCATGCTTATGGGGCATTATTGTAAATCTGAATTCTGAGACTAAAAATTGTAGATCTGTTTAATCTGAGCAAGACTTCTGTTAGTGGCAGATCAGACAAGTGTATCAAACTGAGTGGTCAAATCGGGCAGTTAAGTGAAACCGTGAAAAATCAAGTGTGGTGTTACCGTGTTATTTAGCTTATTCTACTGCAATTTCTAGATCAATGTAGTTACGGTTGAAGGTGGTTGTAGCTTCTGGAACAAAGTCTGCCGTGGTTGTGCCATCTGGCATCAATTCACTTTCCTGCCCTCCTTAAACTTTCTTCCTCTGTCCTCACACTGGTGCTAATAAAATAATAAAGCAGACTTAGTTTTTCAAAGTTTCTGTCATATGACTATAAACATATATTATCTTATATATAAGCATCAAAGCCAGATAAAAGAAATTAACTGGATGAACTCAAAGGGAAATTACTGATCATTTTGACGACCCTATGTTAAAGCTACATTAGAAAGACACTGCAGTGTAACTTGGTCATTACATTTTGCACAGCATTCTAATAGAGGAGATGTTGGCAGATACTGCTTTGGATGTGGTTTCAAAATTTGGGAAGGGATGCACTGTACTTTTTGTTGTTATTCTTCAGTACTGTAACTGCTGATTAATAAAAGTACACTTTAGATTTTGCAAAGAAATCTTGGAATGAAATGGAAACTGATATTTGGAAAGTCACTGATCAATGATTTGCATAAAATCAATGCAGGATTTTTTTATTTTATTTCTTTTTACTGTTACATGATGATTCTGGTGAGAGGATGTTTTTGTCTGCTGTCTCTCTACTTCCTTCTTTGCATTAAAAAAAAAAAGAGAGAGCAGAGAAAAAGAGGGTCTCTTATTGCTCCCATTATGGAAATAATTCTGAAGGACAGAGAGCTGAAGTAATGGTCTGCATGTGAAGTAATATCTAGAGTTAATTCTGCTCTTCATCACAATGAAAGAAAAATAAATTTGGTTGTCTTAACTAAGCTTAAGAGTAAATACACACATTGAACTTCTAAAATAAGAAATACTAACTTGGGAAATAAATAGACACCTAGATACAAATATATTAAAATATTTTTATGTAATTAATTCCTTTTAGTATTCTGATATTTGATTCAAAAGAACTGTTAGGACTTCTTTGGATTTTATTGCAGTGTATATTGATTTGTCATAGGAAGATGAGGGGAAAAGGGCAGAAAAAAGGCTGTAGTTTAACTGAACAGTGTCTATGGTGTTGGTAGAACAGATAAGATCCTCAGTTGCACATTTAGTATTTTCTGTCTTTATTTGTCCTTTTTCATCAACAATTGAAGGTGAGGGTTCCTTTTCTTTTGTTATTACTTAAAACACAGCGCTTTGGCAGAGATGCAGAGAATTCATCCTCTGACTTCTTTGAGACTGCATTTTTATAATTCTATGAGAAAAACCAAAAATTCTTGAAACACAATTTCAGTTTTTAACCGAAGATTTAATTAATAAAAATTACTTAATTTCTTTAAGAACAGTCAAATGATTTTAGAGGTGATGTTTAGGTTAAAGTATTGTAAGGTAAGATGTCGGGGGCTTTGGGGTAGATGCTTCTTTCAGGGGAAGTAAAGTCTATGTATTTCTTTGGTTTGCATGACAAATCAAATGTGCACTAAATGTAGTTGAATGTAATTAATTTTTATGAATGCATGTTTTGTCATTCAAAATTGCACTTATTTACAATAGCTTATTTATAGCTAACTGTACCAGTTACCTTAATTCTAGGAAAGCATGATAAATGTTGTTCCTTTATTATTTTTTGTATTTGCTTCTTTCAGATATAAAAAATAAGAAGCTTTTTAGGACAATTTCAGCCTTTTGGTAAATTGGAACATAATTGTCGCATCTTCAGGAGTGACACGCCTTAAGCAGTGTCTTAGGATAGCTAACTTCCTTTAGAATGATACATAAACAGAATACGGGAGTGTTCTCTGTCTTAATGCTATACCTCAGAAAGCATTTCTGTTTGCAATATTTTTTCAAGGAAACCCTGTTATTTACCAAAAACCCCTTTGTGTTTCTTAGGGAATGACTATGATGTGGTAAAGAATAATACTTTAACAGAGAGATGCTTTATTATTTTGAGAATTCAATTTCAGATACTATTTGTCCTTGCTTGCTTCTTTTGGCTGCAATGTACGATTATTCTGTCTTACCAGATAACAGAACTGTTGTACAAGGATGAACGTTATTGCCTGACGCCTCCAGGACCAACTGGTAGAGTTTCAATTTCTATGATTGTAACTTATCCACAAATCCGTTCTTCTGTGTAATGATGGGTTTGAGGGATTACAACAGTAAACACTGATTGCTTCTTTTTGAAAGTGAAATTTGAAAACATGTTGGGTAAAATCCTGATTCAAATAATCAGAGCATATTCTGTGAGATCCACGAGATACTTTTTTTTTAGAATTATAAACAAATCTTGCTGATAATGATTTATTTTTCTAAATTTATAGATTAAAATGGAGGTTTAGGAGGAATACAGTATCTGTGCTTAAATACTTAAAGAAAACCCAAACAAACAGTTTTTCAACCTACTTTTAGTAGTAAAGGTACTGATTTTGTGAGACAAAATGGTACTTAATATCCCAAATATTTTACATTGAAATAAGGTTTGTTTTTTTTTTTTTGTTTAATGTGTTTTTTTAAAAAATGGTTTGATTTTTCCCCCTCCTTTCAGAGCCAGAGGGGCAAGGAGGTATGGGGACAGCTAACCTTTGAGAATACAGTACTTGATGCTCTTCCTGTTCTGGAGAGAACTGCAGGACCCCACATATTTTTGCACTGCATAGATAAGATACTTAGCATAACTTGATGAAATATGTTAATCTTGACTTTCATTGGCTAATAAGCATTTTCTTCATTGTTACTTGCTCAAATGGTTAAAATATTTTTGTATGCTGTTACATTAAAATTACAATACTTAATGTAGCTTGCTAATGGAATATAATGGGTAAAATGTACAGAATAAATATGTAAAGTGTTAGAAATCTGTTTTTTCTTTTGAGCAGTGACAAAATATTTGTGGCAACTATTTGGGGTAGCAGGCAGGAAAGGGGGGGAAGGCCTTGGGCAGTACCACTTCTGTCACACAGTAGTGGAAAAAAATAGATTGAAGTAAGATTCTGTACTGAAAAGCTGTCACTAGGTCTGAAAATAATTAATATTCCTTTCACTCACCAGTTAGATATGTGCTCCCAAACCACATAATCTCTATGCCTCAGTGATCATTGTTGCCATTTCAGAGCCTCTCATCAGGGTGACATCTCACACCAAAATGATTTCTTATAAATTAATCTTGATAACATGACAGTCTCGGTAATTTTAGTGGAATGCTTTCTCTTGTTTTTTTCCACAGAAGCTGTTGGCTATTTTCTTTATCACTTGATTGACAGCATGAGTGACTCAGAGGTACAGGCCAAGGAGGAGCGTTTGAGACAATACTTCCATCAGCTGAAGAAGATGGTACCATTTCATTTTTTGCTACATAATGCCTGTCCTGCCTGACATGTATCTATTAGGTTTGAAATTGCTGCTTTTAAGTACAACCAGACCACTTCTCAATGACATGCAAGAGCTGGAGACTTGAATTACGTCTGAGATAATTTCTGTTAGACAAATTTCAGTTTGGTTGTGTTTCAAAACTCATATAATTTTTTCCCCACCTCTTGGTACAGAATATAGTTATCCCTACAAGCCACTACAGCGGCATTTGCAGACTGCTGGACTCCTCTCAAGTTCCTGAATTAATTAAGGTCTGTGGTTCTATAGCAATTACTTTGAATCTAAAGAAATCTCTGAATATGTTCTCCTTTGCAAAATAAATATCTTCATGCAGTGATTATATGTAAGCCTTTTAACCTTTCTATGATTTTTCACTGTTGTAGCTGGTTTCATTTCTAATGTGAAAGAGATACGTTTAATAAGTGCTGTTTCAAGTCCGCATAATAATGCTGCAGAACACAGCTTTTTTTACCATTGCTATTATATAATTACCTTGAACGTTTTTAGTATGATACACTTACTTAGAGATTGAACTTTGGGGGAGATCAGTGATATTTTTGTCTTTGAATTTCAGGATGCAAGGTTACTGTGTCATAAGAAATCTCAGTCTACAGACAACATTCCAGAAGTAAGTAAATTCACAGATAGCTATGCTTGTTCTTACGGTAATAATACTGTTTGGATATGGGGTTTAGATGAAGTGTAATCACTAGCTTTCAGGTCATGGAAGTATATTAACGTTATTTAAATATACCATTTGAAGTTCAGAGGTTACTTTACTGAATAGGAGCAAAGGTTATCCAGATTTTCACATAGACCTGATACCTGACCTCGGAGTTGGCTGAGGTTTCATGCCTCAGTTTCCCTGTCTGGTAGATACCTTTTTGAAAGTTCTAGTTAGTTAACAGTAGTGGTGTGAGTTTGTCAATTACAGTGATCCACTTGAGTGGCAGGAACAGTAAAAATCCATACTACTTCTAATGGTCGAGTGTCAAGTCTTTACATTTCTGATCTGAGTGAAGTGGAGATGGAAAAAGAAACAGGCTTCTATTCCCTACTTCCCTGAACACAAAGAACTGAGCGCAAGAGAAATAGGATGTTGACCTTTGTGTATTTGTGACTTAATGTTGGGGTGTTTTTTTACAGTATTCTGGCTCATGTCTTCAATTAGTATGTACTATTTAAACAGATAAAAGCACCTTAAATGATTAAAAATTTTTTTTCGAGTATGAAGGAAGAGGATTATTTTGTCTGTCTTTTATTAAAGCGATCCGACAAGTTGTTCAGGGAAGGTTGTTTTTGCAATTGACATTCTTTCTGTTACCTCCATTTAGAGTGCTAAATCTGACGTGTCTGCCTTGGAGAAGAAACTAGAAAAGCGAAAAGCTGAAAACCAGCCTATTACAGATGTCTTGAAACAACTGATACATGCTCTTTGTGAAGAAGAGGTATCTTAAGCAATGCAGAGATAATTAGAAACACATAGCCATATTTTTAAAGGGACATAAATGACTGTGTTATGGAAAGACATAGTTAAGCAAAGACAAGTGCTGTGCTTCAGGTTTCATGGTTTGATGCTTATAAATCAAACATAAGTGCAAAAAGCAATTAAATCAAAAGGTTAACTAATTTCAGCAACACCTTGAATGGCATGTTTTGGGGTTGCTGAAGTTTGTTTACAATAATCTGCAAAGTGAATGATAGTAACAGCTGTGATAGGTTTATCATACATGCCAAATGTCCTTTCAAGCCATGGCTCCGGTCTCTTATATCTAGATTGTCAAGCAACTGATACATGCACTAGTCATTTGCAATTCAAATATTACTAGGTTGTTAATGCAGGGATTGAAATTCCATTTTCCTGCAGGAGGAAAGCTCTTCTGAGATAAAGGGTCTCTTGCCTTCATTCGGCAGGCGTCCAGCTGTAGTTTACATTCATTTACTGTGTGTCTGTAATTTGTGGGGTATCACCACACTTTTGTTCGGTTGCTTGTTCAGTATGATCCTGCCTATAAAGCTGGATATATAGGAAAAGTAACAGTTGTGCAGATGATAGCACAATATTCTCTCTTGCTATGAACACAATTTAGAAAGAGTTGTGTATCTCAGCTGTATATCTACAATTTTGCATATGAAATAAGCCTAGATACAAGCACCATTGCAAGTTCAAAGTGGTCAAATGTATGAATAAGAGTTTATAGAAAAATAAGCTTTCTATGGAATTATTAAGTAGTTTCTTATTCTTTAGGAAGTAGTTTTCTTATGTGTTTGGCAGTGTACCAGGTGAAAATGGTTATGAAGTCCAAATAAATAAGAACTGTTTTAGAATATGGGTTAATCATGTTCACGGTCCTGTAATAAAGTCTCTTACATTAAAAAATGCAAGAGATACAAATGCAAAGCAAGAAAATTTATTTAGAAGTCTATTCTCAAATTAGTGTTAAAGGTGTTCTACAAAAATAATGTTTGCAAAACAGCTTTCACTCTTAAAATTTGCTAAAGCATTACAGCAATGCGTTTTTGTATGTGATCAGTCATGTAACTGCACACTGAATGTATAAGATTCATCATGTCAGATTGACTTTTCCTCTAGTTCACATCTTTGCTTTGTTCCTTTTTTAGAATATGCAAAAAGCCCTTGAAGTGAAAGCCAAATACGAACCGGACATGGTTGTCGGTGGCTATGCAGCCTTAATAAATTTGTGCTGTCGACATGATAATGTAGAAGAGGCAATGAACCTGAAAGAAAAAGTGTAAGTACACCGGCACTGAAACATGTCACAGAGATTTATGCTGATACACAGACCTTGTTGAATTAAGTAGGTTGAGTATTAACCCCCTCATCCATTTTTAATTAGTTTCCCCAACAATGTATGTGCATTTAAAACAGTCATGGGTGTGGTTTTAGGAAACAAAAAATCTGCTTTGTGTAATTGAACATTAGAAGCAGCTACATTGTGTGGTCAGTAATATTTTTATTTTGAAAAAGGCAGATTGCTGCATAAGATGTGTTGTATTTTTATTTTAAACATGCGTAGTGTCTAAATTTAAGTTTGGCTTAATTTGCAGTTAAAGATAGGTACCTGTATTGTGTGTTACAAAGCACCTAGAATGTATTTAGAATGTGTATAAAACTCATATTGTTTTTAGAATAGCACTGTTTGACTAGTTTTACTTTAAGACTGTCAACAAGCATACTATTTTAAATTTTTATATTCAGTTCTTTTTATCTTGGATGTAAAAGTTAGCTCCCAGCTAAAACATGTCATGCATGACTTAGCCTGGAGCAAATTCTTGCAGATGATCCTTGTATTTGCCCCTTTCCTTTTTCCCTCAAAAGGCTCCTTTTGGTCTGATGCTATAGTGAATCAAAAACAAGTTATGTATGACTTTCAGGTTCTCTCTGTCACATACACCCACAAAGTACTTGCTTAGGTTTTACAATAGGTTGGCAGGCAGGTGCTTATCACACCCTGCTAGTGTTAGAAATAATGTGGAATGATTGAGCTGTGAATATGAAGAATTTTGCCACTCTACAAGTAAGGGTTGTGCATAGGCTTTGCCTGCACTTCTGCTCTCACACAGTCCCCAGAGTGAGCTTGAAGGAAGTGAAATTCAGTCTTCTGCTGGAGTTTCACTGCGGTAAGGCATTTTTACTGATCTGCCTCAAGCGTAGGCTCATATTGGAAAGAAGTGCCTCTTCGGATTGTTAGACAAAGAAACAGCAGTGGAGGAATTAACTTTTAGTACTACCAGAGAAAAGAAACAATGCGTAGCAGAAACTTTAAAATACTAGCTTAGGCGAATGAAAAAGAATATAGCTGTGTTCCAGTCATCTGCACTGTTTTCTTCCCAGGCTTCTGAAAAATACCCTATTTTATGCAATGACTACCAAATAATTAAACATATGACTCTTTCTCAAAAATATAACCTTTGGCTCATATTTCTAAATCATGTTCTAACGATGAATCTTTTCAATTCTATCAGATTTTTTCCTTTAAGGCTTACTATTATTTTTAGCTCTTAGTGCTGTTGTTGTGTTATGTACTTTTAAAAATTCATCTTTAAGCTGAAGCTATAAAATGTAAGCCTCTGTGGATAAAATTCTTAATGCTTTAATTTCCAGCTTCCCTAAGAATTCACCTGTTGCTCTTGACAGTGGAAAGTACGTAGCGCTGGTAGAAGTCTTAGAAAAGCATGGTAGACTAGAAGGTAATCCATTTGCTTTCATTGTCTGTTTCTGCTATATAATAAAGGTATCTTGCCTCAAGAATAAAAATGTGAGTTGATATTAGTGGTGTATCATGTCCTGAAAAGTGCTTGAACATTTTGCATACAAATTTGCATGTGAATTCAACCAGAGATGCTTGGACAGTGCAGGCCATTAGTTTTAATGGATTGGCAAGCTTGTCATTTACATTTGCACAGCTCAGTGCTTTTTGCATTTCTGCAGCTAGTTTTTATTAGCATTGCTGTTTGGATTGAGTTTGAAGATCATGACTTATGGCACAAATTGCGTATGTGCCTAGACTAATGGCTTTGTTTTTGCTTAAGAAGGTCTGAAGGCTGAACATAAAACCTATAAAAATAACCTTCTCATAAGAGCCAAGTACTGCAAAAAAATAATTTAACTTTCCATAAAGTATATATTTTTCTGTTACTATTCTTTTTTGTGTTTGCTGTTGAATTTTATATTCAATCTGTAAACTGCTTGGAAATTTTGGCTTTTTAATGAGTGTTCTGCAAACTGCCTATTTCATATTTCTAGGTGTTTGCATTAAAATGCTACCTCTTTCACTTTTGTAATTTAGTCCAATATAATTCTGTGGTTTACATGGTTTGGATTATCTTTAAAAAGAGCTCTAGATTGTCGTTAGCTTTAAAAGATGATTCTGAATATTAAGTTCTATGATTTTGTAGAGCAACAACTACGCTAACCCTAAAAAACACGGTCTAAGCCTAGACACAAAATGTAATGGTTTTATTTAAAACACTGTAAAGTAAAAGAAAAAAGCTAATACAATTTTTTTCGTGTAAGATCTTCCTTTGAAATTTGTCTTGGCCTCTTATTAAGATTACTGTTAGAAAAATAATAAATAAAGCTGATGTTGTACAAATCACAATAAATCAGATCATGTCTACCTCTGCATTAAGCAGTTTGAAAATATGAGCTTGCTTTTAAGACCATAAACGTCCCTCAGAAAATAAAATAATTCAGAAATGTAGCCAAATGTAACGTGATCAAAACATTCTGTCTATGCAATAATTAAGAACATTATAAAAATGCACTTGTTCCATATACAAAAATGTTTGTTTCTGCCTTACTAATGAAGCTTAATGAACCTAATGTTTTAACATGCAGTCTGTTAGAAAGCTTTCATTGGCTCTCCTTGGCTAATTAGTATCGACACAGCAAACAGGCCCTATCGGTATCAGACCATTAGTCTGGCTGTATATACAGTGTAAACATATCTTTATTATCTGGCCTCGTGACAAGCCATCTGCTGAAGAAACAATGGAGTGATTTAGCAGATGTTAGCATTGAACGATAAAAGCATCCATTTAGTAGAGTCTTGCAGCTATAGGGCAGACTGTACAGGGTTATGTGGTGCAGAGTGGGCACACAGTTCCTATCTATAATTTGTAGTCAAAGTTGCAGCAAAATGATAAAACCATGCTATTGTGGATTTATAATTGTAGTCTCGTTTAGAAATGCAAGTAGTAATTAACTTGAAATCGGCATTATACACCAGAATTTACATTCCTGCTGGGTTTGAAATGCTGTTTTAATAGCAGTTTGTTTTCCCTACATGAAATTACCTAAGGGTCTTTTGTGTTGTTTCATTGTAGATGCTATTAACATTCTAACGGAGATGAAAGAGAAGGATGTTCCTATCTCAGGCAGAACAGTTGCATCTTTTCTCCGCATTCTTAATGCTGCTGCCATGCGAGGTGAAGTTGAAAGAGTGAATCGATTGCATGATACCATTGCAAACCTGGGGTTGGTGCAAACTGCTGCCCTTCATTCCCCTCTGATTACAGTTCACCTTGAAAAGTAAGCTATGCTTGGGCTTCAGATGAAGCAAGTTATGATATTTATTTGTGTTCTATGACCTGTGTATGCAATTCACAGCTCCGCATACGTGTCTGGAAGTGCTTGTGCACATGCAATTACTGAAGTGATCTTGGAGTAGTAATGAACAAATATGTTTTCTTAATTTAGCTAAATCTCTTTTCATCAGCTAGACATCATGTCATGATCTCTGGGAACAACAGCTGTGTTTTATGGGCACATCAGAGATGAAGTGGCTAAATGTTGGAATATGCTTATGAATTAGCTTGTTTTAAAGTCTGTTTGACAAGATAGCTATTCAGAGCATGATAGGTGCAGACTCAGCTCTTGTGGTTAAGTGGAACGTGTTTTCATATCAAAACAGCAGTATTTTGCTGTGCTTTCCAATATATCTCAGGTGAGTTGCAGGGCGGTTGTTGAACACTGAAGTATTTTCAATTCACGTAATTCAGGTAATTTGATATCATTGCCAGTAGGCTGCTGTGTTGCTGAGTTTAAAATGCAAAGAAAATACTGTGGTCTGTTATGTTTTGAGGGGTTTTGCCTATATATACTTTCAATACTCTTTGTTAGAGAAAAGGAATTTTGTACATGCATTCTGGTAGGAAGTACCTTTAATTCCATGTGCATTATTTCTTTGCATAAATCTTCATTATGAGATGTAGGATATTTGAATTAACATACATATGAACTATGTAACTTCTTAATAAAATTGAGGCAAGAATCCCTTTTCCTTTAACATATGCACAATCCTTTTATTATTCTTTTGTATGTCATGTAGTTCCTGGATTTTCACTTGTAGCTAGAGTATATGAATAAATTTCTTGAGATTTGGTTCATGTAAACAAAATGTTATTGGCATAAATATAATACCTGTGAAATAAGTGAATTTTTCATAATATCATGTAAGTCAGCCATATAGGGATTTTTGGTTCTTATAGGTATACTGGGTATGCAAGGTCTGTATAACATTTCTGTTTTGAAAATTCTTGAGAAAGAGGTAACTCTTGGTAGATGTGTATACATTCTCTTTTAAAAACAGTGTTTTAGTGAAGTGGTCAACAGTTAAGAATATAGTGTACATCTTCTTAGTCGTAACTCTGCCTTGATTGCATCACAAGCCAGGCAGATGTTTATGAAAGTAATTTAACTGCAATCATATCTAACTAATGTGTCGGAAAAATATCTGATATGCTTTGTAGTGCGCATAAGAGCAGCTGCATTTTACATAATTGCTTTATGCACATTGACATGCAAGTTGTACCTGGTGCTACCTGGGCTCTTTTCACTTGAGATGGAGTGTATGATGATGTAGGTAAAGGTGTGATCATGTGCAGGTGAAAAGGGGGACAGTAATGAGTGTTATTTCAATTTGATTCCAGATTTTTTTGGATTGTAAGTTTCTGGGAAAACTTTATAAAAAGTGGGAGTTTTTTTATTGATAGAGGGACTTTTGATGAGGCTACATCCATGAAGGAGAAAGTGGTTCCAGACTCCGGAATTGTACGGCTATAGAAGTCATTGGTCCTTACTTGTAGAGGTGCTAATATATTTCATATATATAAATGAAAAGCAAAGTAAGCTAATTTCTTACTTAGATTTTTTTTCCACCTTATGAGTGAAGAAGCTGCATCTTTTCTAATGGTAGACAGAATTTGGAAGGTTTTTTCCGGCATAATTTGCTTAGGAGGAATAACTGCATTTTCAGTGGGGTGTTGTGTTTGTTTTTTGGCAAGGGGGAGGTGCTGTGATTTGGGATTTGTTTGTTTTTCTTAGATATGCTTTAAGAGTATTTTGAAAGTTATGAGTGACTGAAATAAGTGTTAGTTATTTCTTTCAGTACTTATTATTTCTTTCAGTGGTTATTACTTGCCATCCTACAATTCAAGTATCATGCTGAAATGTTGTCATTTAGCATTTAGGTCATCAGCATGCTGCTGAAATAAGCTTTGGGGTATTTTTGAATGTTCCACAGTAGTGGTTGTACTAGTGTTTTGTGTTCTTAATTTATTTCAAACTTTATATTTTTTGTAAAGGCATCTGTGGTTCAATTTTGAAGATTTCAACAATTATAGGTATAAAATGTTTTCATCTCCCCTTTTTTTCTAGTTCTGAATATTCTTAAGTTTTTGTTAAATCCTAGTGCAAGTTAAAAGATTTTAACAGAGCATGGAAAAGAAAGAAAATGTTGATGGACAGCATAACTTTACAAAAGCCAGCAGTAGAATGGACATTTTGCCTTTAATATTCTGGGAAACATTTAACTGAAGTAACTAGTGAAAGAACTCATACTTACCTTGCAGTTTTTTGGACACTGAATAAGGGGAGCTACCCCCTTGCATTGAATTGTCTGATTTTTATTTCTGACCTTGAACAGTTTTTCAAGTTGGGAAAATCACATTTAGAATTGAGACAGTCCACATGGTCTTGGTCTGTCACGTAATGTGAAAAACATTGCTTGGATTGTATGACAAAAATCTGGAAGGATATAAAGAACTTGTACTTTGTCTTAAAATGTCTTACTTGTGAACTGGTTCTTCCAGCTGCTGATAATTAGAAAAGCTTGTGCTACCTATACTGTGTAAAAGTTACTAAGATTTTTGAGGATTGTAGTTTTGGCTGAAGTTCTCTACCAACTCATCTTTGAGAAAAGAAACAAAAAAAAAAATCTTTGAGTTTGAAATTTACTAATTCCTGATACAAGAAGTGCTCCTAAGCAGAGGGAAGAAAATTTGCAGGTAAGCTATGAAGGCATTATGTAACAGACCATATGAGTAAAATATTTGGTAGTTTTAAGTCAGGGAACATAAGCAGTTAATACCTTTATCTTAAATGATAAAAGGCTATAGTTGGATTGTTTTTCTTTAAAAATGGTTAATGTATTTTAATATAGCATTGTCCAGTAGAGCATTGTGTGCTCATTTGTCATTGATCTCATATAAACCCATTTTGATTAGTTTCTTATGTAGTAGACAGAGCATGAATGCACTGCCTTGACTATTTTCCTTCTGCTCTTTTCATTGAGATAAAATCACTTGTGATTCTGTTTGAGATCATTCTGTAGCACAAGTTATTTGACTTTTATATGCACTTTGAAAAATAGGCATATTTGTAAATTAAGTGGTATTTTTAGTGGGGGACACATATCTCTAGTGTGGAGAGGTTTTTTCCAATTTTTTAGCAGCTTTATTTCAAATATTGCATTAAAACTCCTTATGTGTTGCAATGAAATTAGGGATGTTTGGCTCTCTTACTCCATTATTGCAATTAGGAATTTAGCATCATCAGTGCCAAAGGACAAAAGTGTCTTATTTGCCCTATGGGGACAGGACAGTGATAAGATGATTTTTCGTCAAGGATCATTGGGTCGTAATTAAGTTACATTCATGGTTATTGCTTTTTGAAGGATGATTGGTAAATGACAGGCTTCATGTGCTTGCTATGGACAGTGTTCACTAGGGTTTTTTCTCCCTCTGTCAGAAAATCCTGTTGAGTCTGATAATGTAAATGTGGCATTTTATTCTGAACAAAAGAGCAGGGAAATGAGCTATCTTGTCTAATCATTCAGTTGTTTAACACCGACTTCCAGTTTAGACTCAATTGGCTGGAAAGCACTTGACATGTGAAGTTAGTGCTGTTCCGAACGCATGTTTGAGTAAATTTTAAAGTAAGTGACAGCTAAATTGTACCTAGGGAAATTACAAAGCCTTCAACACAGTTAATTTTTTGGGGAGGATTAGTTGTAATTGCAACACCAGTCTCCTTGAAGATTCCTTAGTACAGCAAATGAACAGAAGCACATTTAGCTCTTTCAAGAGCCCGTTCTCTTTTAACGGAATAATTTTTGTAAAGCTGATTGTACCTTGCTGAATTGACTTCCCTCTACACTAACATCTGCTTCAGATTTGTAGAGAGGGATTTGTTTTACCAGACTACCCTCCACCCCCACCCCAGAGAGTCCCTTTTTTCTTTCTACCTCTCTAGTGATTTCAGTTTTGAGAGCTTTACAATCAGTAAACCCCTTAGGTAAATTGCCACTTCACTAAAGCTTTATGCATAATGTTGCAGCACTTCATTCCAATTAAAATCAATATTTGGAGTCTTATTTTATGAGGCAGACTCTCTGGTTGGGAAGGTTTTTTATTACAAGTAAAAGGGTTAGATTTAGTGCTACATTCTTAAAGCAAGAGGGGAGTGGGTTGTTGAAAGTGAGGGGGGCTAAAATATCCAGTCATGGTATAACCAGTCCTGCTACAGAGTGTGTCCTGCAAACCTTCTGACAGCTGGGTAATTTTGGCTCTTCGGATAGCTTTGTGTGATTAAAATTGCCCATACAAATATTTTGGGAGATTGGACCCATAGTACCTTGGACTTCATAGCCATTCTAAACAGAAACCAAAAGGATCAAAAAACTTGGTGTCTTAATCCGAGCATCACTTCAGGTGGAAAATAATGCCAAAGCAGGACTCTTCTGGGCCAAGCAGAATGTACTGGTGGCTGAGGCTTCTTCTGTCATTCAAAAATAATAGTGTATCTTCTTTTTTAAAAGAGCAAGTTTCAAAGTGCCAGAAAAGTATGCCTAATCTTTAAGTGGAACAGGTCTTAGTCCTGAACAGATAATATTCGTGAGTGACTTAAAGCTGTAGTATCTGACCAACTCAAAATGAAGCATGGATCATCTATGTTCACACTTTAAATACTGTTTATTCCAAACTGCTGCTGGAAATCTGATTTTTCTAACATGGCTATGAGTATATGAGCTTTTTTTCCTTTTTGACTTGAACCACATTGATTAAATAGTAATGTTAGACAAGATGTTTAATGTCTTAGAGTAGTAAGTATCTTTTGGGAGGATAAAAGGGTGTTTGACATGCATAACTTCTTACAGAAAGACTCCCAAATACTTTTAAATATACAGCTGTTTGTCAGTTTAAAATCATTATGTCTAAATAGCATTTTCTTAAAATGTAGAAATTCTATTTTGTGCAGCTCTTTTTATTTTATTTTATTTGTAATCTTTACAAGAAACACATTAAAATGTTACCTCTACTTGAAATTTGAAACCTACAGTGAGTTCCTTATTTTAATTTTCTAAAAGCTTACAAAAGTATCTATGGCTACTTGGAATTAACTGCAGTTTGTAACAGTTAAAAATACTGCAGATTGTTAAATCATAGAAGCTCAAGTACATGCATAAGCTTGATCATTTTTTCTTTGCAGTAGTGGTACCAACAATTTCTTTGTGGAGTCTGAACTTTTCTATGTTTTATTGTTTTATATTTGTCTTTGCCAGTTTCAGCATTTATGTTTTATAAACTCCATTCTCTAGTAAACTGTGGATGGCTGGTTTGTTGATTGAATGCAACTGAGCAAATATATCTGATTTCAGTAGATCCGAAACAGTTGTAACAGTACGACAGTGTGTAAGATACAGAACTCATTAAAAGCAGACTTATTCAGCCCCTTTGAGTCCCAGTAACGAGTACAATATTTCCATCTATTTTTGTCTCAGGTCTTTGCTGACTTTTTTCTTTGTGTGTGCAGTATTAATGCCTTCAGAAGTATACATGTAGAATCTAGAAAACTCTTAACACTACTGCTTGAATGACATTCCAATTATTCATTCATTTATTGATAGCTTTGACCTAAAAACAGTCACTTTAATCCTTTAGGAATACAGCTGAGACAATACTATAGTTGTTTGAGCATCAGTCTGAAAAGCTAGATTTATCACTGAAAACTTGAATTTGAATGTATAAATGTTGTTGTGCCTCCTTAGAAATTGAGTAGTTTTCTGTAAAACTGTTTTTTTTTCTAGATGTTAACTGAACTTGCATCTAAAGCAGGAGAAAAATACTGATTATATAAATCTTTATATCTGACTATGGTAACTACCATAGTATTTCGCTTTTATGACAGTAATCTAGCCTGCAACATCTACTTGCAGTTTTGAAATTAACCTGTAATTTAGTCTTCACCCCAAATGACAAAAATTCAAATGACTCCATGGGGTGCCAGAAGATGCACTGTAAACAGGGCTCAGTAAGGGGGATAAGGTAGAAATCCATCATCTTAGGTTCTTTTAAAGAATGCCAGTATTACTGAATAAAATGAATTCTTCTTCCGTGTTTTAGTGTTAAAAATTTTAAAATTATTAGCCTAGATAATGATAGTAGTACATAGAAGTTTAGGTAGTTCATTCTTTGAAAAAGCAAAAATCTGTGCTGCACAAGAAATGCAATGTGAGGAGAGGACAGCTGAATTGGGCTTGTTTTAACAGTAATATCTTGATTTATTAGGGCTTGTTGATGAAAAATAAGGTTGCTTTGGGAATGTTAAATCAGTATTTCAAGACAGCCTTTCAGCTGCTGTTAGGTGAATTTTTTTAATTTTTCTTTTTCCTTTGGTAACTTGTATCACCCTTGTCACATAAGGCTATTGAAATCTAAAATGCAGTCTTACTGACTGTGTGGCTACTTATATTTTGTGTACATGGTCTTGGTTTGTTTCAGCTTAAACCTTACCCTTCAAAGAATAACATGACATATTGCTTTACCAGTGTTTTTGTGGTTGTCCTTGGTTGTTTCCAGTGGTTTTGCTTTGTTTTGTTTCAAGATTGGGTTTTAATCCTTTGAAAAAAAGGTCTGCAGCAGATGATTAAGTACAGTTGGTTACACAGTGTGGAAGGTTATTTTACATTTGTTGTTACTGTGATTGATTTTATGACTTTTCAGTTTTGCATTTTGTTACGTATATTTCTGAAGGTGTTAATAGTGTATACTTGGGGGAAAATTCAGTGAAGAGCTGAGGTACCAAAAATGGAAATATTCTGTGTGTTACTTCTACTTGCTTCTCAAAGGCTCCTGACTAAATGAAATGCATTTAATGCTGTCTTGCACACTTACTACTACGTGGATTTACACTAGTGCCATGCCTCTGTGGCATGGATAGGCCAGCATAAAGCAGATTTTGGTACCGTACTATATTGTTGAATTAATTGCAAAAATTGTGGTTTTTAAAGTAGAAAGTATCTGTTGTAGTCCAATTTTCATATAGAATGGAATAGTGCTATAACCTTTCTATTGTGCTGGAATGGACATCAACAGATGATTTATAGGCACTCTGTTAAGGTGTAAAACTAGTATAAAGCAATCTAATGTGCTGTGGTTCTCTTACTTAACTCTGGTGATCTATACTGAAACAAAATATTGTGGAAATAATTGGGAAGAACTTAAAACTTGGAAATGCCTAAACACAGACATAGAGGTGATAGTGTACATGGTATTACTTAGAAATGGGAAAAATAAAGCTGTTAAACACTTAAGTGAATTTTGCATGGAGTTTTGGTTTTGTCAAGATAGGACATAGCATAACTTGATATTGCTCAAAAATTAAGTGCATCTAATGCTGAGAAACATTCCCACCTTTGACAAATTTGTAGTGAACAGTGGTCATGGAATCAAAAATCGTAAGAGTTGAGGGTGGAATAAACACTTGGATTATAGGCTGCTAAATTAATTTTCTGTGAAATTTTCAAGATTCAAGTAGTTTCAGCATGCATTGCTGCTGCTTGAAATGTTTTTATTCTTATTTTGTTTCATTCCACAAGGGATGACATGCCTGCAGCTCTGGAAGCTTTAATCAGCTGTTACAAGAAGTATGGTAAAGTTCTTCAACTTCATAACATCTACTGTAAACTGGTAGAAAAAGGAGATGCTGATCTTCTGCAGAAGGGTTAGTTGCATGTAGTTGATTGCTGTCTGCTAATATGAAGTGTTTTCTGGAGGTTTTTCTTCTGGGATTTCTGCATAGTTTCTTTCAACTGAAAGAAAAAAAAAGTATGTCTTTATATGTGTTAACTTTAAAGCACTAATACGATGTCTGCATTCTTCAGATTGAAAAATTGGTTGTAATTTTAAACATAGACTTTTGTTTGTATACTACATCATTGAACTCTGAGATTAGTGCTAATACTTGTTCTAGCTATGTATGTTGAGAAACAAATTAATAGAAACTAAACACAATAACAAAAAGATACATCTGTTTTTCAAATAGCTGAGCAGTTCACAAACCATATCTCTTCACTTTCTATGAGCAGAGCATGCCAATATAGTCTGTTTTGTTGAATGTAGAGCAAAATGTAGTGCAGATAAACAGAAGAACATTTTATGTTCAACAGAGCTACAACAAATTGTGTCATGCGTTATAATAATTTTGTTTGTTTCAAAATTTATCCCCCTATAGCTTATAGGTTATATAAGTTCAATATATAGCTCATTATAGCTCTTTTATGAGGCTTGGAAAATATTGGTATTAGGAATGTCTGACATAAATGTTGAAATACTTCAATATATTGAGTAAATGAGTATTATTCTGTCTTCAGTTTCAGATTTTATAAGCAGAGAATATGGTGACATGATGGCTCTTTACGATCTCTTCTTCGCCTTCTTGCAAACAGGAAAATACAAAGAGGCCAAGAAGGTCATCGAGGTGGGATTTTAACTATAGTACTCTAATCGTGCAGCTATTTAGACTCCTAATTAGAAACATTTAAAGTTTTTAACCTTTAATTAGACTTGTTCCGATTCATGTTAATAGAATGCAATCCCAGTAATAAAAAAAACTCTTGGCCAGCTTTATTTTGTATAATTACAATTCAGAAGAGAGTCTTGTACATTGAAATTGTTTCCTCACTTTTTCAAATTTGCTCTTATATATCAAAATGATATTTGCATATTAAATATCGGATTGTGGAACAATTAAATTAAACTGGCTTTCCTGGGTGTAAAGTTGCTAATCCTCTTTCCGAAGGAATTCTTTGTTCTTAAAAGCACTGGAATTTAATTTGCTGCAGACCATGCTCAGATTTATTTGTAATGCTTGTCTACAAGTTAATCAGCCAAACAAGCGCTGTCTGCTACTGTTTGGCATTTAATTTAGCATTTCTTCTCTCTCTTCCTTTTTCAGGATAGTAAGCTGCTTATAGGAAGTGGTAGGTGACAAACTTGGTCTATTTAGGATTAGTATATTTTATCTAGACTTGATTGAAATTGTGCTTACTGAAATTGATAAGTCAAAGGGGCAGCTGCAGAGTCTGCCCAGATGGTGATTATTTTTTCTTCTTAACACAGTTGTATGTTTTTAAAATACTGCATAAGTTTTCCACTTAATTTATGGGACTAGGCATCTTGCAGAAAAAGTAATAGTTTGTCCTCAGCATTTTTGTGTTATGCACATACACAACTCTAACCTTATTTCTGGGGTTTTTTTTCCTTCCTGAGATAAACAATGCTTTTTCTCCTAGTTCCCCTTAGAGTATCTGAAATATCAGCTATCCTGCTTGAATTGTCTAATGGAATTCTTGCATTTAAAAAGTCTTAACTGAAAAATCTGTTTGTTTGTCTGTGGTGGAACAATACTGTCCTGTTGTGGGATGTGTGGCTATTGCTAAGCGCAGTGTCGAAACATTGGAATTTTTGTTTTGAGAGGGTGTTTTGGAGCTCAAATCTTAGAATGCACAAGAACAGAAATATCAGTATCTGATGACAGATGATGCTGAGGAGTTGAGGTTTTTTTAACAGTGATTAAAGCATATGGGAGGTAAAAGTATGAAATTTGAGATTTTGAAGTAAAATTAAAGCTAAATTAACAAAACTGTTACTTCATGTGATTTAGCAGCTCTTTCTTTGACATTGGCATTTAATTTCTCAGAATCCGTATTGGTATCTGGAGCTCAGCAATTGTGAATAGGATAATAAGCAAGTTATCAAATTGCTGGGGCTTCAAAGCCTTCAGAGACTCTTGTCATTTTCTTAAAACATGCCAGATTCTCCTTGCAAGTATCCAGTATTTGGTGATTGATCACAAGTTACTACTAACCATATAAGTATGTTTAAGCATAAATCTGAACACTAAATATCTGGAGATTAAATGGAAGTTTTCCTGCCTTTTTTCTAGTTAAAGTATTGTTATCTAACTTCTATTAAGTATGAATTAGAGCTTTGTTTATGTTGTGGAGGAGGAGCTGGTTTAAATTACAGAATTTTTAGCAGTATAGGTTTTTATCTAGGGATAGTATGCATGTATTTTACTACTAGAAAAAGTGTTAAAAAAATCAATTACTATATAGTGAATAATATTTTAAGTATGCTTTTGTTATGTCACAATATGTTAAGTATGTTCAAAGAAATTGTTTCCAAAAGGGGAGGACAGAAATCTTTGATATTTTGCTGAAGAAGAAAATTGTTTGTATTGTTTTAAACCATAAGCAAGTTCCTATTTGCTTTTTGATTTTTTGGGAAGCAAAAGCCTTAATCACTATGTGAAATGGTGTATATGTATATAAAAAATGACGTGTATGTGTATTATTTTCTCTAGTCCGGTGGGTTTTGTGACTAAATTACTTCTCTTGATGGTTGTCTCTGATTATTTTTCTATCTTTGCTTGTGAAATAATATTCAGTGAAGGAGATCACTTGGTGCTGCTTTCTCTTTTAGATGCTGTTGCATGTACCTTTAAGCATATACTTTAATCAAGTATTGCTGATTATGATGGTCAATTAATTTTAATGATATTGTTTGTTTTTGAAAATATCTATGGAATTTGTAAGGGATATCTAAAAGAATATATGGGAAGAGAGCTCCTTAGCAGCTAAGGAAAAGAACACTGGAGGATATGGTTGCTGAAATGGGATTTTTACTCAACTGGAGACCACTGTCTCTGCTTGCTCTTGCTGTTTTTAGAAATTAGAGGTACACCAGATGCTTTTGTGAAGCTTAGGGACAAGTGCTGCTTTGAAAAACTTGGAACTCAAAGCCCCAGGAATGAAAAAATAACTCCTAAATCTCAGATCTTTGGTAAAATGAAAGTGGGTGACAATACTGGGAAAGGACGAAGGGTAAGATTTGAGTGAGATTATAAAAATCAGATCAGACTTGTGTATGTTACATTATCTGGCCACAAATGCGTTGTGAATGCATATATATGCAAGATCATGTTATGAGATATAATGAGAAAGTTGAAAGCTCTGGACCTTATCTGCTTGGTGGAGTAAAACCAAGACTAATCAGAGAATGAGAGTGTGAGAGTCAATGAAAGGGAAATACACAGGAGATGAGGCAAAGAATTTGTCTGACCAATGCTAGAAGAGCTAGACTGAAGCATGTGGTAGTTTGGTAGCAGGAGTCTCTTCTGAGGCAATGCTGACTGGAATAGAAACTGTGTTTTGAGAAAATTGTGGTGGAAATGCTGTTTCTGAGGCATCATGGGGTTTGTGTGATAAGGTAACAGTTTGCAGTATTGTTGAGCTGCCTTGTTAAACACTTTAAAGTCTTGTTCTCAGAGACAAAGCTATAGATAAGGTAGCCTTGGCTGCTTTGTTAAGTGTAAGTCTGTTTTATTCAAGCTGTGCTTGGAGATTCCTGAGCCCCAGAAGTTGTGTTGATGGATGCTGTTTAGCTTAGCACTGAAAACAAGTTCTACCAGTGCGTGCTGTAGTAGTATGTCAAGACGTTATTTAGTCTTCTTAATTGCACCTCAACTGGTAAGTTAGCTTTTATCTTGAGTCCTTCAAAGATGATCATGCCAAAATGAACTTGGCTCATCTCTCTTCTTGCCCCTTACCACAAGGTTGCATACTAGCTTGCTTTTCCTTGGATTGGCATAGCATGACTTCTGTGTCACCAAATCTAGCTCTGGATACTTAGGATTTTTTCCCCTTACTGAGAAAGGCAGCTTAATTGCCTTTTGTCCTTGAATGTTGTTTTTCCTAAAGAAAAAAGGAAGAAAATTAGGTCAGTATGTTTTGCCTTTAACTAAACTAAACTACATTAAAACTAATGTAGGCTAAAAGAAAGGGATGGGATTTTCAATAAATAGGATTAGGGAAGAAGTACCTCCTAAAAAATACCTTACCTATCCTCTAAAATGTTTTCTTATTTCAAAAATATTTAGCAGCTCTCCTCCTGGAGAGAGGTCTTATATAATTATGTGGAGAGAATCTAGAAGAATTGTTTGACCTTATGTTCTTCTAAGTCTGGTATATGAATGGTAAAAGAATATTTTAGAGCCTAGTACCCCAGATCTCTCAACTTCTTACCTGTTGCCTGTACTGGAGAGTTAAAAGTCCCTTTTGTTTACTCAGCTGTTGATTGCCACTTTATTTAGCAGATGCTTAAGATCTGTGCTAATGGGAAGGTCATCCAGAAGAGTAGGAGTGAAAAAGGGAATGTTACACCACCTTGGAAGAATTTATTTATTCCTTTTTTCACCTGTTACTCTCTTTTCATACTGCATAGTGGTTTACAGATTTTAACTACTTAGAGTAGTTACAAAATAGTTGATGTCAGCCATTTTTGTTGGATTTAATATTTTGGTCATCTCTGAATCTTTCACCAAGATCTCCTAACTTGCAGCTGTTTTGCATTCATGATAGTAGACTATTTCTCGACTCACTTTTTTTCCCTTCATTTACTCGTGCTGAATGCAGCTATTTAAATACCCACTGAATCAGTGTGTAGTGCAGCCTGTGTCTGTTCTTGGCTTTTTCTGAAAAGATCTGTGTCTCGTTCAGTACTGGAACAGTCCTGCTGCAGAGGGTCAAGCAAAGCCCATCTACAAATCTGCTTACTGAGAGTCTGAACCAACTTTTAATGGAGAAGAAATTAACATTTCATTGCTGTGACTGAACAGGCAAGGTATTAAACTAATGTTAAACCATTTCTGCACTATATCAATAAAATAATTGCACCCTAAATGAAGTTTCATTGTACAGCAAAATACTTAACGAAATCCAGCAAAACAAGCGCTATGTTCAGAAAAGTATCAGGTCACTTGTATTTTTAGCATATGTAGTCCTCTGATAGGAAGTAGGAGTTGGTAGCAGTGTTCCAGTGCCTTAGTGTTGTTTGGCAGATGCCTCTTGAAATCTTTTAAGATCAAATCACATCAGCTGTTAAAATAACAGCTGTTAATTTGCTCCTTCAGTGAAAGAGTAAAAGCTCTTATTTCTGCTCTGGTTTTGGTTTTGCTGGAAATGAAGGCAAAGAGGATTGGAATACAGGGAAAGATCTCAGAACTATGTAGCAGAGTTTTTTGGTAGAAGTTCAACCTGTGTATTTTGTTTGTCCTCCACTAGAGGAGCCTTCCTTGAAAATGGCTAGGGGAAAGCGCATGGCTTCAGAATTCTTGGAACCAGATTTTAATCAAGTGTAGTACTATTTCCATCTACTCTCATACTAAAGATATTGTTTATATTTAGTAATTAAATTTATCATACCATATCCCACATATCTTCAGACATTAGTGTGAAGAATTCAGGGACAAATGGTAATGAAGTAGTTTAATGAAGTGTGTTCCATTGTGAAGAAATGTAAAAAAAGGCATTTGCTGCTGAAATCTGGGACCATACAAAAGAACTGGTTTGGATGAGTTTAGTGTGCAGGAATATATCTATCAACAGATGTCAGGTTAATTTAGGAGGTAAATAGATTTAAGCAAAGAATTGTGACATCCATTGTCAGCAGACCTCAAGATACCAGTTGCCATTGGATTTAATCTGCCATAAAAACAATGAGAATATTTCTACATGATATTGAGAGATTACAACCTTCTTTCATCCAGATTGCTTTTTTTAAGAGTCTGCATCATAAAATTGAGTCCTCCTGATTTTATGCTGGAGATGAACTACCAGGAGAAGATGCTTTCTTGATTTGTGACAGCAGGGTTGAGGGAGCGAGGGGGGTGCATGGGTTGTGTGTAATTTAGTGATGGTTATATCTAGTGTCTGAATTTATTTACAAAGACTTATTTCTGGTCCTGTTGAGAAAAAAGTGAAGGTGATTAAAACAAAATTTAAATGTTTGTGAACAAGATTGTATTAGATCATGGTGGTCTGAGATTTAGGAATAGTTTGTAGGGGGTATAATAGCTTTTATTAGAGTAACTGTATACAGCTGAGATGGAGGGGAAAGAGCTTTAAAGCATGCAAGTCCTATAATTACAAGAAAAGATTATTTTTTAAAATTATTACTATTCAGTCCTGTTAGTCCAATAAAATCATTACTTCTCCTTCTGAAACTGGATTCTGATGCAGTTAGTTATTAGTGAAGTTGGATTTTCTTTCCATTCAAAAATGTATGTGGGTTAATTTAAAAAAGGGTGCTTACTAGTTCAGTGCATGTTATTTAGAAGTTTTTAAGTATCCCTTTCTTACAGGGAAGAGATCTGTTTCAAATATGTAAATTTGGTAAAGGAGAGGACTACTGAAAAAATTTCTTCCCAAAAGGAAGATGGTAATGTGTTCAGAATGTGGGATTATGGCAAAATCTGTGCATCTTTTCTTAGCTCCAGGGACTTTGTGTTAGAAGGAAGAGGTTTATAATGCTTTCTTTTAATTCATCTTACACTGCTAAACCACATTACTAGTCCAAGGGCAAACTTTTGCTCTGTTTTGAGTCTAGGATAACCTTCAGAACTTCGTTTTAAGCAACAGTTTTTGTGTATTTTTTGTGTCACCATTTCTTCCAGTGTGATTATGGTTGTGAATGTCTACTAATTTTTTTTTGTAATAATATTTCACTGTGCAAATTATCTTGGAAAACTTACTGGTAAATAGAGTATTCCAATAGTAATTAAATGTACATCAGTTTCAGTTGTCTTGAGTGATGATAAAGTTGTAAAATTCTACCCTACCTTTTTATTATTTTTGGAAAATAATCAAATTGCCTCATACTTTTTATGTTTTCCTAACATAAAGCAGCGTATATTCCTCTATCAATTGAAATAAAGAAAATGAGTATTTACTCAACAGATACTTGGGGTGGTAAAGTCAGTGAACTGCGAAACTGGCAGAAGTGTATTTGAAGCAAATACATACTTGGGAAGAAAAAAAGCCACAAACAAACAGTACAGACTTTCCCAGTGGAGACTGTAAGCTTTGTATTTTCTTTCTGTGAACTACTGCTGCTTTTTACATCAAAATTGACCTAGTAGAAGTTGACTGGTTGCTACTTCGTGTGATTGTAGGATAGGCAGAAAGGAGAGCATGAGCTTGAATTCTCATCAGTCTCAGGAGAACAGTTACTGAGGATAGATGTGTAGACATATGTCCCTTTGTCTTTCATTAAATATCTGGTACTGCAAATAAAGTATCAACTACACTGTAGCTGAGTAGGCTCCACCTGCAGTGGAGCAACCCATAAATTTTGATATCCAGTGTTACATTAGAGTACTTGCCCTCATTATCAAAAATTAAAAGTAGACATATCAAAGCTACAGATATAGTTGCTTTCAAGCTTACATCCAATTATCCCTTGCCAAAAAAGTTGAACAAGAGTCCACATATTTTAGATGAGTTTCTCTTTAATGAATTTAATATTATGGGGATCATACTTTGTTTAGTCGTATTTATTTCTGGGCAAAATTGCTTATAAAGAGGAAAAGCAAGCACTCATTTTCTCTTGCAAGAGAGCTTGCAAGATTTTCTTTTGTTTAGGAGTAAAGTGAGTGAGGGTGTCTCTCTGTGCCATCACCAAAGAAACCATTTTTGAAATCATTGAGAACTAAATTTCTTTCAAAGTGGAAAATGAACTTGCAGAAAAAATATTGCTTCCATTGACAGCTGTAGCTGTAATGTCATCCTGATAGTATAATGACTTAAAGGAAAGCTGAGCTAGGAGAGCACTAATATGTTTTATTAGACAGTTGATATGATTGCAACAGGAAAGATGCTTTTTGATGCACAGATTATTTTTAGATCCCTCAGTCTCTAAAGCTGGATCTTTTGTGAGCTTCTGGACTATTGTTTAAAAATTCAGAGCCAATAATCAAAATAGGGTTTTTTTCCCCTGTATATTCAACAATGATACTTCACTTAGACTTGGCTATAAAGACTGTAGCGGGAGAAGTACAGCAAGGTGGTGTACCTGCATACATATAAACTCAAGATGTAAGATAATTTTTAAAATAATGTGAATGTGTTAGTTGGTATTCTTAAAAAACTAATCCATGGTTATTTGAAAGTAAAGGAGTGTTCAGCAGGAGAAAAAATAATAGAAGTGTAAAATAGTTTTTAATCATCTCATTCAATAACTAGACTAGGATGGCTACATAAGGTACAGAAATTTTATATGTGTTCTTCTAACTTTCTGATTAAGTTCACCCATTGCTTAGTAGAAGTGAGGACTTCTGCCACAAGGAAGACATCCAGTATTTGTGTTGTAAACAGCTTTATTCAAATAGCCTGCTATGCAAAAATATCCCAGGCTTCATTAAAGCTGTATGGAATTTGTGAGGTTTTGATAGACATTTTTGTGGAATCAGGGAAAAATCTGTCTTTAAATTTAGAACTTCTAATCAAGTGTTCTGTTTTCCCTGATGCTTACGTTGGAGAGAGCTGTTAGGAATGACACACATCAGTTCTTATAGCTGTCTGCCCAAGGCTGTCTGCTTGGAGAAGTAATGCATTTTCCTGCAAGACATTGCTTTGGCATCTAAATCTCAGTAACTGGTTCTGGTACTGGTAGCATAAGTCTGTTATTGCTGCTGATGTAACTCTTCATGAAATGTTCTTCTTTCTTTAGCAGCATTAGCTGTCTTTTACTATTACTGGCTTTTTCAGCCGCAAAGAGAGGAATGAATGGATCTGTCCTTCCAAAGAATACCATCAGAAAGTGCAACATGGATGACTTCTACAAAATTTTGCTGTTTCTTTCCAATATGTTTGAATTAGTGATTATAGTAGAACTGTTTCCATAAGAAAAGACTGAACTTTTTGCAAAGAAAATACAGAAATGTTGAAGTAAACGTAAACTACTTAAGGTGGTCGGGGTTCAACTTGCATAGTTAGAATTGATGTGTTATTCACAGTGAAGTTATGAAAGGCTAGAATAAGTCAACTAGTATACATAAGAATTATTTTGCCAAACAGCACTTACTTGTCATTTGTGAACGTGCAGTGTTGGAAGGTTAAAACCAAAGCTCTCTATCTCATGTCACATATATGCCAAATGAAAAATGCTGCTGCTGGTTCTTAAACAGTTAGCATCCTTATCCAGCAAAAGTGGCACTGTTTTGGGGTAGTTCTCAACTCTTAGTTTGCTGAAAGTCATCTTTTTGAACACAACTCAGGGCTTCTGGTCTATATGTTGTCTTTTGTGGTTTTTCTCTGTAAGTAAGTTTTGTGTTTAAAGATAAAAAGTTCAGTTTAGGCAAGTGGAAAGGAGTAAATAAATATTTTCATATGTCTTCTGTAATTTTTTAAATTTTTTTAATTTAATTTTTAAATTTTTTTTTGCTAGAAAAGCTTTTTTGAAGGTAAAATAACCAGTATAGCTCTACTGGCTGTAGCAGTTACAGAATACTAATGTAAACAGAATTTGAATATTTCTATCATTATTTAAAAATCTGAAAAAGCCTCTAATAGACTCCTCTCTGACAGGTCAGTATTTTTCCAAAGAATGTGTTTTCTTTTAGCCGTAATAGGTAGAAATTAGCTTAAATAAAAATGTTAGTACAGAAAATCTTCTGATTGGACCCCTTCAATCACCTGTCTGAAGTGACTGGCTCTCAGGAGGAGAACAAGTCAAATGGTTTCAGTGTGTTAGGACTGTTGCATTTGCATGATTGAGTGCTGCTTGACAAGAGTTCTTCTGAAGATGCAGCATATTTGTCCCTTTCTGATTAGTGTTCCTTACTGTGTGTGAAGGTGTAGAATCAGTGAGTAAATTGGTGTGGGTATAAGTATAGAATAAGTGTAATTGTCATAGAATCACAGAATATGCTGAATTGGAAGGGCCCATCAGGATCATTGAGTCCCACTCCTGGCCCTGTGTAGGACACCCCAAGAATCACATCACATGTAAATTTTGATCAAAACTGTGGACTGATATCTATAAGAGATACAGTGAAGTAGCTGAAATCTGCTTAGCCTACAGAAGAAGCAGGGAATTATTTTATATACTAATCATTAAATTAGTATGAAATTGAGATAATAAAAAAAAATCAATTGTATATCATCTTCTAATCCAAAATCCAGAGATTTTGAATGAAGGTAGTAGAAGTTAGGCTGAAACCAATCAAAAGTGGTAGTATTTTGGTTGTCTTTGCATAAGGTCGTGGAGGCAACCCATTGCCAGAAGATCTTCTAAATGTGATAAATCTTAAGGGGTTTCAGGGGCAACCAGAAGAGCTCATGGAAATAACTTACTAGAGCCAGTGTGATGCACTGAACCTCAGGTAGCTGGAGGGTGGAAGAGCACTAAAGGGAAAATATTGCTGTGTTTTCTGACATTTTATATTCTTCTATAGTTACTGTTTCAGAGAGCATAGCAAGGTTTGATTTGGTACAGTACAACTGTTTCATATTTCAAAAGAATGTAAAAGCCAGAAATCTGTGTTTGGTTTATATGCTGGATGAATTGCTTGAGACTCTGAAACAAAAAAAAAAAAGCCCAACAAAACAAAGAAACCACTAAGAGTCAATATAGATTTTTTTTATTTTTTTTTAGTCCACTGAAACAAGCAAGAGCAAAACTGTAAATGGGAATTTGAAAGACTAATTATAGTTTTTTACTTTTTTTCCTTGATTCCTTGCATTTTGTTGTTCTTTATTTTAGCCTGCTGTATTGTAGAAATACTACTTGCTGCTAAATGCAATGTTTAAAATTCCCTAAGATTGTAAGGGATAAGCTACAAATATGGACTATCAGGCAAGCCCTAGAGATTTAGTTAATCTGACCTAGATGTTCTTTTGATGATTGAGACCTGCAGTATGTGAAAACACATCTCAATTTCAAAATGAAACACAAGGATATCTGTTGTATAACTCAGCTGTCCTTGTAGTGACAGACACATCAATCATTTCTGAACAGGAAAGGATTTACTATAAAAAGTTTATAGCTTTCGAGCTGTTGAGTTCATTGGCATTCGGATCAGCAATGATATTGGAAGTTGTAAGTGAATTCAGCATTTGAATTTTACCATGTCCTAAAGAGGATTAGCTGCACATGCAAGCCACATACTTCTTTCTTTTTCATTTTCAAGAGCCTGTTGTGTATCAAGAGCCTGTTGTGTAAGATGTTAATTCTTGACTTAGTTTTTAGCTCAGTTTCATTTTTATGTGAAACTGCTTGGTAGCAGTTTAAAAAAGCGCTGAACAGGTACCTATAAATGTAACTGTGGGGAGAGGAAAAATCCAGACAAAGAAGTAATTGGAAAAAAAGCACGTACCTGGAAAACTGTGTTTATATGTACCACTTGGAATATGTGGGAAACCACAATTTTTCTGTAACCTTCTGGGCTGAGACTATTCTAACAGTACAGCTAAACACAAAGAGATGCTCCATGTTGAGGAGCTGTGGGATTAGCATCCTGTTTTTCGCAAACTCTTCCCTGACTTCATAGAATGGTTGGGTGATTGCTGGGATTATATGGCCTAACATTTACTCTGCAGAACACTATTTCCTGTATATTTAGCAGAATTTAGGAGTTTTCACTGAAATTTTGCATGCTGGTTTTCTGGTGTATGCTGAATTATTTCCGAAAGATTCAAGGGTAGTAATTCTGCGCTTGGAGAATATGGGAAAAGGAATTACCTGTGTTTAAAAGAGAGAAGGTAAATTCACATTTCCAGTAGTAATTTTTTCCATTGTTTTGCAACTGAACCTTAATATTTCTCACAGCATTTCATTCAAGCTGCCTCTTCTGTGCAAACTGGCATTCAAATTTTTAAAGTTGCCCTTCACATTTAAACTGTAGAGATTTCTTACAATCTTAAAACCTAAAAGCCTTCATGAGTCAAAACACATGTTTTTCTGTAGGGGTGAGCAGACATTTCCTTGGAATTACTTTAAGCTATATTAATGTGAATCTGGATGTTTGAAATGAAAAACAGAGTCCACTCTGTAAATTATATTTGTGCCAAGACAACATACTATAAAGCAAGGAAATCCGAGTATCTGTGGGAGGGAAGGCCAAGAGGTAAAAATTATGGATGCTTTGCACACATTTTGCTGTAACCTTTTTTAGGTGTGTTGGATGTGAGTAGGTAAAAGGAGTGACATGTCTCTTCAAAAAATTTTCCTTTCTTTATTTAAGAATTTATTTAAGTTGAGGAACTCCTGATTATGGCATATGGTGCTGGGAAGGCACAGTGTGGTTTTCTACACCAGATGGAGTTTTAAGGATTGAAACCTTTTCTTTGAGCACGTGTATAATGTAGCTCCAGTCTGCTTGAAACAACAAAGGAATGAATAAGCTAACTCACAACCTGAGAAAGTCTGTAACAGAAAGAACTGTGGCATGCTGACAGTTACACAACAGTTCCTCTGTGTACACACACTTAAGGACAAGCATTAACTGTCTTAGCCTTAAGAGTAAATCTTGAGCCTTCTGTTTTCGGGTAGGAATTGCCGTACAGTTACTATATCTGGAATCTGTACATTATATTGGCATCACCAAATGGTGATGGTGCAGTTCTGAAGTATGGTTTTCTAGCTGCTAAGTTGCAATGGTGCTGAATGCAAATATTTCATTGTGAAAACAGTTTGAAAACATTTGGTATAATTCTTTACCTTGAGTAATAAAAAGGATTACTATAGGTAGCACCACCTATTAATGTGGTGATAGAAGTTATTTAACATTTCAGTTCATCTGAAGTGTATTTTACATTAACTCTTTCAGTAATGTTGAACCAAAAAGGAGAATGCCTTGTGTAAGATGACCACAATTTTTATGTGTCATAAATGCAACTTAACATGATTATTTGTGAGCTTGTAGTTTCATTTAGATTTCACAAAACAAACAAAAGCTATGAACTTTTGTTATGAATACCTATATTATGTTTATTATCCCTTAGAATGTGCTATGTCTAGTAATGTATTCTTGTGGAAATATTTTACAGACTCCCGGCTTGAGAGCACATTCTGGAAGATTGCAGTGGTTTGCAAAAAAGTGTATATTAAATAAACAGGTATGTGACTCATGGTGTGTTCCATGGAACTGTCATTTTACTCCAACAAAAATAGTTTTGAAATATTTTCTCTCTTGATTTTTATGTTTGTGAAAGGCATGTGACAGGCTGATGAGGTGAACTTAATGTTGGTGTGTACCTAAACAGAAATACTATTTTAGCTGAATGCACTCAGTATGTATGTGCACCTATAAAGAAAAATAATTGTCTGGCTGAGGTATAACTGTGTTCTTCCTTCTTTTTGAAGATGGAAGCCTTGGAACAGTTGGTAGAATTAACTCGAAATCTGTTTGAATGTGATAGAGATGAGATGTACTACCACCTGCTCAAACTGTGTGGTAAGTGAGCTTGAGATCTTTTTCATGTTTGTAATCTGTTTTACTTTGTGGTTGGGGATGGGACATAACCCTGGAGAGAAGCTATATCTTGATACACAATTAATCTGGGTACCATTTCTGAGGCATCTTGTCTGGGAGGAGAGGTTAGGGGCTTGGTTTTTTTTTTCATCTGGAGACCTGAATGCTTACTTAGTATAGAGTATGTGTGTGTATATGGATGGATGGACGTAATATAGACATACGTAGTACAAGTTTTCCAACGCATGCTATTGTCTGGTCTTATAATTTGAAAGTTAATTCTGTTTTGGCTTTCAATGTGCTTAGAGAAGAAAACCTGCTCACCTGTTATCTTCTTAACTGATAATAATCAGGGGTCTCCTGTAATGAGATCTGGTTCCGAAAGGTGCATATATTTTTTTAATTTACTTATTTTTCATCATCCACAATCTAGCTTTTGCATTGTTTATAGCCATGAAACAGTTTTTAAAACTGGAAGTTCATTTCTGTGCTACAGACCTATTGTAGGGTGTACCTATGAGGCTTTCATTCCTCTTTTCTTTGTTTTTCAGTCTATGTCGGTTTGTTATTCAGTGTATTATACTATATTATAAAGGATTAAAATTTTGGAGATCTATCTTAAAGTACTGAAAAAACACATTGTGTTAAGATTGGGTATGGATCACTATAGGGTATGGAGCACTAAACAGTAAATTAAACATTTTACATAACAGTAAATAAAGCATTACAGGGATTTCTGCGTACTTCAGTAATGTATGTACATATATCTATATATTATTGAGCTGTTACAGGAGTTTGATATATCTGGAAAACTTGCTTTTGAGTTTGAAGTAATTTTAGGCTGTATATTATATCTCCATGTATATTTTTGGTTGGGTAAGACTATTGATGCAGGCCCCTTCCCCACTGCACTTAGCTACTGCAGGAGAAGACATAAGTACTTGCACAAAAAAAAATGACCAGAGACCCCTGTAAGAATTTTGCTGCTTTTTTTTTCATTTCCTGAAGCCTTGGAAAGCTTCAAAGAAAACAAAAAAAAAGTAGCGTTACCTAATTCTGGCTTTACACATACTGGTTCACCATCAAGAATCAAGTAGGCCTGAAAATCAATCTTTTCTCAACAGGGAGAGAACCTTCCTATTTCCCCACTCATCCTGTTCACCTCTGGCAATTACTAAGTCTGACAGTGTGCCTGCTAGGAAGAGAATCTAAGAAGATACAATTCATCAAATTCTGTCATGCAAAATCTTCAGTCTTCTTTCAGAAGACAGAACCAATTCCATCTATTCAAAGAAGTGGAAAACATTTGTGGGTTTCTGTCACCATGAGAGACAAAAGCAGGACATAATCCTGCTTTCAACCATTTTAGATTACCTATCAAAGCTGCCCCATGCACAACTACAGTAGTACTGTCATTGTGTACCAAAACCATAACTTCAGGTCTATTTTAGGCATATAAAAAAGAACCTACCTTTTAGTCCAAGCAGTAATCAAAAATGTTGAAAACAAGGCATTTGATTATCACAGAATAATTTATGCTGGAGAAAACCTCAGGAGTTTAAGCCTAGGCTGTTTCCTGGAGCTAGGATAGCTCCAAAGTTGGCTCACATCATAGCCTTGTTTAGCAAAGGTTTGGGTGCCTCCAACAGTGGAGATCAAAGAGTCTTTCTGAACAACATGATCCAGGATTTGATCGTTCTCACATATTCTATTGCTGCAGCTTTCAAACATCACCTTTTGACCTTGGCTCTGCGCTTATGAGGATAGACTGACTCTTGAAGAGTCAGTGAAGAATTTAAAAGATTTGCATATATAGTGGGAGAACTAAGCCTGATCTGAATAAAAAAACCAAGGTAGTTTATTGAGAAGGGTGTTCCTGCTTTAGAGGGCTCATTTTTACCAGGGTGTAAATCAGTAGTGTCTGAGAGTCATAAATCTTCACAATTGGTACTGCAAAGCTAGAAAATGTAAAGGGAACAGGAAATCACCTGCTGTAGGTAGTTAAATGGTAGTTAACTGTTTTCTTTCACAAAGTCCAGATTTCTGTTTATTTGCAGTTATGTACAGTGATGCATATATAAATTTCAGTTAACAGTCTAGAACAATAGAACTGATGAGCTGGGATGATCACTTCTGCACTGCTTTTGAGGTGATTTTTCATTTATCTGAAAATTCATATAACCCTTGGGGTTTTTTTCTGGCATCCTCTGTATTAAAATAGTTGAAAACTTAAAACTGATGATTGTATGAAGCAGAAGTAAATAATAAACTGATTAATTATTTTCCAAAGACATCATTTTGAATCACCTTAGATATGAATGTATATTCTAAATGTGCTTTTATCTGAAGATTTTAATCTTGTTTCAGAGAGCAACAAGGACTGGGAAAAGGCTGAAACTATTTGGACTAAAATTCAAGAAGAAAATATTGTTCCTCGTGAGAAAACACTAATTTTGCTTGCTGATATATTTGAGAAAAATGGTCAGGTTGTTCCATTTGAGGTACCAAAGGTAAGTGGAGTTGAACTTTCCTAGCTAACAACACTTAGGAACATATTTCTTCTTATTAAAAAAGCATTAACGGATAGCATTACAGTAATTTAAATGTTTGTTTCTTTTAAAGGGTAGGTCTGAAGATAGCAGAAGTGCTACTAGTGGGGAAGAACTGAAAATATGGATGCTTTGCAAGAAAAATAAGGCAAAAGGTAAACTGAAATCCACTGTGGGTTTTTTGCCCCTTCCACATTAATCTTTAGAGCTCTTCTGTGCAACTTCCCAGTCTCTGCTGAAAACAGAATTAATTTATGCATGGATGTTTGCCTTTGCATACAGAAGAGCAGAGTGTATTTCAGTGCTGTTCCTTTGATTTAGTTTGTGTTTAATCACTGGAAATTAATTCGTATCCATCTCATCCCAAAGCAGGGTGACAGAAGAAGAAATAGCTTTACTGGACCTTACAAAACAGGGAGGAAATCCCAGAATCCCAGAATGTGTCAGGTTGGAAGGGTGGGTCATCTGGTCCAGCCTTTTTGCTCAGGCAGTCTCATCCTTGAGCACATGCAACAAGATCCTTGAATATCTCTGATGAGACTCCACAACCTCTCTAGGCAATCTGTTACAGTGTTTAGAGTGTTTGTTCAGTGTGCAGAGCATTTGAATATTCTGGAAATACTTATTTTCTTCATTTATACTTTAGTAAGTAACTAGGTACCTCACTTGAAAGTGGTATAGAAAATTGAGTTCAATGGGTTTAAAAATTAATTTTGCTGAATGAGGAAGGTTTATAAATGCCAGACACTTAGTAATTTTCTTCCCTAAGTGTAATTGGTATATTTTACGGGTTGGATGCAGATTTTTAAGCTCTGATTTTTTAAATGAAGAGTGTATCAGTCATTCAGACATTTAACTTACGTTGTTAGTGAAATCACCATCTAGAGTTATTCAGTCTAAATACTCGGTTTATTTAGATTAGGAGTTTAAAGTTGAGTCTGGACATTCTGCATACTGGCAGAGCAACATCATGTTTTGTATATGAAATTAAAAATCATGTATTATGGCAGACATTATGTTTTTGAGAAATTATTCATGCTGGTAACTGTTGAGTATCATAAGAAAATGAGAAATGCAGAAATATTTTCTTTGAAAATCACAAAATCAAGGGAATGCACTTCATGACATTTTCACTAGGAAAGTGTCCTGTGCCTTTGGTATCATAAATGATTAAGTGGAGAGCAGGAAGAAACAAAATAGATATGCCTTAGACTTTGCTGGGAGACTTGTTTAAAACAAAAGTATAAAATAGAACTTCTGTGATGACTTTGGATATTGAACTTAGCAATAAATCACTCCTGCATATTTTATTTAAAGGTGCAGTATTTGGGAGAAAGTGGTCTAGGGAAGAAAATGTTCCAGCTATGTTGGAAAACAATTTGTCTTCTTGGAAGACTGTTCTCTTGGCCTTAAAAAAACCTAAAAACTCACAGCTGCTTTTATTTTTTTTTTTGCTTTTTTTTAATATAACAGTATCATGTAATTTTGGTGTAACAGGGCAGCTTTTTGATGGGAAAAAGATTAACTCAATCTAGTTATGTAACTATTCAGTGAACTCACCAAGTTTGACACATTTTGATAATCTGTTCTCCAAAGTGCTTGATTTATGCAAAGTCATATTTTCATCTATGTCTTGATTCCCCAGTGTGAGAACTTGACTCTAGGGGATCATGTAACACATATCCCAAACAGTCACAATTGCTGAAACAGATTTGACTGTCTTGAGAACTGAGACTTTCTTGGCAAGTTGTCACTTTTCTAACAAATCTTTCTACTTGAAATAGCTGGTAAAACACAATATGATTTTGAAACCAGGAAATTTCTCTTTTGAATGCTAATATATTTTAATAATGTTAGATGCCATCTGAAGAAGTAATAAGCTGATAATACCTGATCAGGCATATATCTCAATTCAGGATTGATCTAGGTATACTTCAGATATGCTTCTTGCAGAAATGCAAAATGAAGTTAAGAAAAAAATCTGAATAGGATGGTCATTCCAAGATTAGGACTGACATACACAACAAAATTGATAGAAATATTTTTAATTCTTCATTGAACTAGTCATTACCAAAAAACATTCAAAAATTAAATATATTTCCTTGTAGGAGATCTTACATGTTACGGATTGTGATAATTGATGGTAACATATGCTTGACATCATGACCACTAGTGGCAAGGTCCATTTCTGTACCTAACTGAAAGTAATATTTAAACACAGGGTGAAATCCTAGTTCAGTCTGAAGACAGCAGATCTTTTGTACACTTCATCTCTGTTCATATATAAATTTAACGAAGTTTCAAGCATACAAAGTAGATTCAATGGCCATGATAATTCTAATTATTAATTTGGTGTAGGAGTCTGATGTAAATAATAAATTTTATGCATAGCCGTTTCTGTGCCTACATTTCAAGAGGTTTTTGTGTATACTTGTTGGCTGAAGAAGTTTAAGGTGCAAACAGAAAGGCATAACAACAGGTTTGATTAAAGCTCCATCATGCACTGTACTAAGTACAATTAATGTGATGCTTCTTATGACATTAAGATTCAAATGAGTTGTCTTTATCTTTACTTTCAAGGTAGAAGAAAAAGCTTGATGCTTAACTGTAAAATTTGTGGTGATAGTCCAACTATTTCTCATAAGTTTCAAAGGTTGTGGCTATGATTTGAATTAGCAAAGGGATTATTTAATGAGTCATTAAAAGAAACGTGCAATCACTGTTTAGATATAAAAGATCATTTGTGGTTCTTAATACAGTTTTCTAGCATGTGTTACAGT
Source organism: Pseudopodoces humilis (assembly GCF_049639895.1). NCBI lineage: Eukaryota > Metazoa > Chordata > Aves > Passeriformes > Paridae > Pseudopodoces > Pseudopodoces humilis. The sequence continues at coordinate 25,101,361 of NC_142202.1, read as the reverse complement.
GTGGATGGCAGTTGTAGCTGCATGCATATAGCTGCATAATCTTGTTTCAGAAAAATAAATGACTGAAAACTGTGCTTATCATTTTTTCCCCCTTTTTGGTAACATCTTTTCATACAGTGACAGTTATTGTGAATGCATGAAATAAAACTGTTAATCAGTCAAACAAATGCAGTGTAGTTTACTTGCTAAATATCTGTATATTTGTAAATTGTATGTTTTGTATAAATCTTGTCGTAGCCAAATAATTTGATCTCCCCATATTGGAATCGCCTCCTATATTATTTGTTAAATGCTGTTGTGATCATGCACCAGACACTGTAACTGTATACCCCAGAATTAGGTGTTGCTTTAAAAATCGTGAGTCTTCCCCTTCTAACCAGCTATGTTGATATTGAAGCAACAGCCACATATAAAGGAAGAGTGGTAGCAAACTTTTTCTCCTGTAGAAGTGTGTGTTGATTGTTTGTATACTGGCAGTTTTAAGCAAGCTGTGATCTGCAGCTCTGGGCTTAAAGATGTATCAATTAAAGATGGACCTTTTTCAATGAGTAGGTGATTTTTCTGTGATCAATGTTCTTGCAGTATGACACTTCCTTTTGTCTTTCTTACACTTTTTTAGAGGCCTACAATATTTTCAGGAGAACGCGGAAATATGAGTCTCATCATTCCTGTGACTTCCTTATAAAAGCATTGTTAGCACAGAATTGTCTTGATGAAGCCCTTGATGTGAAACGCATGTAAGGCTCTTCTTTATTTGGGGGATTTTATTGGCTCAGAGAGAGGGGTTAAATAATTTCTGAATCATTTTCAGGTGAGTCCTTATCTTCTGATGTGAAAACAGGTCATGACTAGTGATAAGGAGTTGGTAAGAAATACACCAGTGTTTCATGGGGCAATATGCCACATTTTTAAAAAGGTACTGGAGTGACAGTGTGTATTGCTAATAACTCATTTCAAATAACAATCTGAACAAATGTACTTGGCATCAGAGCTGAAAGTCTACCCTTCTGGCAGTCTGCCTTTTCCTCTTTAGAGCAATATCCAAACAGACAAGATTCCTTCACTTAGCTGCCCGTGAGCCTTCCCCTGAATGCCTGTCCCTGCTGCTGTCTTACTCTGCCCACACTCCCTGGCAGCTGGCTGCCTGCCAAATGCAAAATGGTACATTTGACTGTGATGCCAGTGGCTAGGAGATGACCATAAACCTTAGATCCAACTCTTACACTTCTGAAATAAATCCAACCTGCTGTCATGAATTATTAGAAGGAAAGGAATTGAATTAACCTTTACTGAGTTGCATGGTACGGCACTTGCTTTAATTATTGCCTGTAACATTTGTTCTGGTCAGGTTATAGGCTTTAAAGTGTCAATGTAGAGTTCAGAAGAACAAAAATTTAAGTTTAAAGATTGTAAATCTTTTAATTTATTCAACTAAAACAAGACTGGTGGTTGTCATCAAGTGTGCTCACTGAATGAATACAGTGGATTTGAGAGTGCCTGTAGGTGAATTACCTGTAGGTGAGTACTGTAAAAAAAACTACTAGTTTTTAGAGCCAACTTAGTTTCTTATGTCCCGGAACAGTCTAGTTTAAGATAATATTGATTATTTTGATGTTTTCTTTAAAAGTGTGTAGACTGGAGGCATGTCTTTCATTGAAAAAGTGTTTGAGTTCTGCATTCAGAAGAACAAATAGTGCTTTTTCAAATAGCTGTCAGCAAGTGGGCTTTATAGTAAGTAATGTTTGTGCCTGCAGGATATATGGCTTATATCAAGGGAAAACTAAATCAGTTTATCAGATTGATCTCCCTGTAATGCAAGTAACAGATGAATCTTTGCAAATAGAAGATGGAGAGGAGATGTTTTAGCGAGTATAAAGAAGGTTGATAAAATTTAGGTACTTTGTTTCAGTGAAAATATTCAAGTATCTAAAGATGTATTGGAAGGTCCTTCAGGGAAGAAGCTTGAAACATCTTACTGAAGGTTTGTACATGGATCCACTGCTTCCCTGCTCTACAACTCAAACACACTTGTAAGGAATATGCACAAAGAAGTGCATAATACCAGCAGTAATTTGCACATTGGAAGAGGAGAAAGAAGGTAGTGGTTTGTTCCTAGTATTTTAAGGATTCAGAATTGTCACTTTAGATAAGTGTTGTAGTACGTAAATTCAAAATTCAGGAAAAAAATTGGAAAGACTGAAAAGGTCGGAGATGTATTAAGCCTCTGAAGTTTGAGATTTTTAGGAGTAAAGTAACAGGATTTTTTAAGAGATTTTCTTCTTGGTTACTGGTCAAAGCCAACTACGATCATAGCCCTGGTGCTTTTAATAACTCTCCTACTCCATCTTGTACCATAGAAATGCCAAATAATGACAGTTTGAGAGGCTTCTAACAGCTTACTGTTTCATCAAGACAGAAACTGCTTCGTATTGGTCATGTTCAAGGCATATCTGTGTGGCTTTTTTTCTAGCAAAAAAATGATGCTTATATTAATAATTTTTAAAAGCTTGTAGGTTCTAAGTCATTCACTGAACTAGAGAAAGTGATTGTGTGTGCCTGTGATTGAGGAATAACAAATCTGTGCGTTTAGCACACATTTCTGGACACTTCAGAATTTTTCCAGCCTTATACTAAAAAGATATTACTCCTACAAAGCCTGAATGTGTCCGTTGGCCTGAAACTTGTTCAGCTCCTAATATTTTCATAAAATACAGGAAAGCTACCTTCATTTAGATACATATAACTCATTTTACTGTTTGAAGCCAAATTTGAAAGGTAAATAATATGTAGATAGTCTTACTGTGCACATTAGCATAGCCAAAAAAATAACTACTATTTTTATAATTTAAAAATGTCCAGTAACTTCAAAACATCCCCTGTTACTAGAACTGAAGAACTTCCTTGAGAAATCAATGTGGCACTCCTACACTGCCTTTGAAAGAAGCAAACACCAGACATCCTAGAGCATTACTGATCTGTTAGTCAACCCAAGTGTAGTTGCTTTCACGTTCTAGAATTGTTTTGAGGAATATTTACTGCGTTTAGTCCAAGAAGTTTTAAATAGAAATTTAGGACTACTGGAATGATGGATTAGTTCTGTAATAGTAGCTAACATCTATTTAATCACACTAAAGATTGGAAGATTGGAGAAAGTAAATCCTTTGTTATATGTAATTTACAGTCTCATGCATGAATTGTTGACTTAAGGGCTTTGACAGATGGGACAAAGGGAAAAAAAAAGGCGGAACTGAGCAGTGGGTGCTTAGGCAGGGATTAAGGGGATTGGTTGGGAGAGTAAGAAAATCCCGAGTCCAGTGACTGCATTTGTGAGCCTGGGAGGCTGAAAGTGACTGAGAGGATAGTCATATTGTGTGCAATGTGAAGGATTTTCTTGGGATTGAGGAGAACAATTTAGCAATGACCCTGCTTACCTCCCAATCCGCTCAGCCCCTAAGTTCAAGTAGGTAGGCTGCTCAGTTGTTTGCCACAAGATGATCAGTGAGGTTTATCTTGATTGCTGATATGGTAAATGGCAATGCCCTCCTTTGCTCTGTAGAGATTTTGTAATCTAGAAATGAACATTTGTAAAGTTATCCTTATATATTAAAAATGGGGCTTGGCTATATGTCATTTAAGAGCAGGAACATTTTGTAGTATGAGACTGATGTGATTGCTGGTTAGTCTCTCTTGACTAATTTCTAGAGTGTTGGAAAAGCTTTAGCAGGGTTACTAAAGTAAAGGCTGTCTTTGCTGTACATACATAAAGTTTTGTATTGCAGTAGACAAGGAATTGATAAGTGAAATACAATTTTACTGTGGCTAAGGCAGCAAATGTAGGATGTTCACTTTAAAACCTGTATACATTTAGATGACAGAAATTTGAAAATTAATCAACCAAATGATAAGGTGTTAGTTCATAATATGCTTTAGTTTATGTTTAAAATATACAGTGCTGAAAATAAATGTTTCATTTTTATTTCTGAAAGAATAGTTTTATATTTTATAATTATGGTGACTGTTGAAAAAAGAAGAAAAAGTATCCCGCTTAGGATACAACAGAACAATGCAGGGCATGCAGTTATTTTAGTCATCTAATATGTCAGCATTCAAGAATCTGAACCGATTGTTTAAAAAAAATCTTGTACTTTGTTTCTTTTGTTGCTCACTTCCAACTTTGTCATCTGTCAGAATGCAAAAAAAAATTATCCTTCTATAACCATTGACAGGATAACACAAAAGCTGTCTCCAGGTCGATATTTTGCAGCAATATTTTTAACATACGAACAGTAGTTTTTATAATTTCACCTTGGTGCTCAACCATTTATTATCGTATCAGAAGCATGTCAGTAATTCCTTTCTAAATGTCTGCTTCTTTTAGTGCTGAGACCCACATCAAGGGCTTCACACTGAACAGTGCTGCCAGCAGCCTCCTCATCATATCGCAAGTTAGGCGGGATTATTTGAAAGGTATGTCACAATGCTTGACCTTTACGTCACATTAATGCCTCTGCAGATTTTTCTTGTAACGCCCTTCGAATACTTGGATAAAGGAGTCCATTTAGCAAATTACCTGCTTATCAAGAGCCTTTTGTGGTAGCTGAGAGACGTAAATTACTGTACATGCATTTATAATACAGCTTGAATATGAATGTACTTGTCATTTGACCACTTAGTCCAGTTTCCATTCCATTTAACACAAGATGGGTTTTCTTAAGATGAATCACAGCTCTTCAGACATGCAAAATTTGTGCTCCAGAACGAGAGAAAGTACAGGCTTTCAAGTGCGTTAAAATTCACAGCACAAGTCATTTTGCTTTGGAAATTAACATACTTTAGAGCATCTGAAACAATTCCCAGCAGTTGTTTCTTGCATATTGTGTTGGTTGTGTGAGATACTAGATGAGTTAAATTGACTGTTAAATGTGTGTGATTGTGAACTAAATGATTATAATATTGATTTAAAAACTTAATCAAATACTTTTTAATAGTTCTCAATACCAACAGTAACAAAATACTGTTTTTTAATGTAACAATGATGATAGTGAAGAAAATGGTGGCTGAAGGGTACCCAAAAAGATGGTGCATAAAGTTTATGGTTGTTTTATTTCACTTCTTAGCACTGGTTGCTTTGCAGCCTAGCGATCAGCTCCACAGTATTACATCTTACTTATTTAGTTGGGCTGTAGAACTCGTGTGAGAGAAGAAAACTGTGCATGCAGGTAGTTGTACCTGCAGGGCAATGTCTTTTATCTCCATGCAGGTGTAAGTACAGTGTTGATGCATATTTTTGTCTGTACCTTTAGGCATTAAAGCAACTATGTACAAATTCAGTGTATTATTTGAGTTGGGTTTATAAGGCCTATCAGAAAATCCATTTTTGATTGTGCCATCATTACATTTCATTTCATTCCATCATGCATAGCTGTGCTAATAACCCACATCCATGTAACATCAGCTACATTGAAATACTCAAGATGAGCATTTAGACACATCTTTTCACTTGTACTGTTTCCTGTGGCTGGTAAACTCGTCTTCTTCCTCATTCAGCCTCCAATTTCACGTCATTGGCAGGTGTCATCCACTGAAGTATTTGTGGTGAATGCCATTGTTCCTTTTGCTCTTGGCAGATTTTTTTTTTACAGCTTTCAAGGCCTTCACCTGACTTTCCTGTCGGATTATTGTAATAAATCTTCTCTGTTTTCTTTTCTGGTATGCTTTGAATTTTACCAGTTCCTCCTGAATACTGGACACAAAAATTCTTCCCTTGTTTGGAATATCAGTGATGTTTCTATGTCCTGCCAGTCTATTCCACTATATGGGTTTATTTTAGCTAGCATACTAAATTCTCTATCACATCAACTCTTTTCCTTGCTGTATTCTAAAAATCTTACATTTTGCACAATGAAAAGTTTCTCAAGTCTGTGGAATTACATTGCTTTTCAAAATTATATTTTCTTTTATCTTGTGCATTGAACAAGCCTTATCTGACAGTTTTATTGAATAGTCACACTTAATCATTGTTTCTGTTTTAATTTGAGAGATACTACTTCTCTTTGTCTAAGTGAAGCCTTGAAAATACAAGCTACTAGGTGTTTCAGCCATACTGGTCATTTTCTAAGGCTCATAGATTACCTGAAACATTTTTGGGCATGGTGTTTTGGTCGTCTTTTGTTGGTGAGCTCCGTTTGACCTACATCTTGTGGTGGCTTTCACCTGTATAAAACCTGATTGCTTTACCACTTACATACCTCATTTAGTTCATCAACATTCTTTGCTGTGTAATATGGTACACAGTCAGTAATTAAATAATTCAATAAAATAATGGTACAGTTAAAAGGTTTTATGGAGGCCCCTAAGTATAGTCCTAAGAGCTCTGATATCTTCTAGCAAGAACTTGTTAAAAATCAGGTAGCTTTAAAGAGTCAGAATTTGAGTTTCATGGCAGGAAATTTGCAGAGTTTATAGGAGAGCATTTTGAAAGATGCATGGCTGGTTTTCATAATCATACCTGCAGAATTACCCACTATGCTACTAGTTCCTAACTTCTTGCAGTAATGCTGCACATATGCAGCTTTCAAATCTTTCTCTGTCCTTGTTCTTGACAAGGCTGTTTGCGCTAGAGGGAGGTCCACACCTAGTCAGGAGAGAATTTGAACTTGGCATGTGTTCTGAGATTGTTTTTTTTCAGTGTTGTGAATCTTACCCCACAAGTATTGCTCCTTTTTTTTTCCCTAAAAAGAATAATGTGGGGCAGAAAAAAAAAATCCTGGGAAGGAAGGCTAAGTCTATGGGATGTTTTTGCTTCGTGTCATGTAGAGGCTAGTACTCAGTTTCTGCAGTACCTGCAAGGCAATGCTGTGGAGTTCATGTGGGTGTATATTATGCTAGAAGTGTTATCCCTTGGTATTATAATTATCAACTGTGATTAATCCTGCCTAGGCTGGTAAGGAATAAGAGATTTTTACCAGAGGGGCATGTCTTTCTGTGTGTGTTTGCTCATGTATAACGTTAATTGACAAGAATTCCATTTGGAGAAACGAGGGTGACTTCATCAGCTGTGGGTTTCGGGAATTTGTGGCAGATGGACAGGAGACTGACCTTGTGTGTTTTTAACATATGTAATTGCTATAATCTTAGGAGTTTCTGAGGTAAGGGTTGTTTTTGTTCTTGCAAGGAGACTTGTGTCCCATAGTTCTATTTAAAAATTAAATTTTGTGAAACAAAGCTTTCATGCACGCTTGAGAAGAGAAATTTCAGTACTATACTAGTTTCTATAATGAAGTACATTTTAAAGCTATATTTATTCTTAAATATACAACATTTTTGGTTTTTAGTAGAAAAAATTGATTGCAGTTTGGAGAAAAAGAGTCAGGACTTTAAAATCATAAGAGAGAATATTTATGACACCTGATTTCCTTGAGCTGGTTACAAACAAATTATTTCAATGTTGAAAGTAGCTTAATACTTCTTATTATGAGACATTACAGCTTTTAAACCTAAATTATTGTTGAAAGCTTTTATTTGTGTGTATGTATTCAAGTTACAATTCACTATAATGATTGCAGGGCTTAAAGAATTTCTATTTCTGTACATATTTTTAAAAGGGTAGGATTAATGATACCAGCAGCATGGTGCTTTCTAAACTGAAGTCTGATTTCTGTTTTTCTTATTTCTTTACCATTGTTAGATGCCTTGACTGTTCTAAAAGGAATGCTTGACAGTGGTGTGTTGCCTACTAGACCAGCAGTTATTGCTCTCATTCAGGCCCTGGCAGAAAAAGGAGATGTAAAGAACCTGCAAGTACTTGAAAACATCCTGAGAGACGTCACAAAATCACTTGGTTTATCTGACTCACTAATGCCTAATGCAATTGCATTGGCTCATACTAAAAGGTAAGTATTCCTAGGACTATATATTTAATTATTTTCTGCAGAGTGCTGGGAAATTTCTTGGATTATCCATTTCATTCTGAAATGAAAGTGTCCCAGATATTAAAAATTCTAGTTGAGTAGTGTGCAGTTCTGTTCTGTTATTGTCTCCCAAACAAATTTGGTGTTGAGAATTAATGAAATACAGGGATAATAACTGTGAAGCATTAAGGTCTTCTTTGGTGCTGTAATTTAGCTTTGGTACCTTTGTTCCAATATGCATGTAAGTTTTTCCTTGGCATTACATCAAAAGCTCTGTGAAATCTGAAGGTAAAATGGAATTACTTCATCAAACTTAGCACCCACAGATTATGCGTATATCTATATCTATATATTTATTTTTAAAATTTTCTCTTTTGGTACGAATTATAAAAGCTTGGCTGATGCTTTAGGCCACAATTTAGTTATCATAATTATCCCCACACTTTCAAGTACCTGTGAATCAGCTGTTTAATTCAGTATTGTGCTCTGCGTGCATTTCTGTTTTAGTTGATGCACTGGTACTGTGCTGGTTTATCCTTTGTGTAAAACTGTACGGAGAAGCACCTGGAGGAAAAAGGGCAAAGTCAGCTTCTCTAATATACTTTGCAGGAACCAATCTTCAGGAATCCTACTTATTCTGTTATTTTATTTCAAAGTAATTTTGTTGGGTGACTGACTTGACAGGAAAGCTGTAGACCTCTGTAGTACGTAACAGATTCCTGATTGCCTCAGGCACACCAGGTAACAGTGAGCAGATCCAAGTGGTCCTTGGCACACATGTGCGTGGACTTGTACGTAAGTTAAATGCTTCAGATGGAAGAGACACTTCATTATTTGTGTTATAATATGCATATTTTCCTATATTTCCATGTCATAAAAGTGTTGCAAAGTCAGGCTGAGTTGTTAAGATGGAGATTGGTGACAAGAATAAATAAATAAATTGGTGACAAGAATAAATAAATAAATTGTTGTATGCAGGTAGAGCATCAATTCTTCTTTTCCCATACCAAAACTAACTTGATGTATGAAAAGACTGAGCAGCGTAATAATACGCAGCCAATGTATTCTTAAATACCTTGCAATCTGTACCTTTATAACTCTGAAAAACAGATTCTTACAGATATTTCCAATACAAGGTTCATTTATTGTTTGATCCATGTTTCTGATTCAGTTTTCAAAGCATTTTTCATAGCTTTCACATGTACTGTATTTCTGCTTCACCTAAAAGCATTCATTGTGCTTTTTCTTTTTCAATTGAATTAGGTTTTAGAATGGACTGGTAAGAGATGTTGTCATTTGAACTTTTTAGAATGCTGAAAGTAGAGTTTACACTTCGGTGAATACTTCTTGCATTATTTTATTAGCATTTGCTATATTTAAGCCTTAAGATTAAAAGCATTTAGATGTAATGGCCAAATGACAGTATTGTCTTTTGCATCCAAAAAGGCAGGCTTGGGAAAAATCAGGTAAATAATTAATTACATTGCATAAAAATACTTAAGTTACATGTATTAATTATTCAGATACCCTCCGTTAATGTTTAGATTTTGCCTTAGATTCACAGGATGCATTTTCCTAAAGCAGCAAGCAGAGCTTTTCTTTTTTAATGAGGAAGAAAGTGTGTCCAAAATACCTGAACTTTGTCCAGGTCAAAGGTCATTAAAATAATTTATTAATGGATTTATTCAGTCATAAAGTGTTTCACTTTTACAATGTCTGAATGATTAAAATTTTTTTGGTCAATGTGTTTTTCATCAATTATTCCTGGTAAATACAAGCTTGATGTAGAATACAAAAACTTTATTGTAATTGCTTCTTTAGGTTTAGAAATCTTGATTTCAGAAACTGAGCCAGTTCAATCTTTTTTCCTAGAAATGACCTTGATGCTGCTGTGAAATACCTTGAGCCTCTGCTTATCTCTGGTGCACAGAATCCTGATCAAGCTGTCAGAAGTATTTCCTATTTGTTAAGAATGGTGTCTGAGGAAGGATTAGAACCAGCTATGGAAAAATGTAAGTTAATTGCAATGATATTTAAATAATCTGACTTTCATAACAGAGGTGTTACGAAAGAGCTATTACACATAAAACCTGCTCAGTCAGCATAAATCATGCCTGTGAAGTTTACAAAAGCGGCTTTTCAATCAAAGATTTTCCTTATGTACCCATCATTTTGCAGTTGGTGCGATGGCAGAACGACTGGCCAGTCAGTTTGGAATTTACAGACCTGTCACAGATCTTTTCCTTCAGTATATCAGTGCAGACAGAGTGGATGATGCCAGATTGTTGATACAGGTAATGACATAACAAGAGGTACAGAAATGCTTAGAGCTCTCAAAGGTTAACTGAGAAATTGTCAGAAAGAGGTGTTGTGCAGCAAAGGCTGCTACTGGGATGAATTTGAATTACAGTGTGAGTAGCAGTGCACACTTAAGACTAAAATGAGCATGAGCTTATGCTCTAGTACTGAGAGTAGTAGTGTGTGCCAGAGTCAGGGGCAACAACATGAAAGAAATAAAGGAAGTATTTGTATATTCCACGTATTTTTCTCCAGGTTCTCTGTTAGATGCCAGCTGTTTCTTGCAAACCATTTCCTTGCAACTTCTCACCTAATTTAAGTGCTGTAAACATAATATCTTGCAGCTGTACAGTTTGCAGAACAGAAGCAGGCACGTCATTGCTTGTCATGGACTTTACTTCACTTGCTATATTATTGTATATATTGTATTCAGGGTTTATTAAGAGCTGAATTTGCTTTCTCTTTGAGTGTCACAGATGCATTAAAACCCAAATGTTGATCTCTGGGTCACAATCTCAGCTGAGCTAGGAACTGAGACAGCTGCATTTGTGCCATTTGTGCAGAGCTAAAGACAAGCCAAGCAAGAGGTGGGATGAGCTGTGGGTGCTGGAAACGGGCTGTCAGGAGGCTCATCCAAGCAGGTGACAGTCCAGCAGTCAGACTGATGTGTGCATAGGCTCCTGTCTCAAATCAAGGCCTCTTATAATCTCCTGATAGTGCATGCTACTCATTTACCAGTTCCTAAGTACTTTAAACTGTTAAAAAAAAAAGCTCTGCTTCAACCATGGGATTTTTTTATGATATTCCAAGACAATACCAACAAAGCTGTTCAGTTACTTCTTCTACAGCATGAGGTGTACTACTTGTAGTTCCCTTACTTTGTGTAGTGCTTTGCCTAGCTGGTCATCTAACAGAATTAAATTCATGCCTCTATGGCATACTTGAAATAACATTGTATACACTGTATCTTAATGGACAATTTAAAAATACCTTGTTATAAGTGGATGTTTACAGGTGAGTTTGAGTTGGAACTTCTGTGTCTACAGGAAAAATAGGGGGTTTTATGGCTCAGGAAAAACTTTGAGCTGTGTTAATTTGTGACTGCTATGTGGACCAAGTATACCACTAGTAGGAATCCACTAATGGGAAGATAGGAATAATCACTCTCCATTGTTATATTTTAGAAAATAAACAGCAATCTAAGTAAATTCTTTGATTCTAATCTAGAATATTAGTATATACATGGAGACACCCTGCTTTCAGAAACGCATCTAAGTGTCTATTTAAAAGTTCATGTAACAGCAGCAGTGTCTGGTACTGGGGGGAGAATGCTTTTACTGATGAGAATCTGAAGGGATTTGATGTTTCAGCATGAAAGGGAGCCGTGGATAACATTTCTCAAGCTAGACTCTTTCCTCTCAGAGCAGTTACTGGCAGTAGGTGAGAATGGCTAGAATTGGTAATAAAATATTCCAAGTTTCTCTCATCAGTACTTTGCCCCTCTTTAGCACCATAAAGCCATTTCTTGTCTGTTTGCCTGAAGGAATGAACCTTCACACCTTTTCACCTGGACCTTGAAGAGCATGTAAACCATATTACTTATACAGAATGCACATCATGGTATAACCTGAAATTTCTTGTTTGCAAAACTCTACAATACTAGTTGAATATAGGAAATCCATGGTATGTGTTTTGATATGCACAGTATTCTTCTTCCTGTCCATTTTGGTACTGATATCATGCAGCTGATAAAAAAAAACCACACTGTGCATTAAGAGTTTTAAGACTGACATCATTGAGAAACATACACTAAATGGTGTCTTGTATATTTTATTTTGTCCTTGTTTCTAAAGTAAGATTTTTGATTTTTATCTGGTCTGTCTCAAACTTTTCTAAGTTGAACTTCCTCTCTCTTAAACCCTGTCTATTTCAGTTAAAGCCTTTTATAAAATAGAGAGATTGAAATCAGTCCTTTGTATGCATAAGTGTAGGTAATTATACTTTAAAGAGAACTTGCTTTGTACATTTTAATTTTTATAAAGAAATGAGCAGTTATCTCCCTGACACCTTATTAAATGTATAATTAACCTTATGATCCCTAGCTCACTTGTGAATGCTTGGCAGTATAATTGGAGAGGAATAGTGTTTCTCTTTTTCATTCTTTTGCAGTCCTAAACCTCGTTTTTGTGGTATATTGAAGTATTAGTTTAATTTTTTCCCCTATTGTTTTAAACAAACTTTATGCCTACCATTTTAAAAATGTTTACCAAAGAGCATGAAATGAACTTGGTTTGTGTTTGGTTTTTTGGTTTTCTTGTCAAACTAATATTCAATTATTTACCTTGTAAATAGGTAATATATTAGTATATTGTTTTAAGCATCTGTAATTGGAAATTGTCACCTTAGTAATTTTGTTTATCAGTAACTTACTACTCATGTCTGCTATATTAATCATTTCTTTGTCTTCAGAGGTGGGATGCAATAGTTCAGGAGAAGAGAACTTTGGGACATTTTATGTCTAGATCAGCATCTAAACCTGGACAGGTACAACATTTTTTTCATGTGTGCAATTTTATATGTCACAAAATACTATTTCTTCAACCTTTGTTAAAGTCTTTTGAACTTCACAGTTGACAGCTTTACTGGGTTTCTTGGGGAGGGGGAAGGTTAATTTGCAGAGTTGGTTTTACTTAACAGTTTACATTTGCATGATGGAAAGGAGGGTGTAGTTAATATTTTTCTATTGTTTCAGTTATTTCCTGCATTTTCCATGTTACACTGTATATCCTACAAACATTGTGCTTAGAATGTTTTACTGCATTATCCAGTTCAGTATCACAACCTGAAAGTCCTTATTCTGTTGGCTGCATTGTACGAATACAAATGCAAGTTAAAACCTCAGCCTCTCTCTGATGATAAAATGCCTCTGTGTTTACATTAAAAGACACATTTCATATTACTTGTTGTAGTGGTTTGGACATGTATCTCATTGGAGCATCTGTTTAGATTCCTGGCTTAGCACTCATTCCCTGTGATTTGTAACGCTGTCATCTGTGTGCTTGATCTACTCCTATCCCTCCATCATCCTATGGCCCCCGTTAAAGTAAACAAAAAACCCCAAACAAAACACAAATCCAAAGGCCAACAAAAAAACTCCAACACAAACAAAAAAGCCTTAGTACACACTAAAAAATCAAACAGCCCCCACCCCTCAAACCCAACATGGAACAACAACCAAAAAAACCGTGAAATACACACCCAAGCAAAACCATATGGATTCCTCTTTCATAGAGGAGCAGGATTAGGAGATGTGTAGCACACAAATTAGAATAAATATTTTTTCAAATGAGCCAAATGCACATTTATGTTTTGTGGAAATTGCTATTAAATACTAATAGATTTAAAGTTCTTCTGTTGAAGTGCTGATGATAAATATGATGTGTTAAACACTATTGTTCGGTGTCTATAAGAAATAACTAAAAATATTGAAATTTCCCAGCTCATCAAGCTGAAATTTTACTAACATATCAAAGTTGGTAGTGTGTGATAAAGATGTTCTTAATTTCAATAAACTGCTTTTAATGCAAAACCTGAAAATTTTCGAAACTGCAGTCAGAGGCTGAGGTATGGAGGATCCAAATTTAAGCACATTAGTTAGTGATCTGACTCCTTTTAAGCATTGATCATAGCTACCATTGACCTCTAGATCACTGAAGGATGCTGAGTGTTTTGCAGTTTTCCTAAATCGGTTGAAAGCCTGCCATATTCTCACCGATACATTAATTGCCTACCTGAAAAAAAAATAAAAGTAGACTAACGTTTCACATTCTTGAGTAAGGATTTTAGACCCTTATTACATTAATTCCGTTTTGTGCTTCGTTTCTTTTACTATTTCATATCTTCAAAATTTTAAGAAGGAAATTATTGTATATACTTTGAGTCACACAGTCCATTCTTTGTTACCAGTACAGTTAATTTCAGTTAAAAAAAGTGCAATCACTGTTCTGAACTTGGTGACTTTATTTTGTTCTTTAAGGTTTCAAGTTCATGCTCTTTTTGTTTGTACATTAAATCTTGCAGGCAAAGAGGATTGAGACACTTCTAGAACTGATTCCTGAGCACCTTGATCCAACAGTTGCGTACCGGTATCTGTTGAGATGTTATGGTAAGCCAGTTTTCTTGGAACAGTGTTTTAGTAAAAACTGTGGAGACATTCAGAAAGGTCATGCAAGGTCTTACTTGCTTTACAGTTCAAGTCATAAAGAGGTGCAGGGGTTATCTGAGGTTTTTCTGGTTTCAGTCTCTTGGGTCTGTATGCTGTCCTAGCTGTTAGGATGGAAGCTGACACAAGCTGTGAATCCTTTACTTAGAGCCTAAAGTAGGGGCCTCATAGAATAAGAATCCATCTTCACCCATGGGGAAAAATGCTGTAGAAATGAATGGCTTTTAAAATTAATTTACATTTTCTCCCCAAAGCATGTGGTAATATTGGTTCCTTCTGTGGGGGTGGGGGTGTGTTTCAAAACTGTGTTTTGTTCTATCAGTAATGTGAAATGATCTTATTGTTATTAGTGTAAATTATTTGTTTCTTGTACTGTAGCCAAAGTTAATATTCCAGACACCTTCATATGAATTTACGTAAATAGTTCAAGTACTCATCAGCTTTCTTTATAGCTGAAATCAGAGGTCAGCACCTCTGAAAAAGTCAAGTTGTTTGAGTATATTTATCTGCAAGACTCATTCTTGAAAAACCAAGACATACAGCCTCTGTTGCAACACTCAGCTGGAAGCTTGCATCTCTGTGCTGTAGAGTCCTTTTCCTTGTATACTCTGTTCTCCAGTTTTATTACAGAGAGTAGATCTTTTCACATGTGTTAAAAACAAAAAAGTACAAGGACCAAAGCCCTTGTGCACCAGTCTGTCACAGAGGAAATAAATAGGAATAATTAGGTGAAACACTTCAAACACAAATCCAAGATACGGTGTTAAAAGAATACAGACTTACTTACTTGAATCAAGTTGTAGAAGTCCTATGATGTTATCTAATGTAGAAAATTTGCTTGTTTGGTAACATTGCAAAGAGCAATCACTACCAAAATTGTTTAGCCCTGTAACAGATAGGTTGAGGTTCAAAGTAGAATAAGATTTTTAATATGTTGTTATAAAACAAAAAATTGCTCTTTTGTCACCAGCACTGTACTTGCTGCTTTATGCTGTCATTAGTCCTCTGCTGCTTTTACCTCAGTAAAAGTTCTGTAAGTGAACTAGGTTTTTCACTGTCCTTCCTAACTACATGATGGTATAGCAGTTTCATAAAGAGATTGTAGAGAATCAGTCACTTGCTCTGCTATACCTAAAACAGTGGTTAGAGTGTACTGAACATGTGGAACTGCACTCTGTATGAACAGGTGCTTGCTGTACTCTCTTCAGGCAGAAGCTCCTAGTAGGTTCTAAAGAAGATACTCAGTACAAGCATGAAGAGTTTTAAAAGGTGTTCCCAGGTTATTCTGTGCAATCATCTTACCTGTATGAGACCTTGATCATTTGACTGTTAAAGGGATCATCAGCAAAATATTTAGCTCAACTGAAAATGAGAAGGCTTAGATTGTGCTCTAGCCGTGAGGGGTAGAAATAAGAGCTTTTAAATTGAAGTTGGTTGTTTTTTGTTTGGTTTTTTTTTAATTTTAGAGTTAGTAAGCATTCAAACATGAGTTCTTGTTTTGGGCCAAATCCAACCTTGTATTAGCCTAATTTTTGAGAGAACAAATTATTCTCCTTTCAAGCTGTTGTTATTTTTAATTAGAAAAAGGCTATGAAATGTGGCAGAGTATTGTTATTACCACAGTTGGTTACTGTTTCTGATTAACAAAAAAATGGGCAAATAAAATGGTTTGTGTTTAATAGTAGAATAGAGATTACAGCTGAAAGAAGTTTGATCATCTGTCAGGTTTCCATGATGGAGCAAATAAAAGGACCTTTACTCCTGTCCTTGTCCTCAGATGAGATCCACTGCCAGGGCTAGCTTTCCTTCAGTCTTGTGAGATGCACAGTCCTTTGCTGTATACCTTTTAGAAAAAAGAAATACATAAAATCACGATTAAATGCAATCTAAGTATTAGCTCTTTTTGTTGGTGTTTCCTATATAATAAATCTATTTTAAAGTTGTAGAAAGTTAACAATTTCTATGCTTTCATTAAGCTGTCATTTCATGCAGGTTTTGCAGTAGCCTCCCACATTCAAAAAGGAGCTCAGCCACTTGCCAGGTGTGAGTGGGAAGCTTTTTCTCACAAGAAGGGGATACAGGCTATCCATTTCTGCACAAAGCTTTTTATTTATTTATTTTTTCTTTATGAACAACTGTTTTTGTAGCTCCTATGGTTGCAAAGATGATGTTTCCAAATTTGAAGCAGTAAAACCTGAGACAGCTCCCATACTGCAGGTGTTTGTGTTCTCCCTCC
The DNA here is from genome assembly GCF_049639895.1 of Pseudopodoces humilis. NCBI lineage: Eukaryota > Metazoa > Chordata > Aves > Passeriformes > Paridae > Pseudopodoces > Pseudopodoces humilis. The sequence goes on along the minus strand of NC_142202.1, from coordinate 25,084,695 downwards.
CAGGCAACAGAATGAATTTAACTGGACATGATGGCTTCCTTGATGTTTACAAGGTGCTAGAAACTGTTGTACTGCTTCTAGGACCCCAGGGACAGCAGTGAAACTGTCAGGGGTTGCTTCAGTTTCATCCCAATGCTTCTCAAGCAAACATCTGAGCAGCAGTCGATGGTTAAGCATGAGTGAAGACAGGTGGAAAGAGAAACAAGTAACCACTGAGATTTTTTGGGTTCTATTTTTTCCTCAGAATTGGATGGGGATGTTGCTTCTGTAAAGGCTACGTATGAGAAAACTAAAGCGAAGAATATAGAGCTGCACGAGATCTCTTTGAAATCTTTAGCAACTTTTCTGAAGAAAGTAGGAGAGCCTGTCCCTTTCACTGAACCCCCTGTGAGTATTCCCTAATTAAGAAATAGATCTGCAGATTTATGTATGTTCAGTATTAATAAAACAAACTGCATGAATAATTACATAGGGACTGGGTCTCTGCAGAGACTCCTCAAAGGACTTCTCAAAGGAAAATGTACACATTACAAACATGTGTAATGTATGAAGTCCTGGGTGTTGTGGGAGCTGTGGTAATCTTGCATTGGATTTGACTTGAGGAAATAAAATCTCTTGGGGTTTACGATATTTAAACTATCTCCATCTTATCAGGCACTCATCTACAGGACTACCTTTATCAAATCTCCTTGGGGCATTTATCTAAGCAATTGGACTTGAAAAGGCTGTGCTTCAGTAAGAGTTACTGGCTTCTAGTTTTCATTAATTAGTGTTTTGTGTCTAGTACAAGTTGCTGCACTAGTAGGATGGAATTTTAGAACTGTAGGAGTTATTTTTCTATTGCAACTTTTCTTCTAGATGCCCTGCCAAGATACCTATGCAGCTGAGCAAATACATGTTACTTAAGGGTGACAAGCAGCATGATATTAAATTTGTGAAGACTGCAAATAGTTTCGCATCATTCCCTTGACAAATAGTCTATTAGTACCATTTTTGCTAAGCATATTTTGAAGACATTAGATTTTCCATTCTCTAAGAAAACTTTTTATTGCTGTTTTCTCACCACTTTTTATATTCTAAAAAAAATATCCTGTAATTCTGTGAAGACTGGCTATATACTGTTCCTCTATATTGTTTCATGATAAATGTGATTTTCTTTTCTAATTTGTAAAGCATTGGAGAAAATTTTGGCTCAAAATATTTGGTTTAGCCTTTCAATGGCTATGGTGGATTTTTTCTGCAGCTTTATGTAGTTTATAACCTGAATTTTTATTTGAACTGTTAATTTAAAACCTATAATGTCTGTTTCTTATATGTAGCTAGTGAAAAAAAATCAGAGTGTTTTTTCCAAGTCACTGTGATGATTCATTTTCTGATTTCCCTGTTCAATTTTTCTCTAATGCAGCTTGGTCTTTAGAAGCGTTTCAATTTTTTTGACACAATTGCAGATTGAAGTTAAAAAGTATTTTCATTTTAAAAATGAAATTGATTATATTATTGCATTTAGTAATAGAAGCTTCATTATGCATTTTTGGCAAGGTTTTCCTTTTCCTTTTATTCACTCTCTCTGGTATTTCTCCTAATTATACAGACTTCAATACAGATCTAGTTTTGCGTGACAGAGAATAATAGATTTTGTCAGGACGGAAGACTTTGTTCAGAATTGGTAACTTTTCAGTTGAAACAAGGTTGAACTTGTTTATTCCACTCTGTTTATAGGAGACATTCAAGTTCTATGTGGAAAAATGGAGGAATAGAAGATTGGAAGCATCATGAACAGATGATTTTATGAATCAGTTGTTTATGAAATTGTTTAAATACTACGTTCAATAAAATCTTAAAAAGCATATTATGTGTAATTTTTAATTTAAATCTGTGATTAACATCATTTGCTGTAACTGCAGTTGATAGAAACATGTATTAATAGAAATGCTGTTAAAATTGCTAATGAAATATCAAGGTGCAGCCCTCTGATATTTCCGTTTTGATGTATGATGTGCTATAAACGCAACTCAGTTTTTTGCTCCTGTTGATTTGCCTGATATATGTATATCAAGAAAGTTGCAAGAGGGGTACAGAACTGTAGCTGAAGATTGTCTTGTCCTTGTTCTTTGCCTGATCAGTCTGTTTTGGGGTGAAAATATAAGGGTGAAGAACATCATCTTCAGGATTCAGCTGTAATCTACACAGAAAATAAACATATTTTTTAAGTTTTCTCTTAATTGTACTTTCTTGTATTAAGCATCTTGGTAGGGTGTTGGATGTTATACGTAAAGACAAAATACTTTTACCTTTTGCACTAGCTTTGTGTGTTGCAGTTGTACAGCATTTTCATTCTCACAAGTGTTAGTCCAGTTAATTTTACAGATGCAAGAACTCCATATGCAGGAAAACGTGCCCTTTAAACAAAGCAGTGCCTGTTCTTTGCAGGGGTAGCAATTTTTAATTGCTGGGAAAGTAAAGTCGGTGGACATCCTTTATTTGAAGGATTGTGGGAGCACAGCTACTCTGAGATGATATTTTAGAGTCCAGAGTTGTGTGATCATGCAAATAAGACATGTCTAAGTTACAAAGATTAAATATTAGGTAGAAAATACATCCATTGTCTCTGTGCATAATGATGGAAACTCACAAATGTGCACATTGGTATTGTAAATGGAACGTGTTGCCTGCTGAGTACTTCAAACCGGTTTTAACAAAATGAAATATTGTTTCTGTGCATTTCAGCTTTGTTTATTAGTCTTGACATTTGCAGCCATATCTGAACTTTATCCTTCTTAGGTTTTCCCACATAGGCAAAATTGTGGTAATTAAAAATTCATGTGTATGCTAAAGGTTTTGGTGAAATTTAGAAGACTTGTATGGTCAAAGAAAGAAATTGGGACCTGATTTCTTTTTTAAGGTAAACTTCCAATTTAATTAATTATTATATTAACAAATTCACAGAAAAATCCCGTGCTTTAAAATTGAGGCTTCACTGATCAGGAGTGGGGAGTGGTAAGTTTTGTTTTCCAGGCAGGCTAGATGAATGCAAGCAGTGTCTGCTTCCTCAGTGGTAAGGTTTTGCAGTGACCTTCATCACTCCACAAGCATAGACTTGACAACATATGGCAGCTACGTGGCTCGAACCGTCTCGCACCCTTTGTTCCTGGCTTGTCAAGATAAGGCATTAACATTTGAAATTTCATTCATAGCCTAATGGTTTTGTGCCCTATCTGAAAGCAAGCCTAGGCAGGACTCAGTTTATTTCATTTCACAAATGGAGATGGTTCTTTTTTCTAAAGCTGCAGCTACATTACACGTGTTTCAGTGTAATAGCAGCATAATTGAAGACTGTGTCAACTAGTTGGCAACCCTTTCTCTAGTGCCACAGCTCTTGTTTTTAGAGGTCATCTTGTGAATCTCTCCAATTCACAGCAGTAGCTGTGTTCCTGTAAGTGGTGTCACAGCTGAGCGTAACTTGAGGAAATGGGCAAAGATGCAGCTGGAACTGAGCTAGCACATGGATTAGGGAAGAGAATATTACTTGAAGCGAACACCAGGTCATCACAGAGGAAGTTAACAACAGATCTGTGGACATTGACTCCCTTTTTGACAAGGAGGTGAAGTCTTAGGAGGCTGTCGATCAGGTACTGCACATATCAGTAGTCTGTGTTGTGATACCAAGGGGTCATGTTTGCTGGCTGCTGCCCTCTGAGGAGAGCAGCACACAAGGCCACAGCTAGATGCAGGGCTCTGTTACTGGTGTCCACAGTGGGGTCTGACCATGCAGGACTGGTGCTAGTTAACATTTGTCCATTTTTCTTCTCGCTGGTTTGCCTCTGCCAGAACCATGCCCTGTAATTGTTGCAGTTACAGAGATAATAAGTACATTTGATAGCCTGTAACTGAAGAGTGTAAGTGAAATTGTTTTCATCTCCAAAATTGCCCTTTGAGTGACCTCATGGGAAGTTGTGGGCTGAGCAAGCCAGCTGCGGAGCAGATTAAACATCAGTGACATTCTGCAGGAATATGAGACCAACCACAAACAGGGTTTCATGGCAGCAGTGACAGGGAAATGAGCAAAAGGACATGCTGACCATTTGGGATCCCACTGGAATAGCCTGGACTCAATGGAGTCCAGCCCATCTCTGTGGCAGAGATAGGAAGAAGGAGATTATTCCATGGATGGGCTGCTGTTGTGTGATAATACTTTGGATTTCCTGTCCCAGTAAATGTTTCATGTGCAGTTAAGGGATGATTACACAGAGAAGTGCAGTATCTCCTGTCTTTAAAATGTGGGCCGATGAGGGATTTGTGCCACGCTGGGACACAATCATCTCAGTCTGAAACAAGGTTATACTGGGAAGATTTTGCAGAATTGGCATTTGTGCCGACTCTTCAAGAACACGCTTGAAATGATATTTCTTGTGCATTGTTGTGCTGAGACTCAGCCATTTCAAGCATGAAGAAAAGTGCAGTTTAGAAGGTTGGCATTTCTTCACCAAATAAGTAGGCGTTTTCATTATTCTTTCATCTTCAAAGAGAGAAACCTGTAAGATGACAAAATGCAGAATGGCAGCCTTGCAAACTTGTCATGGTGATTTACTGGTCCTGAGAGCAAACACACTCTGGCACACTGACCACAGCATGCACCCCTTTAAAGCAGGATAGAATTTTTTGCCACTGGCTAGTGGATAACTGGGATTGTGCAAGATCCAGACCAGGTGCAGTGTCTGTGAGATGGAAGCACGCCTTTCCAGAGGCCTCCGTGGGAAGCAGAGAGCCTGCTGACATGCCGTGACCTGACATGTTACTGTAGAAAGCAAATTGTGGGAGTGTGTATGTGTTTGCATAATCATGTGTCTTGATTGGGGTTGAGAGGACTGGGAAAAGCTTGCTGCCTGAATTGAGATGACTTAATCTCACTCTGTGCCCTGCATCACGTTATGGGTTTGCCTCTTCCCCCACTCCCCTTGGGGAAGGGGCAGGAGGAGGAGGCTTTTGGGCTTTTGAGAGCAACGTGGGAAAAGTTTTCCTCATTAACTACCCATGCAGTAATTTTGCAGCATGATATTTACATGCTATGGTTTTATCCTTATCTACTAAAACAGTTTGTTCAACTTATTGTCTCCTGAGATGCTTTCTTACATCAAGAATTGCAGCTTGGTAGGTTAGTAGCTGTCTTCACACTTTTTTAGTATGTACCCACTGTTGAAAATGGAGTAGCTGAAGGAATTGTGACACTGGCATTGAGAGTCAGAGATTTTACAGATGGAATGCCTGAGTCAGGCAGGATTCCAGCTGCAGTTTACATGACAAGGGAGGATCATAATTGTGAAGGGAGTATCACAAGTGTACATATTGACAGAGGAATAGACTGGTAGTGTGTTCACCAGAGTACTACTGTATTTAGTGCTTTTCTTGAACATGTGATGCTTCTGGACTCCCCAGGAACACAGCAGAGGAGAAAGTGACAGAAGTGATGGATGTGACCAGGAGGTTTTGCTGTTCAGTGTGAGAAATCTGTCAGCATCTAGAAGGGGTGTCCAGATTCCTGCACTAGTTTATTTTTACTGTAAAGGTGAAAAAAGTAAGCATGTAAGAAAAAGCTTAGACTGTCATTGAATTTAGCCCTCTTTTTTTAGCAAATACTTCTCTGCATTTCTTAAAATGATTCTCATAATTTCTGTGTAAAGTAACCGCCAAAAAGTGTTTCCTTTCCAGAATGGCTGCAGCCTCTGGTGGTTTGCCAGTGCTTCTGTGAGTCAATAATCAGAGGAAACCCAATATCCTTCTAAGTTAGTGGCTTCAACTGAGATTGTAATTCAATCTGAGGGCATCTTTCTAAGTGTGCAGATCCTCAGCTACAAGAGCAAAGTGCTGGGTTTGCCATTAGATATGGAAATAAGAGTAGATATGGAAGTTTGAGGTTTAAGTTTTCTCTACTGTTTCCTGTAATTAAGAAAATGATATAATAGAAACCGTCTTAGGCAGTGCCTGCTATAGACGGGGGTTCCACATTGATCTACTTTTAAATAAAACTGTTAATGCAAGGTTTCTCTATGGTACTCTTAAACCTTTATATTGCAATTGGCTAATGCTTCACAATTTCTCATGTGATTACTCTTGAACACTGATAAAGCACTGGTATCTGTGGAATTGCTATTGTCTGCAGTGATTGCTACAAACCACTTTGTAGCTCTGTTTCTCACAGTTACTTCTCTCAGCTATAAGTGCCAATGAAACCCAGGGCTTAGAAAGCAGCAGACCCCAGTGTCTGGCAGTGATGAGCCTTGACAGCAGCAAATTTAATTCTTGGCTTGGCAAATAGTTGGCATCTGCTGTTCTTCACTTAGCCCATGAGACCAGGGCAGATCTGAAAAGTGAGTTTCGGGAAGGATTGTAGATAGCTGAGATGAGTCTTGAGGGAAGGAGTGGAGGGCGAACTTTCTGGGTGGAAAGCAGTTTGGGTTGAAGGGAAGGCAGGGGAGTGTGGACGGGACAGGGTTGTTCTGGCTAACTTCCTTCAAGGCTGGCAAAGAAGGCTCTGAAAGGCTGTTTTGTTTGGTGCTGGACTTTTATTTATGGGAGATGGGCTGGGAGGGGTGATTGTCAAGATACAGGATCAGTGCAGAGGAACCCTGAAGAGACGGAAAGTGGGAAGGATGGCCGTTGTAGGTCTCAGTAGGCAAAACCAGCAGCCTCAGCATGGTGCCTTAGGCCTGGGATTTGGGAGTGATTGGGATTGGGAGTGAATGACCATGCGGAAAAGGAGCAGCCTGCAGCTTGGCTGCTGTGGTTGATGACACACCACCACCGACCTTTCCCTTTTGCATGGTTCCCACTGATTTCTCTTCAACTGCTTCTCCTTGAGGTATAATGGAGAAGGCAGCTGTGGCAACAGCAAGGACTGCTAGGGGTGTGTTAGCTGCTGAGCCTAGCTCAGTGAAGGAAGAGGCCACGAAAGACTGATCAGAGCTGCTGCGCCAAGCTGGCCCTCATGTCTTTCCCCCACAGGGAGCTGGGATGACACTGGCCCCGTAATCACAGCTGAGAGCCTGAAGGGAGAGGAGCCATCATCACAAGCCAGAAATACCAAAGGAAGTTTGTTCCAGCAGCAGCCTCTTCAATCTCTCACTTCTCAAATTTAAAAGCAGCTGGAAGAGTAAGCATGGTGTTAGTGTAATTCAGGGTGGTGCTGGACAGGAGTCTGGATACAGCATCATGTGTAGCATTGAGGCCATCACCATTTCTTTGCGTTTTCTGATACTGAAATTGCAGCCTCAGGTGAGGCTGTAACTGAAGCCACTGTGCCTGAAATAATCTGAAAAACTTTCTGCCTACAACAAAAATAAGTCATGCAATTGCCTTTGTTCCTTGTGGAGTTCCCTGGGATTTCCTTCCCATCAGTTTAGTTAGTAGCTAGAACGGTCTGTGTGGCATTAGTTAACTGTAATGCTTGATAATTTCTAGCAATTGTCCAGTTCTATGGGCCTCAGAACCCTTTTTAAGTAAAATTACACTGTAAAAATTAGAAATATGATAGCGTATGCTCACCGGAAAATCCATTAGGAGCAATATATCTGTAGACTTTGTTTAAACAAGGCTTTTGCATTTCTTCATGATATTATTGACACAGCCTGCATTTCAAACATTAATGTTCAGCAAGAGAGAGCACTGGTAATGTGCTGCACCTGGTCAACAGTTCAGCATTCCAGGAAGAAAGAAAAAGAAATCCTGATCAACTGTGTGATAGCTAAAAATAAATATGTATATAATGTGAAATTAGTTATTTTGAATCCTCTAGTCTTCTGTCTCTCTCTATATATATGTATTTAATGACAACCATATTTTCATCCCCTATAGTAAAGATAAAATATTGTGCTCCAGTTGTGTTTGTGCCAAGGAATACAATTTCTGCTTTTGAGTGTCTTTCTCACTGTCATCAATAACATTACAAATTTGTCTAAATTCAGCAAGTAAAAACAAGGTTGAAAACTATGTTTTACACCACTAGCTGCAGGGGGCATAAAATTACGGTAATTTGTGGCTTTACTATTGTCAGTCATGTTCAAGAGTTTTTTTCCAGTGGAAATTTGTCATGCGCCTGTCACTGAACATACTATGGAGCTGCAAGGCGTTTTTCTAATACAGAGGCACTGGCAATTCCCTGTGAAGTACATAAAGCTGAAAATACTCATTCACCTCTTTTGTCTTGCTTTTAGAAGGAACAAACCTGGAGCAAGTGTGTTGAAAATGTTTGGCAGTGCTGAGCTCTGCTGTAACCAGACAAGCATGCCTTTCTTGGTAATAATAATACTTGGCCAAAACACTTTTTTACAGGATTATTTGTAGGAGTTGTGAGGGGAACTGGGGAAGCAGGTACAGTTTGTGGTGTGAGTGGTCAGAAGTGCTGTGTGCAGAATCATCTTTGGGCTGGTGGGACCATGCTGGCTTTTGGACTGTGCCCATGCTCCTATTGCTAAGAACTACAAGCCAAAATGATTGATTAAATTATTCTATCAAGGGGATGCTAAAAGAGCGAAGTTGGTGGTGGTGTTCTGCCTTGCTCAGCTGAGATCAGAGTCTCTTGGACTGATGGCCAGCACAGGTTTGTCCTTCAAACTTCCCACCTGGAAATCCAGCAACTGCCTTTTGTAAGGTAAGGTACCTGGTGGCAGCTAGTAAGGGCACTACACATCTTGTTCTTCAAGGTTTTCATTTTGTGTAGCACATTTTTCTGCTGCCTTGTTTGGAGCTCCCATTTTTTGGCTTTATGCCTTTCCACAGTCAGATGAAGCACTGCCACAAGGCAATTGGCTGTTTTTTACTGAGTCACAGAAGGTTCAGGTATTTGTTGAAAAGCAATTATTAAGGTAATACTCATTTTTTTTAGGGCAATCTTCACAGCATTGAATTGTGACAAGGATGATGTTTACTTGTGTCAGGGAGGAGCTGCTGGAGGCCAGACAGTCATAGCAGTGCTGCTACATTTTTTGGTTTTCTTCCTCCTGATTTTCTCAGGGAGTGAAATGTGAAGGTTTTCTATTTTAAGAAAGTTTCCGTTGTTTTCTAAACACTTCCCCCATCCCCCAGTAAGTGAAAATGAGCAAAGGTACTGTCTTGAAGACTGATCATGTTACCTGTGACCTGTGACATAGTTGTATGTTATTGCAAGGCACTGGGAGTTCACTGAAAATTACATGTTGTGTGTATTTTGGTGTTGATAACTTGTGAATGTTCATGGATTTCCAATTCCTCTGCATTTGCTTGGAAATTCAGGCTACTTTTCTTGTGTAAAAAATATGAATTATTTTTGAGGCAAGTGGCATTGTTTGTCTACTCACCATGTAGTTCTGGCCAGTACTTCGACACTTATGCCTCTAAATCCACTTGTTCAACATGAAAAACTACTGTGGGGCAGAAACAGTGATGAGATGCAGTAGGAAACGTAGCAAAATCTGATCAGATGTTTAAAGAGCACCAGCTCATACAAATGTGTCATTGATGGGAGATGCTGGTTCTGAAGCCATAGTGTGAATATAGAGGGTTTGAAGTTATAGGGTTTTTAGCATTGTAGGTATCTAATTGTGACCATGAAATCAAAATAATGCCCACAAAATTTGCAATTCAAAATAACCTTTAAGTTTGATTTAATGACAAAATAAATGTCAACAAACAGTCTTATAATTAATTATATAAATTGGCAACAGCACTTCTATAAATTATGGATTTGAACTGCTTTTTAAATACTCTCTATAAAAAAAAAAGCAATCAGGCATTAGTTATGTGTGTATATACATATGTATGTAATCCATCCATGCAGATACTTCTGCGTATTAATATCAGTACACATATGTATGTGCTTTCTAAAGCTCAGCAGTTCTGAAAAGGGTTAAGCAGTTTTAAAATTACCTCAACCCACTGCTTAAACATTGTTGCCTTAATTAATAGCTGCTAACACATGAAGGGCTTGTCTTGGCTCTCAGAGTATATAAAAAAAAAAAAGCAGCATGTCACAGAGCTCTGTGTACACTGTTTCTTGTCTACTGCCATTAAAATTAATCACTGTGGCTATAACCTGAAAGGTTTGTTATTTCTGGTAAAAGTGGACACACCAACACCTGCAATTTCTTACACAAAGAATCTCCACGCATAATGCATTGTCTGTGATTTTTTTTAAAGGAATTCAATGGGGTTTTTTACTAAAAGGAATGGCTATTGATACTTGTTATTCAGCATTTCTGAAGAGATTTTTGGAACAAATATGAAATGAAACTTTTGGCAACTACTTATTAATTTAGGCTAGCCATAGTGAAAGTTAGTTCTTCCCCAAGGAGAAGTTAAAAACATTTTGGAGACCTAACACTACCTGTGAGCCAGTATGCAGGGCAGTGTTTCTATAATCCATTTTCCAGTGCTAAAAGACTTTGTCCTTTTGCCGTGGTGGATAGACTCAATAAATTTGGAGTGGAAATTGGGGAAGAACTTCCCACCTCTTGCTGTATTAAGTACTAAACTAATAAAGGGAATTTTTAAACATGTTTCTTAACAGATCAGTATCCATGTAACCAACAATGACTCTTGTGGTTCTAAATTTGTTGAATTTTCCTTACAAATGGCATTGTTGCTTGTGTTTGATAATCCCATTCCCGAATCGCACTGCAGCCCAATCTGCACACTGCAGCAACTGATGCAGTTGGATTGTGCACAGTTCAAACAGTAGTTGGACAAAACAATCTGGAAACCCTGTGACCAGTTAAATGTGGTGCCAGTTCAAAACCAGTTTTGCACTGACTTGGTTGCCTGCAGGAGCAGGGACTGGGACTTACAGCTGAGGAGATCCCTTCTAAAGCTGGCCAGGGAGAATATAGGGACAGCAAAGACAGCCACTGGTAAATCTTTGGGATGGGGGCACTGTTGGACTGGTGGGCAGTGCTTTGCTGAGTGACACACCTGCATTACCACATTGCTAAAGTCCCTAACATTGTACTGACCCTGTGGAGTGGGCAGTACAGTGAGTTTTGGGTAGTGTTTTCCTTGTGTTGCTTAGTCTCAGTGTTGAGACTGTTGTGGACTGCAGCAGCTCTGGTTATACTGATACAGGAAGTGCAGGGAAGAGGGCACAGTGAGCTGCTGCTGCTGATACAGGGATACAGTCTAAGGAAAAGGAACTGCTACTCTCAAACTTGGAAAGCAAAGCTGTGCTGAAATTCAGTTATGACTTTCTAGCCTTGGTTTGAGCTCATGGGAAGACTTCTATTGCCTCACCCACCGTGTGCTTTTGCAGCGTCGGCTCTGCTGTGGAAGCATATGCAGAGGCCAAGGCATACGGCTTGACCTTCACTGGCTGAGAGGGGCATCATTCCCCCAACTTGCATTATTTGCAAGTGCCAGCAGTGCGAGTGGGGCAGGTTGTGTGTCATCCACCCACTCTTCCCTGAGCTCTTCTCAGTACACAGCCCCAGGGATGCTATTGTTAGGCATGAACGCTAATTGCTGGTATTTCAAGGCTCCTACCTTCTTATTGCTAAAGCCTGTAACAATAATCACAGCCTATATTCCCCATCTCTCGGCATCAAGGAAACAAGATATGATCATAGGCAGTGTGCTAATGTAATTGTAGTATATAGAATATGAGCTTTTTCTATGTAAACAGAGGCCTGGCCACATCCTATGATAGCTCTTCCCGCACTCCGCACGCGGGCTGTTCCTCGGCTCACCGCTCAAGTCCCCATTATGGATACATCCACCCTTGTCATAACACCACCTCTGAAACACTCACACCGTTTGGTCCTGCTGCATAATGGTAAGAGGGTGGAATATTAAATGGAAAAAGGCTGTTTAAGTAGTGTCAGCAGCCTGACTAATTTCACAAAAGGAAGGAAATTCAAAGTTAAGGCTATGGTATATTCTTATCTAGATGCCTGAAGATTTCTGTGCATGACAATATGCCCCTAAAATTCAGAGCTGTCCCTTATGTCTTTAATTTCTCCCATTGTGTCGCTCCTTTTTTTTTATTAAACATCAAAGTGAATTCACAACAGAGAGTCAGCCTAGAATTTAATCCTCTAAATACCTTGAAAATAGAGGTTTAGACTAGAAGTACCAATATATACCCTTAAAACTTGAGTGTAATATAAAAGAGATTCTAATCACAACAGATCATTACAAAGAAGAGTAAACCACTTTAAAAAAAATTAAGTGTCTTAAATATAATAAAAAGGAATAATTAAGAATCAAACAGGAAGCTGCTATTCTGACAATTTAATGATGCTGAATTGGACTGAAAGAAATGGCTTTGCCACTAAAAGGCAGTGAAAATCTGATAATTTCAAAATGGCACTAAGATCAGATCAAGTGGGGTTTTTTTGAAATCAAATGCAGCAGAATGAGAAAGAAATGGTAGAATTCACCTTAGAAGAACCTTGTGGTGTTTTGGATTCCTACTGCTGCCTGGGGCTGAAGATCTTATTTTATCAGACCTGCTTAACATCTGTAGACCAGGGTCCTATTGGGAATTTATTAGCTGGTGGAAAGTAATGTGGCAGTCTTAATTGCCAAATAGAATAGTAAAACATAGTTGTTCTTTCATTCCTATTTCTTAACAAAATAAAACAACCAAAACCAATCAAACCTCACAATTTACATAACACTATCTGGGACATTACAGCTATTACAGTAGGAGTTTTCAATTGTGTACAACATGCAAATGAAAGTCAAGTAGACAGTCTGCTTTGGGTTTCTGTATGTAAGAACATCTAGATGTTTAAAAGCAAGCAAGCTAATCTTGCAAAATGCTCACAGCAACTGTACACCTAATTTGCACATGCACTCACCATGACTCTGTGAATTATGGCCATTTATTTACTGGTACTCATTTTCTGAGCATAACTAGGTGCACTGTGACAAGCATTAATAGGTTACATCGTTAGATTTTTAATTGCTCAGGGGCAGGTTGGTGTTTTCTACCTGAGAACCTTAGGAAGCTTGACAAATTAGGAGACTTGGCAAATTTCTATGATGTCTATTGCAATGGAGAAATAGGTCATTAATAACAATCAGTTGGTATGCGTTTATATTGTAAAAATAAATCCAAGAAGGTGAGATAATTTTATTTGTTACAAAATTTCATCTCTGCAGTGAGCAAACACCTGTTATGGGCATCATCAGTATATTACTGGAACACAAAGGAAAATCTTTAAAACACAGAAATAAAGCTTTAAAACACATAAGCAATTGGAACACAGAGCAGTTAAAAATTGTGTTTTGCATCCTTGCGTGTTCTCCTGAAACACTTGTGAAATCTTCTGTGTTGCTTTCCTCTGCGCTGTTCTTAATATGTTAAATGTCATACATAAGTGTTTTGATCCTGTTTTCTTGTAGCCCTCTGAATTAAGTGATCATCCTATGTTCAAACATTACAGACTAAAACATCAGCTATTATTACAGAGCGCGATGGGTCCTTTTATATCGGTGTCCCATAGCTCAGACTATTTCCAGATGTGGAGAACTCATAAGAGCCTTGTCACTCGTTCAACCCGTACGCGAAGCAAACAAAAAGCCCAAAGCCCACCCCCGCCCCCCAATGGCAGGCTGCAGCTGCGGCCCGTGGCAGGCTCCCGGCCGCCTCCCGACTCCTGGGGTTCTACTGCCATCCTGTGGCAGCCGGGCTGCCGGCGCCCGCCGCTCCCCGCCTCCTGCCCGCCTGCCGGGGCTCCCACACCGGGAGCCTTCTAACTCTGCCTTCCTGCAGGGGAGCCCGTCACCTGCTGCTTCTGCTGCTCTTACCAGTCTTGGGTTGATTTCTGCTTGATAAAGCGCAGAGATAAATAGTATAAAAGCAGGAAGCTGCAAATGATGCCAGTGAGGACAAGGTAGCTCACATAGAGAGGGTGGGAGTCCAGGTCCAGAGCCTGAGTGACCTGTAAGGACCAATAACACAAAATTAGGAAAAGACAAAATTTTCATGCTGGATCACTTCATGCTGGAAGTGTGTTTTGTGTGTAAGTTCCCTGGCCCCTGCTACCTTCCCCTGTTTTCCAGCATGGATGTAGCTTCCAGGGTGGTTTGAATAGAAGGTTGCAGCTACACTATTCCTGTTTCAGAAGAGCACAGTTCAGCTTCTAAACAATTCCAGCAAAGTGAATAGTTGGGAGCTGGTGTTGGAAAGAGTTGCCCTTTGTTATCTTGGTTTTTCTCTGCAACTAAAAGAAAGGCATAGGCTACATGGCTGTAGGGCCACCTTTAGGAACAAATTTTCAACCAAGTGTAACACAACTTCATGTGTTGATTTGGGCAATTCCCAAATTTGAGGCCTACAGCATCTATTTAAATATGACAGGCATACAAATAGCATTTCAATTTCTTATCAAATGCATGCAACAATTTTTATTGCTGACTTACAAGTTTCCCTGGTATTTGATAAGTAATGTTTCGATCAGACATTTCATATGTGGTGTCAGTGAACTGAATTTGCATCATTCCTTGAAAATTCCATCTGAGAAAAGAAATTTTTGAAACCCAAAAAGGAACTGCAAAAGAAAATGACAGAAATTGATACACACACACAAACTTGAGACCTCGAATACTACTGTGCTGCTGCCAAATACAACAGGTTTGTCTCTCTTCTTGACAGCCAGAGGCTGTAAACATATGACAGTGTATTATTGGACAAAATGGCAGACATCTTTTACATAGTTACATGGAGACAGGAAATCAGGAATATCCATATCTATCAAACTCCCCCTGTCACCTAAGTCTTCCTGGAGCTCCATCTTCGTCTTTGAATACAATTCTTTTTACTGAAGAATTTAGCAACCACACTAGTGCTTTTTTGACCAACTTCTTGTTGCCTCATTTTCAGATGGAGAAACTGATGTAAAATGCACTGTCACCATCCAAAAAGATAATAACAAAAGTAAGAATAAAGCTGAGTTTTCCTGCACAAGACACACTGTCACTGATGAAATTGGTGTTTCAGTTTCAGAAAGAGGTGGGGAGCTTTGTCTTACCTGTCCAGAGGCTGTTCAGACTTATCACAAAACCACCACTCAGGTAGAATGATGTGAAGAGGACATTGCCAAGGAAGGCCGAGAGCTGTAACGTCGGTAGCAGAGCTGCCACCCAAAGCGCCATGGCACGGGCACTGTAAACAGCCAACCACAATAACAGGAAGTTCAGCAGGAAATGTTCTGGCTCAGGAACAAGGTTTGCCAGCCAGTAGATGGGAATCCCATAAATTATAACGAAAATGAAGTGTTCTGGGAGCTCCCCCAAAATCTGTTTGGGAAGATGAAAATGAAAATAAAAAAAAGAGAAAAAGGTGAATGATAATTATAAAAATATATGAGATGTGCCTTAATTTATTTACAGACTGTTCATAAAACCTATAGGAAATACTCCCTTAGAATGTAATAATCTGCCTGTTAGGGCTTGTCAGTGACATGCAAAACCAGTCCACAACAGAAACAAATGCTGGCTAATTTTCTCTCTGGTTGTGACAATGCCTAAAACTAATTGTTACAGATTGTTTTATTAAGAGTTTTGAGAGCTCCTAAGAACGTAATACAATTTTGCTTTGAACTGGTGTGCCTGGTAACGGTAATACTGTTACTGACTCATGGCAACTGAATGATTTGTCCCAATTTGGTTGAAACTAGCGTGAGATTAAATTTGATACAAACTTGGCTGTTGGTCCCTTCACCACCTTGTCCCAAAGGCAGTCCAGTTAGCAACTTGATTAATTGCAAAGCAAAAGCATAACTGGGATTTTCTCAAATACCTAAGAGGTATATAGAGGGTATTAGTTCTTCCAAAGAGGGTTGCTACTATTCTCTAATACTAAGGTTGTAACAAATTACATCGATTTCTCTGTGAATAATGTGCAATCTTTGTGACACAATGCAAAGAATATTTTTCTCTGGCAACCACTAATAAGCATTTAAAATCTCGTGCAGAAATGGAAACCTAAATTACAGATGCCATGGCAGGCAGAACTCATCTAACAACACAAAGGAGGGATTATTCAAAACCTTTGTGAAAAAGAGAATGTAGTTTTTTAAAAGTTCTAAATTTAATTCTAGAAACTCTGTCTTTTTGTGCATGTAATGCATTTTTTAGCTCGGACCAATACAGGCCCAAACAACTACTCGAAGTACCACAGCATTTTGTGCTTTAGCTTTTGATATGAAGGTTTTGTTTTACAGATCAAGATACGTAAGCAAACTTTCAGAGATGCTGCAGTGAATTAAATATGCTGGTATGTAAAATTGTCTAAACCTGGAAATTTGAGTCCGAGATTTCTCACATTTTGGCCAAAGAACCCAGTGAAAAGTTCTTTGGCTTTCCTGGTGTGGGATCTCAGCCATGAATTTTGGCAAAGTTCTAAACTAGCGTGAGGCTTAACCTATTAATACTAAGGAAGTGAGACTGATAGCCGTAGCTGGCAGACACAAAAGAATAAAGTCTGATATGAATGTGATTATTTATACAGCAAGACCTTGGTTTGCTTGTGTTTTTTATTGTTCAAGACAGCTGTTTGTATTTCCTGGCAGCAAAACCAATTACCTTAGCAAAGAAGTATGGGCCAACAGAGTACATTCCACTTTCCAAGTCATGATAAAGCATTGCTCTTTCTGAATGACCTGCAGGGCAGGAACAAACACACTGGGTTGTGATAATAAGTTTATTTTTTTCATAGATTTAAGAATTTTTTTAATTTTGATTCCTTATAGCATTTACAAGAAGACTGACACTTACACTTGGCAATAACATCCAAAATTATTGTGAATGGGATTAGGGCACCTATCATGTACAGCAGGGCTGTTGTGTCACGAATAGAGAGTCCAGTTTTTTCATGGCCATAGTACAAAAATCCAATTAGTAATGACATAAGAAGGGCTTCAAATCCATGGATCAATAGTGTTGGAAGATCTCTGAAGTCATTGGAGACCTGACGACTAGGAAAACAGCAATATTGACCGTAAGATATAATACTTACTAATGCTGGTTATATTCAGACACATTACCCCAAACAGTGTTAAAATCAGTTCTTGGAACTTGCTGGCTTTGGCTCAGACAGAAGTTGGGTTCCCTGTTCCTGTAAAGGATTTTACCTAGTCAAACCTATGAAGCACCTGTAGCCACCAAGTGTTTCAGGTCTAAAATGCTGAAAGGCTGAAGGAAGACAATTGGTGTGGGACGTTCTGTACCTCTTTCTGATGATTTTAAATACAAATGGGCACAATATGTAACTGTTTGTGCTGAAGAGAGGATTACCTTAATAATATAGTGAACTGCTTTAAGGCTCCTGGTAATTGATCACTTGAATTGTGAGGCATATTCATAACCTCTTCTGAATTCCTGCCCAAAGGAAAAAGAGAAAAAAAAAAAATTAAATTAGCACAAGGTGTAGCTATTATTCCAGATCTTCCATATGACAGTCTTTCCTTTACCTCTGCTTGATGACTGTGGTCTCAGCATTGTCTCCTTCAGTAACTTTCCATAAGAAATCATCAAAATGTTTGACCTTTTCAATGAACAAGTTGGCAAGAGCATTTGCTCTTTTTCGGCTTTCCATCTCTTTTTCTGGAGTCTGTTTATCAATACTGGTCAAGTCAACTGCAAGACATTACTTGATGTGAGTCCATGTGCCATAGAAGAAATAACTTTATGATGTGTTTAGAATCAGGTATTTCACTGAGAGCAAACAGTCCAACCTGTGTACATGCATTAATTTACAACAGTTAAAATTATCAGTTATTTTAGGTAATTAGAGATGAACAGATTGTTAATGTATATGTTTCTTACCTAGTCACTCAATGAATCACTGAGAGATTACATAATTTATTATAGTATTATAAACTACTATTTCAGATTTTTATAAATTTCATAGCACCTTGAGAGCAGTGCTGAGAAAAAATAGTTTGAATTTCCTTCCTGGCATGTAGGCATTTACAGTCTTTTATGTGACTTTGACTTAAATCACATTTTTTCTTCATCTGCAAAATTATAGTTACTGTCTTAGTTGTATCTTACAGAGGTGCCATAAACTTTACCTGATACTGAGAAAGTCCAAATGTAATATTATCTAAGGACAACATAGTCATACCAATAATAGTTGACTTAGCTTTTTTTTTTTTAATCTAAACTGACAATAGTATTTTCCCATGCTGACCTTAGCTGTAGATTGACAATATCTGATGTTTTACAGATGTTTTCTGAGAGAAATATCACTGTACATTTCTTAACTCCTTGCACTGGACTGATCATGTGTGTTCAGCCACTGAGGAGGCTATGGAGGCTATGGAGGAGCTCATAAGAAATTCTTTGCCTTCCCTTCTGCCCTGGTCATCTGTTTCTCTGTCACACTCACATCCAGCATTTGTATGTTTCCATCAGGTGGGATGCTCTGCCATCCTGTCCTATTTCCACCTTCCTGCTGCCCATATTTCCTTTCTTTTCTTGTGGGTACTGACTTGGTGCATACCATTCAATAATCTTTCACCTGCCTTTATGCCCTCCCCACTTCCATGTCACAGGGGACATGTCATGTTGTTCCTGTAACCACAGGCTGTAGCTACAGATTTCCCCAGGACTGTCTCATTCTCCATTCCCATAAAGGGGTGCTGCAAGCCTCCCCAAGGCTGTGCTTGGCTGAGGACTCTCTGAACCCTGATGGTGACAAAGGTCTTTTTGTGGGGCTTGACACCAAGGTTAATTTCTGTTTATCTCTGCGCAGCTAGCACTGCGTGCCACACAGGCACAGCTGAAGAGATTACTCCAGAGCATTATGGTTCTCTGAGGTCCGTATCAGGTTTTCTGGCCAACTTGAGTGCAAAGACCTGGGAATCGAACCAGCCTCTGTTAAGAGATTCCTGCCCCTAGATTAACAGGGGCAGATTCCCTTTCCACATTGCTAAAACCAGAAGATGAATGGATTTGAAACCACGTAAACTTTCTTTGAGGAGTAAAAAGATTGCTGATTTGGATTAGGATTTTCTCCCTTCCAGTGTGCTCTGTAGGGCAGCACTCCTTTTTCCCATTACCTGTTCCAGGTTTGTATCAGATTAGGAGCTAGCTTCTGGGAAACAAACTTCTACATTTTCTTAATTGAGAAATCAGAGAACTGTCTACAGATAGCAGTTGATGAGTTTATCTGTGCCTTTCCCAGAGAAGAAGTTTCAACCAGCTAAGACATGGGTATAAGTATGGTAAATATGTTGACAAGTTACTGCATCTGGCACGGTTAGAAGGAGCATTTTTAAAATTAGTTTTGTCTGTATCTCTTGTCTTTGCTACATTTCCTGTACTAACAGATAAGGATCCTATTAAAAACTGAACTTGCTGCAATGTTGTTTTGAGTTAGTTACAAGGAATTTCTAAGACAGTCATGGTCAATAAAAATCAACATTACCTAGCCACTTAGGAAAGCAAATGATTTCCAGTAACCCTTTTTTTATATGACAGTGCTTGATACTGACCATAGAAATCCGCAGGGTTGCTGTACCTTGGGCAGGGATAACCTAGTTCTGTGAAATACTGGACCATGTCTTCAGCTGTTCCACAGTAGGCAGTGAGTCCAGAAGTCATCAGAAGAACCAAATCAAACAATTGGAAGATATCTGACCGGGGCTGATGAAGTGAAAGAAGAACCAATCTGTTTCCTCTGGCCAGTCTGGATAATGTTATCACAAGGTTATGTGCAGTAAAACTGTCCAGTCCAGATGTGGGTTCATCAAGTATGAGTATTCCTGCCAAAGACATTAAGTTTAGCTGTGGAAAGCATCATGTCTGGTTTGGAAAATATGTTCTAAGTGAAATGGTGCTAGTGCATGAAATTTCACTAATTTTTAAACTTAAAGAAACTAGAATTATTTTTTTTTTAACTTCGGTACATCTATTCCTGAGCATCACTTCTTACAAAAGTACTGCTTTTCATATAACTACAGAAGTATAACTTTATACAAGCAAAAAGATTTCAGATCTGTTTCCTAGAGAAAAAACTCATGAGGAATCTTGTTCAACAAGAGGCTCAGTCAAGGTTAGTAGTGCTTTTGATATATATAAGATCAGAGAAGGGATTCAATCCAGCAAAATCAGCTGTGGATTTAGCCTCATGTTTTGTTTCTACTGAAGACAATGGAAGTTTCTAGTTCACCTGCAGCATGACATCATGTCAGTGAGTTGCACAAGATGGCAATGACTGACTATAAAGCAAAGAAAATGACCTTTCCTGTTAATACTGCACATGTAAATGGGGACTGTGTCAGAGGAAAGGAAAACAATTTCCATGTTGAAATACACCAAAGTAACTTGTGGCATGTGATCGGATAAAACCCAAACCTTATCACTATAAGTGATATGGGATATGGACTAACCAGAGCACTGCTGTGAGAGTAACTTCAGGCAACTTTGAGTAATCTTTGTGGTGGTGGTGGTTTTACAGAGTGGTGGGTGAAGGTTCCTGAGGGCTCTGCCATAGTCTGTCTCCACTTTTCCACTGGCAAAGGTGACCGAAGCAGAAGTGTGTCAGCTCCTGAAACACTCTGTTTACAGAATTATTCCTTTAATAATTACAGTATTATCTGTGATCAGCACTGATTGCAGTTTAAGCAAATGGAGCAGCAGCAGTCACTAACCGTGCTGTGGAGAGGCAGCCTCTGGCAGAGGGCGGTGCAAAGCCTGTTAAGTGTTATGAGCTCCTCCAGCTGCCCTAAGGGCAGCTGAGTGTGTGGCTCTTCCCTGAAAGCTTCCATCTTCATGCGGTGCCCCGTTACACCCAGCTGGTGTGTGGTGGGCCCCAAGAAGGTGTGAGTTGTGCTCACCCGGGTTCCAGAGCAGCTGCACGCCGATGCTCACCCTGCGCCTCTCTCCCCCGGAGACGCCCCGCAGGTACTCATTCCCCACCCTGGTGTTGGCGCATTGCCGCAGGCGGAGCTCTGCGATCACATCTTCCACCTGCCGGGATCCAAGGGTGACAGGTGTCAGGAAAGAGTTCATTTGCACATTCGTGCATAGATAAAACTGAAAATATGATTAATAGAGTTAAAATTCATCTGGATATTTCAGTGCTAGAGACACTTGAAAACAAATCTTGATTTTAGAGGTAACATTGAAAAAGACTCAGCGATCAAAAATTTAGCTCATCTTTCAGCCTCTCTAATGCTTTCTGTAGATTGTCATTTTTTATGAGCTTTGGAACAATTGCTGCTTTCTATCTTGAAAGATGAAAAAGGTTTATAATTCATAATCTACATAAAAAAATGCCAGATTAGCTGTTCTGACTCCAAACATACAGGATCTCTTGGATAATTCCTGTCAGACACATTCTTGACAACTTTATTTTTCCCCAACAGTTTAATTACCCTTTTTTTCCTTTGTGAGTCTGAAAAAAACTTTGGAAGACGCAGTTTGGCAACGAACAATAGTGTTTCTCTGACAGTCAGGTGTGGGAGCAGTCGGTCATCCTGCCTCACGTGTGCTATGCATTTCCTGACAAGTTGGGGAGTGCTGGGTTTGTTGTTGATCATGACTTGACCTGACTTGATTTTGCCTCCATGATCACGGCAGGTTATCACGTCAAGCAAGGATGTCTTTCCACCAGCTAGAAAAATAAAAATTGAAAATTAATTTCCAAGGAATGGTTTTGAAAAGTGATCTTGTCATGCACAGAGATGTTAAGGAAAAAGAATTCTTCCCCAACCCCTCCTGAAGTTTTCACAGAGATGGGATGATCTTCGAAGAAAATATTGACTATAAGCTCCCGTTGAGGAAATCTCTCCCCTCTGGAATGGAGTATGTGGTTTGAAACCTTATCATTTCTCAGCAGAATTGGGTATCCGAGCTTTGAGGACAGCTTCATGAACACAGGAAGTGTCTCTTATCTCTTTGGTAAATTCTCTTTCACTTTGGAAACAGAGGTGAAAGATGGTCCTGCCCTGGCTGCAAGGCTGCCACCCAAATGCTCAGCAAGAGCTCTCTTTGTGGAGGGATTTGTGAATTCAGAAAGAGGAGCTGGATCAGCTGAATGACTAAGGCATTGAATGATTATACTGACAATAAGAACATTAATCACGATTGAAATAAAAATTATTATGACTTAAATAAGACAAAAAGTCATTTAAATAATTAGGAAAAGTTGGCTCATACCCAGAGGTAAGAAAAGTAAAACAATGAAAACAAAACCTGATTTGGAGTTAAACAGCAAATTAATTTTTCCTTTTTGTTGTATGATGCTGTATGTAAACACACAGAACTCTCTTATGATTAGATGTCATTTATTTCTAGTCTCCCTGTTGAAAGATTAACTCCACGCTTGCTTCTTAATACATACATCTCAAAAAAGAAACCCATCCATCTGTAAACCATGTATTGCTCTGTTTAAGAGTGACATATTGATTGCCATTGACAATGTGAAACCCATCAGCAGTTTAATCCATTTTACTAAGGCATTTGATTAAATAGATGATAAACAGCTTTTGAAAATAGTTTGACTAGTTTGTTGAAAGGGGTTTGTGCTCAGTGTATGTTGCCTTACAAAGATGCTATATCTATAACTCAGTATGTTATTTCATCACAAAGCTTTTCCTTTTATTATCAGGAGAATCTCTAAGGTAAGCTTCACTTACATTAAGAATATGTGCTAAGGAAAAATTCCCATGGCAATAGGGAAGAAAACTCTAATTTTTTAGGAATAAAGTTAAAACTTCTTTGGCAAATATGCCTTGCCTGTGAGAGATCGTATCTTCACTGAATCACTGAGCTAACCTGTGTAAGACTCTAGTGGAGACACAGCATGGGGGTTTTTGCCTCCCAAGTATGGCGCTTTTTACTTCAGTTTAAAGGTCCTGTATCTACTTGTTGTCCCCCTTGACCAGTCCCACCTGAAAATGGAAGGAAAAAACCAAACCATAGTGTAATAAAGCAGTAACACCAGACAGAAGAGGAACTGTCTTTTCTTCTCTGTAAGTTTCTATCAATTAAAACAAATGCATTATTTTATCCTGTTAGAATTTTCAGTCCAAATGGAATTCCTGCTCATGGTTATGCAAGTTGGCACTGATCTTTCTTATGGGGTCTGGCCTCATTTGTTTGCTATCTGAGTATGGTCTGCAATTGAACTGTGTTGAATCTGAGTCATGAAACTGATTCATGTCTAGCAAATCTGGGGCTGCAAGGCCACACTTGCAACAATATCTCACTACATGTCAGGAAACAGAATGCAAATGTGTGTCGGGCATAACAAAAACTGGTTTAAAAATAAATGTTAATTCCCCCCCCCCCCCAATCTTTCTCGGTTTTCTTGTTCATCATGTCACTTAAATAATGTATTTTACTGACACATCCAATAGTTTTTTCTCAACTAGATTTTGACATTATAAAGATTGCAGAGTGTTGCTCTTGATTATGCCCATTTTATCTGAGAGCTGGTCATACAATGAAATGTGTTTGCTCTTACCAGTGCTTCCTATAATTGCAAGCATCTGACCACTTTGCACTTTTAGATTCAGATTTTGGATTACTGGCATGTGGGAATGGGGATCCGATTTCCACGTCCAGGGCATTTTCATCTGAGCAAGGTTCTCATACCAGGGAATCTGGGATGCTGTGTTAACCTAACAAAGAAGGAAGTATTTTCAATTCAAGCAACAAACTATTTAACAACAAATACCTTCAAAGTTATAATGTTACAAGCAAAGCATATATTAAAATATTACTGTTCATCTTCAGACATTCATAGGAGGAAGGTCTTTTGCAGCCACCTGTGCTTTCATGCCTTGCTTCTTGTTCTCTTAATCACTAAAATGCTCTCTGTGTTTTGTTACTTTGGTAATTTATTACCACTGTAAATTTTAAATGTTTCAAACTTTAAATATAATTAGAAATTCCACAAAACTGAAAATTGTGAAATCTTATTTAGATGCTATGGTGAGAAGGAGATGAAATATTTCACTGCTTCATTGAAATCCTCCTTGTTAGTCATCTTCTCTTTATCCCCTTCCACATACTCGTTCTTGCTAGCAAGGGCTCCTTTCATCCCTAGCTGAACAGAAAGTCCCTCTGCTCCAGCCCTCAGATGAATAATTTTGCTAAAGACTGAAACAAAGCAGGGCCTAGAAACAGATCTCTCTTCCTGTGTTATCCCTTAACTTTACTGGATGTATTTACAATACAGAGGTTATTGCAGCCAAGAGTGTGACTCTGCTCACAAGCTGACTGTGCAGTAATCGTGTGAACTTCTACTTTATTTGGCTTTTAAAATGGCCTGGGTATGAAAACAGGCATTGCTGGATATGCTTCCTGCTGAAGGGAGGTGTATAAATGACAATTTTTACATGTTGGTAGTTGAGGCTTTTTACCTGGTAGTTGAGTTCTTTGACTTCCAGAACATTTGATTTTCCACTGTATGTGAAATAAAGACTGTTGTCTTCTTCAGAGTGAAAAATGGTATCCTGGGTCTTGGTCTGGAAAAGTTGTTAGGTGGATTACATCAGTTAACTGCAATAATTAAAGTGCTGCTCAAGTCTGAGTTCAGAAAGGATGAAGCACAAAGGGAAATGTATTTATGGGATGTAACAATATAAATGATGGACTGCTGTGGTGCAAAAGTCAAGGAAATCAAGGAAGGGTTGAAATGAGTTATCAGTTATCTGTTAATCAGTGTGAAACATACTTTGTTCTAGTGACATGTGAGGGCCAAACATGTGCTGCACTTTTCCAGTTGCTTTCAGATTAAAAGGGAAAACTTTCAAAATGGAAATAAATGTCATGTCACTCTAAAGAGATTAGACTTTTTTGAGGAAGAAGGATGTACTACTTCAGCAGTATTAGTCTACTGAATCAAAACGGTGCATATTGTAATTGATGCATTTTGGCAGCTAAAAATGAAGGTTCATGGGAAGTATGTCCATTATTGAATTCCACATGGACTCGGTACACTTGGAGGCTTTATGAACAAATTGGTAAGCAGCCACTGGTGCAGTCCCTTTCTTCTCTTTTGTTCTTTTAAATTCACCATTTATCATCTGGAACTTAATGTTCTGATATATCAGGTAAAATAACAAGTCTACTTGGCCCTTTTACATTGGAAAAGCTGCAGTTGGGAAGTCCTAGGCAAGGCAGCTTTCTGGCTTTGGGTTTAGCTCTGTGTGCATGCCTGCAGTTTTCCTTCCAGACAGCTGTATCTCTTCCACAGCTCTGTGCTTTTCCTACTTGTCAGACTTATAGCCTAGCGAAGGCAAACATACCTGGTCCCTGTGTACCAGACCCTATACATGCCTGTGGTATCTTTGGCAGAGGATGACCATGATCTTTGTGTCAACCTTCTGCCCTCACAGCAAACAAGGCTGATTATTTTTTTTCAGTCTAGATACGCAGCAGAAAGCAACATAACACCAAGCAGCCCGAAAAGCCACAGGAAAGCCCTCCAAACTACCCCTGCTGCCAAAGCACTCTGCTCCCTTCATTATGCTGAACCTAATTTTTAAGAACAGGTGCTCCTCAGCAAATGCGGGGATCCAGTCTGAAGGCATTTCCTGGGAAAGCCAGTCCAGGATATGCTCAGGAGCTCTCTCCTCCATCCACACATTTGGAGACGCTCTCTCTGCTCCACGATGGTGGCACCTGAGCGCCAGCCTCATGCTCAGTGTGCCCCGGTGCGGGATGGGGGCGCCTCCTGCTCCCCGCTTCAGAGCGGGACGAGCTCAGGGCTCACTGTGCCAGCCCGCTGGGCAGGATGGTTGCCTGCCTCCCCCAGCTCCTGGCCAGCGCGGTAGCTGCGGGATAGCGGAGCCCCTCGGGCCCCTCCCCACTCCACGCGGCTCTCATTCATAGCCAAGCCCTCGCACATCACCTGGCTGCAGCTGGCATCGTCCAGACAGACATTTTCAGTAGTTTCCTTCATAGTGGTGGTGGTGGTGGTGGAACGTCTCGCTCCCTGCAGTGGTTTGACTATCGTCTCTTTGAAAGCTGTGGAAATCCTTCTCTTGGTTTGGAGCGCAGTCCTTTCCAGACACCCTCACCGCAGCACCATTGCTCCTGGCGCTCTGTGTCTCTGCAGCTGGCATGACCCCGTGGACAGGGAAATACTCCCCACCTCTAGGACACTAATAGCTCAGGCTAAAGGTACATCAGATAGCGGCTTCAGCTAATCACTGATCAGTTGTTCTCTGGAAAAAGAAAGAACAGGGAGCCAGCCTCTCTGTTTTCTTTGAGGTGGCAAGTGCCGGGGGCAGCGACCTGCTCTGACCCGGGACAGCGGGAGCTGCCCCTGCGTGGTGCCGGGGGAGGCATGGTGGTGGCGGCAGTGGCAGTGCCAGGCACCCGGCCAGCAGCGTGAGGGACGCAGAGAGGCTGCGGAGGACGGGCACCCCAGGATGTCGGGCGGAACGTCTCCCACCCTGGAGAAGAGCGGCAGCATCGGGCACACAGGCGAGGGGAAGGCTGCGGGGGAGCTCCCCGACAGCATCAGCGTCCAGGGTGTCTCCTACACCATCAGGTAGCGCTGGGAGGCGGTGTGGAGGGTCCCTGCAGCGGCGCCGGGAGCTGCGGGAGCGGGGCCGGCCCTGCGCGCTGTGGGCTCGGCCGCAGCCCAGCGCGGCAGGAGCCATGGTGCCAGGCTCCCCTCATGGCGCCGGGCCCTCCGCCTCAGGGCAGGGCCCTCCCGAGCCTCCCCACATCTCCTTCACGCCTCTGAAAAACGTGCTTTACCGGAGACTTCCAAACCTTGTGCCCTTTCCCACTGCTTTTCCTTCTGCTGCCAGAGGGATAACACGAGGCCCTAAGGAAAGGAACAGGTGAATTAATGGCTGGCAAACATCAGCTGATAGAGCCACAGTTCACGTTTGCCCTTTTGGTTATAGTCCAAAAACCTCTTAGCAATGATTCTGAAAAATGTGCTCAGACCTTGTTTTATCTTCCAGATAATGCCAAAGTTACAAGCCTTAGGAGGGGAAAGGGTAAGGGGGAAAATATTTTTATTTTTTCATATTTTAAAATCCTTGTAGCTCCCATCCCACATGCAAGTAGCTATGAACCATTCACTTGTTTTATGCAAAACGTTTGCATATTCTGTCTCTAATTTTTTTATTGATGTTTGTTTTCCAAGAGAACGTGTCGGCCCGTGGTGGAACTTTTCTTTATATTGCAAAAAATGGACCCGGCAAATACTTAAGGATGTTTCATTTCACATAGAAAGTGGCCAGATTATGGGGATTTTAGGAAATTCTGGTAAGTTGTTCCAGTATTTTAAAAGAAATAAGATCACAGTTAATAGTGGCGACTTCCACAATGACACGAATGTGACTGAGGTCTGTGTTTTAAATAATGAAATTGTGGCTGATTTTAACTACTGCATTGTGAAACTGGTGCTTGGTTTTCAGAGTTCAGTCTTCTGTCTGCTAAGTAACAATTATAACTTCAGTAACAGACAAGGTTACTTCAAAACTCAAATGTTTTGCTGCAAAGTTTTTATTATTTAAATGCTAATTTGCATTCTAGTTTTCCCATTTACTTTCCCTTAATTAGCTGCATTTTCAGGGCCTATTGTTTTTAAGTTATTGAGAAAATAATCCAACTTTGTACTTTTCATGTGTCCATCCAAGTCAGGCTGCCACTCTTGGAATCACAAATTTCATCTCAGCACTTGATTGATTTCTTTTGTTTGAAAGGGTCTGGGAAAACAACACTTCTGGATGCAATATCAGGAAGACTGGGACATAAAGACAACTTCTTGGGTGAAGTCTATGTGAATGGACGTCAGCTGAAGAGGGAACAGTTCAGAGATTGTTTCTCTTATGTGCCACAGGTTAAATTCTGCATTTATTTTTTGTCTACTGTGCTTCCTTTTGTGTAAAAAAAGTTGCTAGGGTAATGGAGTGATTCACATTCATGTGAATGTGATTTTACTAGTAAATTTGGGACAAATTAGTTAATAAGCTGTATGAGTGATTAAGCTTGCATGAAGAGGGACAAAATTTTAATTACTACAGGACTGACTTCTTCTTCCTCTGCACTTTTTTTCAGAGTGATACTTTGTTAAGCTTTCTCACCATACAGGAGTCTTTGACCTACACAGCTTTACTAACTGTTAAGAAATGTTCCAACAACTCCATCAAAAAGAAGGTTGGTATTTTACAGTCTTCCACCAGAAAGTCATACAGGATGTTATGTAGTGTTTTCACCAGCAGCACTTTCCATCCATGTCTGTGTTTTATGTTTATGAGGTTTTGTAATCCTCATTCTGCAAATGGGGAGAGATACCTCTGCTGAGGAGTAGGACACAAGCTCTCTGGTGGTCCCACCTCTTAAAGAGGCTTGTGCTGGTGCCCCAGGGCATCACCATTATGCTGGGACAAAACCCTCCCACCCAAAGTTGAAGCAGTTACTACTGCAGGAGATGCTGGTCTTGATATTGAGGTCAATTCCTCTTCCCCAGAGGGGAATCTGTTCTCTGGGGTATTTAGGGCCATGTGCCATGCCACACATGTGTGGTGGCAAATCTCATGGACAGCAGAACTGATTTTGACACCACTCTGTCTCCTGTAGGACATCTCTCACTAACCACAACAGCTCAGAAAAGCACTGATCTACTCCAAGCCCCCTACAAGCTACTTTCTTGATAAAATCTGTGTGTTTCAGATTTATTTAAAGGGATCTTTTTGAATTCTGTTGAAGTAAAATTGGATATTCCTGGCCAGAGGGTCTTGCTTTCTGTCTTCTCTCTTCCCTAGTCTTCAACTCAGTACTTCACACTTTCCCAGAATTGATGTGCCTTCCTGCTCCCTGATTTTGGAAGCCAGAGTAGCATATTATGCTCCATACCTTAACTTTTAGTCCCATCTTTGAACTCTTATCTCTTAATGTCAAGTGAAGTTAAAATTTACTAATTTCAGAATACATTGAAATAATTTAAAAAATAATAATTTAAATAATGAATTAAAAATAATCAAATAGAAGTTAGGCCAGATACCGTCCAGCTAGAATGGATGCAAGCAGGATATTGGTAAAGCTATAACTTAAAATTATGTCTTTTCTTTTTGCTGTTCTTTAACATTGCACACAGGTATCTGAGTTGGACTGTGTCTAGTCTTTTGAAATTGTAATTATTTTTCAGGTAGATGCAGTTATGGCTGAGCTGAGTCTTAGCCAAATTGCTGACAAAATAATTGGAAGCCGGAATGTTGTAGGAATTTCTGGGGGTGAGAGGCGTCGGGTATCGGTTGCAGCGCAGCTTTTACAAGATCCCAGTAAGTACCACTTCATGGATTTTCAAAATAAAACAAGGCTGTGTCACTCTGTGCTCCTACCACAGGCCTTCGTAAACCACTTTAAAATGAAAAACTATTTGTATTCTTTAATTTGGCAGAAGCCAGTCTGGTGATGACAGAAAAGAGTAAGCAGTAACTGGGGTTTGCCATTGATCTGTTGGTTGATCTTGGAAAGCAGATGGTTTAAAAATCTTAGGGACTGAACATAAGTTTAGACTTCGATTTATGTATTTTAAGTCTTTCTGGATTCACTTTTCCCAAACGTTGGTTGTGGCCAATTAATTTATCATTTTTGAGTACATTAGAGCCATACATGTGCAAGCATTGACCCTTGGAGTAGCTGCTCTTGATCTATGTATGTATGTGTGAGTACCATATATGTTCCAGAGCCGAAAAAATTCAGTGAAAGGAAATCAAAGCTGAATAACTATGGAAGGATTATCCATGGGAAAAATTTTGCCTGTTTTGAGAGAGTTTCTTGAAGGTGTCAGAATCTCATGGAGTGAATGTACAGCACATATTTATTGGATACTGGAGTCTTTGTAGCCATATGGATGTGCTACAACTACATATTAGGCAGGAAGGAGCTTAAATAGTACAGCGAGGTACATCCCTACTACTGGTGACTCCTGGGGTGTAGTTGCTGCTCAGGACCTCACTAAACTTTTTAGTAAACACTATAGTGATTCTGTGTATATAAACCTGTAATGAAAACTCTCATCCCCTCGTACCCTGATCAAGATTGGATTGCCCTCTTCTGTTCTGTGTCTCTAAAAATAGTGGACTTAAGTTTTTCCCTTTCATGTGCAATAAAATAAAGAAAAGGTGTTAATACCTGCTTCAATCTATGGAATTGCATCTGCTGTATTTTTAACAATTCTTGATTTGTTCATAACAAATGAACAAACTGTTCTGTGTGTATATATAGATTTGATTCAGAATATATAAATTCTACTTAATTCTAGTTAATTTTGTCACTTATATTTACGATTTTGTACATGCTGAAATTTATCATTATTGTTCTTAGAACAGATGTATGCATCTAAACTGTTTTGGTAATTTTCAGATTTTACATTAATTTAGAAGAAGAAGTATTATGCTCTGAAATATTTTTTATTTTTATTCAGTCATTAAAACTGAACCACTGTAACTAACTAAAACTGAAAGATGACGTCATGACAATATCTGTGCATACCCTGCTTTATGTGTGGAACTTCACCTGTAAAGACCTGTGTTATTAGCTTTAAGGGCAGAAGCTATGCCATTTGCTCCTCATTTACCTGAATTTTAAAGCTATTCTTTGTCATTTGACCTTTGACAGAGGTCATGCTACTTGATGAACCAACGACAGGGCTGGACTGCCTGACTGCAAACCAACTTGTCTCGCTTCTCTCAGAGCTTGCACACAGAGGCAGGATTGTTATTCTTACGATCCATCAGCCTCGCTCAGAGCTTTTCAAGGTAGGTGATGCCTACTCACTACTGGCTTTTCCACCAGACTTTTTAGTACTTAGATTCTTTTCGGGATGGAAGTACAAGATCCAGTATAGCTGCCTCTTTTCTTTTTCTTTGCATAAATAGAGGCTTCTCTTGAACTTTGCAACTCTGGCCTTGTGCCAATCACAGGGCACTTGGGGACACACATTGCCTTGTGAAGATAGTATGGACTCTGACTGTGTGCCTAATGCTTGTGTTGTGAAAACACCCAAAACAAAACCACTGGGAAAAGCTGTGATTAAGGCATGTGGGTGCACCTTGGTCATGTGGTAAGGCAGTCCTACCTTGCTTGGGTTTGTGCTGGGGAGAGTGTTTCTCCCTTCCCATTACTGGGAAAAAGTTTCTCACTTTGCTCTTACCTACCACCTGCCACATGAATGCAAAACTCCTCTTCCCTGGCTGACTGAATGCAATGTAAATTGTTGTGGAGCCAGATGGGAGCAACAGTGCTTTTCTGGACTGAAAGCAGTCCTGGTGTCTTGAGAACATGGATTGATCATAGCTGGTGGGAATCTTGCCCTGGCAAATGTTCACTTGAAGAGTAGTGTTGTTCAAGAGTCCTTAAGCACTTCAGGATAATCTTGCCAACAATTTTTGGGGTTTTACAGACTGAGGCTATTAAGCACCAAAGGAGATCAGTGAGTAAGTGAAGGTGCTTTAGAAGTGAAGTCAGAAAGTCACATCTCTTTTTGTGGATTGCCTCTGTTTGCTGCTGTCACTGACAGTTTTGAGAACTACTAGAGCTTAGATACGTGTCATTTTGCATAACCACCAACGAGAAGAGTGAAAGAAAGGACAGGCTTCTTTTGGGAGAAATATAGTAAGGAAGTTTGAATGTGTCAAAACTATTTTACCCATCAAAGCATTTCTACTCAAGACAGTAGCTATGCTCCAGAATGAATGCACTTCTGATCTGATCGCTGTGGTGACCAGTGACAGGACCTGAGGGAATGGCCTGAAGTGTGACAGGGGAGGCTTAGGTTGGATCTTAGAAAAAGATTTTTCACACAGAGGGTGGTTGGGAACAGACTCTCCAGGGAAGTGGCCACAGCACCAAGTCTGACAGAGTTCAGGAAACTTTTGGACAATGCTCTCAGACACATGGTGTGATTCTTGGGGTATCTTATGCAGGGCCAGAAGTTGGACTCAATGATCCATCAGGATTCCTTCCAAGTCAGCATGTTCTGTGATTCTTAGATACTTACATACTGCTAAAATACTAATTTTTCCCCAACAGTTATTCGATAAAATATCCATCATGAGCTTTGGAGAAATGGTTTTCTGTGGGAACCCTATGGAAATGATCACATTTTTTAGTGACTGTGGCTATTCTTGTCCTGAACAATCAAATCCTTTTGACTTCTATGGTAAGTTTGTCCAAGTTGTTTTGGTAAAACAACTTGTTCCCAATGTTGAAGTTTTTCCAGAGATAGAAATGTGTTTGAATTCTGCTCCAACTTCTAAATTATTTTCATCTCAAAGAGAGGGCTGGCCCCATGTCATTCCTAATGACTCCATAAAATAGCCATATTTGCAGTAAAGGAGTGTAAACAACCAATAAAAAAAGAATTTCTACTTCATGAAACCTGTGGATTCCAGATGGCATTTCCCTGTGGCTGTGCACTGGATGTTGGAAAATTAATTTGATTCCAAAACTGTGGCCTTTACAGACTCAGTGATGCCAAGCAACTGAAAAGAGTTGTGTGGAGAGGAGGATGTAGAATAAATTTGGGATGAGTTGAGGCATCAGTTTCCAGGAATTCTGAGTTTGAAGTTTCTAAAAATTTGGGGAGTTACTAATACCAGGGTGAACTACTGGAACAGAGTGGATGCTTTAGGAGATAATAGTGAGCTGTTGGCATAAGCTGGAGAGTACTGTTTTACCAGTTCAGGATAAAATTCAGGATAAAAAAAAGGGTCATCAGAAGACTTTGGAAATGAGGCTTGGTTTTGCTGCAGGACATCCATGTCCCTGATCCATACAGGCAAAGGTTTGAAGAGAATGTGGATGTATTTGCACTTGTACAGATTGCAGCCATGTATGTAAGTCTGTTTAAATCCAACATGTTAGGTTAATTTCTGGCAATACTAGCTGAGCACTAACAAGGGAATTTGACCAATCCAAAAAGCTGCATTCAGAGTAGGCAATGTTTTCCTATTGTCTACATGGCATTCTAAACTCAGTGAGAAGAGAGGATGGTTGTTGACATGAAGCTGGAATGGGATAAAGCTGAAAATACTGGTATGACAGTGAGGATAATTTTGCCTTCATGAATTTGAATAGTCTTGAAAAGCATAGATGATTTGAGATTTAGATCCACTTGTAAAAAAGCTTGGTAAAGAGAGTACTGCATTCTTCAAATGTCAACCTTTGAATGTGACAAGAAAGGGAAAAAAATACAGATTAAAGCAAAGAATCATCAGAATATTTAGTCTTTCGAAAATTGGTGGTTTATATTTTTTTTGTGTGATTTGATGTGAATGAAGGGACAGATTCTGATATCATTTACACCAGCAGCAGAGGGAAATAGATGCTATGTATTGAGTGTGGATTATATTGTTGAACTGTCACATATTTATAAAAAGTACTGATGCATGGTAGGCATTAGGTAGTTGGTCTAGTTAGTAGTCAGTGTTACAATTCTTTTAAAGCACACCCAGTTGCCATTCATTTCCTGTGTGACTTCCAGCGAGTCACACTGGCCAAGTTTTTAAGTGTTTCTGCATTTTGGATGTTCACGTTTGTAAAAGCAAAGGCTTTGTTTCAGATATGTTTACCATTAAAGACAATTCTGCTGAATTCCAGCTTTTAGAACACCAGGGAACTATTTATAAGCCCAATTCAGGTTTTGAGGACAAATTTAGAATCTTGGACAAATCTTTCTTTTGTTGAATCTGTATTTTGAAGTTGAACAGAACATTGCAAAACTGAAATCTAAGGATGAGAGAAACTTTAGGAATAAATAACTGATGAAGACACTTTACCAGATGTAGAAGAGTAGTAATATAAAATTGGGTAATAACAAATATTGCTGAGAACAACAAACTAGTTTTCAAAACCTAGGCTAACTCATTGCTGCTACGGAAAAAAGAAATTTCTAAGGCATTTTAGCACTATTACTGAATCTGTATGACTTGTCAAAATGGAACACACAAATTTCCCATCTGCAGGAAAAGAGTTACTGTTGCCAGGAGTATGTTTAGGTGGACTTATTAGAAAGAAACATTAACTCTGTGAAGTAGTTACCTTTCCTGAGTTTCAGAGTAGTTGGTAGTACTTCCTTCAGCTTGGGCTGAGCCTGCTAAGGGGAATTTGGCCAGCTGAACATCCTCCAACTTCACGTTAAGAGAAGTATGTCTGCAAAGGAGGTAGGTGAAACCCAGTGCAACAATGCATTAACAGCTCAAGTAGAGAAGAACAGTGTCTCTACAGTGTGAGTTCACACTAATCAAAAAATAAAGTTGCATAGTTATGGAGGAGCGAGCAGAGGACAAGGGGGATCCACGGAGCCATGTCTGAGCATTTGCCTGAAAACCCGAGAAATACATGACCAGATAAGTCATCTCTTCATAAATGTTCATCTTCCGGTGCTTTGTCTTACTCTCTACAGCTCTGTGTTGTGCAAGGAGAATGCTAAAGGTCTGACCAGTACAGTGCTCAGGTTTTGCATTTCTAGATCAAGGACCTGAACTGCAGGGTCCTACAGAGGTCACAAAACACAGATTTTGTGTGAGTGAAAAAACTGTGGCTGCACAGTTGATTCATTTGTGCTGCATCTAACAGAAGGGAGAAGGAAGCCTTGAATACTTTCAACTGACCCTTCCATCTTTGCACATTTTAGAATGGAGACAAGAAGAAGTTAGTTGCAAGGGGAAAAAAGATGTGAAGGGAAAGTGATGTGTATATAGAGTAAAAACTTTGTCATTTTACAGTGGATCTGACATCTGTGGACACCCGAAGCAAGGAACACGAACTCGAAACCTATAGTAGGGTTCAGGAACTTGTATCAGCCTATAGAAACTCGGAAATCTTTAGCAAAGTACTGGCATCCGTTGAAAAAACAAAGTTTATGAAGGAGCTGCCACCAGTACCATTCAAAAACAAAGACTCACCCAGTGGCTTTTACCAAATATTGATTCTTTTACGGTAAGACTTTTTTCCCCGCCCATTTTTAAAGAAATGTTTTTTCTTCTCCACTAATCTTTCAGGTTTCTCCTCCATGTGTAGATGCACTTCCTTGGTTATTTGATCTCCCACCATACTTGTCCTTTGTGTTTTTTAATATATTAGCTCTTTGTGGACACTGTGTGTCTAAGACTTGTTCAGAGCTTAATACCCTACCCACATGTGTTCAGTTGTAGCTAACAAGCCTTTTGTTGTTGTTTTGTTTCATTATCAGGAGAACAACAAGAAACCTCTCCAGAGATAAGATAGGCATCATCATGCGTCTCCTCCAGAATCTGTTGTTTGGCTTGTTTATAGCCTTTTTCCTTCTTAGACTAAGGAATGACCTGGCCCAGGGAGCTGTGCAGGACCGTGTGGGGCTTGTCTACCAGTGTGTGAGTGCCCCCCCCTACACAGGGATGCTCAATGCTGTGGCCCTGTGTGAGTTTCTGTCCTGTCTTATGTGCAGCAATGGGTGTTGCTGCCACTGTCTTAAATAAGAAAAAGTATTTCTTGAAGATAGTAATTTAAAGGATCTTCACTGTTCTAGGTAATGTCAGTTGATACAGAAGCACAAAATTCAATGGAATTTAAGGGAACATGCCCTGATCCCTGCCTTTCTTTTTTACAGACCTGTCTATGAAGGCTTTATAAACTGTGTGAAAGATTTGCCTGTGTGTAGCATTTTATAGGCAAGACATAGTCAAGGTCTAGTTAATATCTAAGTGAGCTCAAAACCGGACATGTGGAAAGGGTGGAAATACAAAATAGTTTTGACAGCAGTTCATTGGATTTATGAGTATTATGTGATGATTACATTTTTTTAAAGGTCTTTTCTCTTACAAGTGCCATACTGAAAGCAACAGTAGTTTCTATTTACAGCCCTAAAAACTGTTTTGGTCATGTAGGAAACATACACTCCTGTCATCAGCTTGAAATCAGAGCACCTTAATAAATTAGCCAGTGACAAAGTTTATCTCGTGTCTTTGATTTGTATATGCAAAAAGAGAAGGCTGTTCTGCATGCTGATAAGTTAGGCCTCTTTCATTAAGATGTTACCAATGTTTGCATTTTGCAAGGAGCATGCTTTGCATTTATAGTGGGGAAAAAAGTGATCAGAGTGGTTTAGGCAAAATGTTTGTAATACATTCTCAACGTTGTCTTTGTGCTTCAGATCATTTCTGCTAAAAACAAGTCTTGCTCTCTCTTTAATGGTAATTTACTTTATTTCTTATATATTTGATTCAGTCCCACCTCTACGTGCTATCAGTGACCAAGAAAGCAAAGATGGCTTATATAAGAAATGGCAAATGCTTGTCGCTTATATAGTCCATTTCCTGCCCTTCAGTGTCATCAGCGTGGCCATTTTCAGCACCTTCATATACTGGTAAGCATTTGGACCATCTGTTGGAATGTCATTTTATTTTTCTTACCAGTGTCAGTTAACATGTCAGCAAAAAGCCTCCTGGCATGGCTTCCTGCTGTTGTCTCTCAAAATGATTACACAGAAAGCATAAGGAAAGATGACACAAATTTAGACCTTCTCTTTCAGGCAGAGCTGAAAACACTTCCCCAGTAAGTAAATTACCAGTTCTCTAGTTGACTTGGAAAGTTTTAATGGACCTGGGACAGTTATCATACTTGTGTCATATTGGAAGCAGGAAGTTTATTCCATTTTACATTGCATTTAGGAAGACAGGAAATTGTAAAAAACAAACAAAAACAAACAGAAGAAACCCCCCCAAAAAACCCAACCAAAGTGAGGAAGTCACCTGTAGGTATGTGACAGTAACAATAATTTCCTGGGACACTGGGGTTTAGCTACTGCATATGGAAGTGATGAAGTCTAGATCCCTTTCTTACACCCTCCACAGCACAAAATTTCTGTCCATCAGTCTTTTTTATTTTCTATATTGAGAGGTGTCTAAACACCAAAGTCAATTTTAGTTTTGCTGGGACAGTTGCAATCTGTAGTAAAATGTGTACAAGTGATGAGGAGGCTTGGATTGTGTCATGGATGCATGTTCTCTGATGAGCTGCTCAAAAATGGTAAGTGGATACAGCCTCATAGAAGACCTAAAGTGCAGAAGCCATTCTGCTGTAGCTGTGCATGTTAGTGCTCTTACTTTCCAGTAAGATGGATGGAAAATATATAAAGTAGAACTATACAAAAATTGCTTGGACTTCTGAATTAGAATTTCTGCACAGGGAATTTTTTAGTAGCATTTTTCCCCCATCTGGAAAAACAGGGAAAAAAAAAGACTGTTCTTTTCTTCCTTCTAGTCTAAAGTAGGCAATGGGGGCAGTGCTCAGCATTTACTTAATTCTTTCCATTTGAGATCTCAGTGAAAAGGTAAGATCCCTGAGAGGAAGATTTATGCTCTTCCCAGGTGTGAGGAGTTGCATGCATGGGCAGGTCTTTTGTAGTTTGGTGTTGATATGAAAAGTAGCCACCTTTGTCCCCTTAGCTACCTAAGCTTTTATTTCTGCAAGCTGTCGGTGCTACCTGCTTCAGTACTTCCTGCTCCCTGAGGAGCCTTTTTTTCACAGACAGACAGAAATTACTCTTGCTCCCACTATGTGCTGTGCTGACCTTCTATTTGTGACTGGTGCTGTGAAAACAGCCATTTGGAAAGCAGGCTCAATGACACTCCCAACTCTTTAACAAACAGGGAATCCACATGGGCTGAGACAGTGCCAGTGCTTTAGTTGGCTCAAACACAGTCGATGTTAAATAGTGAGGCTCCAGTTAATGGGTAATATTTACAGATATCTTTCCAGTACTTCGGTTGTTTGGAAGCCATTGGGGATGTGTCAAAGTGACTTCACAATGCTCTTAGACCTCTCAGGGCAAGCAGTTTCTGAATGAAATGTTGGCGGTTGTTATGCAGGACTGAACTTTCCTGGATGGGCTAACCTTTTGAGAGACTTTGGCAACCTCTGGCATGTGTTCTTACAAGCCATTTGTCTTTGAGTTTGTGTTTGTGGGGTCAGACAGTTGTGTCAGGCAGACCCAAACTCTGGCCTGATCAGACACAAGGTAGGTCTGGCCAAGATCAAAGAGAGCTTCCTTTCCAATCAAGTAAATGTTCTGTTTATGCAGATTTTCCTACCTGGAGATACCTCTTGGAAATCTTCTGACAGTTCACATCATGTTGTTATTCTATTGCTGTAGTAGTCTCTCTTTGGGCTGTTCTGTTTTTTTTTTTCTTTTCTTTTAGGCTTTCTTCTATTCATACCCCAGATTTACTAGCCTGTGTCTCCATATCTCTGTGTAAATTATTCGAGTGGCTCAGAGGTGATAGTTTTCTGCTAGGACTTTGGAAAGCTGTTTCTTCTGCACCAACCTGTACTTAAAAGTTGCTAAATACCTGCTAGCTCGTTGAGTGTTTAATACTGGAAGAGTCAATGTTCATCCATCTATTTATAAATTATTCTGGTGTTACAAAAAATGCTCCAGGAAAGCCTGTGAGAAAATTGGTACTTCTAAGACCATATTCGAACATGGTGGATTTAAAAAAAACATAGGGCCTTGCACTGAGCAACAAAAAAAAAGAAAATTAAATGTCAAATTGCTTCTTGTTAGCTAAGCAAAGCATGCAGTGTGCACCTAGTGCGAGGCAATTTTGGTATGAGGTATTTTTGAAAAAGAGTAATGTGTCACAATGTAATAAAAGGTTTTGTCATCTGTCACATAAACTATAAGGCTGAATTAAATTTGTCAAGCAATTGCTGGGTTTTCTTTAACTTTTTAATCTTGAGTACAGATGGAGAGGACTCTTTTCCTTGGGTTAGCTAAGGGAAAACAGAGAACAGCATGATGCATTAAAGAATGCAGGAGTATGGGGGAAATTGGATTGATATGAATTACACGGGTGGTGAATTCAATTAGTTTTTCATTTAATTGAGTATATCCATAGTTATGTGTGCTTGCACATTATCAGATGTCCCAAGTCCCATCTGTTAATTACCTGCATAAAGATGTTCTTTAAATATGGGACTTACATGAATGACTCCCACTGCAAAGACTCTACAAGAAGTAGCAGGTTAGTTTAAGGAATTGAAAAGCCATGGTGATTGTCTTGACACAACCTGGGTTTCTACAAGAATTACATCTTTGTATATCCCTCTTCAATCTAAGTGGAGGAAACCTCATGTATCTGCACTTAAATCATGATAGTAAGTGGATGTCCTTTGTGTTAAGATTCCAAACAGTATACTAAGGATTAAGGCATAAACTCTTCACTTAATGAGTTACAACTGAAAAAAACCCAAATAGAAACAAAGGTAAAAGCTACTTTCCAAGTTTACTAGCCAAACACTGTTTTTTAACTGTTCTGTTGCTTATCTTTGTACAGGACTACAGGATTGTATCCTGATGCTTCCAGATTTGGAATTTTCTTTGCTGTTGTCCTGGCATCTCACATGATTGGTGAACTACTAACGCTTGTTATACTTGGCATGGTTCAAGACCCAAATATAGTCCAAAGTGGCGTGGTGCTACTTAATTCAGCTGGTGTGATAGTGGGAACGGGACTAGTAAGGTAGGAAAAAATCTTACTTTATTACACTGTTGAAATGATACAATTGTGGAAATGTTTCTAGAACAGTTGGTATTGCAGAAATCCAGTAATGCACAGGTAGCAAGGGAAAGCAATGGAAAGCAGCTGTGCTCCTTCAGAGACAGAACTACCTAATCTTGTTGGGCCTTGTACTAAACACAAAAACAGACACTTAATACCTCTAGGTATCAACAAAGATATTGAAGATTTTCCCCAGTTTTTGCAAATACATTGAAGATAAAACAGAGCAATTAATATCTATCAGCTCATCCAAATTCTTTTACTGATGCTGACATGATAATGTGAAATGCTGTCCTCATTAAAGGAGCCTACCAAAAATCCCTGTTCCTACAGCTTTTAGTAACTGCTGGAACTTACCAGACATTAAACATTGGTAATGCTGGTTTAAAAAAGCAGTTGCTATCAACTGTCTTACTAGTATTATTATCCAGTTTAGCCAGTAAACTTTTCAGTCACACTTTTTACCTGTACAGACTGAAATCTATAAAAAATTATTAAATAGTATAGTATATATGCTGGAAGATTGTGATCCACTTGCTCCATTACTGTGCAGATAAATGGTTTTGCATTTTAATTGTGTGAAGTTTGAACAGTTTTCCCCTTGTATTGTCAATACTGAAGTTACTGGGTTTTTTGAGGAACATACCAGAATAAACATGTAATTGTTAAAAGCAGTTTTCCTAAGATGTTGAGCAAGTAGGATATGCTTACCTGAGAGAGACCCTCCCAATGAAAATGAAGTATGCCTAACAACAGATGGTGTTGTCCTTAAGAAAACCATCTGAATCTTCACAAAGTTGATTATGCTTTGTCTCTTTAAAGTAGATCTCAGTTCATACTTATGATATAAAGCTAGGTTAATGTCTAATTATTTGGTTCCTGCCTAATTTCAGAAAAATGTGTCTTTGTAGTGACATTTATTCCTGCTATCATAGTCTAATGCCTTAATGATAACTTAAAAGCATTAAAGTGGTTTCTGACCTTATTTTACGGCACAGACATTGCTCATTAATATTATTAATATTTTTGATTAATCTTCATAAGCAATGATGGACATTAAAAATAGCATTGAGACTTAGGTTGCTGGGGGTTTTTTCCTGTTAATTTTTTTTTGTTGTTGAATTATAAGTACTGAAGTATTTTAGATGCTGAAATTTCCTGAAATTGTTGAATGTTTCTTCTCATTATTTTTGCTTCATTTTTGCTTTATTATTGTGTCAATTAATTGCTATTCAATCTTACTTGGTTTTGAAGATGGAGGGAGGGGTGGTTTCTTACTTTGAAAACAACACATTTTAGCAAGTAAGGTTTATATTGGGTCTTGTCATTTTCAGTTTATCACTGCCATGTGAACCGCAAACAACCATAGAATTCTTTGTGACTGTCCATAAACAAGTCAGGGCTGAATGTTGTGACACTGTACCAAAGGCAGGGACAGCCTTCATGGTTGTCTCATCACTTAGCCCTAAAATTGGACTTTATGTTTGAAAACCCTACAGGTAGAGGCAAGAACTGTTTCTCTAACAGGTTACAAACAACGAGAATTTGTTTTAATTTGGGAGCTCTTAGTATGTAGCAAAAGCCAGCTTAACTTCTCTGTTTTTTAAGGACCATTGAGGAAATGCCAACACCTTTCAAACTACTCAGTTTTCTTACATTTCAAAAATACAGCAGTGAAGTCCTTGTAGTCAATGAATTTTATGGCTTAAACTTCACATGTGGTGAGTGTTCAGAAAAAGTCCACTGTAAATAATTTTAATGAGATGTTGATGCTGGTTTTCCTTCTGTGTACATGTATGCTGATAAAATAAAGGTAACTTCTGAGTTGCTAAAAAGAACTTGCTAATTAGTAAAGACTATAATGCCACATCAGCAAGCTTGAGCAGAATTTGATTCTTTTGTTCCAACCATTTCTCATTCTTCCAGTTCTTCATCTTTCTCTTTTTCACCTGTTCTGTTATCCCCTCTTTGGAGGAATTTTGGAAGCTAAGTTTATTACAGGCTGGAAATTTTTTTGAGCAATGCTACACAAATAGAGCATCAAGAGAATTGCACAATCTAAGATCAAACATCAGTGGAAGGAATATTGAGAGGTAACAAAC
The DNA here is from genome assembly GCF_049639895.1 of Pseudopodoces humilis. Lineage (NCBI taxonomy): Eukaryota > Metazoa > Chordata > Aves > Passeriformes > Paridae > Pseudopodoces > Pseudopodoces humilis. Next base: position 25,043,096 of record NC_142202.1, on the reverse strand, counting down.
AGCTGACCAGGTATCTCTTCTAATACTAGAGAGGCTTCAGTTCAAATGTGTTTTCATGGTATTTATCAAGCAGCTTGGGTCTCTCAGGCTGTGCTTTGGTGGCTGTGAACAAGGTAACTTGCAAAACAAGAGAATCAATCAGGGTGGAAGGGTTAGTAGCTAATACACACTAATGGGGTAAAAATTACAGCTTTGGACCTACCCTAAGATATTTGGGGTGTTGTAGCCAGGTGTCTGTGTTCCTCTCCAAGGCTACATATTTTTTATCTAATAATCTCTCCTGCACCGCTTTATTACAAGATCAACGACTGTTAGAAAACGAATCCATGACACTATTAGTACCGATGAACACCTCATCTTTAATGTGTCCTTCAGACAGTCACCATTTCTTGCATTTTGGAACCCTCAACACATACAAACACTGCAAGTCTAACTACTTGGGGCAATTTGCTTCTTGATGCTAGTCCAGATATGTGTCTAAAAAGCCATAAATCTTTGTTTGGCATGAATGAAAGAGAGACCTCTTAGTGACCCTTTGTTCTTCCCTTCAAAAAAATGCCATGGATTAACCACAGAAACATAGGGCTTGTCTGGTTTTATTCCACTGTGGTGAGAAATACTCCTGTGGGTATGGTTCTTCATGGAAGTGATATAAGGAAGAGGTGTATTCAAGACATGAGCTAGAGACTGGAGTCTTGAGTTTTAATTTTACTGATTTACCTACTAAAGAAATTGTTTGTTTCTTTTGACAGATGGAGCCAACAGTTCCACTGCAAATAACGCCGCGTGTGTTTTCTCCCAAGGCATCCGGTTCATTGAAAAAAACTACCCTGGGGCATTGTCCCGGTTCACAGTGGATTTCCTCATACTCTATGCTTTTATACCAGTACTTGTCATTATTGCAATTCTAAGCTTCAAATTAAGGGAGAGAATTATTGACAGACAATGAAAAAGTAGCAATTCCAACAGTCTCAAATACTAGTATCTTTATTATGGTCAAAGGCTTATATTGTTGGAATTTAGATAAAATTTAAATGATTACACATATAAAAGCACATTCATCTTGTCATGTTTGGTTTCATCTTGAAAACCAGTGTTCTCTTAGGAGTGTGAATGAGTCTTGATTTTGGTATTCCCCACCCCTCTTCTCTGGCTGATTTCCAGATCAGCCATAATCAACAGTATTTCATGTCTTAAAGGGCTTTCTGATTTAATTTAGTCAGCTATTGCTGACAATTTTTTACAATGTAGCTATGGTGCTCTATTTTTTTTCCCCACTATTTTGTTTTTTAACCACTACTAATAAGCAGAGGGGTCCCACTGCTAGTAAATCTCATTTCTAGAACTGTATTTTTGGTCTTATGCCTTGTTTTGATATCATTTGAAGAATCTGTAGAAAGGAAACAACCAAATACGTGTAAAGACAGAATCTAGAAATCACTCCACTTTAATCTTATACACGCTATACAACTGATGAGTACAGGATCTTGAAGAAGTATCAGAAATCAAAGTTACCCAACTTGTTTTTGCCTTGTAAATGATGGTAAATCAGTAAAGACAGGTTATTTATATCAATTATTTCTTCTCACTGTCAAGTTTGAATCTTGTTTTGGAAGCAGTTTATGAATTACTAGGAAAAAAAAATGTTTGTTTAATAATGTTTTGGTTTTATTTAATAAAATGTCAATTTAACTAGGGAAAAAGTATAGAAGTTGTTTGTCAGAAGCAATGTCATTTTCATCTTGGAAATTACTCTCATGGGCCTTTCAAAACTGAAAACGTAACAGACACAGAATTTCTAAATTTTGTCTCTTATTTTCATGTTCTGTGAAGAAATTAGTTTTTGCAGCGATAGATTTCTCCAAGGAGGTAAGTATATTTGTATCTTAAAATTCTGTAATTATATAACTGGTTTTATATAATAGTTTTGAGATGAGGCAGTTCATAACAAAGGACTTTAAATCCAATCCTCAAGGTAACACAGGATTTCCACTTAAGTTATTTTTCTCATATCTTTATGTAAAATATTCTGAGATATGTTATCGGAAAAACATCTGGTGAACAAATATGTTAAAAATAACAAACAGCTCTAAATAGCTGGCAAGATACCAGATTAGTATGTCTCCCATTTTTATGAGCATGTAGGGTTGATCTGGTTTGCTATGTGACTATGCAGACATTCACTCTCTGACAAGTCTGAGCTCTCAGGAGACACCTCTGGCTTCAATCTGGATTATTTTGTGTATTCTCAGAACACTCACTGCATCTCACACTAGTGAGGTGTGCATGGACAAAAAACCATTCCTAGTTTAGGCTGAATGTGAATCAATAATATTCTCAGTATCTGTCAAATTAATTAGACTGACTTCCTATAATTTGAATATGTGACAGAAATATCCATCTTCTAAACTCTGTGTGACATTATACATTGCAAGAAATAAGTCCTATATTAAACTATGGTTCTGTGATAGAGAGAAAGCACACTTTTGAATTCATGTCAAAAATGGTTTTAACTCCACTTTATTCTGCCTGTTTTATTTATTTATTCAAATATATCAAACAATTATGCAACTATTTCTTAAGCTTTGATTTTGAACTACAAAAAGATGCCTAAAACACTATGCAATTTCATATTTTGGGTATGAAAACTTGTTTATACTTAAATATATGCTTAGGGTAGAAGTATTCAAAAGTAAATCAAATAATGTGTTATAAAATAAGTAGAACTGACTAATGCTAGTCTTCATATACAAACCCATCTGAGAGCAATCTAGAATTCTTTTCTCCCCAATTTTTAAACCTCTTTGCCAGTGCCAAGATAAACAAATTTGGTCTGAGTGAATAAACAGCTCCTTTTATGAAAAATAAAAACAGGGATGCTTAATAAATACTAACTTCATAGCTTGGTATTACATATTTTCAACTTCTTCAGATGAAATTTATAATGTAATGTAAAAATGATAAAAGTAATTTTGTAAGGGGTGTTATACTTAAGACAGAACAGTTCATCAGTCAGAGTCAAAATCCATTTCTTTCCAGGATTTAGAGGCATTTCTTTTGTATTGTTCAAGTTCCTAAAAAAGAAACATAAATACATATTAAGCTAATTTTCTCATTACTCAAAGTCTCCAGAAACTTCACATATTTATTTGCAAATGTAGGTATGTACAAACACTTTTCACTGTAGAAAAAATGTTCTATATTTTTATATTTAACAAAATTATCCTAAAAGTGCTATGAATTTTGACACATTTGCTGTCATGTAGGGAGCTACATTTTGCTGTATTTTGGATCAGTAGAGTGCTAGCAAGGTACACAAATTACCTCATCTCAGTCAACTGGGATCACTGAAGCCTATAATAGAATGTTCTAGCACCATTACAAACACTTTCCTCCGCCAAATTTTATGTAGAGGTGTGTACTATCAGGAGTAATTTCTAAAGATTTGTTTTCAGCAAAAAATAATAATTTAGGAAGCATTACGACGGCTTTTCATTTATTTCAGAGTAAGATTTCCAGCAAATTTACAGGAAGATGATGCTGCAATGAAGTACTCTTAGACCTAACCCTGTACTGCTTTCAGGATAAAAAACTCACCATATCTTACTTATATCAGGAAAGAGGCGGACATAAACAAGTGCTTAGGATAAATGTAGCAAAGACCTTCAAAAGTGGCTGTGTTTTACAATTCTTATCTTGATTTTAATGGAATGGACTTCAGAGAGTAAGAGAGGTTTTGCTGTAGGCATACAAGTATCAGCATGACAAAAATAACAAAATTCACACCTGGTGATTTTAACAGAAGTATTAACTATCAGTCCAGAGCGCAGAGGGAAGAAGAAGAAATTAAAGGGCAGAACAATAAAGCAATCATCATTTTAAGATTGTATGGAAATAATAGATGGAATTTTCTCTCAGGAAGTAACTTCAGCAGCTTTGTCAGAGGTGCAGAGTTTTCAGAAAACACCCCAGCTGTATGAGCAGAGAGAAGATTTTTAGTTAGTGCAATTGTTCTTGATACTTGTAGGAGTCTGGTGATAGGGTTAAGTAACTCCATGGGTGACTGACACAGAACATATTTTGTCTAGGCTAAAGCCAGAAAGTTGCATTATTAGCTACAACTCCAGTACTATTGAACTGTTCTATCTCTACGCTGGTCTTTATTCAGTATTTTCACTTCCTCATTATTAATATAAAGTAATTATGATCTTGGAACATAATGAACTGTTGGAAACTTGCCAACAGTTAGGAACAGAAAGAATACTGTGGTATTTTAAGGAGCACATAGAACCTGTGTTATGCTAAGTAATTTCATTAAAAAACTTTCTCAAAGGCTTCAGGAAGGGGTAAAATTACATAGCCAGGTAATGACAATACCGTCTAGCGGTCATGTCTACAGGTGTTGGCTAAATAATTACCCTTGCAGATTTATCATCTGACTAAACTCCTTCAAGAAAGAGGCAGATAATTTAGCAGAATTAATTTTGCTGTAAGTTTAGCTAGCCTAGAAGGCAATTCACTGTAAAGGCAATTCAAAACAATACACACATGCAAAATGTCAAATCGCAGCGTATATTAGAGCTGTATAGCTACTCCACTACATACAGAAGTACAGAACAAAATTAAAAGTATTTATTTCGGACATATATCTAGGTAAGGCTAACATTTAAACAATGAGAAATGAAAAAGAAAAAAAAGATTAAATGGGAGGATATTTAGAAAAAAATAATAATCTTTTAACAAATATCAGTGATTCAGGGGGAAAAATGTTGTCAGCAAAGTACACTTACCTAATTTCTATGCAAAATAGAAAGTAAAATACATCCCCATAAGTCATAAATGAAGTGCAAAGTTCTTTAAAACACTGCATAAGGATCACTTCAGAGACCCTCTTGGAAAAGGGCCCCTTTCTGCTCATTAGGTTCTACATTGCAAACATGAGCAGAATTGTAGAATAGACAGATGATACAGTCAGCTAAGAGATCATCTCTCCAAAGTGAAAGAAGATCCTACAAAAGAATATATCTCAAAGTACACCAAAATCTTCATGCTAGCATTATGCTATACTTGTTTTGTGGGTGCAAGTGTAGGGGGCAGAGATATACAAAGAAAAAATAATTGCAATTTAAATGTGCCTTCAATGCGCTCTGAGTGCTTTAAATGTAATTAGTGCTAGCAGCTTATCATGGATGTCTCAACATCGGCATAAAGTGGGCTTCATTTTTTTTTTTTTAAACCTTAATGCTTCTGTAGTTCTGTGTTTCTTGAAATTCTTCATCTGTCAAATGGGGAAGATCACACCTAATCTCATAAAGGGATTTGGAAGAAAGACTTAACTGATGTTTGTGAGGCACTCAGATAAGATAACATTACCACACACTCTCAGAGAAAAAAAATTAATACTTTTGTGTTCATTGAAGTGTCTGAATGGCAGGTTGAAAAATAAGGTACATAAAGAATAAGGATAATAAAAAGAAACACTGAGCAATTGAATTGAGACATCAGCAAAATGGTATATGATCATGTAATTAAAGACAATACTACAATGTCTACAAACAAGAAGGAAAAATTAAGATTGTAGGAAAAGCCTTAATTGTTGTATTTCCTCTGTTCTGAGTGACTGATATGGCTTCAACTTTCCTTTTCATGCAGTTTCTTACTGGAAGTGCCCTCAATCTGGAACATGGTGAAAGGATCCAAGTACTGAAACATTAATTAAAAGTCTTAAGCACACAAACTTTAGTAGAAAATTTAGTAACAGTGCTAATAATGTGCTCTAATAATGGTTTTTAATTTGGTTTTAAAATTAAATCTTTTTTTTATCCATTTGGATATGCCTTAATGTGAAAACAAGAACGCTTGTTCTTGGCAGCTGAGTAAATATCCTATATAACTTTTTCTTTTATGAAGATTAGCACATGTCCTCCTGTGGAGAAAATGAAAGGTGGTACTGCTCTGTAATGCAGGTTAAGGTAGGGGCCTGTTATATTTCTCTGCCCAGTAACACTGGTACTACCAACAGTTCATGGCACAGCATGAAATCTTCTGTGTTGTGGAATGAGACTGAAATGGTCTCCTGAAATTCAGCAGTATGTTCACATCAGCTAAGTATGCTGAAAAACTATGGCTCTTGGTCTGTTGGCCAACAGTCCCCGTGTCAGCTGCAGATCTGACACGGAAATGATACTTGGTTTTGAGTGCCATGGTTGACTAGGTTGCTGCAATCTAAAGGGAAATGCAACTATTCTTCCTTGTGAGATATAGTATCTTCTTGTGTTTATGACTTTTTAAAGTCTTAACAGTTACCCCTCTGTCTGTTAAGATCTGCTTCCATGACTTGTTAGCTGACACCAAATGGCACCAGGCATCTGCTTTTTTGGCTTTACTTCATGGCATGAGTCTTCAGCAAGAACTGGCACCAACCCCTGAAGTAATAGCGCTGTGTAATAGGAGTCAGTGTGAACTTTGGCTCTGCATGACTTCTGAATCAACTGAATAGGAGGTGCTCTGGTTCTTTGAGCTCAAGGTTGAGCTTTATCTGTTGCATCAATGAATGAAGCTGCAGTCAAATGTCCAGATCAAAAGGTCCAAGCACCTATTTTGGGTATTAGCAGTAAAGGCATAACAGGAAATAAAGAAAAACCTTCAAAAAGACACCTTAGAGTACTTGCATCTGTGGCAGAGAGCATTTCTAAAGGAAAGAGAAGAGACATTCCTATGTGCCAGACTCTTACAGCCACAAATATTTAGAAGGAGTTAAGGAACAAGACTTCCATGCTCTGCATAGGTGCTCACAGATGCAGATGTATATATGTACCTCTAATCAGAAATCATATTTTAAAATATTTCATTCTTATTCAAGTTATGTGTGTACCAAAAACCAAATTAAGGTGACCTGAAAGCATCAAAAGACAAAAAGCTAACAGGGAATGGATAGAGGATGACAAGATTTCCATGTGGTTTATGTATGAAGAACTAAACGAAACCTAGACATTTAAGGCCTAATAGCTATGCAGAATGACTATTTTTTTGAATCTTGAAAGCCCTGCAAAAAAACCCCGAAATTCCAGTAATTCCTGGAGAAAATCTGCTAGTTAAGAATTACATTAGAAATATGAATTTCAAAGGAGTCCCTGGTGCTGTATTGTCTCTCAGAGAGAGAGTAGCTTAACTACAGGGAATGGAAAGCAGTAAATAATTCCAACAGCACTATTTGATATAAATCTGTGCTATGTATGTCTGTGGGGCAAGAACTAGGAAAAGAATTCTGAAAAGACATAGTTGAGAAAGAGATGTGCTCCATCTTGAAGAAAGGCACAGTGAGGAAAAGACAGCCTAAGAGAGCTTTCCAGAGCAAAAATGTTTAGAAAGAAAGTAATACATCTCATAGTTAACTCTGAAAATATTAAAGAGGCAAAATAATCTGGTCTAAAAGAAAACAGTTATGTCAGAATGCTGATGACCTGAACTCTAAACTTCTACAGACAAACAGCATCTCAGATAAATGCTAACAGTATCTTGGAGTCAGCCAGGGACTGTCTTGAGTTTTTTAACTGTTTATTTTATACTCATGAATTAAAATTCAATCTTTTACTCTGCTAGAATGCAGGCAAATCCTTCAATCAAAATTACAAAGTTGGAAATGATTTATTTAAACTTTGTATTGCCACAGTTATCTCTATATTGCAGTATTATTGAACAGTCCTGACCAAGACTGACTCAGTCAGGTATTGCTGGTTCTTCTATCAGATGCAGTGATGACAGGCTGTTTTTTGCTTTCCTTGCTGGTTTTGTGCTTTTTTTTCTTTTAAAGCTTATCTTTGAGATAAAAAAGCAAATAGGCTATCACCTGGAGTCCAAAGTAACATTAATTAACCGAAAGTAACCGAGAAAAATGATAACACGAAAACATTCCCTGCCATCACATGATAATTTTAATTTTGCATTAGGTCCCATGATTTCATCAGCAACACGTTGCATATTGACCATCTTATTATACTGGTCCTCATACACAACAGATGCCATGGGACTCTATAAAGAATGTCAGACACATGATGAATTTAAAAAGTTGCTTTAAAAATATGATTTTTATGCTGCTTCCCATTGAACTGGAAAACAGAAGAACACTGCAACTAGGGAGTGCTTTTCTTTTAGATGTATATTTCTAGCTTGGTGCATTTCAAATTCCTGATATAAAACATTTTAATAATGTGCAAATAATCTTGTAAAAATTAAACTCTGTGATAAAAACTTAGGAAATAACTGCAGATAACGAAAGTAATTTTCTCTGTAATGATCAAATTACTTGTAGTAGTCCAACAAAAAGAAGCTATAAAAGTTTGCAATGCCCTTGAACAGATTAGGATTCTAAAAGTCTGTCTCTTTTGTTTAAAAACAGAAAATTAATAATTTCCTGTATGATTTAATCAATACATACCAGTATCTGCTTTTGCAATGTATTATTATGTAAAAATAACAAACCTAGTACACTATATAGTTATTTTGAGATATGGAGCTATTCTGAGTATGTATTATAAATTCCAAAAGCAGCGTGCTTACAAATTTTAGTGATTTCTAAGACTGCTCTTGATGTGACAGAAATTCAGAACTGATATCTACATTAACAAGATATTGCAGGTAATGTGCAAGTTCAAAGGCTGCAGGGGATTTCTGAAATTTCTTTATTCTTTGGATAAATCTTGCTTTGATTTTAACAGACCCATACCTATGATACTGATGAAAACTGTTATATACAGTACTGCTACTCAGCTGATGTTATATACTGATAGCTGTAAGGCAATCCTTTAACCTTCATCTTGTTTGCCACAGAATTTTTCCATAAAATTAATTCCCCACTAATTTAGAGAAAGACAGAAACTCTTCAAAATTAATAAGAAAAAATAGAAGACCCTTTTCCCACTAAAAGCCTTTTCTGGAATTCAGGGGTTAAGCCACATTATTATCACTGTGGAATAATTCCATTCACTCTGTTTAAGATAAAATGTCTGTAACCTGCAAATTCAAGGTAGAAATGTTATCATCTCAGTATTTTTCCAGTTTAAATAAGTTTTGAAGGAGAAAGAATAGTCCCCACCACAGACCTTGATACTGCTTCCTACACTTTGTGTTAGTCCACATTCAGATGAGAGTACAGGGTGAAGAAATGAGGAAATGATTGTCAAGAAAGCTTTGAAGTTTATTTTAGTGAGTTTATGCTAGAGAATAGTTTGAGGGAAAATTTGAATTATTAATTTCTAAAGAAATTCAGAGCCAAAACTTTGAGATCTAACAATGGTCTACTGGCTTAGTATCTTTACAGCAGGAAAAAAACCTCACTACTAACTACTAAACTGGAATCTAAGGCTGAAATTATTTAGGGGCAAAAAGGGGAGGTATGAGTATATGCTATTAGTTCAACAGTATTGGTGATTCTGGAATACCTGACAGTGAACAGCATTTGGAGAATTACCACACACCTGGTTTTTCTGAGCTCTCATGACATCAACTTCATACTCAGTGTACTGATTATCCTGTGCAGGGTCCTTGGTATCTTGTAAATCACAGAAACTCTAAAAGGAGAAAAGACAAAACCCCAAATGATGGAATTTTTATTATTTTAATAAGAAAAAGCCACACTACAGAAGTGAAAGTATTTGTTTTTAATAAAAATATATTAAAAGCTTGCATTTATGGAATAATTTTGTGCTACAGGACACAGAGTAGTTAAAAAAAAAAAAAAGCTGTTCTATTAGTAAAATGAAGAAAAAGTAACAGTGCAGCTAGATTCTAAAGGACATAAAATATTCTTATCTGGTGGCTGGTTATTATTCTTGAGTATCAAAATGAAAATACCGTTTCTGGTCCATGATGTTAGGGCACAGTTGAGGTTGTCCCTACTAAACCATTTAATACTCATGACCAGAATTCAGTTCTGGTTATCAGAAGCTGAGAAATAGCTGAGAAACTGGTTGCTACCTGTGCCAAATATCTGATTTTTCATTTCCTAGCCTTGAACGAAATAAAACTTAAATTCCAAAGAAGCAAAAACACTAATAGTAAGAAAAACTATCAAATGAGGAGGGTTTTTTTAAATATTGTCCTGCACATTTCTCCTTAATCATATCAAATGGAAGTAGCAAGAAGGCAATAATACCAGTGGTGGAATAAAATAAAGCAGAATTCTACTTCTTAAGTGAGGCAATGGAGAAAGAAGTTTACAATGCATAAAAATAGCTTCAAAGGTTAAAGCCTGCTGTGGAACCAAAACAGGAGACTGTGAATCTATTTGGCAAATGTTTAAATCTTTAATTAGACTGATAGACATATGAACAGCGATGGAGCTTGCAAGATAAGAAGTGTATTAATTTCTCCAGCTGTTTCAGGGGGAGTTCAGAGGGTACTTGAAGGGGTGAGTGCCGGGGCAAACATTTGCTTATTGTGTTTTTAAAGGCTATGAGGAAAACTAACATGAAAAATAACATTTCTGTGTAGCCTCTGAAAAGTTTAGTCTTTATCATGTTGGGGCATTTTATACTGAGAACAGCATCTTTCATAATTTCTAAATGTAGGAAGGCAACTGAAGATGTAGAAGAACTACTACATACAAGTCTTTATATTTAAAAAATGTATTAAAGGGAACTGCTAAGTGACACTGCAATTCCAGACAGTGGACTTGAAACAAAAAGGAGCAGGGATATTGCTGCTATTCTGTGAGAAAAGCAGCTGTGTGCATGGCATGTATATCCCTACCTTGGGAGGAAATGTTTTCTCAAATACTTTTTTCCATAGTTCCAGAGGCGTGTTGGCACGCATCTTTCCAAGATCACTGTCAGAGGCAGGTGGTGGTCCTGGGGATCACAGCACACGTAAGACAAGTTGTTGTCATAACAACATAAATCACAGAGTAATTTTGCATAATGATCCATCTAATTTAGTATTTTACTTTCTACACTGACAAGCTGCAAAAAGTTTGAAAAAAAATTGATCTCCTACCATGAAATGCGCTGAGAGGTTTTGTATATTTTGTTTTCTTTCAGGTCTAAGCTTATTGGTACTTTACTGTTTTACATAGTCCAGAGACTTTATTAAACTACCTAACAAACCTGCACAAATAATTCTCAGTAATATACTGATAAATTATATATAACCATAATTCTAAAATCTATAAGCTATTTCCTTTAATAATCTGTTAAAACTGATACTGATGTGCTCTAATTTATCTATTTGCTTAAAATGTTTTTCTTGTTTTCAAAATAATTAAGCAACAATGAACAAGAAATATTCTAACCTATCTGGCTCATGGAATCCAGGCCTGCTGGTATAAAGAGAGGTTTGCTGGGATCCACTGATACAGACTTGCTAAACAGAAAAAAGAAAATTTATCAAGTGAGCAATTAACAATCAACAAAAATCAATATTATTGTAGCCAAGACTAAAGTCTTACTGGAGTTTGCATATAAATACACGTAAATAAAATAGTACTCAATTCCATTCACGTTTTTCATTCATCAGTTTGAGTTATCACTCAACTCAGTGATAACTCAGGAGTTATCACTGTCCTTAGCAGAGATAGGCAGTTGAGTCACTGGAGTCCAAGTCCATGAACAAAAATCTTTCAGAGATAATATTTAAGGAAAAAAAAAAAAAGTTTTCATTATTAAAATATTTTTATTAAATAATTTTAGGCTCTGAGCAAGACATTTAATAGTTAACAATAATGTTACCTTTTATCATAGCCAAATGCCAAATGATTAATAAGAGCACGGGCTTTCAGCAGGAGAGCCTCAGATCTACTGGTAAACTAAATGAATCAGAAAACATAATATATATTATGAACTTCCATCACAGATACATTGCATTTTGCCATCTACAAAGAGGATAGAGCCTTGCTAATTAATACCTGACCCAAATAAATTTGGTATATGTTCACTGAATTGACTAGAATTAAATCTCACATTCCCTTTCAAAAACATAAATGTATTTTTACTGAATATATAGGTCAAGAAAGGTTAAAAAGTAGCATAAAACTGATTCAAAACTTTTGAAATATGTGCAAGACGCAATTTTTTTTCCTAAAACTAATGAGTTAAGATTTTAAATTACCTTAAAAAATAATCAGAATACCACAAACATTTAGAAATGTAATAAATAACAATATAATTGTAATAAAACCAGCTTAAAAATGGCAAAACAATACAGATTTATCAGAAAGCAGTTCTCAGAATATATTCTCAAACAACATGCTTCTTCCTGTCTAAGGGTTTTTGTATCCTAATAGATTCATGCCTTTGAAAAAGAAGTCAGATCCCTGCTGTGGGAAATTAAGTTTCTCCCTCTCATTTCAATGACAATGAGGATTTAGCAGACAAAGAGTTTTATATTCTAGTTGTAATTTTTAATTACAATAATGCTTAAATACTAAAAAAAACCCCAACCAAGGCCGTTGTACTCTCAGTTAACAAAAGACAAATTCATGTGTCAAAGTGAAATAGCTTTACATGGATGAAAAAGGACATGCTGGGATTATAAGTATTCAAAGTACACATAAGTTGTTTTGATAATCACTAAGCTAATATTAATATTATTTATTACATGAATAATGGTTGATACAATTAGACCCATCTTCTGATGCACAGTGAGCCTAAGGGGCAGTGTTTTTGGACTGTTTCAGGATGACCTGAAAAACTAGAATAAATACTTAATTGTCCTCATGTTGGCATCTTTCTACCCAATTCTGTAAGGAAGCTCCTTTCCTTCTTCAACACCCTAAGTGTAGTAATCTGGTATACATAAACTACTGTGAAAAGGAGCCCCTGAGTCACTTGATGTAAGTTCATGCTTCTACCAAAAGGGCCAGTTCTTTAATTCAATCTAAGGCAATCACTTTTTCCCATTTTCCCTTTTTGTACCAAAAAAAAAAATTGCCCAAGATACAGTAAACTTAATGCAGGAACTATGCTGGCTAACAGGTAACTATTTTCATTTTGTTTTTGCTGACACTGGGAATTGTGTAGTTTGTTTGTTCACAAGGCATGTCCATCCATTCATGCCCTGCCAGTAGAGTGACTTCTTCAACAGATGTAGCCCCATGAAGAAAGTTACTGTTAAACCAATGAAATCCCATTTTCTCTAGGAATTTTACTGTACTATTTTAAAAAAAAATATTGTTTTCTAACAGAGATATTGTTTATCTTCTCTATCCTTAAATAGAAAGTGAATATACACACCACTAATGATGCTCCATAATAATGTGAAACAAATCGAAGTGTCTTGCTTATTATTTTTCTCATTTCAGAGTCTAACTCCTGAAAAAGTTGATAGTGAAACACAGATATAAGAAACAAAACCAAAAGTACTACAGTTAGAACTTTTCTTTTTTTATATAAACTGCAATGCACTTAAGCTACCATATATAAGGCTTTCAGCTGTCAGCATAATTACATCTTAAGACAGAATCAGTAACAGCCTACTCTGAAAAGAAATGTCACAATTTCTCTTTGTTTCTTTTTTACAGATGGAGCCCAATTCAGGCAATATGTTAGTCCAGGAAAAGATTTAAATTGAGAATGTACATTTAATTTTCATTTTATTTGTCTGATATTGTTTGAATTTTTTTTCCAGTAGAAATGCAGCCTACCAGAAGAATAAGGATTTTTTTTCTTTTTGTGAAAATATTTAAGTAAATCTTTGGGTATACACTGTCTAAATTGTAATACCTGCAAAATTTGAAAGGTGCATCAAAATACCTTTTCATCAATGTATTTTTAATCTAAGATCATACAGATGGCTTTCCCTGGATAAAATGGATGAAAACTTGGTCTCAGTGACACCTGCAGAAGGCAACCATAGACCCCCAAAGAATTCATGTTGGCATTTTGTCCTTATTACATGAGAGTCATTTAAGGAGGTCATGGCTCAGCATAAAGCTTTGGTATGAGAGAAGGCAAGTCCCTTTATTAATGAAGAATTCAGTAACTCAGAGAGTCAGCCAGGTATCAAGTGCACTGAGTAACCATCCAGAGAAGCACAGGCTGCCAGTAAGACTGCTAAAAATCAAACATATGTTTGATACTATGACATTTCTTTCCTCCCCTCCATAAAAGGTGTAATTACTCACTTGTCTCTGGCGACTTAGGAAGCACTTTAAAAGAAGTTTACTTCTTTTTACAGACTGAAGCTGCCACAACTACCAAAAAAATCTGATCAGCTGACTTGAGATACAACCCTCTTTCACTGCCACAAGCTTACAGCTGCTGTCACAGGGAACACGTAGATTTCTCTCATTATAAAAGGAAATCATCCACATGGTGTTTTCTTGCTTCCCTTTTTGGTCTGCAGTGTCTCAACATTTTCTAAGTACATCTCAAAAAATCATAAGTTTGGGGGTGTTTTGTGAAGGAATGACAGTAGGCCTTCCTTAATGCTGTTGGATGGAAAGATTTTTTTTTTTTTGCGGTAGATCCACACTTAAGTTCAAAAGATTACTATTATATTCGTGAAATTTTAGTATACAGAATATTTACTGGGAATAATTCAATTATTCCAAATGTACTTAAGTATTACTTACATGAAAAATATCATATTTGCTTCCAATTATCACCAAGGGTATTGGAAAAGGGTCAACTAATGCATAGTCCTGTTAGAAAGATATAGGACAGTTAAGTTCTGTAAACAAACTGTAGAACATTGCAACTGTTAAAGCAACTGAAAAGGGTTAAAATTAATTCACAGAAGACAAGGTTTTCCAAACCTTAAAGTAGAGGAATCAACTTTATTGCACTATCCATATAATATTCTACCATTTTCCCATTTTCTTCCTAAATGGTGAGGAAATAATCCCTCTGAGCAGTCAGAAGACTTACTGGCATAAAAGGGCTTTTACACTCTATATTACATTATTAGATGGGAAAGGAAGAGAGGGAAAAACCTCAGGTATTCACAGAACACCTCCCAGGCTGGATTAGTAGAACTGAATTTTTGACATATTCACCTTCCTTGGATAAAATCTAGAAGAATACAGACAAAATCTCAAGAAAAATAATTCTTTGTTTCTGTCACACATTTGTCCTCCCCACATCATGTTTTCCAAACACTTAATATTTAATGTGAATTTTAAATTTTTGATATCAGCACAAAAAGGAAACATTGTCCAGCAGTTTTGAAAATGTGAATCAGTATCAATGGAGGAAAACAGGTCTGACAGTGCAGACTTAAGTGCTAAATAGCTAATGTGGGATAAAAATTTTAATAAGTGAATTACAAGACTTTTCAAGTGATCTGGAAGGGTTTGCTGTAGTCCATATGAAATGAAATAATCCCCTCGTGTTCAAGCAATTGTTTATTCAAGCTGCTTTGGCTGCAGCAGTGCAAGAAAGATGTGTTGTAGCAGAGGTTGGTCCAACTGCTCCCTCTAACCCCAGGGATTTCACAGACAGGTTAAATGACAGAACGTTGACAGAAACTGCACATACTGAAAATCATCTACTTGGAGAGGAGAAATAATGGCTTCACTCATACACTGTCAAAGCAAAAGCTTTGAACAAAACTATCACAACTTAAAAACTAGTATACAGAATATAAAACTAAGAAAATAGTTTTCATTTCATAACTAAGAGGAAAATTTGGGATAACATCAGAAACCTTGAAAGTAGCGTATTGAACCCTATTCATGTTTTGACTGGGGAATTTATTTTTGACTTTAGATGCATCCAGCCTTTTTAAACAAGGTCTGCAACTGACGTTTTTATCATCATAGAAATAACTCTTTAGCCAGGCTGGTGAAATTTAAGTATTTCATTGATTCCTGTTTATGATAAAAATATGTTTAGCCATTAAAAGGCTCATAAAGATCTCCATAAACTGTGATTTGACTATAAAAGACAGCATTTTCTTTTAATAAATTTATACAATTTTTCTTTGAACAATGATGAACATAAGAAGAGAACCAAGCAGAAATATAATATTTTATTTGCATTATTGATGTCTGATAATGGAAGGTAGCAGAAATTTTAGTTCAGAAGGTATAATTGTGTTTCCTACAGAGCAAGAATACCAAGTTTTCATAACAATTAATAGCATTATTATTTTTCTTTATTGCAATAAGCTTGCAATTTTCTGTAAACACTTATATGAAACTAGACACTGTGGTCATAATTTATTGCCAGGTGTAGATGTAGGTGTTATCTTTTTGTGAATTGCCTTCTCTAAAAGTAAAAACCAAAATAATCCCAATATCAAACCCCATATGCTACATCTATGGAGTGCTGCATATGTTGCTTTCTCATATATTTTGAGTTACTTTTAAATTTCTGAGCTCTGTAAGAACTTGTTGTATTGAAGCATTTTATAGAAGTTACAGTAACTAGATTTACATGCCAGGTCTTTGAATTGTTGAATACTTATTTATGCATTATATACACACAACATTTGCAGAGGTTTAATGCACAATGACTTTTCATTTCTATTGTGCATAATCTAGTTTAGCTTTTCCAGAGATTTAGTTAGCAATTATGTTTAAAGGACTGATGTTAACATTTCTGAAACTTTATAATTTAATTAGTTGTCAGATTATCAAAAGGCATTGAGTTTGTGATAGACATTTAAATAAATGCAAAGTATATAGTCATGTTGATGGCTGTTATAACTATATTCTTTGCTTAAATTTGTACCTTCAGCTAGTCTCTTGCTAGATGACTTTTGTACATTCTAGTTTTCATCTTCATTTTAAAAAGATGAGGGGGAAAAAAAGCAAACTGCTACTCTAAAACTATTTCTTTTGATTGGTGTAACATGCCATAACAATCACATTAGATATCTAACAAAAAGATATAAGAAACCTTCTTTCCTTGTTTCTGCTCTTATTGAATTTTTATTAAATTGCTATAATTTTCCAGTGAACAGGTTCATCTACATCAAATGGATTTTCAGTCATGCATAAAAATCTAAAAGAGTTGTTTATGATTTTCAAAAGCATTATCTTTAACTGTATAAAGGCCTGTGACATCTGGAGAAAATATTAGAAGTAACTTACAGGGTGATCCCTCTGCAGATCGTTCCACATTCTCTGTTTAATTTCAGCAGCTACTTCAGGGTTTGTCTTTTCTAGTTTGGTTAAAATTTTGTTCACGTGGCTCCTAGTGACCTGCAGAAGGCTCTCCATAGTAGTCCAGAGTTCATTAGGTTTGGATAGATCCAATACCAGAACTACAGCAAATGACCTATTAAACAGGCATTATATGGTCACATATATAGCGCGTAAGGCAGTCAGCATTTTCATACAAAACCACACTTGTAGTGCAAATGTGAAGATCTAACTGCCTAGACAGAATTAAATGTGACAGCAAAGCAAGATGGCCTTTAGGAATATTCTGCACTCTCAAGAAACCTTTCCCTTGTCTCTTGTTCAGAACTATTATTTTGGCAACTTTCAATCAAGCATTGTTTTTGGGGACTGTCTTCAAACAGTAAAATATGGAAATATCCTCAGCCCTGTATCTCCTTCCTGTATGACTGAGGATTTCTGGTGTTATGCATCCCTGCCATCTAATAAGTCTACAACCCCAGACCAAGCAATGTTAGCCAATGGCTATTCCCTGTATACCTGGGAAAGCTCCCTACTTTCATTATTCTTTTCTAGTATGAAAGGAAGAAAACCTGGTTAAGGACAATATTCTGTGTCATGGACTGTGACAATTTGTTGGAACCTTGAAAAAAATGAGAAAAGTCTTCTAAAAGATAAAAGAGTACTCTTGACATCCTTACCTACTACCAGACTTTTAAAGGTGGATTGTTGATGAGAAATGTTTTACATCTGAAGTCCTCTCTTTCTAAAACCCTGCCTCCCAAAACACCAGCTGTATTTAAGTGTATGTGTAAAGATCATTGCAAATGCAGTAATCTGAATGAATGCCATCATTCTATCCCATTCTAGCCTGACTTGAAAAAGGGGATTTCAGATCTGAGTGGCATTACAACAGCTACAAAGCAAACTAAGTGTTCAATTTAATTTTAAAATGCTGTGGGGGAAGAAAAATCTGGTGAAAAGTCTCTTGATGAAACTGAATATAGTTTATGGAACTTTTAAATAACCAAATTGGTTGACTACAATGATGAGAAAACCAACAAAATGCACTTATATTTGCTGAAATGGTAGAATTTTTATTGGCATGTTAAAATATTGCCTTGTGAAATTAAGTGAATTATTCTCATAGAACATTGCTATCCCAGCAAATAATCTTAAGATTCTCCACATCAAAAAATCCCTTATCAGTAAAAAAGGAAGAACATCCTGATGGAGATAGAGCTCAATTAATTTAATTTAGTCTGGGGCTGAAAAATTATACTTAATTTTTTCTCTCCTAAGCTGTTTTAGAGACAAAGAGCTTCACATACCATAAGTGTTTTTATTCCCTCTGTCTTAGTCTCTCAGCAAATAATGGCATTATCTCAGTAGTCAAAACAGGAGCAAATGTACCCAATAAACACAATATCTCTCCTTTTTCTTCCCTTCAGAAGTTAAAGCTCAATACCAATGAAATAAAGCAATGCATCATAATATAAAACTTATCTTTTGATCCTCTTCTCCCCCTTCAACTCCCATCTTCCCTAACCAAAATAACCATGAGAAGTACCCCCTACCACCTTTGTCATTTCTTCATGCAACTTTTCATGCATTTCTTCTCCATATACTATCCATTACTTTAATGGATAATTAAGAATGGATACATTCTCTTAATTTGATCAAAATTTTGGTTTCCTTTTGTTTTCAAATAATCTCTCTGCCAGGAAATTACTTTTTCATTAAGAGGAAATTTTGTCACAATTTTTGACCTTGTTTTTCACCGTAAAAATATCTGTTACAGAAAGAGCATCTATGTGTGCACCAGAAGTAGGAAGCAAGATTTTATTTTTCGTATGTCCCAAGTCTGGTTTTCTGCTCTTCACTGAGCATAAAGATATTATGTGTTCTCTCTTTCTGTATTTGTGTTCCATCTACTTAAGGCCAACCTACTTCCTCTACGTTTTGTTCAGATTACTTAGAACTTGTTTATTTAGGAGAGAAGCATGAAAAGGAAGACTAAAGCAAAGCATCATGGTATTACAGTGATTCTTGGCAAAACCCTGTAAATGTTCCATCTTAGACTTTGAAAGAGGTTTCCACAAAACAAGAGGTCTAGAGATTACTAATGTTTGAAGGAAAGCTCAAATTAACTCTGGAATTGTAATATTTACACTTACCTTATGTTGTGGCTAGTGATTGGTATTCGAATGAGTTCCACTAATGAGGTTCCACCACCTAGTTCCCAAAAATGAGCTACATCTTTAGGCTGCAAAAGAGTTTCTTTATGTTATTTTTAAGTGTGTGTGTATATATATATAAAGATAAGGTAAATTATACTTTATACTCACTGTATTGTGTCTCCTTGCCCGTCTTCCAAAAGTATATTCCAAGGCTAATGTTGGCTTTGGAGACTCTTCCCTAAAGGAAAAGTAACTGAATTTTGTCAAGATCCTCTAAAGAAAGGAAGTTAATTCTACAGTTACTAGATTGTATTTATTAGTCAGTTCAGAATTTGGCTTAGAGAGACCAGTACAGAGAAGACACTTTTAGACAGGAGGTGTCAGCTACTGAAGACAGGAGAAGCAGCAGCACCAGCCCAAAGGAATGACTCATTTCAGCTAACACTGGAGAAGGACTGAAAGGGTCACCTGAAAGGTTATAATGAAGGGAAATGAGTTCATTCCTAAGTGATCAACCAGTCACAGAACACATCTGCATGCATGTATTATGAATTATCACACAATATGACTGTTTTTTTATCTATAGCTGAAAACTGCTTTAAAATATTTAACACATACCTCTCAAGGCATCTCAATATGATAGTGGTCTTTCCCTGGAAATTAAAAACAAAGAGGAAGTCTGTCTTTAAGGCATAAAGTTGTATCACTAAATCAAATTCGTTTAACATTCCAATAATAAAGTACCAGAAAACTGCAAATGCATGTAACTATTTGCAGCCTTATAGTGGAAACTTAAGTCCAATTTTCAGTCAGAATCAAGTTACGCTACCATTATTATAAGTATAAACTAATAGACATGACAAATATAGCAATAGGAACTGTACTTAAAACAGGTATTAGCGATCAACTAGACCTCTGTAAAATGAGACCATGAGATATTATGTCTTAAAAATTAAGTGAACCTGAAAATGAATCGGAAAATACGAAACACAAATTATGTTTGAAAAGATTAGAATTGTATGATATTTAGATTACCCCGTTTTTGTTTCCCATAAATAGTATTGATTTTTCCCAAACTTCCCCTGGCTTGACATCATCATCATTATCAGGATTTTCTCTCTTCTCCACTTCAGCTATAGCAAGATCCCATAAAGTATCACTAGTTGGAAGAAAACACAGTAAGAAGAGAATAATTAGAGAAAACACACACCTTAGGCCGTAATTCCTGAAAACATTTAAATGAAGGTTATTGTGGTGTAGATTACTATTATTTCACATCACCCGCTCTCTGTCGAAGTCCTTCAAACCAGCTCAAGTGACATTCCTCAATAACCCCAACAGCCAATTGTGGCACATACCGAGCACGTACCAGCCGTGCAGCAGGAGGCTTTGCTTGGAGTACATTTAATCACAGAATCACACAATCAATTAAGTTTGAAAAGACTTCTGAGATCATGTAGTCCAACCTGCGACCGAACACCACCAGACCGAGTGCCACGTCCAAGCTTTTCTTAAAACACCTCCAGGGACGTTCACTCCACCTCTTCCCCGGGCAGCCCACTGCGGTACTAAGACACCTTTAAATGGTTGTGTGGCGTGTCAGGAGCCTGCGGAAGGCTGGCAGCCTCTGGAGCCGGCAGCTCCCGGCCGCCGGCAGCGAGCACGGCTCGGGGAGCTCAGGAGAGCTCCGGAACTGCGCTCGGTGTGCCGGGAAGCTGTTGCTCGGGCAGCGAGAGCTGCACACCCAGTTCACATGGGGTCCCTTACAGAAGTAACCGGACAAGGACCCTCGGCCCCGCACGCTTTAGGGGTAGAGGCCGGAACGACCCGTTTTAAGCCCTCCTTCCTTCCCTCCCTCCTTCCCACTCCAGGATGTCCTCCCCGGCCGCCGGCCCCTTCCCCCAGGGCAGTGGGAGCGATCCCCTGTCTCCAGCCCGGGCAGGGCTCCCGGTACCTGGCCTTGGGCATCGCTGCGCGGGGCGCGGGCCCGGCTGCCCGTGGCCATGGGAACGGCGCGGGGCACGCCGGGAGCTGTAGTTCCGCGGGGGGAGGGACGGGCGGCCCCGGCCCCGCGCTCGGCTCAGCCCGGCCCGCGGCCGCCCACAGAGGGAGGAGCCGTGTGGCGGTTCCACCGAGGGACCGCCCGGTCCCCTTTTCGAGGGAGCCGCGGCTGCCTCTGTTTTCAGGGTTCCCATGCGTAGGTGTCGGTGCGAGTGTGAGGGCCCTCGGGGGATCTCGACTGTAATCCCTCTTGTGGGGGGACAAAAAATACTCCAGCTGTGGAGGAAGCCAGGGATAAGTAAACGACATCACCAGGAGTCTTATTTGACCTCGGCCTTAAGCACTGGCTCCTGATAAGCTCGTGGTCCCTCAGTGAGCTTTGTTTACCAGCGGAGGGAGTGAAAGGAGGCCTGAGTAATTCCCGCTTCTTGGGAATTGCTGTGTGACACACAGTTAATGTAGTTATTTTGCAAAAATTACTATGTAATTATTGTCCAGCAGAGGGCATTGAGGGTGGGTGAGGGACTGGAGCATTTCTCTTAGGAGGAAAGGCTGAGGGGGCTGTGCCTGTGCAGCCTCGAGGAGACACGACTGAGAGGGAGCCTCATCCATGTCTGTCAGTGTCTGAAGGGAGGTGTCAGAGGATGGAGCTGGGCTCTGCTCACTGGTGCCAGGAAACAGGGCAAGAGGCGATGGGCAGAAACCGATGCACAGGAAGTTCTACCTGAACATGAGGAGCAACAACTTCACTGTGCAGGTGACCAAGCACTGGAACAGACTGTGCAGAGAGGTTGTGCAGTCTCACTGACTGGAGGTATTCAGGAACCATCTGGACACAATCCTGTGCCATGTGCTCTGGGATGACCCTGCTTGAACAGGAAGGTTGGTCCAGATGATGCACTGTGGCCCTTTCCAACCTGACCCATTCTGGAATTTTGTGATTTCGTACTTAAGTCAAAGGGCATACAAAGTAAGACACTGTAACAAAGAGGGGCTGGATTACTTCAAATAAGATTATCAAAAATCTAGTCCAAAAATTCTAGGCTTGGATTAGAAAGTAGGATTTAAAGGGTGCAGTAGAACAGCAAGATGACCCTGAGTATGAAAGGGGCATAGGATGTAGGTGAACCCGAGAAGTCTAAACTGTCCTACATCAGAGAAGTGACCCAAAATCCAGAACAACAATTACAGCTCTCTTCTCTAGCTGAGGAGCTGCTTTCTATCTTGAGAGAGTGGAGACAGAAAAACCTGACTAAAATTATTCAGTTACCTGTTTGATCAAATCAAGGAAAGCAGCCTCATTCATAATGATTAACTTAGATTTCATTTTAACTGTTCCGTCTTCCTTACCGAAAGAAGGCTGATGTATCCTTCTCCTGACCCTAAGTAATGTTCATTCTTTAAGATTTTTTTTTTGCTAAATTTAGCTTGCATAATCACCCAGCTTTAGTTCCAGAAGCCTTTATATGGCTATTTTTGTCTTTTTTTAATTATTTCCAGGTTTTTACATGCATATTGTCAGGAATTTGCTAACCTTCTATAGAAACCATGGTCTTGCTAATTAAAATCCAGAAAGAAACTTAATTATGTAGTGTTGTACACTGCAAATCATGCTGATGTCTGTCTAAGTTCACTTCTTTAATCAATTTCAGTCCAACAGAACGTTTCTGGTATCTTGGTCAATCTATGAAGCCAGGGCTGATCTGTAACCAGCACCTAGAGGTAGTAAAATCCCCTGGATAAAGCTGCTCTTGCTCTGCCAAGTAGAGGAAAACTATGGTAGGAATTGCTTCTGGCACTATGACCTCTGCATTTATTTCTGCAACAGCAGGAGTATAAAAAGCAAAGTATTTTACAGTCATTTACTCATTGTCAGAGGTGGCAAATCTGGAAGATGCTGCAGTACACATGTAAGCACAGTGAAAGGGTGTGCAGTTAGTAAATGTACTTAAACCCAATCTGGAATTTAAATTGGAGTTTCCAGTATTTATGTTTCATCTTTCTCTGTTTCTTTTGCCCTAATAAAGTGTAAAAAAACCAACACACACACACAAAACTTTTTTTCCCCTAATTCAGTATTACTGAGTTACTTATCATCTTAGTTAATTTTAACTCAAACTAATAGATTGCACTAAGCTGTATGGACTATTAAAACTCTACCTAAAGGTTTACGTGGTGCATTCCTTTATGCAAGAATGATTTTCTTCCTTCAGAAGCCATTAAAACCTGTGAAAACTGGTAGTCTGACAAGGAACTCCAACACTAAATACCTACCATACTTCTTTTCATAGGGAAGTATACGCTTTTATTTCAAATTTAAACAAAATTTAAATATAAAATAACAAAACCCATTCATTTTATGGATTGTATTAAAACCTTAAAGTTTTATGCTTTGCCTAGTGTGCTACAGGAGTAAATGGGTCTTGTTTGTTCTAGAAATCAGCCGTTCTCTTGCTAATACTGCTACTCAAAAATTGACACGGCAGAGTGAAGTTCAGGTAATATATTAATTTACATTGCATTCCAAATAGTCTTTTCAAAACAATGTGATTGTTTGTACAGACATTTACTAGTGATTTTTCAGTCATTGTCAAGCTCAGATTCATTGATCATTTACATGGATTGTTGATTCTGACTACTAACTCATAGCAAGCATGAAAGCTATTCAAAAGTTCATAGCAGAAGGTGAAGTCTACTTGCATGTATTAACATACTAATACCATCCTGATAGTATTCTTACAACCTAGGCTGTATTTTTACAACCTGGGTTCTGCAAGCTTTGAGCATGGGAAGTTTTCCAGCAAAAGTCCCAGAAGCTGCTGCTCATTTGACGGCTCCCACAGCATCACCACTGCTGAGGTGAGAAAGGTCAGGTTCCTACCTGGGCTTTAGTCATGGATTAGGTAGCACAGTATGAATTTCTTTGATGGATGACTTAAGGTTAAGACCGAGATGCAGAGCACTCATGAGGCTTGGGCTGGTGGGAAAGGCAGAACAGATTATCTGCTTGGACTGTGAAATTTTCAGCCTTGCTGTCTTGCACTGTGTGGTATTCTTTAAGTAGCTCTGGAGCTTGATTATCATGGAGCAAGGCCTTGAGATATGCAGAGTTGTATTTGGAAGTGTGCTTGCATGTGAAAGAGACTCCACTTGCTGACCCTGTTACCTTGAAGGGAAGTGTCTGCTGAGGTTACTGTCACTACAGAATCCTCACTGTTGCTAATCAAACTGGAAGCAGCTCCATTGTTTAACCCACTGTTGTCATGGTAACTGTGAGTACATTTATTTAATAAAATAACACAGCATTTCTAGTCATGTGACTACATGGGATTAATGGTGACCTATAATGAGCAGTTAGTAAGTCTGGAAAGTCATGCCAAAAGAAGGGAACTAATGCATGAATTGCTTCTGATGACAATGATGTAGGCACATACTGCAGCAGCACAGCTTAACAAAAAAAAGCAAAGCACTATCTCGAGTCTCCTACCCAAAGGCAGGCAGGAAGGTCATACTCTGCTTCATAGACTGTACAGGGCTTTATAAAACAACTGTCTGTAATGTTGTTAATGAAATCTCCAAATGTGCACATCAGCTGTTTGTATTGTTTATCATGAAGTCTCAACTTCAATGAAGATTTCAAAAAGAACAAGCTCACTAGTAAAATGCTCCACTTTTTTTGCCTTCTAATAACAGAAGGTGATCTGCAACATTCATTTGAGACTGGGCAATTAGGAAAGACTACTAGTTGGAGTATTCCAGGTTATCAAAATTTCATGATTACAAGAAGACTTTTGTGTTTGTAAATTGAAGTTTTTAATTACATTTGAGAAGCTTTATACTGTGACCTAACTGATGCAGTAATGTGTGCATTTGTAAACACCCCTCAAACCTGTTATTAGTTAATTAAGTTATTATTCTGCTGATTGCAAAGGGGGTTTAATTAATAAATGGATTTCACCATGGAGTCTGTATCATTTTCCATGGGGTGCAACACAAGAAGTAATGCCATAGGTCTCTTGTAGCTCCCAAGATGCTTCCCTGGATGATGGCAGGGGACTGGCTGCCTAGGAGGTGGTAAAACCTCCTGCTGCTGTCTCTGCCCCATGGAAAAAGAAGGGTCTAGTGCCTCAACCACCACCAAAGGGTGGGAGTTACCAGGAAGCTCTTTCCACCTTGCAAAAGTGAAAGCATCTGGATATAGTACATGTGTTGTTTGGTTGTAATTTTCAAGAGGAAGCCTATGGCCTATGGTACCATTTATCAAGTGGTGCTTGAGTCCTGTGGACTTTAGTAGCTGTGGCAGGACTTTGAGAGCTTTCTAAAGAAAGCCAGCTTGCCTGTCTGCCTTACCCCTTTTTAAGACCATATTCTCTGCATGGCCTGTATTTCCCTTCCAATCTATTTTAATTCTTTAGGACGATACTCCCTACTTTTAATAGAGGAAAAAAAGCTGAAAATATATTTTCTCTCAGTATGAGCATTTGAAATGTTTAAAGAACGTAAGACTGAGATGTTTCAATGTGAAATTGCTTCCGTTTTAAGTAATAGTCAAACAAAAACCAATAAGGACTGGCTGTAAGGGATTAATGATCCATGATCATTAACATGAGTTGAAGTGGAAACTGTAAAATGTCCATGAAAGTGATTTATGTTTGAGTACCTTCATGGTTGTACCTAAATTATCTATTAAGAGTATGGTGCTGATCCATTTCAGAGCCTGCAGAAGTGGTTTATTTGCGTTGGAACAAAAAAGAGAGGACAAGAAAAACAATGGATGTAATTTCTATGCATTTGACCTATGTAGCACTGAGGTTTACACCTGAAAAAGGCAACTGGAAAGTGCTCCTAGGTCCAATAGTGCAGATGCAGCATCGTATCTTCAGTGTGCAAGAACATTTAATTAGTATTATAATATGAAATGTATAGATACAAATTAAAAACAAGAAGTAAACATTATTCTGACTCAATGTATACACATTATACACATTGTACATGGATTTTAGGTCTCCAAGTTTACTCACAACATTTTAATCAATAGTTTTCTGTGGTGTTCTTGTGTTTTGAATTGTGAGTCATTCTTGCCATCTGTATTATATTATTATTCTGGATTAGAAGAGAAATTAGGTACAGAGTCTTGTTTAACAAAACTGTACTAAATATAGTGCCTATCCAATTAAGATTTTTTTCAAAAGGCTGGAGCATAAGTTTATTTAGAAATTTGACTAAGTGACTAAGTGCTGAAGATTTGCCAAGTAAAACAGCTGTATAACAAAGGCTAGAGTGTATCATGAGAATACCCTTTAAATTTGTAATAGTTACATGATGTGCTTATGTATTTGGGTTTTTTTTCAAAGGAGAAACAATTATACAGGATTTATTCCTTTTAGTCCCATGATACTTATATAGCAAATAAGGATGGTTACTGGAAGTGGAAAGTATTTTGTATTTGACTGCTTTTCTAAACAAAAATGCCTTTTCAAAATGAAAGTTATACAACTGATCTAATTTTGAAAAATAGAGATGAGGAATTGAAGACAGTTTGGTCCCTGAGTATATATATCTATAAAACTATAAGATCTGTACAATTGTTTCCAATGACACCTTTTTCCATCACTATAAACAGATACATTTTTTCTGAGCTGTAGGCACAGGCAATCCCCAGTAAATCATAACCCTTTAACTGACGCATCATCTTTCCAATTCAGGCCACAGCTTTAATTAAAGGGCTACTCCTGTTATATGCAATTGAATGAATGCAAACCTGTCCACCTTCCTTTTGTTTACAGAGCTGCTTACGCTCTACATCTTGTACAACAGAAGGTTTTCAGTCCACGTAGAAACCCTCTAACAAGGATGCATTATCATGATACATAATCCTTTCATAACAAAGTGGGACATTTAGTTGGTCTGTTGATTGCAAGAAGTGGCTGGCTCCCCATTTCCTTGAGTTTCTGTCCAGTTTGAGGTGCCAGTAATGCTGGAGCAGAGAGGTGATGAGCAGCTCCTTTTAGCTGATGAAAGTTGTTAATGTAGCTGGCAATCAGTAGAGTGATCTCAAGAATCTATAACAGGAACATACAAAACTCTTTGAAAAATACAATGATGTGTTTTGACTGCTGAAAAAATAGCTAACTTTTTAGCAAGTGACAATCACCATCAACTGGATAAGTACTTGTACTTTAACAAATTAATGATGGGGAGAGAGGATATAACTAATAAAGCTTTTTTTATTGCTCCTTGCAAATAATGTAATATTATTCCCATCAGGATGTATCAAAGATACTTTGTCTTTCACAGTCTTAAATGATTCAGAGATTACTTCTTTGATTTTGAGAGAGATGTTGAAGTCCAAAAGATGATGCTCTGAGAAGTTTTGCCAAAAAGTATCTATTTCTCAGAGAACTCAAGATGCAGGGTAGATGAAGGGAATAAAGACTTCAGGGAGGTTTTTATCATATTTTCTCTTTCTGACCCATACAAACCTTGCTGAGACACTGAACAGGTTGCCCAGAGAAGCTGTGGATGTGCCATCCCTGGAAGTGTTCAAGGCCAGCTTGGATGGGCCTCAGAGGAACCTGGTCTAATGATAGGTGTCCCTGCCCAGGACACAGCTAGGTGATTTTAGGGTCCTTTCCAACCCAAACCGTTCTGTGATTCTGTAAGGGCACAATCTGAGGGAAACTTCAACACGTGTACTTTACTATGCTTATTTGTATGAAGAATCATGTTTTGAACCAAATTTATATATGGAATTTTGTATTATTTCATAAATTTGTTCAAACTAACAGCAAAACCTTTGGTTGTTTTTGTTTTTTAATACAGTCAGTCTTACCAGTGGAGAGAATCTAGATATCTAGATTTAAAAAGCAGGACTTTTTTTTTTTTTTTTTACCAAAAGGAAAAATATTCTAGGATTTTTAAGAAGTGACTGGTCTTTCAGATGTTGCGTTCTACAATTTCACTGTAGATACCAAATGTACTTTTTGAAAAATCATCTCTGGTGATGATTAGGCAAACAGACTAAGTTTTAGGTACTGCATGTAATTTCTGTCCTTATCAGCCTTTTTTGTCCTTCTATGAAAAATATGGAATGTTATAGACAGGGACACAAAAAGAATAGGAACACATCAGTACTGTCACAGTTAGCCCTAACATTACTAATTATTTGCTCTCTAAAATCATCTGGCAAGCGTTAGTAATCTGAGCAGGGTGGGATTAAAAAAGGTGTTTCATTTTTCACATCTGTTAGGGATTACCCACTAGACAGAGCACAAAAGCAGATGGTGGAAAGCTGTTTCAGAAAATATACCAACCTTTGGTTTTGTCATGGCAAAAAGGTGTTTTTCAGTTGATTTGTCCTTTGTCTGAGCATTGTTAACAACCAGCATAAAATCATCTTGATAGCCTCCAAAAGTCATCAGACTCTTATATGTGTATGTAACTGTCAATCGCTGAAAAAAGGAAACCCCCAGAACAAAACACAAAGCAGTTAAGCAGGACAATTCAGGAAAAACAGATTATGACAAATTCCTCTTTTAAAAACGTAATTACACATATATTTTTCAGTGGAGGTAGCCTCTTGTGAATCCTGAAATTTACTGTGAATTTTAGGATAACTCCATTTAGACCTTCATGATGAGGAATTTTCACTGTAGACAACTCTTCTGAGTTTGACCTCTATTTCTATTCCAAATTAATTAGATAAAATATAAGAAGATTTCAACTCAAGTGTGTAATTCCATTTACCCAAATCTTGACTGACTTTGAGAAAAGTTAATCTTACTGATTCCATTTGAAATTGAAGCAGTGTCTAAATAAATTAAATGGCAGAGTATGAGATATCTGAAGGAATTTAACTCCAGTATTCTATTGTGTGTTTTGCAAACACACAAATTAAATTCTCTTCTCTTTTTTTTTCACAACTCTGATGAAACTTAAATGCTCTTCAAGGCTCCTCAGCTTTTCATCCCTCAATTCTTACTATTCAGTGTTCAACAACATAATAGTGGCCTCTGAGTTAAGATCAGCATTTAATTTATTGCTGCACCTCATAATTTTTTTCTGCAGATGTTTACATTTAAACTTCATCATCAGACAATGTTTGTACAATAACAGTGTCCTTCCCTAGTAAACCTACTTTTGCCCCAGTTTTGAAATAGTATTATCTCTACCCCTTGGAACATCATTTCTGATATCCCTGATCCTTCCTACAGAAAATCCCAATGTTCCCTGGAAGCTGAGCATTCCTTGAATGTCAAATAAGGCCTGCCAGTACTTAACCTGGCAATCCCCTACAGAAATGCCATAGCTCCAGGAGCCGTGTTTGCAGAGCTCTCTGCAGTCTGATGCAACCACATTTTGCTTGTTCCTGAGAGCTGCTGTTTGCTCTCCTCGTGCTCTTTGTTTTATTATTTAACTGCAAAGAAATGTAATGAAAAGGCCCATATCAGCACAATTATAAAGCTGAGATTTTAATTTTCTGATATTCAGTATTAGCACTTGCTAATAGCAGCATGCCATTCTTTTTCTTTGCAGGATATAAATGAAGGCAGGGATCTTCTCAGGCATTGCTTTTTACACTGATTACGAGTCATTCTCTGTGAAAACTTGTGTTGCAAATCAAAGAAAAATCTGAGCCTAAAATGACATAATTAAATAACGCTGGGTTATATTACCTACTATTAAACAAAAATAATACAATGAAAATAACAATCTTTTAAAGTAACTGCTCTTTGCAGAGTGTATGTATTATGAATAATACTGGAAAATTAAGTCTCCAGGAAAATGAAATTAATGTTATTGTGATAACATTACAATAACTATGGATTTCCTGACATCTGAATGATTAAAACATTAACATTTCATTAAATTATAAAAAAAACTGTATCTGATAAACAAAAATAAATTCTGTGCAAAGAATTCATTACTTCTATTATTAGTGCTACTGTAATGATGACAACATTAAAGCATTTTAAAAGGAATGAAGTTTTGCTTTAAGAGAAGGACAAGATAACTTAGCATGAAAAGCTAGTGACATCTTTTAGATAGTATGGTGGTGAATCTCTCCATATAATTATTAATAAAATCTATCTTGACCAAATTTAAAATAGCAATTTCACTTACCATGGAGCTGTAATCCAGGATGCTTATGCCATCTTCATGGACAGCAAACCATATGAAGGACTTCTCAACTGAGGGTGTTGCTAGAGGCTACAAAGAGAAATGTTCTTTAATTACTAATTCAAAATGAGGCAATATGTGAATAATTATTAATTTTCAGCTATTATAGACCTCTCTCCATCCACAGTTCTCACTTCAGTTCCCTCACAGTGTAGATTTCAGTAAAGGAATTGAAATACCTGCCCAAAGCCATGTAGGTGGCCAGTGGCAGAACTACGAACTCAAACTAATACACTTGAAACCTACCCTGGTACTTAGTCCAATAAAATATATAGTCTCATTAATAAAATAGCCAGCTGTCTTATAGGTTTTCCACTAGCTCATATATATAAATATACAAAGAACTGAGTGTTGACAAGCAATTTTATATATATATATATATATATATATATATATATATATATATATATGTATACACATACACACACACACACACACACACACACACACTGGGTTTACCTATTAAAACTGAAGGCATGAGGTGACAGTTCTCTTTAACAGAGGTGTTATTTGAATCAAGAGAATTAAGATACCAGTGGTTAAGATAAATTAAGAGAGGCCAGCATAGAAGGGAATGCTCTGAATACTCTTAACCTTTAGTGCTTCTGCAAGGTTCAGTTTCCAGAGCCAGTTAACGATACCTTTTCAATGTTCTATTAGTTATCAGGTAAAAAGAGTCTAAACCTAAAAGGCTATCTCAAACTAAGATATAAGGAAATGGAAATACAGATTAATAATGTAAAACAAGCAGTAAGTGGAAAGTTTACTATTATGATATGCTTAGTACTACGGCTATTATATTTCACCAGTGTATAACTTAAAAAGTGATATGACGGGAGATTCAATCAGCTCATGTACACACAGTTATTTTCAATAAAAATGTACTAATATTTGCAAATTATATTTATATTTAAGCCCCTTCTCTCCCTCCCCAATCAAGCTCATTAAAATGTCTCACTTTTGCCGCAAACAATTTAGCCCCAAAGAAAGGCCATTTCCTGGCCACGGTGAGATAAATGCGCACGCAGTCTGTGGCACTGTGCCCACGGAGAGCCATCCATCTTGTCGACAGTCGCTGGCAAAGCTGTCTGTTGAAATGAAGGATTTACTTACTGAAGGGCATTCCAATGCTTGCCCACAGCAAGTTTAATAAGCAACAAAAGAATCCATTTCTTAAAATGATAATTTCAGTTAATACAAGGACTACTGCTGATACAGAATTAAATAAATCCAAAATGTCATTTAATATTTTAATGCACATGAAAATTATTAAGTATCTTCTAATTTCTGAAACATTATGATTATATATTGATGTAGCAGTTGCAGCATAAAGGCAGAAAGTCTGGGACAGCTTTTAATGTGTCTCTACAGAGAATCAATGTACCTTTATCAGTACTCAACAGCTATGTCAGTTGTCATTCCAAAAATCCATCCAGCTTAGCACATATTTTTACCCGTGGCTTGGCAGGAGGTGTGAAAGATGTGGCTTAGCACTTCTCCATTTTAGTGTCTGAGCACTGCTACCCAAAATGCTGCTCCTGATGCACAGTGTGTTCACACTGGGCCTTTTTTTCTGGCTCCTTTTGTGAATTTGTGGTTCCTTGGCAAGTTGGTTCAATGCTGTGGAAAAACTGATTCTCAAAAAACCCAAAAAACCCCCAGCCCAGAATACCTTTCTTGGACACTGACCTGCAGTCATAAGGTTATTAGATGTAGCCCAAGAAAAGGGAGGGCTAATGTGTAGTAAAGGAAGATCCATCACTTGCAGCTTTGGTCTTACTGCTTATGAAGTCAAACTGCACCCTTAGCAAAAAAAATAGAGGCAACAGGGCAGGCACAGAGTGATTCTTCCCATACCACAGATTTCCAGCTCTGCTTGAAATCTTGTAATCTTGTAATCTTGAGATCTTGTAGTGTAGGACTACTTCAACAGTTCAATAGGTCTTTCACTTTCCCTCCATGAGTTAATCTAATCTAATCTGAGACCTTTTAGAATTTGTTCTTTGAAGCTCATTGCCTAAGTTTGAATGCCCCATTGTCTTCTGAGAATGTAATAATGTTATTATGTGCATAAAATAATAGCTTTAAATTTTCTCAACCTGAAAATTTTCTGTACTGAAGAACATTTCTATGATGTTTACTGGATTTCAAAACCACTGTATCACTGACTTTGGATAATTTATTACACTGTTCCACTCGTTTTCATGTCAGTGGATGTTGATTTAAATGCCCTGCAGGTTATTAATTTTAAATAAAGTGATACCTTACTAGTAAGTCCACTAAGTTACACATTGCTGATTTGACTGGCTGCCAGAGATTGCACACTAGAATAACAAACAGATCACGTCCTCTTGTCCTTCACTTCAGTAATGCTTTAAAAGTCTGTGCACAGACAGACCTAGTTAGATTTGCTGAATAAGAAAAATAAGAATTTCAAAATCGCTGGGTTTTGTAACACTATGCAGTGCTGTATGCTACAGCTTTTGCTGGAATGTGTTATTAATAATGGTCCTTTGTTTAGATTAGAAATATGCAGAGGAAATGGGTTCTTCAGATCAGTGAGAAAATGAGTTTCAAACACAGGTTTAAGCAAATATAGCCAAACAGTACATTATTCCCAGTGACAATTTAAAACTTCCATGTTTCACTCCTAGATCTTTAGAAAGTATGAATCAAAAAACCCATCTCACCTTAACTGTTCCTCTGAACAACCTTGCTTGTATCTCTTAGGGTAGAATCTCTCCAAAACTTGCTTTAGTGTTTGGTTGGACTTAGACTGGGAAGTGACTTGCCCTGCTGGAGTTGAGAAAGGCCGTCCAAAATCTCCAATCTCTACCTAAGGGGAAGTCCATGAAGAAAGTTTTTTGTTACTCCAGAGTAAATTTCTAGCTGGATATTATGAACTATCTTCTGATCTGTTTTACCAAGTACAAAGGAAAACAAAATTGTCAAATAATGTATACTTTTCACTGATAAAAAAGTCACACTAGTGATTTTCTTTTTCTTATTTTCTATCTACCATGGAAAAAAGTTAAATATCAAGCACAAATTGTAGACATTAATAATATTACTTCTGCTCCTGGATTGCTAAATCTCCAGCTGACAAAAATCAGTTTACATTTATTGAGTAACAACATCAAAAATAACTTTCTCAAAACGCTTCATTTGAGCTTTTAAAATTTTAAAAATAAAACATCATGTCTAGTAAAGAGGTCTTAGACTTTCACTGAAGAGCTGTTACTTTGGAGAATTAATTTTCAGAAATCATGGAAGGAATAGTGAATGAAGAAATGGTATATGATTACATGATATTTAATGCCAGAGGGCCTGTCTGTGTAAGAGGGAAAGCACATTTTAGCCATACTGGTGCCAGCAGCAGCGAATGCTGTAAAGCATTTCCACTCCAGTCCAGAATTGCCTTACACAAAGATTCCAGCCCAGTCTGTTTCCTGCAGACTCATATGTAAGAAGTGGAGGTCAACTGAGTGTCAAGCAATCATGGATCAGTTTGTTTAAGATTTTCTCCTGAAAACCTGCTGTGTGAGTTATTCATGCATAAAGATTACCTGAGCTAAAAGGGCTGTCAATTCCATCGCTAATTCTTTGTTTACAGGGAAAAGTCCATTGACTATTTGATCATTTGTTTGATACACTAGCAGCAGCTTCTCTCTGTCTGTCTCCCCATGAACTTGAACTGAAAAATAAAGCCTACAGAAAAGACAGAAAGTTATTAAATAAAGAAGATATAGAAATGCATTAGCCCTGAGGATTAGCAGTATCTCTGAATGTGACAAGTTTATTTCAGCATCAGAACACATTAGCAGAGTAACACTTGTACTTGAACCGGTGGGTAAATATTTAATGTCAGTCTTTTGACTTCAGTGGGGTTTTTTTTACAGCCCTGCTCACCTCTTAAGAACTAAAAAAAGGTAACTATGTTTAAAAAAAATTCTTCAGTTACACCCATTTATTATTTTTATTGCAAGCTTCAAGTCAGCCAGTGTTTCTCAGATGAAGAAACTGCAGAAACTGAAAACCAAATCTTGGTACAAAACAGAGATATTATACTTGCTAAACAAACCTGTTTTTGTAAGTAAGGCGGACAGTCCTTGTGCCTTCACATTTCCCAGGGTGTTGTTCTTTGGAGGCTTGCTCCCATTTTGAAATAATGTCACAGATCTAGAAGGAAAGCAATACAGAACTGATTTGGCATGTCTTCCTGTTTCAAAACACCTCTGAATAGAAACTGTCAACTTATTTTAATGTCCTCTACCTATAGCCTA
Organism: Pseudopodoces humilis; assembly: GCF_049639895.1. Lineage (NCBI taxonomy): Eukaryota > Metazoa > Chordata > Aves > Passeriformes > Paridae > Pseudopodoces > Pseudopodoces humilis. Next base: position 25,008,393 of record NC_142202.1, on the reverse strand, counting down.
TTAGAAACATACAAAGCTTGAATTTTTAAACTCACTGAAGTGTAACTTTACTTGCATTTCTTAGTCAAAGTGTTTAATAATTAACATTTTTGGTTTTTGTTTATCCTGCAACACATGCAGTATCTTTGGAAACAAGCCATAACATGGAAAGGCTAGGTACTTGATTTAGCAGCTGCCAATGAACAAATAATAATACAAAGTGAATTGTTACATAATTAATCAAATGCCTTTGCTCTCTGCCTTCTCCTTCTGCTGCATGCCTAAGTTTTTCAGGTCTTCTCTAGTAACTGCTATAAAGTTGGCATGAAGTTTGCTATAAAATGCACCAAAAGTGGTTCAGAAAGAAAAGCTGGGTAGGTGGGAAGATGGGGAGGATGTGGAACAGAGATCTTAGGAGCCCGGCTGAGCTTCATGTCACCATTCCTTATAGAAGTTCCTTCCTGGAAGCAGTAATATAAGTAGGTTCTAAAGTTACAATTACCTAGAAAATAAGTACGTCTTTTATAAGTTTTGCTTTCCATATGGTCATTTTTCTAATCATGGTGACACCGCTTGTTTATCCAGGTTGTACCACACCTTGTGACTCAAAAGTGCAGCTGTGAACATTGGCCAAAGGGTGCAGAAAGCTACTTGGTAGAAGTACAAGAAATTAATTATTCATTAGTTGCTAAAAGACTTGGAAAGTATCTAATATTTTACTAAAGCACAGATTATATTGCGTATTGTCACTCTTTACTGCTAAGAATTTAATTAATAGAGGGAGCTAAAATTTAGAATTCAGGACAATGGCAAGCCAAAAATTGTAAATTTCTTAAACTGAGGCCTAAAACTATTCTGTATTAAAGAAGGAACCATTTCTTATTTTAATTTCCCAGGATCTCCACCCCAGTATCAATGACTTCTTGGACCTCCCATGGTCATCTTCTGGAGCTATATCAGAAATGTTGACTGAAATCTCTAAGTCCATGTTTGACTGTAATTGCTCTTTAGTTTTAAAGAACTGTAACAGCTTACTTTTTGTTTTTTAACAAAGCTGTTACTTCTTTGAATAATATGGGTCTCTTGGAGAAAGTTATTAACTATAGTTCACTGAATGAATTTCAGCAACTGAAAAAGTGATTTTTTAAATAAAAAAATCTTTCTTTTCACATTAAGAAAAAAAGACAGTTTTCAGCCTGAAAAATGTTTTCCTTTATATTGTCTGAAGAAAGCTCTGTCAAATGAAGATACTTTGGTTATTTATATGCACAGCTTCTTAAAGGCTTTTGTTTACCTTGATGTTTCCTTGAAGACAGTGCTCTATATCCTTGCCAGAGGGATCATCAGAAAACAGTGCAAATCCTGACTGAGCTGGTTTCCTCATCCCTGTATCTTGGTTCAGAGTGTTCAGAAATTCCTCTACTGTGGTAGAAGCATCAAACCCAACGACCTAAAAAAGCAGCCAAAATGTATTTTGCTATCAAACTCATTCCTGTTCCCCCCCTAAATCTATTATTTTGAAATATAATATCTCTAGAATAACAGTGGGACTGTAAGACCTATTCCATCCATTATTGTCACTGGAAATTAAAAATTGCCGCAAAAGGGCCTAGAAAAGATTTCCTCATGGGAAATCAGTTTAGTGGAATTGGTTTCCTTGCACTTGCTACACTTGGAATTCCATGACAGAATTTATATGACAAATAGTCTGGTATCTGAGTTTTCTGTGACAAATACCACTTGAAAAATTAAGATGATATTTTCCTGCACCTTCCAATATAGTGGAGAAGCAAATGAGATTAATTAATCATTTTTCATCATGTGCATCTTTGGAGAGATATCAGGTGGCAGATCTACACTGGTGGATTCAAAATATTTCATGAATGTTGCTTTGTCACTATAACACAGGTCAGTAATATACAGAACCTTCTAATTTTACTTCCCCAAATATGAACTTCTGTCTGCTGTGACTGGTATTGAAGCATTTGAACAAGAGATGGCAAATGGCTTCTTTACAGACACCAGTGGCTGACATTCACTTAAATCTGTGTTGAGGGTGTTTTCCTGTATTTGATATGCTGAAAATGTTTTGGTAAAAAATATCTTGAAAATGGATCATGAACTTTTGTTTGAACTTCTCAGTGGCTGGCATTAAATTAAAAATCTGGTGAATGTTCAGAGATTAATACAAGATTTTTAAATACCACTATAATTATTATTCAAATATTATCAAATAATGGAGCTGATCCCATTGAAGTAATTTATTAGAATTTTCTTAGCTCTTGGAACTATACCATTTTGGGCAGTAAATAACTATTGAGCAGTTCCTCCTTGTCTTCTCCACACTTCAATTTTGAAACCCTTTAGGACTATTTAAAGGATATTGTTTTTTTCCTGTTTTACAAGACAAGCAGTAAGCAATTAAGAAACTTAGAGGTGAAAATACGCAGAGTTCTTCTGTAACCTGAAAAGAAAAATTTATTTGATATAGCCTTGATCTCATATAAAAAGTTGCTTTCTATCTAGGAATACTATGAATTGTTAAAACTCTTCTCAGCCACCTCTCACAGCTGGAAACACAAACCAGGATGTGAAGCAGCATGCTTGGAAGCTCATGGACTGTTTCCTCCAGGCTTTGACTAATGACATCCCCAAAGAGTTAAGAACAGAGCCATGTTAGTTCTGTAACAAATATGGTTATCCTTCATGACTGATAATGGGAGTTACAGCTGTGCTTCCAGGCCTTCACTGAGATATTTAATTTCTAAAATGTCTGATGAAAGGAAGTGGAATTTAATGCCTTTCCTTTTCCTTCAGTCTAATTCATTCATCTCCTGGTCAGGTTAAATAAGAAACAGTTTTGGCAGTTCTCACTCTTACAAGGTCTTACTTTTTTCTTTAAGGTTTTTCCCCAAACTGTTACTTTTACTTGATCAAATAAGATCATGAGTACTTTGTGTCTGCCATTGCTGGCACTGGCACAGGATGAAACTTGAGGCATGTTTACCTTACTGTTCTCTTTTTGATGTACTACTTCATGTATATGCTGACAGCAGGGGGTCGGGAGAGCTCAGATTTCGTGGCCTGCATAACATTACCTGATATATGCCATTCATGAAATGAACTGGAATACTGAAGGGCAGGGAGTGATGGTAGGGATTTCTCAGGAGAGTGGAAAGGATTTCCATTCTGGAAGGTCTGGCTTCTCGGTCTCCGTTCTGCTGGGTACGTTCTACACAGCGCTGGCAATATATAGCGTATTTCCCAAATTCAGTTCTATGGCAAAAAGAGAAATAAGGCAATTCCTGGGGACTGACTGAAAGGATAGTGAACTGTGAGTGAATATTTCTGGAGAAGCCTGATGGGAGGAGCACTCAGATTTCACTCTCTGAGATTTCCAACACATTTTTTTGTATGTGGAATTAGAGCATTAGTCCACTGAGACCAGCAGTATTTTGGTTTTCACGGTTTTGCAACACACAGTCAGAGTATGCTCTTCAAAATAATTTTTTTTAAAAACATAACTTTCCCAAGTGATGCACAGAAGTAACATGTACTGGATTTTTGTAGCAATTCTACTCAGATTCATTTTAAAATACACATCAAATGATCTGATATATTACAGGAAAGATTGAAAACAAGGTACTTCAGAAAGACCAGTTGACTAGCTGGGTATTAATATTCAGGCACACCTGGAATCTGCATTCTTCTTTAAGTGAAGTTTAAGAAGCCAAAGGAATGGGTGCTGGGGCAGAAAGAGTCCAACGCAGAGGGCCAAGAGCTGCAAGCCCTGAACAAAAGGAATACATTCACTGTTTTAAACATCTTACAACATAAAATTTCCTGATGTGGCTGCTGGCCAGCAGTGCAGCTTACTGTGTCAAGTTGAAACTGCTGAAATAGGAATGAAAAAAACAGAACACAGAGAAAAAGCTGAGTAAATAAGCATATTACCTCACTGAAAGGCCCAATACTCTCTATTTACATGTTTACACCAAGTTTCTTTTGGGGCTGGAAATGGGAAAGCAGCTGAGTTTGTGTAAAAAACAGTTAATACAAAGGGAAACACTAAGGCTGCAAGGCTAAGCACTATGAAATGTGGAGAAGCCTGTACAATTTTAATTCAGCTCTCCTGTTACACGTTATGCAGCAACACATAAGACATTTTTTCTCCCACCAAATTGAGAGTACCTATTGAAAAAAACAATTATTCAGTATTTTGGTATATTGTTGTTGCTCAGTATGTATCCATCAGTTTCACTTAATACAGAGTGCACTCAAGTACCCTGATATACACTTACTAACTTGCAACTACTTTTCTCACAATCAATGCTTCACACAATCAATGCTTCACACTGAGATTTAAAAAACAGTGCTTCTCTATCTTGATTTAGCTGATTTTCCTGGTATTAAATAGAAATTTGACAGCACTGGGACAGATATTCCCTTTCATCAAATATTGATACTTTGATGGAGGATAGCACTGGCTCTGTTGAAGGCATACACTGGTGTAGAAGCAAGTGAGGAAACTAAAGCAGGAATTTAGGACTTAAAAAACTTGGTGTAAGGCTGAAAACATTTTACTGCATGTATTAACTCTTAGAAGTCATTCCAGGGATTAGGACAACAACAATTTATTTATCTACATCGGAGGGAAGGCCTTACCAGTGGTAAGAAGAGTACCAAAGAAGGATTATAGTAAGTTTAACTTCCATCAGCCGCAGGTAGCTTCAGTGTGTGTGCTAACTGACATTAATTTACCATGCCTGTTATAAAAGCTTTGTGAATGTTTTAGCAATGCACACATCAAATCACAGAATGGAAGGAACCTTAAAGATTATCTAGCTCTAACCCCCTGCATGGACAGGGGTGCCTTCCGCTTGACCAGGTTGCTCCAAGCTCAGTTCAACCTGGCCTTGAACACTTCCAGGGATGGGGCACCCATGGCTTCTTTGGGCAACCTGTTCCACTGCCTGTCCACACATCAGCCTTCCCGCAGATACAGGCTGTTTCTAGGCCATAGGTATGGCTCCTGGTCATGTTCTACTTTCTGTGGCAAGAGAAAAACATGTCTATTACAGGAGCCCTGATATGGTAACTTCCTGTCTCATGTTCTGATCCATCTCCTAGTTCTGTAGGCATTGCTCTATCACAAGTGTAATGTTTCAGTTCTGTTAATTCTATGCAAGCTTGAAGTACTGGCTTTCCTTTCAATTCCAGTTCATTTCCTATCTGGATAGCAGTGAGTAGCTGGCAGTGGACAAAGGGAAGAATTTCAAGTATGTATTAATAATGTAGCTTGTAGGGTGAATGCTGAACAGCATGACACATGAGGGGACATTTATCAGAAGCCCTGAGCCTTAGCTGAGATTCCACAACATGGCACCACAGCTTCATACTCATGCTACTGAGTCATTTGCCATGTGACTTAGACCACCAAGCTTCCTGAAGCAGCACCTCTCTTAGGAAAGAAGCAGTAAAAAGTATTATGTTTCATACATTCTTACTTAGCGCTTGACTTGAAGACATCCCATTTTATGTCCACCCTTTACAAACAGCATGGGCAGAGATATACTCTACCACCACATACACATACTTTGTTAGAGGATAGCATCAGCTCTGTTTCAGGAAAACACGGCAGCAGTGAATTAGATCTTAACTCAGCAGATGCTGCAGAAAAGCAGAGCCTCTTTACCACCTGAAACACGCTGTGTAGTTCCTTCATTGCTGCCAAAATCAGTATCATTAAAATAAATACTGGGTTACCTGTATTGGTCCTGCCTGGTTTTGTGGGTGTCGACGTCTGGTCTGTTTAATAAGTTGGCAACAGATCTCATTTTGAAGTTCAGGATGTGTGAGGCAGATCTGCAAAGCACTTTGGGCCAAAGATACATGGTAATCAATGGCAGGAGAGTCAACTGCAGCATTTATAAACAACTGGCAGGTCTAGATATAAAATAATAAACAAGTGAGTTTACATACAAGAGAGCTTCAACAAATCTTTAAGATGTTCTGTGTATCAAAAGTGTACTTTAACTGAAATCACAATTAGTAAGTTTACCGGTAGAACCCTGCTGGTTCTTCAAAATTGGGTGAAAAGGGGCCAGAATGGATGAAAATCTATACAGAGAGACTTGAGACAAAATACCTCTTACAACCCATGCTTTTTTTTAATGGAGTGAACTGTAACAGGAGTTGGGAACAATTGTGATGGTAGGCAAGTTTAAGGACATGCTGAACACAGCTCACCCCTCTACAGGACTTGGAAATTCAATGTCTACAGCTCTCAGTGCCAAACAATATAAAATGCTTCTGCAAGTAGTGAGCGCAACACGGCAACATATACACAGATAAAAAATCCCTACCTCAGAGCCACTGATTTACATCTTGGCTTTCCATGGTATTTTTACTGTAGGTTAAGTGTGACCTTTCCTATACTCAGTACTGTCTCAGGAAAGCCAGATGTTAAGCGTTTGTTATGCTGTGTTAGAAGAAAGCACATGTATCACTCATTGCATTTACTGTATACAACAGTTGAATTTTTAAGGGATGTAAGCAAAAATAAAAGAACTGGATGGAAGCCAAATCCATTTCTGGTCTATTTTTATCATAAATAGGCTAACTGAAACATGACTTTATCTATTTCTAAATAAATGCCCTACCTGACTTCTAAGCTGATTTATACAAGGTTTCAATAAAGGTCATAAAAGTAATCTCTTATCTATTTACTTTTAGGCAAGTGTCTGTGATTTGAATTAGGTCTGAAAAGTGAATTCCAAGTAGATGTAAATTTGTTTGTATCAAAGAAGTACATTTCCTTGTAAATTTTCATGCTGCAGGATTGCAGAAAATAATATGGATGAATTTCTTTGAAGTGCTTCACACATTCCAGAGAAACAAGCTGGAAAGTTTGCCTAAAAGTGGCCATGACTGAATATACAGTGCTTGTCTTGAATTCCTCTCTAGATCTGAACCATAACATCAAAATTCTCCAGATAGTTGATGCTTCAGGGCATTTTTTCTTTAGACTTGTGTAAGTTTTGTGGAGGAAGTTCATTTATCCAACCTCCACGCCTTCCAACTTGTAATTTATTTCACAATGTACAAAGGAACAGAAAAAAACAATTTTGTCTCTGAAATAGACTTTACAGCCTGGAAGCAGGTTAATGGCATTGCAGCATATTCTCTCTCATAGGCACCAACCTACCTGGCCTTCAACTGGGAAAGCTGTAAGGCAGACAGTTTCCCAAGAGCCTAGCTGTGGCTCAGTGGTTATGGACCAGTACATGTCTCCTAATCATAAAGCATTTCTACTACACTGGGACGTGTGTGTATATATATATGTGTGTGTGTGTTTATTTTTAAAGATCTATGAGAATCTTTAGAAGTGGACTCAAAGAACTCTTGTCAAATACTTCTAATAATTTTGCTCTGGAATATTTTCTTTATTTATATTACTGAATAATTGGTCTTTTAAGAATAGCTACTTCATATGAAAATATTTTCTTTTTATTAAAAAGCGCAGTACAATCCCTGCTATCTCAGTTTCAAATAATCCATGATTTGCCAAACTTAACATTTATTTTCTTTTTCTTCTGATTTTTAAAGTATCTCCAAGATGATTTAAATCTATCTAAAACAAAACTTTTGCCTACAATTTTTTTCCTGAATCTAATTGAAAAAATAATAGTTCAGATACAGTTTTTTGAATGCAGAGATCTGTCCATGCTGTTAGATTCTTTGGAGCTATGAACTTCAAGGTAAAATTATTATCACTCCTGATGGCCATGGATTTTTCTGCTAACTTGTACTTTATCAATAACTTATCAAATATGTAGGAATACCAAAAGTGAAAGCCTAAACTGCTCCCTCACAACTAAAGGTAATTTTTATTTGGAAGTTATAGTCTTTGGTGAGGTAATATGGGCACATTTTGCTGCTATCCATTACTTACCTCCACTAAAGATAAAAATGAACTTCTGTTTTCTTTTTCATATCTGTTGAAAATCTCTAGTAAGCCAACTATCAGCCATTCTTTAGCTAAGAGTTAAAATAGTCAGTTAATAAAAAAGGCTTCTGCTATGGTTTTACCTTAAATAATTTAATCGCTTCAGTTTGCAAGGCTTCTGATGGCAATGTTGTAAGAGGGGAGGTAATTCCTTCTTTGCTATGGCAAAAGGTAGGATGTCTCCAAATTTGAGAAGCTAAACAGATACACACATTTTGCAATTAGTTCAGTTCATAAGTACATTTACTAAATAAGCATTGGAAGATCAGTATGTGTAAATGAAAACAAACTCACTGGCATCACCTTCCACATTTAATAATTTGCAAAGAAGTTGTTCAAACTCAGATCCAACATTTACACTGGTACTTCCAGCTGCAACTGTCAGATGATAAAGCCATGTGTCCTAAAACAGAAAAAAATAGCAGCTCACTCTTTCCATGTTGAAGGGAGCTGCTTCATCAGGATTTTGCTCTCAACTTGAAATCCATGCACTCCTTTTGAAGCCCAAAGGAGTCTGTCTTTGGTTGAATAAACACATATTCATAGTCTTTATGTTACAAATATTAAGCAAGGATCTTCAAAAGTTTATACCCTCAGAAATCATGTCTAATTATCAGAGCATTCTTCCTTTCCTCTTCCAAAAGCTTACATAAGTAATTTTTTTCACTGCCAAATCCTGCTAACCTGGGGATAAGGCCAGAAAGCAAAACGTGGTCTACAAGATTACTTCAGAACAATGACGCAACAATAATAAAAATGTTTTTAACCCTACCTCTCTCATTGCTCCTTTACTACAGTAGGGCAAGTCTGTGCTATATTAGTCTTGTCAGTGAAAACGGATACCAGTACCCTGTAATCTCTAAGATACAGCTCTGTCTACAAGTTACTGTTTGTAAACAAAATTCTCATTCCAGCATATACCATATTCTGCACCATCTACTTATGTAGGCAAGCCTGCATATTTTTGTCTGTTTTAACAAGGATTACCTACACTAGCATTGATTTGCAGACAAACTCTGATTGATGTTAATAAAGCAGAACCTTCTCCTTATTATATCAAAATACAACCCAGGTGACACACACAGTGTGATATGAATATTTCTTAATAAGAAATATTCATATCACAGCACCATACTCATAGGTGTGCTACTGAAACTCAATAAAGATATCCATTTATTACCTTCTCGTGTTTGGATCCTATAAGAAGGTAAGTGGGTCCTTGGTCTTTGGGGTGGATAACAACAGTGTAATGGGTTGATAATAAACTGCGACCACTGGCTTCATAATCTTCATCAGAATCACAGGATCTATCAACTTCGTCAACCTTTGCCTCAAAAATCTTTATTTGACCAAGAGGAAACTAAAAGTATATATAAAAATTGGTGAGAGAGGTAATGTTTGTTTCAGTGCCCACGATTTTGTATTATATATTATTTTATTTATTATTATACACTTTTCCTTATTCTGCAAATAGAAATTAAAACATGAACTACCATCCTTACATATTTGAATTTACTCATTTTCAGTCCTGCCAAGGAACGTCAGATAAGCCAGATGTTGTAGAGAGCAAAATGATAGAGAATTATATGTGCCAAAGTCTGAAAATGAAGTTTTCAAAAATTCTTTTTCAGGTCTGCCTCTATAGAGCTAATGCAATAAATGTATGTTAGGGTGAGAGAAGTCATTCTTCAGTGTTCCCAAACCTGGTTCCAAGCAGAAATTTCCTGCGTCAAGCCTAGAACCTGAATTAGGATCTTGCTGTTTTAGAGGAGAGGAATGTATTGTTGATGCATGTGATTTGTTCATACTCTAAATTTGAAAGGTAATTTTTTTGTGTGATAGACCTTCTAGTTAGTTTCTTTTGCCAGTCTGAGAGATCAAAGAGCTTCAGTGTTGAGATGTTTATGTGGTTAATTCATTTATCAGGAAATATTTTATCTAAAAAAGCCATTCAAGAGGAAATTTTCACAGAAGTAATTATTTCATAGCTCTTATCAACAGGAGGCCTCAACAAACATAAATACAACATGAAACCTCTTCACAACTGGGTGACAGGACTGAGAGAGGCTGACTGGATACTCTACACAAAACTCTCTCCCACAGCACCACTGGTAAGGATTAAAAAATGATGTGGTGATTTGTATTTTCTGTAGTGCTTCTGAAGCATTCAACTTTTTGAGTAAGATTCTGAGAATCAAAAGATGTCATTTAACATATAAGTAGTCAAGATTGATTTATTCACCAAGTTTAACTAAAACACAATTGGCTGACTTTTTAGTTTGAATTCCATTCTGAAAGGTCAATCAAATGGTCTCCATTATTGTATCAGCCACTTCAGATCGTGTAATTTATTTCTGCACAGACACAGTCAGCTACAGAAAACATGATTTTAATTAGCATATTGCTGAACATTAGAAATAAAGTAGCTTTGGAAAACTTTTCATACATATTCTGCTTACAAAAGCTGAATTCTCATTCTGTTCCAAGTTAGCAAATTAGTTTCAATTTTATTTTAAAAGGGCAGCTAAACTTCTTCCAGATGAGGGAAATATTCACAAGAATCCAGCAAAATTCTTAACTGAAGAGCGTGCTAAAATGCCAAAGTCTTCAGTGGTAATAAAGGTATAAATTAAGATATGTTAAACATAGAGATTTTTCCCTAGGAGAAATTTTAATTTAATTTTAATGTCTCTGTAGGATGAGCTTAATACTCTAACAAGTTGATTCCCAAGCCCTGTTTTACATTGTTTTAAAGAGCAATTAACATAAAATGTTTTGATGGATGGTTACTGCTATCTTGTTCATATAGCTGTAGAAATGGAGTTTTGTTGAGGTTTAAAATGGTGATAAAAGGATGACAAAGGGAATAACTGGCTCTCTACAAAAGCTACGAATTACTGGCTCCAGTGTGATTATCTTCTTAAAAGAGAAGTACAAATATGAGAATTTCTACAGATTTTTAAAATAATGGCTCAGTGGACTGTACAAAATCCTGTTTCTGACCTGCCTTCATTAAAAAGATGTTTCTTGATACAAAACACAATGCCTTGGGAGCAAAGGGACAAGCGAAAGTCATGTCTAGGAAGTGTCCTAGCTCTTGCAGCACTATGGATGTACAGTGACATACCAAAGACCAGGATTTGGAAGTCAACTGGGACAGAAAGAACATTTAAATTCTTGAAACTTGCAGTCACTGCCCACTGCAAGAGACATAAGAAAGGGTCTGCTTCCAGAACTACATGATGGCTGGGTCTTTTCTGATGCCTGTCAGATAGGGACACCTGAACTCCAGGCAAACCAGTGTCCACCTTCAGGTATGGATAACATCCATAGTATGTATCACATCCCGTAGAAGGAGACCTATGGGTGTGATCTGGATTGCTGGCTATTACAATCTTCCAAGTTTACAATCTGTGTAATACCAAGGCAAACTGTACCTTAATAAAGCTGTAGGTTATTGTTTAAAGTATACATTTTCTGAAGAAACAAGAAAGGGACCTACCTTGTCTTCTTGATTTCGGAAATAATACAGAATTTTTCCAACTAGGGTACACCAAACCCTTTTGGAATATCCGTGTTTCACCTGTAATTACAGAACATCAGTAATAATCACAGACAGAGAAATACTGACTATTTTCACCATCTCTGAACTTTGGTGATATTGGGAATGCATGTCTTAGTTCAAATTCCTGTCCACATTACTAGAAATAAAATTAAAACTGCGTAACTCTATTAAGGGCATAAGAATTACAGCATTAGATGAGATCCTCATCTAAAGCACAGTAAGGCCAGTGTTGGCCTAAACAGTGTTGGAATAAAGCAGACTGGGGGAAGAAGTGTTCTCTTACCTTTGTTAGTAATCCTTTCATGGTTGGCTTGATTTCAGACTGTACGAAGAGTGGGCTGGCAGCCTGTATTTTAAGAACATTCTGCAGTACTTTGATCCATTCCTCTAAGATGTTGGGGGAATCTGCAGTCAGGTAGTATGTTCGTTTCTCTGTGGTCAGCTGTGTAGTAACAAAGAGTCTTGAGCTTCAAGAACTCGACATATTTGACCCCACAGTGTAGGATTTGTAACATACACCACCCGATGTAGCTTCACAACTTCAGGAAGTTTATCTTCCCCAAAGTACTTTTTAGTAATCAAACATTCCATGATCAGACAGAGAGACTTTATAAATCTTTATCTGGAAATTTCCAGGATGGCAAGTTGAGAAAACTCAATTCTCCTTTCAGAAAAATGAATTATCTCTACCCCAATGGCTGACCCCACAACTGCTCTCTTTATTTCTATCCCATATGTGATGATCTAAACTTTGTGGCAAGTTAGGCTTCTTTATATTTTCTGTCGCTGAAACAATTCTTTGGTTTCAAATAAAAGGCACTGATTATTTAATTTCAAGTCTACACTTGGACTTCCAGTGCCACAGGGACTGGAACAAGAGGTTGGCTTTGATGATGGAAGGAATGCTGAAACAGCAAGAGAGGAGAAAAGCAGGCACCTGAATTGTTTGTTTTCCATCACCCCTTTCAATGTGGCTGGATGCATTTAGCTCAATTTGACCTTGAGGCTTTCGAATAACATCACTCTGTATGGAAAGAATGGAGAACGAGTATTTTAAATCTACCAACGAATAGCAATAAATTAATATAGGACTAATTTAAACATTAATCTTGATAAATACTTTCTAGTTAGACATTGTGTACCTTATATACCTCTTGAGGAAGTGAGATTTTTATGGCAAGGAATCACTCTCTAACAGCTCAGAAACCAGAAGTGCAATTTTTTCCTTCTAGCAGCCTTAGATTATCAGTAAACAATCTAATACAAAACAACAGGCAAGTTACATGTACTTACTGGAGATTTGTAATATAGCAATTCACCTCCTTTAAGCACAAACCACCGTCGTTTCCAGGTCTTTACTTTACCACCCATTTTTAACAGATATCCAGATTTTTCCAAAGGTTCCTGGTTGTTTAGAAGTTAGACAAAAAGTGGTTAGATACACATATATACCTATGCCCCTCAGAAATATGCCTAAGTAGACACACAGAGATATGTTACTGACTTAAAAGCATGCTAAATAATAATTACAGTATTTGATGAGACTTTTAATCCAAGGATAATGTTTTTACAAGCATCAATTAAGACAAATGTCATGCACATGGGATAACTAATGAATATCCCTACTTACTGTTATAGCACATGAAGGAGAGTAAATGCCCCAAACTATTCAAAAGAATGAAGAATATTATGGTTTCTGGTTTTACTTTCTAGTTGTTTTTACTAAACAAAGAACAAGATGAATCAAAGATAAATTTATTCTTTTTTCCCTAGTCCAGGTCCTAACCTGAAAACCATATATGAAGACTAATTCTGAGCTCCTCACAGACAAACCTCTAGTATGTACATCTGCAGAACAGAGTTCACAGTTTTGCTCTGTGAAGAAAGCTTAAAATAATCTTCATCAGCAGGTAGTCAATCCACTTGTATGTTAAGACACCAATTACTAACACAAACCATTAAAAAGCTCCTGGAGGATGACCAATACCTCATAATGCTTTGGTTTCTTTGGCCTGTCTTCACATATTACTCTACCTAGGATTTCTCTGATGTTTTCCCTGTATGAGGAAAGGATAGAAACTTATTACTGCACACAGATTTCCACCGATGACTTCAGCTCCTTCTTGGAATACCCTTCTATTTACCTGACTATTCAAATAATCATTTTAAACTGTTTTGAGTATTTCATATGCAATCTGATGCCAGACCTGGTTCCAAGAAAGGAAATCTCAAATACTTTGAATTGTATTCTGGCGTTGTTGACCTATTTTTCATTCTTTATATAGGAAAGCTTAGAATTATCTTCTCCTTTCCTTCACTAATTACAGTCTTATTTGGCTAACACTGTTGGTGTATTTTGCTGTTTGTACTCATCAGGCAGTCTGTGAGCCAGCAAGACTAAATGAAAAGGTTTGGTAGCAGCCTTTGAACATAAATATACACACAGTACCTCAGGTGCATTTCTTCACAGAACTTCAGTACTCACATTTTTTCCATTATCACTAGATGAGGATGAGGTCTTAAGAAGTTTCTGCTCTGGCTCTGAATAGTCTGTATCTACTGAATATGCATCTGGAGGAATAGCATAGTCACTTTCTGAGGTCACAGAGGACAGAGATGCACCTGTGGTAAAAGAGAGTTCTTTACATATTTTTTTTATTACATTAGAAACAACTGAGATCAGAATAGCCATACAAAAAGAATGTCTGAATAGAACCTGGAGGCAAACATAAATATCAGCATAAATCCATCAGGAACCAAGGATTTTTTAAAGTATCAGCACCCTGAACTATTAGCACGGTGCTAAATATCATTTTATTCATAATTAAACAGTTAAAGTCCCTTGTAAATGGACAAACAAAAAAAGTCTTCTGTATATTATCACTTTCTGTTACATTACCACAGCTTCTTTAAAGAGGGAGTTAGTTCCATGAATCATACTCATTGTTTAGAAAAAAACCCAGGATCTTTAATTAAACTAAGCAACCTTCCCCCTGCACTTTCTCTCACTCACTATAGCATCTGGATTTCTCAGGCAACTGCTTGCATACTAAGAAGTCACACTCAACATCTGCTTTGTGTTGAAGCTGTAGGTGACTGTGTTTCACAATTAGTAAGAATTTGTATACCAAGGTTTTCTAAAGGTTAGATTTTCATATTTCATGGGGGGTTTAGAGTTCATTAGCTTTAATCCTGTAAAAAATGCACCCTACTTTCAATTCTAGTCAATCAGTAATAAAAATTCAAACTCTTCCCTCATTCATTATAGAAATATTTTCATGCATGTAAACGTGTTCTTTTTAAGGACTAGTGTTCCACTCTGCAAGGTTATACTCTCCAAAACTGAAATTAAAAGGCCTTTTTTCGTTTGTTTCAATAATTTCCCAACTCATTTGCCAATTTTGTTCTTAAAAAAGGCATTTCTCATTTATTGCTTTGGTAAGCCATCAAGACTTTCAGTCTCATGGTGGATCTTTCTTAGTAAATTGCAGCAAGCCAATCATGCTTTTGGTGAAATGTGTGACTGCCTAGATTTTTAAAGAATGTGATCTCAACAAAGACACGTACATATGTGTTTTGTGGTTAAGAAAGGTTTCCACACATGAAACAATACAAGGACTATTTTATGGCAAGGAAGCATGAACAAAAGGAATGTTAACTGTGATTTTTACATGTATAATTAAGACTACCAAATAATTTTACTTAGCATTTCTAAAGCCATATGTAATGAGGGATCTTAATACTTGGCATCACTGGGATCTTATTCTCCCTTGGTTTACACAGTGAAGAAATACTCACAGAGATGTAACACTGATAGTGTCACCTAATGAGGGAGGACTGTATCTTTCAATATTATGAAGCATATTATTTCCATTTTGCAGATGGAAAACACAGTCAACTACAAGTGTGGGATTTGTCTTCCACAAAACACAGGACATTACCAGATTTAGGTGTTCTAACTAAATCTTTGCACGGGACCTTAAGACAATCAACGTAAAAATAAAAGAAGTCTTTTATTGCATGAGGTAAACAGAACCAAATAATTTATTGATGGAACTTTTCCACCTGCTTTCTGATCAAATGAAATTGTTTTATAAACTTGAATATATGTGTGTTTGGTTTCTCATGGCAATTTTTTTTTCTATGTAATTTTTATTTTTCTATAGTTAGAAGTCACAGGAAGTCCTTGGCATGACAGAGCATACAGAGCTTCTTGCTTTAAATGTACAAGCCACTTTCCCCCCGTGTAAACAGCCAGCTACAAGATTAATGCCTTAAAAAGATACCTATAATAACAGCAATTAAAAAAAAGCCATCTATAACAGTCCTTTCTCCTGACTGAGTAATGGATCTGGGCTTTGAGAGCCTACATTTTAGATGTCCACACTGTTTAAGGAAGAAATCAAATCCCAAGAAAATCACGTAAACTGCCTTGTTCTCCAAAGCTCCCAGAAGTTACTTGTTCTTACAGTTTTGCCTACCTCGTTTCATAGCCCGAGGACTCCCTGGACCAATTCTGCTTCGAGAATCAGACTCAGAAGTCCGAGAGCTGGACCGAGAGCTGTCTTCTTCCTCAGATCCTGACGACTCATCTAGAAATGGGCTGCTGCTTATTTGAGTTGCTTTCTGCAGAAATTAACACAACACCCTTTGATACATGCATAAAGAGTATCAGTCATTTCCTCCATACTGTGGCAGGGCTCTGCTGGCTTCATAATACTCAAAGCTGTTCTTGCCTGGGTTGTGAGTTTTGGCACACAAATATTAACATGAAACTGAATTCCCTCTGCCCTCTGTGTACTCAACCACACCCATACTTTAAAACAGAAACCTGAGATTGCTCAAGGCATGGGTCTTTCCAAATCATAAAAGGCTGCCAGAAAACAAACAATGCTGTGATTACTGACTGCTGGCTGTGTGACTAGAAACAGCTCTGGCACTGACACAAAGACATTTCTACACATACACACACTTTTAATTATGACATTGAACACCATGTGGTTCTGTTTAATAATTAACAAGCCTTTGGGAAAAAATCAGCAAGGAACCTAAGAAGAATTGACCTAGGCCACTAACATTTTATAGGCAGCATTTTTTTTTTCCCCAGCTATTTGACATTTCTATTACTTCTGGGGGTCTTTGATCTCTGTACATCAACTTAAAACATACTTGTTATGGTAGTATCAAATGTAAAATAGCAAGTTCCTGGATGTAACCAACCCTAGTGATATTTAAAAATTTTCTTTTAACAGTCATACAGTTACCCCTTTCAAAGTGGTGTAGACAGGAGTGGTCATGTTCTTATATATCAGAGAAGTATATAATCCAGATACGGAGCATGAAGTTAGTGAAACAGCACCTAAAAAAGAAACATATTTTATAAATTGCCTTCCTAATTCACCCCCAATTAACCAATTCAAATTTCACATTTTTTGTGTTGTATAGCTGCTATAAAAAGCAAATTAACTTCTGAACTGATTTGGATGTGAGATTTTTAGCTTTTTGAAATTTACAATGCTTTTAAAAACAAATAAAATTGCAGTCATGAACACTAGCCCTTTTTGAATAGGTACCTGGTATAGAATCTCCAAAGTAGTGAAATGCAAAGTAAACTGGAGTGAACCAAGTACAAATTCAGCACAAAGTCAAGATGTAAGGTATCAGAAGACAATGGAAAGATAAATGTCTTCTAGGTTTTAAATAGCTGGTAACTAAATCTTTCTAAAAATATTTTAAGGGTCCTTGCACATATCACCATAAGATTAGAACTTTTGTCGATAGGACAATGAAGAACTAAATAACTTACTTTTATTAAGAGATTCCATGTTGAAGGCTTCAGACATCCTTAAACCAGATTTGGCGACAGCATAAATTCTACTTTCCTATACAAGCAGAATGGATTTGATAGTAAATAATTAAAACACAACAATTACTTTTGTTCTGTTTAGCCTCCTATTCTTTGTGTTAGTGCAACTATGTGATGAAATGGTTCATAAAATGACATGTCAATAGCAGCTGAAAAATGCATCCTTCTTTTGTAGGCTGTACACATCATAGCCATAGCCTTTTCTGCTGTTTTTCATACAATGTAAGTAACTTATTCTTAAAAATACTATTATCAGGTGCCAAAGAAGCTATAGAAAGAATGTTTTTTAATGGAAGACTGTGTGTTAGGAGTAGAAAAATGCCACTAGAATTTTGTGTTAAAAGGCTACAATAAGAAAAGTATAATGCAAAAAGCTCACTAAAATATATATATATACAGAGAAGTTGTTACATAATGTATTATTCATTCCTGAATTATAGTAAATAAATAATAATAAATTAAATAAATTGTTAATTAAAACATTTCTGACACTGAAAATGCAGAGCTGGACCAAGAGCTGTCTTCTTCCTCAGATCCTGATGAATCAACTAGAAATGGGCTGTTGCTTATTTAAGTCTTGACACAGTTAATTCTGGATTTTTTGTAAGACATGTTAATATCTATTTTAATATCCTGACTGATAGCTTTAAAATTTTACTTGGAAATATGATCATTTATTTCTGTAATTTGTAGTTGTCTGCTTTTGACTTAATTGTCTAGACTGTTAGTGGTACAATGATTACAGCAAGGGCATTGACACCAGCATTCTTGGGCTGTGTTAAGAGTTTAGATGAATAAATAAATGCAGTCACAATCATTACATCCTTGGATACACTCAAAAAGACCTACTTAACTTAGATGTGACATGAAAAAAAAACTGGGTTTATCTATAAAATAGAGACCAGACCATGTTTTTCAATGGCAGAAATACTGCACTGAAAATAAAACTAGGTTCTGAGTTTGTAGTTATGAGTAAGGTAATGCCCTGTATTGTCATTGAACAGAAAGTAATCAAAATAGAGGAAACAAAAATCATAGGAGAGAGTCAAAAGTTAGTTTTGTCAGTAGGGAAAATATCTGCAAGTGCACTTACCCAGGAAGGAAATCGATGCAATGGAGGTGTTGGAGGTTTGTTGCTAGTACCTTTTTTCATTGTATCACAAAGTTCCTGGGCTTCAGCATCTTGTGCTTCAGTGCAGTCATAGGTAAACACTCCTTCATCACAGCCAATCTCCATTTTCTCTAAAATATCGGTCTCTTCTCCATCCACCAGATCTATGTCTGTTTCCTGAGGTCTCCATGGACGGATCATGCTTATGGCATTTCTATTTCTACCAAACATTTTGTCAGAACTCAGCTGGGGCTGGCTTAGGTGTTTCTTTGCTAACACTGAATTTAGACTGAAGACATTAGGGGTCCGTAACTTTGGATGTGGCAAATTTGAGGGAAAATCGGATGGAGTTGTGCACTGAGAACCTGCAGAAGTTGCTAGAATTGGGTGTTTGGGTGTCAGAGCAGGGGTTAAGATTGGACTTGGGGTGTTTGCCTCACTGGATGAGGATGAGTAATCAAGCCTCTGTGATTGAAATTTCTTATTCAGTTCATCTGAAGAACTATCTTGGTCTTTCTTTTTCCTTGTGAAGTCAGAGTTGCACTTTCCACCCAGATTGCTCAGGCCTTTTCTTTGGGACCCTTGCTGCCATGAGTATAGCTTCTTTTGCTGAGTCCTCTTAACATCAAAACCCTCTTCTTCAAAGAGAGAACTACTGTCATCAGATGCTGTCAAATACATTTCACTCTCCACTCTACTGTACCTTGCATTCTTTTCAGATGTGTGGCTTGAAAGAGTTGATGCACACCTGGATTTCAGTCTTTTATTGTCTCCTCCATCCTCATCTGAGCTCCAGTCACTCCCAGTAGTGCATGAGTTCTTTGACATGTCACTGTCTATGTCTTTGGATGAGCAGCTTGCTCTCACATTTTTGTTCTGCTCAGAGGAACTCTGTTGCAATGACTTCTGACCTTTATTTGTCTCATGTACAGGACCAGCAAAGGTAGTTTCCAGGACATCCTTCTCTAAAGGAGAGACATAATGAACATGAGAAAATTATTTTAGCAAACTTGACTGGTAAATGGTTTTGTCATCATGCCTGCAAGTAGTAAGTAGTTAATAATTTGAAATGTGTGAGAACATTTTTTTTAATATTGTAAATAATAAAAATTAAGAAAAAATGATAAACTTTTTAATGGGACTGAATGCAAATTATATTTGCCAAAAAAACTGTAATAAATGTTACTCAAAGTTCTACCTGAAATAAAAATGGCAATAAGTATAAAGATAAGCAGACTGGAGCCATATTTTAAAGTAAGCCATATATGTGTGAAAACAAACAAACAAATAAAACTAAAAAAAGGCAAATACTAAAGAGGGCATACAAATTTAGATGCTTTATTAAATTTAAGGAAAATTAAAGTTTAATAAAAGCTTGTCAGAAAGGATTTTCATTAACAAATCAAGTACTCTGAGCATTACTACAGTGTTTATACACAGAAATTTATTCTGGAAGCTATTATTGTATTCCCAATAATGACTGTTTAGTGAGAGTCTAAGCATTTACAGGAGTGAATGAGAGTCTCATGGAAAGTACTTCAGGAAAGACACTGTATTAAAAATAGCTTTGTTTCTGCTCTTCACTTTTACCTGGTTTTGCAAGAGAGAGCTATAGCTTGCAACATGCTAGTGAGGTCTGCATGTTCCCAAATTAAATCAGATGCAAGAACTAGGGTGTTTCTACACAGAACTTGGACGAGTCTTTGTTAAATACCTGCGTGAAGTTAAAGTAGACTGAATAAGAGAAAGATTTTAAGTTCAGCCACATTAAAGTAATGAAGTCCCCAAAATCATCAGTTTCCATCTACACAAGCCTAAGGTTCTATGTCTTATCCTTTCCCTTGAAAAAAATCACTCTTACTTTGATTCCCTCCTCTGTAAAAAGAGAATAGCACACAGCCACCAAGTAATGAACTTGCTGTAATTTAAGTACAAAAAATATCCCTAGGATCTCTTTCAGTTTCTGATTTTCTAAAGACCTCAGCTTGCCATTTTGGATACCATGATTAACTGTGGAGAAAATACTGAGGTCATAAACAGTACAAGGGATTTGAGTGAAGGATCAGAGCAACAACAAAGGTCACAACCACATCTTTACTTTGCAGCCAAAGCACCCAGGAGCCTCTGCATGCTCCCAAATAATGTATTAGTGCTGTTACAGAGACTGTAGTGCTCAACAAGATGATTTCTTCGTAGTAATAGAAGAGTAGCAGTGAAGAGGTATGCAATTTGAAAAGAGCTGGTTTGAATGCACTGATGGAGTTGTTGATTTTAGTTTCCCACTTGTGTCAGAATAAAATGGCAGTGTTGGTTACAAGGTACCTGGCATGTTTTTGCCTTCAGGGTAGTCTGACTCTTTAAGTGAAACCTTGCTTGTTTCTTCATGCTTAGGCGACGGTTGTGGACTTCTTGCTCTATTTGAAAAGCATCCAAAAGTCAAACTGCTTAGTCGCTGACACTCTCCAGGTTTTTGTGTTGAAGTAACAGATTTCTTACCAGTAGCTTCTGAAGAATAGTAATTCAGAAATCTTGTGTTAGTGAGATACAACAAGCTATGCAACTCTTGTCTTTACTCTGCAGTGCAAAGTTTTCTTTCAAAGGTAACTAAAATTTAGAAAAAAAAGATAATAAAAATGTATTTTAGGAAAAAAACCCTACCTGACATCTCTCCATATCAGGAGAAACCCAGAGCAATGTTCCTAGTTCTTAAAAATTGATATAGGAATAGGAAGAAAAAAAAACTTTTAACAATTTCACAGGAAATACAGAAGAGTAAGTTACCAGATTTAGAAGGTCTATATGGAGGAGGACTTAAAGGGAAAGAAAGTGAAAGCAGAAACTGATGAACTGCCTTGAACATAAAATGTCTGTCCATCCGTGTTCATAAAAATGTGGTGGATCCAGGAACAAAAGGCCCTTATGCTACCTGTAAAACTGCTTAAAACAGTATCATGTGTTCATAATTCATAGCCTGTCACCAGCATGGACACTGCAAATAGTAATAAATTTCTTAATATTTTTAGTCATATCAGTACCTGTGTGTTGGAAACGATATGGTCTCAAAAAACCTTTAAAGAGATCTCTCAGAAGAGAATGACTGGAACATATGGAATTGATACTTATCAAAAGATAGCGAAGAAGCAAAACAATCCAGTTTCTTCATTAACAGAAAAGTGCATCTTTGTTTAAAAACTTTATATTGTATATGAATTTTTAAAGTTTTGTATTTTCATATATTATGCATATTATGCGTATACACTCACACACACTTCCCTATACACATTTTTAAATATCTGTGTATTTACATGTGTATGTAAGATACATTATCAAGAAATGAGGACTAGGTAGCAAATTAACAAATTTTCATATGTAAATTGTCAGATCAACCAGGTATGGAGAGGACAATGGAAATTTTCAGACATACTTCAGAAAACTGGTGAACAGGCAATGTGGTGGTGAATAAAATTCAATTTTGATCAATGTGAAATAATGCTCCTTGGAGGGCATCTTCCTTTTTTTTCTATTTACACTTTATGGTTTTTAAATTTACCCATTTGGAGAGGAACCTGGTGATACTGGGTCTGAATTAAGATTTTGGATCACTGTAGTCAAAGGTAGTAACTAAAAATATCTGATTTGAGTTCTGATTCCCAGCTGACCATTTGCTAGAAAAAGCAAATGCAGACTGACATTCATGTATTCTTTAACAGTTTTATGACCACCTGTGCTATGAAGAAGAGAAAGCAAAGATCTGTCCTAAATCCAGTAAAATCTTATTACTTGCAGAACTTCTTAAGTAACAGTGGTAGCCTTTCACCCCACAAAAACCACTTGTGCCTCGTCTGCGTGTCTTATCAGCATAAAACCAAATGATTCCTTCACAACACCTTCATGTATAGTCACTCTGATGTCAGTTCATACTCTCTGAAATCTTTGTGATTTCACAGAACATTTTCAGTCATTTAGATGCACACATTAATAGGGAATAGAAATAAATATGCCATAAAGAGAGAAGTTTTCAGAAGATTTGTACATTTACCTTGCAGTTTAGATTGTACTGTTTTCATCTCTTTGGTTTGCTTTTGGTTGATCAGGCGAAGGTTCTGATTTTCCACCTCTAACTAAAAGCATATAAATGTAATCTCATCCATCGGTGAAACAAATTTTAAAGTCATTACATTTATGTTTTCTCTGAATTTCTGCTTATCTAAGGATAGAGATAATTCAAATAATAATCTCCTCTCTGCTACTTCTCTAAACACCAGTCTAGGCATCTCTTTATTCTGAACAACTGAATTCCCTGCAATGATTATTTGCTCTATTCTGCCAAAATCATTCCCCCAACAAAGCAAACCCCTGGTCTGTTTTAAAAATCCACAATAAATAAGAGAAAAAGAAAACTGCATTGGCATTTCTCATAAAAACAGAAGGCTATAATTACAACTTCACAAAACCAAGAGTGAGTAGAGGAATCAGAGGGATCCTAATGCCTCCTTACCATCCCACAGCAAAAATTTAAAAAAAAAGTAGGTGCCAACAAACTTTATACAAAGCAAAAGTCTTTATACAGGAAATAAAAAACCAACAATCCATTGCTGTAGCCCACCACTGGGAGGTAGAAGATGCTGGTTCAAACTCCTGCTCCAGATTAGGCAAACAGATTTGAATCTGTGTATCCCTTGTCACACAGAAGGAAGCCAGAAATTTCACTTCCCGCTGAGTGACACAGTCACATCTGTGAAACTAGCTTGAGATTTTCCATTAAGAGTAAGTAAATGCTTTGAGTCATACTTGATTTTGTCCAAACTTTTTCACGATAATTTTAGCTAAATTTAATGGCATTTTTATTAAATTATTTAAAAACAATTTATTTTAGCCTTCACAGATGAAAAGTAAATATTTTATGTAAGAACCTTCTAGTTTCTTACTTCAAAAACAGTAACTTAATTGTTTTTCAACTCAAGTATAACTTCCAGTTAATTCCAGGAGAGTAAGATTTTAACTTTTACAGGCAACTTTAAATTCTACACCCAGGGAGGAGAAAACACAGCTGCATCCCAAAGCTGGCAGCCTTAGACAGGGCAAAGACATGGTTATCTTACCACAGCAGAGAAAAAAGGGAGACAACTGGTCTCTTGAAACTAGAGCTGGTGTCCCTGAAACTATTTGTGACTAAGAGTAGTGTGGGCATTGTGAAATAAAAAATGATCAAGGCCTTTTTTCTGCCAGACCCCAGCAGGCCTGGTCGGCTTTCTGGGGATTATTCACACTTCAGGCATCTGCTTGAATAAGCTCAGTTTGCCAGCTAAACTCTCTCAACTAGTGGAGAAGTTGACATTCCAGGGAGTAGTCCTAGGTCCTTTCTCCAGAAAAAGGACCCAGATCTTACTGGGCTGACCAAATCAGACACCAGAATTCAGGTGACTTGGACACTCTGCCCTCTTTGCCGTTGTTTTCAATTCTCCTCTTTCCAGCAAATAACTATAAGATCAGTGAAACTGGGAAGCATTTTTTTTACTATTGCACACAGGCCTTTAACAGCCAAAAGGTCTAAGGGATATCCAGTCACACCATTATATTTTCTGTATAAGTATTGTAGCAAGAGTTATACCTCATGAAGCTTGACTGTCACCCATTCTTTTATTTTAGCTGCTTTTTCTTCTATGATTTTTGCTTCTTGCAGTCTTATTTGCTTCTGGAAAAAATTGACATAAGCATATTTTTCACTGAGTAATATTATCTGCCTGTGTAGTATCTTCAGACACAAATCCTAAGATTGTTTGATGTAATTCAGGCTCATGGTGGTTTTTAAAAAAATGAGGAATAGGGTCTTCACAGAGGCTGCTATTCCTCTTTCCTCTAGTAAAAATGAAAGCTCTTCAGGGGGGACAGTGAAGAGGAATATCATCTTTCCCCTCTTCATTGTCAGTCGTTCTTTCAATGGAAGCCAGAGCATAATTTGAAAAGGAATAAACATTATTCAAATTATATACTTCCAAAGGGAACCTCTTTAATCAAACAACAGAAATATTGCTAAACTTTTCTGTCCTCTATTGATCTGAATTTTTATTTCCCCTTTGTATAATTAAAAAGGGAATTGATGTTTCTCTTTTGTAACACCATTATTCCTAACCTGTTCTTCAAGTTGTTGCTCCAATTTTTGTATTAAATCATTTTTATCTTGTATCAGGATCTCCAGATCTTGACATCTCTTATACAGCCTGGTTTCTGATTCACTTGTTTGAACATTTGCTGCTTTTAATTTCTCTTCCATGATCTGCACCTATTTGGAAAGTCAAATATAAAAATTTAAGGAACATAACACTCCAAGTCAAAGATAATAATTTATTCAGAAAATAAACTTAAAATTGCCTCCACACTTAAGATTCAAGACAACCCTGCAAAATTTTGGAGCCTATTTGAGAAGAAACCCCACAGTTCATTATGTCTCCCTATGCATTTAATACCAACAGGGCTGGCAAAACACTGGAAGATCTTACACAGATTTTTTTAATATCTGTGAGAGGCTTCTAGTTTTGTAACACACAAGCTTTTAGAAACACCAGTATGGGAAGACTGCAATTTAACGACAGGGAGCTGTAAACAATGTTTTAATAAATAAACAATTCCACACTGTAAAAAACCCCAGCAAATTATCAGTAGCATTCTAAAAAATTGCTTAAAAATACTTGGCTCATAGTCAGGAATGTTTTCTAACTCCAAATTAGTACATGAAGATTTTTAGTCTTATAATTTTCAGTTTCTATCTGTCTCACAGTAAGATATGAGGGATGTTCCAGTGATACAAGAGGTATGTCCACAAAATGTCTACCATTTTGGCTAAGTCTGCCATTTGGAATCAAAAGGCAACTTTGGTTAAGTATTTAGCAATGATCTCTTTTTTTAAACGATGTAACTTGAACAAGAGAAACAAACAGCACAGAACAGTTCTATTTAGAGGCTGTATTGGGTAGCCTCATTTTATTTTCTTACAGATCTTCTAAAACCGGTCACTGTTTCCTCTCCCTTTTGTTTCCATATGCATCGTATATGGAAAGAGACTCATGACACATCAATGAAGAAGCTCATTCCATGTATCTACTTTTGATTTGTGATGTTAGCTTTGACTTTATTGAACTGAATAGTGAGCAAAGAAAGGCGTTAGAACTCTCCGTTAGGACAAATCAAAAGACTAAAAGAAACTGTCTTCTCCATTTTTAGAAGTACTTAAAAATCAAGCAATTTTTAAAATTTCACCTTATTAAAGTGCCACATACACACAGCTAGTGGAGATATTTTTTCCATTTATACCTGCTGAAACGCTCTCTCTGCTTGACGATCAGCATCTATAACTTGCTTCTCAAGCTGCTGCATCTGTAGATGTATAAAAACACAGTTAAATAGCCATGCCTTCTGCCTCTCATCAGAAAAATACATTTTCATGGTCTGTTTTGAAAAAGGAAAAGACACATGGTGGGCAGGAGCATAAAAATAAAAGGATAAACTGTGTGTCAGACTGGGAAAAGAATTCACCATCATGACTGTATTAAAACATTGTAAATACTCTTCAACAGAAAAAAAGATATACACCTTTTCTTCATAAATCTCTGGCTGCCATATGACATATTGCTTTTTCTCTCCTGCTAACAAGAGCAGAAATTCCTTTGACAACAGTCCTAAAACTTTCCTCATGTCCTTCCAAAAGAGGCAAGAGTAGAGGGAACTTGGCTGCTAATCCTTCTGATGTTGACAAATTTAGTGTTTTGGGCAAATATGCTACAAGGACTGTCCCAGACTTCTCCACTGTTGCACAAAAGAAGGCAGGATGTGGCAGACAGGACATGGTGGCCTCAGGTGCTCCACAGCAGCAGTGGATGAAGACAGAGACCATTATCCATGGAGAAGTGCAGGTCACCTCTGAGAGGGTGGACCCTGATCTCTTTCTTTATAGTGATGCCTAATGAATCATGAACCAATCTTTGTCCAGGGCCTTGAAAAACCCCTACATTTTACAGGATTTATTTTGAAGGCTCTCCCAACAATACAGAACAGAAGAGGCCAGAAAGATACTTTGTTTACATTTTGTTATATTTTATTAAGAGTCCTCTAGTCTGATTTTGCTGATTTTTTTCATAAAGCCCTGGTTTGAAGTAACACTTGAAAGTTCATAAGGTAATCCATGACTTAAGGACTTAGTGGTTCTCAGGAAATATCTAGGTAAGACCTCAGTTCATCTGAAGAGAATGAAACATCAAATAATTAATACTGCCATAGTCAGTATTCAGCTAGAAAATTGTTCTAAGAAAAGCATATGATGCAAATAATGCAAATGAAACCCATTTATTCCTTCTTCAGTTTACTGCATGGTTTTAAAACAATCGGTTTCATCCTGTCCTGTTTGTAATCAATTTCTAGCATCTCTCAGTATTTTTCACTCTCCATCTCTTTTTTTCTCTTCCCAATTATGGTGCTAATCACATGAAACTTTTAGCACCATATCCATACAAGGACAGAGTCATCATTTTCTATCAACCAAAAACTGAAAATGGAGGAAATGAGTTTTTACTAACAGAAAAAAACTGTAACTCACCTTCTAGTACTTTCTCATACAATACAAAACCCCAAAGTCTACATCATAATATCACAACAACCACTGATACAAGACCAACAAACATTTCACAATGCACATGGTTATAGTCAGGTCCCCAGTGAGATGTTTTGCAAGAACACTTGTAAGGCTGTGATCTTCCCAGTCATTAATTCACCAGATGGACAGGGAAATAAACCTTCTTTCTTCCTCTCTGGTCATGTGAATTTAATTTCATATTTAAATGACCCCACATTAAGATTTTGAGTTTAATTTTTATAATTTTGACTTCTAAGGTTACTTTCCAACTGTCTTTTTGGTTTTACATTCAAACAGAAGTTTGGTTTGCAAGACTCACTTTAGTGTCATTTTTCAGACACTTATTTTTTAGTGAGTTGAGATTCAGAAACTGAGGTTATTTGTGATTATATATGGTCGCTAACATTCCAGCACAGCAAAGGCACTGTGCTAAACATAGTGGAAGTGCAAGTACTAATAATGAACTAATACTCTATAATGTTCTGACTCTATTAATACTATGACAGAAAACTATTAATATTATGACAGAAAGCTTCAGATATTTATATTGCGAAATCCACTGATGAGTAGGAAGTTGTTCATCAGCTTTCACAGGCAATTTGTAAATGCATGGCAGCAACTGGCAATTCATTTATGTCCCATGAGTTAAGGTCATTTCATCTGTAAGGCAGTATCAGAAATGTGACAGATTTAGTAAATGGAATTAAAACCTGAAAAGGTTTTAACTTGCTTGCCAAGTTCACCTAGCCGCCACTGCAGCGCAGCCAGCTCCAACTTGGCTTAAACCTGGAAACAGCTGGTCCCTCCAGCAGCATCTCATGATCACTGAATGTACTGCTGCTCTTCTACACAACCATTTGAGTCCTGGAGAATCCAGCACACTAAAGGCCCACGTTCCATCCATGGCTGTGCACTGACACTGCACAGTGCATCTCTTGCTACGAATACACACTGCTGCACAGGATCAGGAACAGAGTAATACATTCATGTAGACTACTGGGACCAAGAATATGATTTGAATAAAACTGTTGCTTTATTCAAAGTAACAATGCTTTATTAAGATGAACATAAAGCCCAGAGCCAAAGAAGCTGAGAGACTACTACCAAGAGAAAGATCATTCAGAGACTATAAAGGGAAGAACAAAGTTTATTTTTGCCTCTTCAACAGTTAGCTGTTTCAAGAAGGCGTGCTAAGAAGCATTGTGTGGTCTCACAATATGGATCTGTCAATCAGCATCCTGGCAACAAATAAATGTGAGATTTCATTTTCAAAATTTCTAAAGGGTCTTCAGTTTCTTTTAGGAGACTCCCATTTAAAAAAAGCAATCTATATTATACAGCAACAATCAAGTATCATGGCTACCAAACATGAGCACCTCTGTTAAAATTAAATTTGCCAGCATTTCAGTAATTTTGGTGCTACATAATGATTTGTAAGTGAGTCCTGGTTTTCCCATTATTTAGAGTTTATATAGGTTTGTTTTGCAGGGTCTACTGTAACAATAATGAAACTTAAAAAATATGGTTTTGCCATTTGCATAAATAATCACCAAATGGTTTTGCCTGAAAAACTAGATTTACATCTATACTCTGACTACTTTGCTTGTTTACAAGCCTGTGAAGTTAAAAAGAAGAAATGACTACCTTAGAATACTCCTAAGGCTATCAAACTTGTTGGGCAAAAGATTGGACCAATTTCTACGGGAAGAATTTTTCTTCCCAAACAAAACCTAACCTTAAACCTTCTTCTTAAGTCAGTGACAAGTTTCTCAACAGTGACCACGGCACTGAGAGAAGGAAACATGAGACTGGTTGAATAACTAATGGTTTCCATCAAGCCATGCTTAAGAATAAAATGCAGCACTAAATCCTCTTTACCCAAAGACTATGAAGGCCATTTCAGACCATGCATCAACAGCTTAAGATCTTCAAATAAAAATTTTTTAAAGAATCCTTAACTTGTGGATGGATGTGTCAGGCAATGGCAGCCATATCTATGCTCAGAGGCAAATGTTAAATGCAGAAGAACTCTCACCTGTGGCGGCATCCTGAATACTGACGACCAACTCTGACTTTATAAAGAACATCATTTGAATAAAAGAAAGTTCTGTTGAACCAGACCTCTGTCCCACCAATTTCTCTCTGTATACACCTCAGCAAACTGCCAGCATCACTGGATCAAAATGTTTTGTATCAGCTGTTAGGTGAGGCATTGCTCGAATCATTTACAGTCGGTAAAGGATCAACTGACATATAATTGCCTTTCCAGGAGAAACATGGAGGGCCATCATGTTATTGAGAGCATTTGGCATGTGGCATATATTTAAGCTTTATTTTCTATCATGTCCTAAATAAGGTAACTTTAAATAATGCCCCAGTTCAACAAACCTCTTGTAAGGAATTGACAATGTTTTTGTCACACACATTGGATTTGTACAAATTCAGTAAGAATTCAGAGACATCCTGTCATAATCTATACTGATTTTTATTTTACAGTCTTAAATATACAAAAAATAGATGCATATTGACTAAAGAACACAGGTACAGAAGAACGGATGCTACTTTAACCTGCACTTTCTCCTTCTGTCTTTAAGTGAAAAATCCTCTTATGGTTTCCAGAAAACAGATTAGTGCATGCTGCATCAATTACTGAATTACAGAAAACAGTTTCTATTGTTAGAAACAGATTTGGTATTAAACTTAGTAAGGAAATAACTACTCCACGTCTGACACTCATCAAATTGAGCTATTTTTGTTCAAACAATGAACAAAGAAATGCCACATGTGACTAAATAGTGAATGCTTTGAAGAAACATGGCAGCAATAAAAACAGAGGTGTACTGTCTTGGAGGTCTGGACATTGAAGTACAACACACAGTCACTGGGAGTTTTTTACAGTAGAAAGGCAAATAATAAAGTGATTCCATTTTAAGGGTCACATGGAAGTTTCTTGGCTGTATTCAGAAATGTTGAACATATGTATTTTTGTGCAAGTAAAGAAATTTTAATTTGAGCAAAACACATATTACATGAAACCAGCAAAGGGTACAAATTCAAAAGTCATCACTCACAAATTTAAAAAATATGCCTTTTGTATGCATACATATATATATATACTTTAATTTCTATACCTATATATAGAGATCATTATTAGTAGTGAGTATTACAGAGAAATCACAGCATTAAAATGATATCTTTCCTGTTACTTGAAATAGCTATTTAATAATTTTAAAGGGAACATTTTATTTCAAAAATGAAAATTACTGTAATTAGTTTCTTTTTGAAATCAAACAAAAAATGTTTGTTATGTATAGGAACAAACTCCTACTTTTTATCCAAATCAAAATTCAACATAATTTATCCCACTCATGTTTGAAATTTACATTATAATCAGTGCATCATACAGTGTCTCCTAGTTTTTAATATTATAAACAACATGGTTGTATCACATAGACTTTTTGGAAATCTTTTTGAAAGACATATAGGAAAAAATACAACCGATTATGAACAAAAAGAAAAGCATCACTTATCTGTATGCCTTTCAAAACACGTTGATAATAGGTCAAAGTTTTTTAAAAGGAAAAATGAGTTAAAACCTAATGTATCTAATAGTTTGTCTGTTGATGAAATGCAGAATTTCCAGTGATTTGAGAATTATATGTTTAGAAATGCAGAACTTCCAGTGATTTGAGAATGATATGTTTAGAGTCTGTTGTTTTCCTTGCACTTCCATTTTTCCCATTTTTCAAATCTTCATCATCTGAAAAAAGCCTAAACCATCTGTGGCTGAAAAAGAATGTTCCACATAAAAAAAAAAAGAAAAAAAAAGCAGTGAATCTGTCTAGTTTTAGATATAGTGAACTACTGGTCCTCATACCACATAGGACTTACCAAAACCAGAGACATGGGTATATGGTTGCTTCTATAAATAAAGAAATAGGAGAAGCAATTGAGGGACAAACACACCTACAACTGTCTTTCAAAGGTAGTAGATACAAACAGGTGATGAATACACACAAGCTGGCAACTAGAAGATACTAATTTTTTCACATTGACAAAAAAAGATTTTAGAACTGCCTTCTAATAGAAGCTACAAAGACAAAAGTTCTGGGGGTTTCTAATGTGTGTGTGTGCGATACTTGCTAAGTTTATAAATTGTTTGGAGAATATGCTTGCCAGCTATTCCACAGCTCTACATCTGACCAAGATTTCCCCTTTGATTCTATATTCCTATGTTTAGCCCCAAATATTTCAACAAATCTCTGAATTTACAGAAGAAAAGTTAGTACTTCTTAAAAGCAAGGAAGCTGCTTCTCAATGGCTTTTATGACAACCAGTTTTCATGTTTTACAGTATGCTGTGCCAAATCACATGCTTTGCAGTAAAACTGTTCTAGAAGCATGACTTAACTCTTTTTACAAAAAGTTCTCTCTTCTAATGGCTTAGCTTAGGAAAATACAGTAATATTCCTCCTAATTCTGTAACTCATTTATTGAAAAGCTGACCAGGTATGTTCCACCCATATTTTCTAACATTATTCCTTCTGCCTTGACATTTCTCTCCTATGTATTATGTATTCTCTGTAAGGGAATTATGTATTATGTATTCTCTGTAAGGGAAGTGGTAGGTCTTTATAAGCTACAACAAACTTTCAAATATGACCTCACTAATTAAGCCATATAGACAAAACACCTAAAGAGAACAGATGTAAAATAAATATACTAACATTTTATAGGAAACATAAACAATAAGATAATTTGTAAAGAAACAATGAGCACATTCATGTGTGCACATGCCTTGGGAAAGAAATGTTTTGTTCTTTATTGGCTGATTTTTTTATCCCAAAGGGAATACAATTCTTAGAGAGACTTATCTGTAATAGAACACCTTTACATTTAACTTATTAGTAGAAATGCGTTTCATTATATAATCTTGGAAGTGATACTTCAGACCCACCTGTATTTATAAAATTAAATATGCCTTCAGTGAAAAATTGGTATTTTGGCACAATAGCTCTTCCCTAGAATGAAACCTATAAAAATATTACTCAGTTTTTTAGTCCTCAAAATGAAGAATTTCTTTCTGAAAGTAATTTCTTTTTGTCACAGATCTCCCCAAAAGGGCTAATGCTAAAGGCTATGACTTATGGGGCTCAAATGTTCCTTAGGCTACTTACAGACCAAGCTTGTATTGCAGATGAAATTTTAAGGTCTGTTATTATTTCCTACATGAAAAAAACGAAATCAGATAAAAAATTAGTCACCTGGCTTAAATTCAGAAAGCCTTGTATTTCCCTCAGATCTCGGCTGAATGCTTGCCTAGGTTATAATTACTGCAACACAGCTTAGGCTCACAACCTGGCAGTTTGTAAGCTGCCACTTTCCAGCACTCGCCCATGGTTTGTCTTCTCCCATCTTCTTCATTTTTAATACCAATTAACAGGTAAAAGGCTACAATTCTTCTCATGAACAAAGCACTGTCAACCATTCTTCCACAAATCTGCCATCTAACTAATTCCTTTCTGTCTGTCACACAAATGCATGAAGTGTAAAAACAATTTGATTCTTTGACGTCAAAGTTACATCTATGTGTGCACACACACATGCACACACCACAAACAGATGTATTCCAACTTTTCCAGATGACAGCAGTTCTACAATTTGCATGTGCAGAATCACAAACCTGTTCACTTCTAACTACAGCAACTTCTGTCACTGCTCTCCTAGGTAGGCAAAAGTAATTTCTTAAATGCAATCCTCTCTTACTTCTCCATTTTAGCAATTCAGCTCATTCCTTGTTATGAACTGTGCTTAGAACAAAGCCTTTCCTTAGAACAAAACGAAACCTCCAAAAATTATCAGTCTCTATTATTAGTTTCCAAATTTAAAAAAAAAAAGGCTCAAAATTTCTATTGCTTTTCTTGATGAGACCAGTTTTCTACTAAGTTATTTTACTTCTTTCAAGTTCCTTTCAATACTTAAACATAATTTTAAGAATTATTTAGCTCAAAAGGTTGTCTAGTGGTCATCAAATGAGTGGAAAGTACATATGAAAAAACAATTTTTCACATCTCAGTTGAGGTCATTGTAGCAAAAATCAATGATTTCTTTGGGAAACTATATAACTTAAAAATACAAAACAGAAAAGCCCAGAGAGGGAACTCCTCCAGAACTGGTAGTCTAGAACAGCTGCCAGCAAACATACAGATGTAAAGAATGTAAATTCAGCGGTGGGATTTGAGGAGGCAGTGTAGTGGACAATTGAGTAGCATGTAATGCTGGCTCACTAACTACTTTCCCCAATGTCAGCCACAGAACTTTCCTAAGCCTCATGAAACACTAGGAAATTCCCTCTTTCTGGCAGTCATTTTTCTCAACTCAGATCTTGTCTTGACAGTTAAACTGCAAAGACACAATCAAACATAAATTAGGCAGATGGCTACTCTTAGCACAGACAGTATCATAGCATTCAAAATCTTGAAATGACTGAAGATACTGTTCAGTGAGAGGGAAGAAGGTACTGAAGCACTCTGGCAGGCAAGGAAAAAGAAATCTCATACAGTGCTTAACATGAAAAAGACAAACATATATCAAGAACTGGTTGTTCATCTGCTTTGTTTTGTGCTGATCCCTGTACTGCAATTGTGGAAATTCTGCTACCTGTGTCTCACTGAATTGTGGCTTCTGATTAGGGCCACAACATGAGTGTCCATCTGAAACAGGACATGCCACAGCCTGAGAAGTGATGGCTTGAGAAAAAAAGGTGCCAATCATAGCCCACATTTTAAAAAAAGAAAACTTGACTGAAACTTAATTTATTCATAACATTGAAGCGTGTAAGACACTTTGGAAACCCGTGGTCAAGGAGCAAGATATTCCAGAAATATATGTAAGGCAGCATGTTGCACTTTAAAGACCAGACAACAGATATTTAAAACAAGAAAGTACACTCCCAGGGAATGAAAATTAAATGAGCAAAGAGTTTTCATCATCAAAAATGGAGAAAAAAAAATTTGTCGCTCTTAGAAGTGAAAAGCTAAACAAGTATTAGATTGGCTAAGGACCCATTATCAGTTTCTACAACTTCCCCATCTCAGGTGGACTAGAACAGAAAGGAATACCACCAGAGAGGGGATATTAATTCTCTGGCCTCACAGCAAAGGCTGTGCTCTTCATGCCATTACCCAGCCATGCCTCTACAAGAACAACTAATTTATTGCTTCCTGAGTTCTCCATTTGTGGTTTTTTTTCATTTTCAGCCTCCTTAGAAAGAATATGGTTTTAAGATGTACAAGAACAACAAAACCAAAAAAAGCTCCAACATTTTAAAGAGGCATAGCATAAACTTAATAATTGACGAAGGATAAAAATGAAACTATAAGAAACATGTGTAGGCATTAAAAAGGTGTAAACAAACTTATTACTCTATTCATATAAACTTTTATTCTCCTTAATTCTCCTTACTTTCTCCTATTTGTACCTTTCTAATTGCAACTGAATTATTCTCCATGATGACAAGATTTTTAAGGACAACTAAATACTGAAAAATAACCTTCATCTGAATAATTTTTGTTCAATTATATTCTGCTCCCCTTTACCCTTCATAATCCTTTGACTGCAAATGGAAGTACTCATTGTGCTTTTTTACAATTTTTGTACTGGCAATCACTGCATAAATCCATGTCTTTCTGGCTTTTCCTCCAAAAACATTAAACATGAAATTGCCATGCCAGTGGTAACAAAGTGGACTGCATCTGCTTCATTTTCAAATGTCAAATGACATACCATAAATAGGACTGTGAAAAGAATAAAAATACAGTGGAACATGGATTTAGCTGTTGGTTTGTAAGACAAAGTCCAAAATGTGTTATTCTTTGGAATATACTGAAAATAGTATTTAGCCTAAAAATTGATTATCGTCCAATTTTCATAATCTGTTCAGAAAGTATAAATAGTATTACATTTGTGATGTACACACTTGTTGCCAGCTGAGCATGTATACAGGAAATATTCAAGTGGAAGGTTAAAACAGTGAAGATCTGAAAAGAATTCTCTCTCATAATCTTTTATATTTGTTGAAAACCACTTAAAGCATAACATAATGACCCTCAACCCTGCAGGAAACAAACCTGGAGACATTTATAGGAAGGCTGAGTATACTGGACAGCCCATTATGCAGCATTTGTGTTAGTACCACATTCAGTCCTTACGGGGTCTGATGAAATTCAGTGGGGGCTGCCCAAGTGGGAATTCAACACAGCTATGTAGTTCTCCTACTAAAATGATTTTTTTAGTGGTAGGAAGAACATCAACTTTATAGCTTATGTTGCATGCGTATTCAAGCTGAAAAATGCACTTACTATGAAAAGAAGGAAGGTCACCAGCTTCTCCTGTGACTTGAAATGCTAGCTGGAAGCTAAACTTGCAGAAGAAACATGTAATCTTTTACTCAACAAAGGGGTTTTTTTGTAAACCTTTCACATATATAAGACTCAAGCTGCATTAAAATACAGGCTTCTGCCTAAAGCTCAGTTTCACAGCCATCCTAAATTTGGCATACTAGGATACTTTCTAATATCATTCCTTAAATTCCTGTAAAGACCTCTCCCACTTACAGCAGCAGCTTCTGCTTAAAACTCCAAAAGGTCTTTCTTTGCACATTAGATTTATAAATATAGACTCTTTTCTTCACAAAATGAAAAAATACTAAAAACAAACATCAGGGAATAGATTAAGTTATTATTAAGTTATTATTATTATTAATAGATTAAGTTATATATTAAGCTGTATATTCCCTTGCTTCTCTCCCTTCTCCTCAAGTTCAGTAAAAAATTTAAGCTCTGGTAGCTGTACTGCTGCAACACATTTACAATGCAAATTTCTCAAACTCCTCAACTGAGTTTCAAGGAAGACTACTTCCTAAACTTACAGAACACATACAGTATATAGTTTACAGTTTATACAGTAAATAGTTTGTTTTTCTGAATCACAACACATCTGTTAGAATAATATACTGAAGACTTTTCATGGTAACTCTTCATTTATTTGCAGATGCATTATTAAATAAAATAACTTTGCAAAGGTATTTGATTTCTGCTGTATAAGAAAAGTACTTCAATTAATCCAGCCTGAATACATTTATGGGCTCACACAGATCATACACAAATATTGGAAATGGCTAGATTCAAGACATCCCTTATTTAAATCTGATTCGACACTAAGTTATACAACAAGTATAAGGGGAAGAACCCACTGGCAGTTTCTGGCAAGTCATTCACACGGGGATAGTAGGATGTAAACTCCTTTCCTGTCTTGAATACTGTATTGAAGAGATACTATCTTGAAGAGATACCTCTCAAACACAGGCAAAAGAGAAGAGTTGGAGAATTACCACCAATCCGTTTCTCTTATCTTCCTGTACAGACTCCCTGTTTTTGTCACAGTATCATTCTTACTCTGTTTTCTACAACAATTACGTAGTATAATACCCACAGGGTTTTACGTCTGTCACACCACAGTGCTGTGATTTTGTTGCTG
Source organism: Pseudopodoces humilis (assembly GCF_049639895.1). Classification (NCBI taxonomy): domain Eukaryota; kingdom Metazoa; phylum Chordata; class Aves; order Passeriformes; family Paridae; genus Pseudopodoces; species Pseudopodoces humilis. The sequence continues at coordinate 24,971,702 of NC_142202.1, read as the reverse complement.
TTTTGAAGTGGAACAGTGTCTGCTGCTATTGTTCAATGTTTCAGTACACATTTCATAGCATAGAGATGACTGTAAACAAAACCACAAATAAAGGCCTAATCAAAGTAAGAGTGAGAATTATTTCTGAGCTTTGCCAATGTGTTTTGTTCTATATCAAGTAACAAATCCCAAAAGTACTTATGAAGCCTGATAATCAGCTTCATTATGCTTTTGTCATTAGTATCAGGATGACCATCAACTACTGGCCAATTGGGTCTTCTGTACTCAGTTTACTATTTCCCAAATATATTTTTGAGTAAGAATTCCATGCAGTTCAATTTTTAACTAGTGTGACTGTATCTTTCCTTTAACCAATACTGAGAACTGTCTGTATAATCTCAAAAATTAAAACGTGCAAAAAAAACTACTGGGTTATTGGCAAATGAAACCAACTCAGAAATACATCCAACGACTTTATTGCCCACTTTGAAAATGGTTGCTTTTAAATTGTACCAAATTGCTAGATTTGCAGATGAATAGGATAAATTTTTATTAAGCTGTGACCAGACTTTGATACATGTCCCAGCTGAATTCCAGTTTCTGAGTGAAAGATCCATATTAAAAAGTCAAAGTGGAACAGTGAGGAGAAGGATCATTTTTCATGAAGTCTGCTAATGCTCTGCTCTGGAGAGTATTATGTCAAATTATCCCAGCTGAATACTTGTTGGACCTGTGGTCTTCAACAGAAAATGTTTCTCACATGTAATCCTGTAATCACTTGTTTTTTTCTAAAATTTCTGAGAAAGGTAAGGCAAACTAAAATAAGAGGGCAGCAACATAACAAGTTCTGAAGTATTTTTATCTATTTCAGAGTCATATTTCTCACAGATGAGAGAGTAATTTGCCTTTTAGTACTTTATTTTGAGCACAGTGCTGAAGACTTGTGGTTTTATTCGTCTTATTCTGTTTGTTTGGGGTTTTTATGTCGATATTTGAAATTTTATGATTATACATAAATTGCTATGAATTTAAGAGGGTATTTCTATCAGTTAAGACCCTGTAAATGAACAAAGTGAAAAGTCAAGTAGCAAGCATTTGAATTTCTAAATTTTTTTTTAAAACTTATATAGTTTTGTGGAGTGCTGTTCATGAATCTTAACTTTTTGCCAAAACTTCGCCCACCAGCAGTTGTATAAAACTTGGTAGTAATGGCTGCTAGAAGGTTGCCAGGAAAGTCATGTTTAGTGTTTAGCCACTGACCATCCCGAAATGCAGTGATCCAGATGGGGTAAAGAGACAGAACAGATATCCCTGATCTAACAGCTCAGACTGTTTAAGCATCCAGTGATCTGCTGAGTGTTACAGCAGCCAGGACTGTACTCTTGCATGGATATTCTCTCCCAAGACTGATGATAATATCTTGCTAATCTCTGAGCCTTGCTAACTACAATGAAAAGCACAGGTAGTTTTCCTTCTTCAACTTTTTTTTTTTTTATTCTTAAATGAAATTTTAAAGGATGGCTTTTGCACAGTTAGTTCTGCTTCCCAAAACTAATATTCTGCAAAATTTCTTCAATAAGAGTTTGCCACACAGAAAAACTGCAGGATTAGGAAAAAAATAAGAGTTTTCAACTACACTGCTTTCTAACAGCAATATTTTTAGTTATGATAAAGTAGAATTATTTGGAGCACTAACTGTAAAAATACTATTTCGGTGGAATTTGGTTTTACTGAAAAAGTTTTTTTATTAGAAGTTATTCTTTACTGCTGTAAGTTTACATGCCTATTTAATGAACAGAAGTCTAATATAGAAAATACTAAATTTTTCTATTCCATTTTTTCCACCTCAAATTGAGGTTTGGTGCCTCCATAGGACAAATAAAACAGATAAAATGAATAGTAATAAATTGCCAAATTTTATTCAGTCAAGAACTGCATGACATAGTTAAATCAACTATTGATGTCTGTAGTAATCAAATTAGTAGAAAATGCAACAGCAAAATTAGGGTGCATGTGGATAAGTATAATAGGTAATGAAGAGTTACAGTGGTCCTTAAAAAGAGAGGTGTTTGCTTACAAAGCTAATGAAGTTTTGAGGGATCACCAAGGCTGAAGATAGGCAGGGTCTGGTTATTATAATTATTTGAATTGTGCAAAGTGTTTCAAGGAAATAAAAAGCCATGGGGTAAGAGGGAATGTCCCTCCATGAATTACAAAAGGAGCTCAATAAAAATAGTACGTTATTGGTTACCTCCTACAGTGACCAGCAGCTGTCAGGAGAGATCTGCAGAGATCTCTTGAGGGCTCACTCCTGTTCAAGGAAGACATTTGGTAACGGACACTGAGCAGTAAAGTGACAAAGTTTTTGGTGGTATTTTGTTATTCAGGATAAGAGAAGCTTTCTGACAAGCAAGATTTACATGTAGGTCCTTAAAAGATTTAGTGGACAGTCAATAAAATAATAAATGACACATAGGTATCTAAAGGGCTTTGAGTAAGATACTGGAATTAAGACAGGTATCTTCATGGAAACATACTCAATTGTTAACTTTAGTTTAGCTGTCAAAGAAGACAATGTTAAGTATTACTAGCAAAGGACTGGAACACATCTGGAACTCTGTACATCATCCAGAGCTCTTTGTAAATACAAATATATCTGTTTCTTCCTGCTTTAATACTATTTAGCTATTGCCCCACCAAAACATAGTAAAGTGGGAATAATTCACAGAGGACTAAATGTGGAGATCAAATGTATTTATGGCTTCAAAGGGAGAATAGATAAATCCACAAAAGAGAACCATTAACTTGCATGTAAAAAATAAAAGTATTTTCACTTACATACTATCAAGTTATCTGAATATTATTTTTCTTTAGGGGGAGAAACTGATGGAAAATTTAGCTCATAGAAGAGCTACTAAAATAAAACATTTTAATTAGAAGTTCACTGAAGTGAGTCTTACTGATGACATAGTTCCAATAAATCTCTAAGATCTTTCGTCTCTCGTACTCTTTTAATTGCCTTGTTCTGTCAAAATAGTACCAGGTAAACAAAATAGTGGAGGTTTTATATTTCAAATATGGGCTCAATTACAACTGACTGTTGGGATATACATATTTGAATACGCCAAGTGAAATGTTTCTCTATTGAAAAATAGAGTAAATCTTTAAACAATATTTTTCAAATTAAATGATACAATACTTTTCAACTTTCTGGATCCAGAGACTCAGATGATGAGCCATAGTTGGAGATGTCTTTTTATAAGAAAATGAAATTGGTAAATTATATGATTCATTAAAGAGTACTGGGGAAAGTAATACTTCTGGATTTCCTCCATGATGATTTCTGTGTCTTAAATCACATCTCAAATACTTAATAAATGTGTTAAATATTAACTTCAATGTTCTAAAAGTGATTATTGGATACATACGTTTTTCTACAGGAGAGTTGCCAGTGTGCTCTTACTTGAAAATGAACATTTCTTACTGGCAATTCTGATGTGTAAAATTCTTTCACAGCATTAAAATATACATGGTTTCCATATATTTTGTTGTAAAAGGCTATTTTTTGCCTTCTGAAAAAGATCTCAGTACCTGTAATCTCAAACCATGACTTGTGATCGACCCCCATAATAAAATAAAATAATTTATACATCATTGAAATTCATTCAATGTGACCTACCTTTTCTGCTAACAGTTCTCTGATCTTGCTTGCCTGGAGACGAAATTTCATTAACTGTGACTCCAAAGTCAAACATCTTTCCTTCCAGTTTACAGTACCTTCTGGCTCTGAAAGTTCAGACATATTTATGCTGGAAAAAGAAAGGGAAAAATCCCCCATGACAAATTCAGTCTGAATTTAATATCTGACTTTTTCATGTGCATACTATTTTATATAAATCTCAAGAATGCCTCCAAATTTTATAAAAGTACAGTTTCAAAAAACGTGTTATTTTTCTGAGGCCCTTATTATAACGATCAAATTCTGAAATCTGTGTTAATAATATTTAGGTTTATTGTATTTTAATTTCTTTGATTATCCTGTGGCTGCAGTTATATTTCCTTGATAAGCAGAGACATATCTCACGTTTTAACCTCTAGTTACTGCAAATATCCTTTCTTACTCAGGAGAGTCTTGTTGGGAACTGAGCTTTTGCTTAGCAAATGTCTTACATAGGTGTAACTGCCTGGGACTTAGCAGCATACTTGGTTTTATGCAAGTTTAATGTTTTGCATATCACTTTCTCAAAAGTCTTTTAAAATTCTGTTTTATCAAATTGCCTTTAAAATTCAATATCCTTAAAGAGATGGAAGGGGAAGTTTCTGATTCCAAATATAAAGATGGGTGAGCAAATGGTCTCTAATAGACCCCTCACATGAAAAACAATCTTTCTGCGTTAGCTGTTGCAGATTTCAGGACATCCTGGTTCAGGCATGTTTCAGTCTCAAATCTGTTTTCTTATCCATATTTAACTGCTCATGCCTTCTGGAAATTAGCCTCAGTGCCCTTCTGGACAAGCATTTCTGGAAAAATTATTCAGGATGAGTGCTGGCTCGTCATGTTTTTAGTCTGAGAAGCCAAGAAAATCATCTGTGTGTAAGCAGAAGGACTGGGCTCTGTCGTATTCCAAGAACCTGTAGACAGTTTAATAGAGTAAGTGGATGGCTGAATGTAACCATTCAGTCCAAGTTCCCTGGCTAAGTAAAGGCCTGGCCTTTTCAGGGTTCTGGACAGTTAGGTTTGGCTTTGGAAATAAAGCCTGAATAGCTCCTAAGTTATCCAATTTATCTCAAAAATAATAAACATATGAAAAACACCATTCAGTGGAAGGCTGCTGGAAGATCACAACAAAGAAAAAAACTACAAGCCATAAGGTTATATTGCATGTTTGTCACCTGAACAGTAGGACACTGATAAGGAAAGGCAAGTAGCCACTGTTTTCAGTGTGATGCAGGAGGCTGATACAGGAAGATTATGGCTAATACAGATCTCCACACTGCAAGTCCTGACACAGTTAGCACAGATGAAAAAGTGACACCATGGGCAGCCCCCTTTCCCATGACTATTGCAAGCCTCCAGAAGCCAGTGCTCCAGCTTGAAGCACTTCCCTTCCTCCCTGCATCAGAAAAGGCAGCCCCACTTGAAACCCCTCAGCTGGAGACAGAAGACATATGAGTTTATCTTCTCCACTGTTTTTGACAACAGGAAGGAAAAAAGAAAAGCACCACAAGACAGATCAAACTCATTCAATGACAGATAAAAGCCAGATTCCAAAAAGTCCTTCACTTTGCTTTGCTACAGTAATATTTTCTATTTATCTTCTAAATTCCCATGTCTCATGTGACTCTCAGGTTCATTTTAACTAAACAGGTGAAAAACTCTGGCTCAAAACCTTCTTTCCTTTCTCATTCCCTAAATTCCTTGTTTCGTTCTTTCTCTGCCTTAACTTAGAATGAAAACTAGGAAAGAAAAACTGTCATTTGTAACTTTTGTAACTTGTAACTTGACTTTTCACCACAATCACTTGTCTGAAAATAACTGCTTCATTTTTCCCTCTTTTTTTCCTTTGGTCCTGCAGGCTGGGATTCAAGCTGCTAAGCCAGAGGTTGCAACTATCCTTTTTCAGGAATTTCCCACTCAGGAATCCCCATGGAATCACTAGGATTTAAGTACATTATTAAAATAGTTTTCTAAGCTGATCCTACAACACCCACATTCTAAACACAAGCATTTCAACTACAGCTCTCCTAGGTGACCAAGACACTTCTGGTGTCTTTTGCCATTCTCCTTTCAAGCTTAGGAGAAAATTTCCTGGACTGTCAGGGAAGCAAGCTGCTCACTCTTGTCCTGTCCCTAATCCATGCTCATCTCTGCTTGTCCAGAATCCCTCTGTTCAAGGGGGGAAGCTGGCACTGCCAAGCAGCAGCTTCTCCTGTTTTGGAGGGAAGAAGTAGTTTCGGCTGCAGATTTATCTGGATTCTGCTCTCCCGAGTAATGAGGAGTAGCAACATATTATTAGACTACTTAGGATATTTTAGGTTTTTCCTTTTTAACTAATTGCAGCTACATAAGACAGAAATGGATGAGGCCAACATCTGGTTAACAGTGGGATATTTCAGTGTTTTTGGCAGTGAAAACACAAATGGGTGAAGTTATGAAAGAGTTTTTGCTTTTTGTTAGGACGCAGTATTACAGGGTGGAGGTAAAAATGTTTGTCTTTCAACAGACAAAACATTTGAGTAGATGGATTTCTGGCAGTGAACAATGTGTCCAGCCAAGTAGTTTCTCAATGTCCAAACTCATTAATATTTCATTGCATAAACATTATGGATAAAAAGATTGAAAATTACTCTTTTTATTGTGGGTTGTTTGCTAGAGATTGTAATAATTTACTTTGTGTTTTCCGACAAGCCAATGGGCTCTGGAAATATTTACAGGCACATTATACACTGTTTACAATTGCAGAGTGAATGATCTTACTTAGAATCAATGACTTCCTGTTTCTTGTCTGATTCCCCAAGGGAGGATAAAAATGAGTTCATCTTCTCTTGGCTTAATAGAGTACTCTGAATCAGCACTCAAACCTACACAGAGTCCGCCCCTTCTTCCTGCTCCCGTTCCCACCGCAAAGCCCTCCATTTCCCCTGAGTCTTAAAAAGTAAAATCTTTTGAAAAGTAAACTAAAAAAGTGCACATTAAAGCCTTAAGTTCTAATTATGTCATCAAAAATTAATTGAGACAAGTTTGACAAGTCTGGAAAGATTAAATTTGTCTTTTTCATATTTTAAGTTTATAAACCTCTTTCTAGCTTCAAGAAGTCAGAATGTCACATTCTCCTCGAAGAGATTGATATAATTTCCTTTTCTTTGCTGTCTGCTTGGAAATCATCAAAATACATTTCAGGGGGAGGGAACAATGCTCTACCTTTTTGAAGAGTGTTAAAAAAGTTTTACGTATTTCTTATCACACTGTCAGTGTTTTCCTGTTTTTAACAAGATGCAGTACCTTAACTAAACGCTTCATGTTCTGTCCCTATGTTTTGAATGTCCTTTCTCTGCTGGAGAAAGTTTAGAAAGGTCTTCTGTTTCAACAGGCATGGATCTGTGCAGTACAATAGTGGATTCCCTTCACCATCCTAAAATGTTTACTGGCCTCAATGCATTTGGACCATACCTCCTGAATTTCAAGTCCCTTTCTTCCATCTTTTCACCCAAACTCAGAACTTATAAATATTTTTGGTGTCGTAAGGATTGGACTGGAGAAGGGAAATGATGAGACACAAAGTGGATCTGTGTAGGAATCAAGAAAGTCATTCTCAGGTTTGTTTCTGGCCAAGGCCCTTACTCATCTCTAAACACTAGTAACTTTATTTTCCACTTGACTCATTTTGCAGAATTCTATGCTCAAACAAACTGCTGCCTGCGCTATTTAAAACTTCCTTCAAAATCCGATTTATGAGTGCTTTTTCTGCTCCCTCCTAGGTATTGATGAGGTGATTCCCGTGAAGTGACAGAGTCAGTCAGTGCTCGCCCACTCCAGCCCCGGGCGCAGGCCCCCACAACCCCCCGATTTCAGGGCCCAGGCTGCCCCCTCCCAGCTCATTGCTGCCTGCTCGGCTTCCCAGTGTCAAATACGTGCAGCAAACAAGACTAGAGCACGCAAGATAATTTTATGTCCTTTTCCTGAGGACAGCAATTTTTAAGTCGCAGTGTGACACCACACTACGTACCATTTCAATTTCCTTGAATTCTGAAAGCTAGCCGTGTAGGTATCTCAAAAGTATCGTAATTTTGCACGTTTGTTTGGGAGCTGTGTTCTTCTCGCTCTGTTGTGTTTGGGAGGACGGCAGGGATGCGGCAGCGGCAATGCCAACGGGACGAGCGGAGCCTGGACCTCACGGGACGTCAGGCACGCCAGTCCCCAGCCGCGGGGACACCGCCTGGGGACAGCCCGGGGTCTGGCCGTGACCCGACACCCCGCGGTGATCTGACACAGCATCACCCTCCGCCACCCGCCGCCCGCCGGTGTCACCCGCGGGGCACCGCGCCGGCCGTCCCGCCGCCGGGAGCGACACCCCGCCGGGAAGGGCCGGGTGCCGAGCCCGGCCCGGCCCCGCTCGCGAAGGGAGGGAAGGGGGCAAGGAAAGGGAGGTCAGACCTGGCCGGCCGTGGCTCGCCGCGCCGGGCGCCGTCCGGGCTGGGGGCGCTGCCCGCGCCCCTCCGCGCCCGCCCCACCATCCCCACGGCGAGCGGCGCGGCCGCCTGGGGGACGGCCGAGGCGGCCACTGAGCAGCGGGGCCGCCCCCGGCGGGGCGCCCGGGCGGGGCTTGAGCGGCTCTGCGGCCCCGGCAGCCGGCGGGAGGAGCGGCCCGGAGCCGGGGGCCCTGCCCGGGATGGCCCTGCCCGGGATGGCCCTGCCCGCGGGATGTACTCCCGGGGCCGCCGCCTTCCCGCCTGCTCCGGCCCCGACGGCGTCCCGGAGGGGGGGTGGGTGGGGCGCCCGGACGGAGGGCGATGGAATCCGGCTGGAGGGCTTCGAGGGCAAGGCTGGCGGAGGGGTCCCAGGAAGAGACGGCCTGCCCATACCGCTTTCCCATCGTCGTTTTTAAAATTCCTTTGTGAATTAGGAATTTTTCCTCTGAGTTCCGGACACGATGTTAGGAAGAAGCAGTCTCTTACTCTGCAGTTCCTCGGCTCCGGCATTGGAGCTGACTGTAATTTAAATTACACGTCTTGTGAAAGGTCATTTGTCAAGTACAAACTGGAGGGTTGGAACCGTGCGGTCCCCGGGGCAGTGCTGGGTATATTACGGGCTAAATAGGTCTCGCTGAGCTGCCCTATCCCATAGATAAGAACGCAAATTGTGTTCCAGCCGGGATAAAGCAGCAGGTGCATGTGCTGCTGAGTGGTGCTGGCAGCTGCGTCTTGGTCCTCTCCGGCTGAAAACAGTTGAGATCTCGGGTAATCATCCATCTCTGTCTCTCCCAGAAGACTGACTGAAGTATTACAAAGTATTTGGAAGAAGTAATTAGTGTGTTGCCTGGCACATAGAGGAATCTTCGTCATGCACGTGTTCATTTGGACTCAGATTCAGGCGTTCTACTTTGTTTGGATTATGATTTATGGAGGCAAAATCTCTCTGGTGCATAAACAAACCACACTGCACCATTCCTCTGGGGTTATTTATAATGTAGGTGTGCAGAGTAAACTGCTTTTTCACATTCATCTGTTAGTCATTTAAAGTGTAATTTTTTCTACTGGGGGGAAAAAAAAAACAAAAACCCAAACCAAAAACCCAGGTCTTAGAAGCTCAAATATTCCCCATCTGGTTATACACACAATTTCATTCTTTCCTATTCAGTTCAGTACAGGCTCCAATTTTCCACCCGCTTGCAGTGACCTTAGAGTATCCAAACAACTTCACTGAAGCTGTTTCATTTGCTGGTACTTTCCTGAGTGCTTCATGTATTTTTTAAATACTGGTAGCTGAAAAGTGTTAAAAACACCCTTGATGGCATAGCAAGGAGTGCATTGTGTTCCCCCCGATACCTCCTGTCTCGAGTGTTCAAGCTACATTAAAAATACGTAAGTTGCAATTTTCTTTGAATTACAAGATTTATCCAAGATAATCAAAATAATAATCTGATTCCTAATACAAAATGATTTAGCGTTGGCGTTCAATGAAAACTTTGTCCATATCGTTTCCTTCAACAGCGGCACGCCCGCACTCTGGATACTCCCAAGCATGCGGAAAGCCTTTGAATTCAGAATGACAGAGCTGGAGGAGGCTGCGGGAATGACATGCTTGGACCGCAAGAGGGAGAGCAAAGCCTGCTCGCTCAATGAGGGTTTCTTTCAATTTGTTTGGTGGATTGATATTTTCACTGCCCTCAAAGTAATAAAAATGCTCTACAGTCATGGAGCTCTCTATACTGATACAGAAAGAGCCTTGTAAAAATATTCTGGAAGAAGGAATGGGGATATTCAGGATTTTCTCTCAACTGCCCTTAGCTGTGAAGTATGCAGAGGTGGCTAGAATCTGTGTTCCATTACTAAAGGAAATAGAATTACAAGTAGAACAACTGGGATGAATAGAACAGAACACAAAAATACAAAATACAACTTTATTTTTTAAATAGAAAGCAAGGAGGAAAGCCATAAATCTTCCCGGCAAGGACACAGAAGACTATTGTACATGTAAGCACAGATTCAGGAAGAGAGTTCTTCCTCCTTACTGATGGAAGGTACATGCAAGCAGTAATAAATCTGCACACATTCCTGAAAATATGTGCAGAAAATGCAAAAAACCTGATACACAGTACATTGTAGGAACAAATTGCAAGACCTGGTATTTGCACTTCGGAGTGATCATTTATTAGCTGGCTCCCTACAGAAGGGAACCAAAGTCAGAACATTATAAAATATTTCACTCTATAATGCGAATTTTAAATATTAGCCTCCACATATGCTGAAGATGTTGCAGATTTTTTACTGTCTGTAATTGACTTAATGCAAGAAGCTAAGTTCTAAGTTCTTGGTTGTCTTGTTAAACAAAACCCTAATTTGTTAAAAAGTATTATGAACATTGTATTGCAAAACATCTACTCTGCTGTGTGAAAGCTAATCCAGAAAATGCCACCAGCTTCATTCCAGAGATGATCAAGTTGTCACCAAATCTGCAACTATAATGTAAAATGTTGGGGTTATGAGACTTTCCTGCATATGTAGAACATCATTCTGACATGCTGGACCAGGACCTTACCCCTTCATGACAAAAGGAGCTTTTCCTGATGTTTTCTCACTTAGATAAATATTGCAACCATCTAAGTTTAGGTTAAGTTTAGGTTAAAGTTTAGGCATTTCAGATTGGTATGTGTGTCTACAGTTGGAGATATATGCCAGGAAACATCTCGTGGTTCTAAAATCTTAGATCATACAGTGTCTTCTTTAAGTTCATTTTGTGTGGATTCTTTGAAAGGTGACATATATATGAGACTTGCAATAGAGAAAAAGGTTCCAATTTTTTACACTAGTTGCAACTACAAAACTGTAATATAAATAAATGGATCATTTTCAGATGATGGTGAAATTAATTTAATTAAAAGTATCTTGATCTTTCTTGACAGAAAACTTTTAAGGTATCATTTAAGTGGAGGAGAGGAAGGGAGAAAGATCATTCCTATTCAATTATTATTATTATGAGATAACTTAAAGCGTTGCTATTTCAAGGCTATTACTTGTCTTTCAGTGACAGAAAAGTGTCATTTTATCTAAATAGTGTCTAGTATTTGTACTTTGGTACCTATGGATGGAAGAATCTGGAGTTACTTCAGTTACTAATAAGGGCTTTTTTTACTTAGGAAAACTACATTTTCTGAGAAGATCCATGGCTTCCCTTTAAAACCTCAACCTCTTTTTAATTATCTGGCGCCACAGAGTGGTAAAATTCTATATTGCTCTAAATAATGAATATCTGAGAGTTTACAAATGATGATATAATCATCTCCATCTGAAAAAAAATACCCTAAAATATAAAATATTCTACTTACTGGCACTGGCATAGCTCAAGAGGGCTAGAATGTACAGCTTAACCATTAAAGTTTCTGAGTGTGGGTTAGATTATTTCTTTGGAGGAGAATTTTCACTGGTGGATGTTGATTTGTCAAAACTGTAAAGTTTGTGAGCATCAACTCAGTGCTTAGAAAAAACCCTTCTGATGAAGTGCAGCAATATGTTGAGACAGCCCAGTGAAAATGCCTGTACCTGGTCAGTCAGTCCAGTACCCATTCACTTGATTGTTGTCCTCAGACAACAGAAGTGGTTGGGGAAGTGTCATTACCACAGAATACTGTCCTACTCACTAGAAATTCAGGGACTTCGTGAGCCAGTTTTGTCATTTGAAACTTTCCTTGGTTTGTTTTTTTTCTCTCATGATTCAGTCCAGTTGCTTTTGACCAAACATAATTTTCAAGATCCAAAATGTCCTAAGATTATGATCTCTGTGGTTTAAAAAATAATTTGGTTTTGGATATGTCACCTGCTTGTTTCACTTGATGCCCTAAATTTTTGCAGTGGCAATGAAAAATGTTCTTAAAAATTTCTGTCATGTTCCATTTTCTCTGACGGAGTGAAGTTATGAATTCACTTTAATGGTTTCACAGAGAGATGCCCCTCACTACCTTTGGCCACCCTTCGTAGTCTACCTCACCCCTGTGGCAGTCCTACCACATTCTGCACACAGTGTTTGAAATGTAGGTGTATTTGTGCAGCAACATAGTGATGCTTTCTTGCTTGATTTTTATTCTTTCCTTAGCAATTTCTACTGCTACGAGGCTTTTTTTATCTCTTGCAAAATTTGTGGCACACAGCGGAACACAGCACAGCACAGCCACAGCATCAGTAATTCAACGGTCTGTTGCTCTTTACCAGCAGATCAGATATTATGAAAACAGTGTGACTTACCTTTTTAAGGTAGCAAAGTCTCATAACTCCTGCCTGGTGAGCAGTGGTGTGTGAGCTAGTTCTGAGGAAGGTGTTTTGAGTACTGAAAACTTGGTGCTCTTAGAGAACAGAGCAATTGACGTGTGTGGGTGTTGCATGTTATCATTTCATTTCTCTAGATGCCTCTTTGCTTTCACTGCACTAGGAAATATGGATTCTTCAGGTGTTACCTGACAGCTCCCTGGCACTGATGTTTCCCCTAACTGGAAAAACTTGAGGAGAGTAAAGCTCTTTTGGAAAGGAGGAAGTTACTGGGAATAGTGTTATGGAAAATGAGCTGGAATACATAGAGCTGGAACTTCAGAAAAGTTTCCTGAAACTGGCCAGTCTGTAGAAAGAGGATCACAGTGAATGTAAAATATGTAGGAACTGAACTGAAGAAGCTGGAGACTTTGCTTGCACTAAGTGAGGATGAGGATAATTGATTTGTTTAGAAGTTTAAATTACTTAAGAGCATTCAGTCTCTCTTTGAGCTGAAGATAATCCAGCATTTAGAGCAGCTCACAGGGACAGATAGTGCCAAATAACTTTGTCACTTTCCTAGAAATGGCTGAATGCAAAACAGGGAGAATTCAATGGACCAACAGCAAAAAACTCAAATTACTTTCTTTATATGTTTGTATGTGATTAAACCTTTTCCCAACTCCTTTTGCCATTACCATGTCAACAGTCAGAAGACACTGTGAATCTTTGGTATTAAAAAGGGATCCAGAAGTTTGTTGAAAGTCCTGAGGAGACCCTAATGGCCTCTGTCTGCTTTAAATTGTTAAAATCACTGCTAGGCGAAAGTCAATTGGCAAGGAATGAGTTTTGCTTTCCACTTTTTCCTTACCTAAACATTGTTGCTTTTGTATCTTTATGGAAGCATGACTTCTATGTTGAGCTGCCCATTTACAGTAGTCACATTTGCAATAACCATTTTCACACTGAGTGCAGAAGTTGTACCTTTGCTAGGAACAGCTCACAGACTCAGGAAAGGCTGTCCCCATTTGATAATGTATCACTTGCAAATTTTGTATTTATTACATACATTATATTCACATGGGATCTGGGAGGATTGTGAAAGGCACAAAACATAGATGTTAAAAACATTTTAAAAAAATACTTTCTGGCTAAAAATCAATAGAATTATTGAATGGTTTGGGTAGGAAGGGACCTTAAAGATCATTTTGTTCCACCCTACCCCTGCCATGGGCAAGGACACCTTCCACTAGACCAGGTTGCTCAGAGCCCCATCCAACCTCTCTTGAATACTTGCAGGGAGGAGGCATCCAGAGCTTCTCTGGTCAACATTTTCCAGCGCCTTTCCACCCTCACAGGGAAGAAGATTTTCCTAATATCTAATCTAAACCTATTCTCTTCTAGTTTGAATCCATTTCCCCTTGTCCTGTCACTACATGCTCTTGTAAACAGTCTACCTCTATCTTTCTTGTAGGCTCCTTTCAGATACTTGAAAATTTACTAATGTATAAATGCTTATATTAAAAAAAAATAGCTGGGTTTTGTTCATAATTTTACAATTTTAGAAAACGCGGAAGTCGTGGCAAATTAGGGACTGCTGAAAAGGATCAAGAGATATGGTTATGAGGAAACAAATGGAGCACTCTTTTCAAATTAAGTTTATTGGATTTTTGTGAAGCATGTAGTCACGCCTCTTTCTGCTCCTTAGGAGAAGGGTTTGTGACTAGAGCAGCTTGATTTGCATTGGTTACAAAACAGCATTTTCCTCTGGCTCTGAAATGTAGTTGGCTCTGGAGAGAGGCCAACCAGCTACTGTGTGCAGCAGAGGCACCTCATAGATTATGCTCCGAAAGACACAGCATCCATTTCAATTTGCTGAGGACATTCAGGAACTGAGGAGGGAGAGTAACTGCTCAGCAAGAAACACAAGCTAAGACCGTCATGGGATACATCAAAGTTACCACCAATTTTTCCAGAGTTGAGACTACATTTAAATTAAAGAAAGATAATCGTGTCTTACGAAGTCCAGTACTCTGGACTGAGTCCAGAGAAGGGCAATGGAACTGGCCAAGGGTCTGGAGCACACATCCTATGAGAAGCCGCTGAAGGAGACAAAGTTGTTTACCCAGCAGAAGATTCAGGGGTGGCGTTTTCAGTCTCTGCAACTGCCTGAAAGCAGGCTGCAGCCAGGCGGGTGTCGGCCCCTTCTCCCAGGCAACTAAAGACAGGACAAGAGGACAGCCTTAAGCTGTGCCAGGGAGGTTGAGGTTGGACGTTAGGAAAAATTTCTTCAAAGAAAGGGAGGTTAGACCTTGGGATGGGCTGCTCAGGGAGGTGGGGAAGTCGCCATCCCTGGAGATGTTTAAGGAAAGACTGGACGTGGCACTCGTTGCCGTGCGTCTGTTTACATGGTGACGTTCGGTTACAGGTTGGACGCGATGATCTCAGAGCCATTTTCCAGCTTAACTGATTCGGTGACCCTCGTTGGTCTATCTTTTACTTAGGACAAGTATTTGCCAGGGAAGGGCGGCAGTACCTGCGGCTGTGCGGGCGCTCGGCCGTGCGGCGGCGCCGGTTCCCCTGGAGGCGCGGGCCGGGGGCGGGGAGCGCCGCGGTTGGCGGCGGCCGGCACGTGGTGGGGCGGGAGGCGGCACCGGGAAGGGACGCGGCACCGCGGTGAGGGTCCGCTCGGGTAAGGGGCGGGCGGTGTTCCCTCGGTGCTTGCCTTGCCTGCTGCTGTGACGCTCTGTTTGTCAGCCGCTTCCCTAAGCGGGCGCCGCAGTGCTCCAGGCCCGCGCTGCCGCCGCGGCGACGGAGGCCCCGGGCGGGTGCCTGAGGTGGAGGCGGCGTGGCCCGGCCCGGGGTCCATCTGTGCGCTCGGTGCCGCCCTGGGCGCGGGGTTGTTCGGGCAGGGAGGGCGCGGAGCACTCGCGGGCAGCGGGGCCCGGCGGCGGCCACCTCTGAGGCCGGGCGGGCCGGCTCTGCTCTGCTCGTGGCCGCCCGGAGGCGCTGGGGGCGGCCGCGTCGGGTGCCACATCTGGGGCGGGAAAAGGGATATGGAGGGCTTCTCAGAGTTAATGAGTATGTGGAGAGGAGGCGCAGACAAGATGTGGCCAGGCTCTATTCCGTGGTGCCCGGTGGAAGGACAGGGGGCCATGGGTACAACTGGAACACGGAAGTTCTCTGAAACCATCAGAAGCGCTAGGTGTGGGGTGAAGGTGGCCGAGCATTGGCACAGGTGTTCCAGAGAGGCTGGAGTGTCCATCCTTGGAAACGTTCGAAAGATACCTGGACATGGGCGGCCCAGCTTTGGCCGGAGGTTGGCCTAAATGAGCTCCAAAGGCCCCCTCCCGACCTCAGCTGTTCCATGATAACACGCTTTCAAATCGGTGAAACTGTAGTGCGTATTAAATCACCATTGCCATTCGGAAAAGTACTTGCTATTTGTAACATCTATAATAGCAGAGCCGTTCGGTTTGCTGCATAGCTCTTACTTGACATTAATACAAGCTGAATGAGTTTTGAACAGTAAAACTGAGCAAGGGAAGCTTTGTATCATTAATTCCTTGCTTCTGTATGATGTTTCCAAACGGTGATCCAGGGTCATGCCACCCACTATGTAACAAGTGCAGTGAAAACTTTAGTGAGACAGTATGTCCTGTGTACAGCAATTCCCCTTCGCTATTACTTCCATTTGCATTGTGAAGTTTGGGTGAATTTTGGATGATATGCTGGAAATAGTTGAAGTTGTTAAAATCAAAGAGAACTATTTCCCGAAGAAAAATTGCTCAGATAATGCAGGAAACATTATTTCAAGGCAGTAAAAAGGACACTGAAAAGACCATTATTCTAGGAAACGTTTGTAATTGTTTTTAAAACCATGTGACCTGTTGTTCTGATTTTTTTGTTTCATTTGTTGTTTTTTTTTAAGCAGGCATTTCATAATTGCTAAAATGGTTTTAAAGAAGAAGAAGGAAATTCAGGTGGATGCATTCTTTCTTGATCATCATCAGCTTGAAAAACTTCAGAGTAAGTAGGGTGTTTTTGTCTGAACTAATGTGTGATTTCTCTTGCCTTTGAGTAGTTACTGAGATTGATCTGTTTTTTTTTGCTTGTTAAGTTTTATTTCTAGTGGTTTTGCTTTGTGAGTTTTAAGTGTGTTTGCTCTGTTGTGGTTTGTTTTTATTTTGTAATGACAATAACTTCAATAACTTCTTGTCAGAGTCAAAAAAAAATCCTTTAGAACACTGTGACTTTAGTTTGAAAACACTTTGTTTTATCTGTGGTGTGAAGGTACTACTTGTAATCCTACTTGCAGGCCTGTAATTCAGTGATATCTGATGTGTTAGCCTTAATATGTGGGGTAACACTGAATTTCCAAAAGTCACAGAATGATTGAGGTTGCAAGGGTTCTCTGGAGGTCGTTTTCCCAGTCTTTGTGTTTTCTGTAGTTAATTTGTTTTAAAGCTACTGTTCAAATGGTGTTTTCATTAGTGGTTTTTTTTTATGGTTTGATGAGAGAAACTTCCAGTGGTACTGTTACAGTATTACTACTGTAAGAAACCCAAAACAAAGTAATACAAGATTTGCATGCTAAAATTACTGTGAGGGGGAACTGGTGAGGTCCCACTTGGATTGCTGCATCCAGTTCTTGGCTCCCCAGTACAAGAGTAGTATGGACATGTAGGAGAGACTTCAGCTAAGGGCTAAGATGATGAAGGGCCTGGAGCATCCCTCATATGAGGAAAGGCTGAGAGAGCTGGGGCTCTTTGGCCTGGTGAAGAGAGGGCTCAGGGGGACGTTAGTAATGTGTAGGAAATCCTGAAGGGAGGACATAAAGGAGGCAGAGCCAGTATTTTTCCTGTGCTGAATAATGATAGGACAGGAAGGCATGGGCTGAAACTGGAACACTAAAGATTCCCTCTAAACATCTTTTGTACTGTGAGGGTGCCTGAGGGCTGGCACAGCTTCAGCAGGGCAGTCGGGGAGTCTCCAGCTTTGGAGGTGGTATTCCAAAGCCAGCTGGCCATGGTTCTGTGCATATAGGTGACCCTATTTGTCTGTGGGGTTGGACCAGATGACCCCCAGAGGTCCCTTACTATTGTGTTCCAGTGAAACTGATTTTTTTACATTTGTTAAGGAAAAAAAAATGTGTTTTAAGGAGTTGTTACATGACTTAAGGGTTTGTGGCAGCAATGGGTTTATTGGAACTGGAGAAACCCTAAGAATCAAGCAGTCATTTCTTCTTTTTATAGATTGTGTTATTTATACTGCTTATTGTAATTACTTTATAAAAAGATCCTGTTCTTCCAAATGTAGGATTTTCAAAGGCTGAAGAGCATAATCTGGCATCTCTGCTTTTGCACTGTGCACAACTGAGAAATGGCATCCAGCAGATCCAGTGTATTAAACAGGTATGGTTTCACTGTTATTGGTGTGACTTTTGGTAACTGAGAGTGTGTCCTGTGTACTGTGTACTGCAAATACAGCTGTAAGATAAACTTCTAATGTTTTGTATGTTCCTGGAAACACAGAAAAAGCATCTCAGGTAGAAATGTTTTAGTACTTAATTAGCAAGGGCCACAGTTACTGAAAATGGTGGAAGGCAAGTGACACTGTTACCTATTTTGTATAGATTTTTTTTGTTTGTTTTTAGGGGTGTTCTTGGAACATTATTTGAGCTTGAAACTCAAGGGGAAATGGTAAAGAGAGGACAGTTTTGCACCGTGTGCTTGGATGAGAGGGAAATTTGCCACTGTCAAAAATGGTATATCCAGAGTTTTTTGTTCATTGTGTGTTCTTTTGGTTATAGATGATGCCATTGGTGAAACAGATGGATGAGAACTCTGCAGGTGATCCCATGGTTAAAGCTTGTTTGGATGTTTTGGGAGAGACTTATTTTTCACTGAGTGCAAAGAATCCTTTGAAAAAAGTATTAACAAGGTAAAAGATTGAGCAGTTAGCCTTTATTTTTTTTTAAACGCTTTCCTTATCTGGAAGTCAGTAATTTGTCATTCACTATAAATTGCTGCAACTTAATTACTGAAAATTTACAGTACTTAATATGTACATATATACTGTTTTTCTAAGTTAAAAATCTTAATTATAAATAACATATCATTGGATAAATAACTTCAAAGTGAAGCATTGTTTTGGCCTATTTCATTATTGGAAAGACAACATAGTGTGTAAGTAGCAGTTCGAACTTTAAAATTCTATGTTGGAATAGAAATTTAGAACACAAAATTTCAGCTTTGTCAAGAGAAGATGGTTCAGAGGAATCCTAATAAATTGTGGTTTCTTGTGTCTATTTTTATTGCAATTTTTTTTAATTGCACAATTATTGCTGTATTTCTTTAGTGAGTTGATTATGACCTTACCATTTTTTAAGATCTGGTGCTGAGATGCCTTCCTTTCTTTGTCTGAAAACATTCATTGTCCCACTGAGATGCAGGGTTTCCATCCTGGATTTGGTTGCCACCAGTCACCCCAAAGCTGTGCACCCCTCTGACAGGTTTTCTAGCTGCAAACTGAGAATGTGCATGATAATTTTAAAACAGATGATGTTTTCATGCAGGAAGAAACATCTGTTTGTTTATTTGAGTTTTAGCTGACATGGATTTTGGTGCAGCGGATGTTATACCACCTCAGGAAAACCAAACTGAATGTGCTGCTTCTTCACGTTGCAGTTCACTGAATGGTCTTCCTGGACATTTGATGATGTCAGCTGTGCAAAGCTTTGTGTGCTGCCTTCGGGAAGAACTGAAAACCACAGATGTGTATTTGTACAGAAAAGTACTGGACAATCTTGCTTCCTGTATGGAGGACTTCAGCTTAGGTACAGTGACATCGGATGTCTTCTGTTTAAACTTGCTCAGCACTGGTGGCACAGCTGATAGTAATGTTTGCTGTTGTGTAAAATAGACAGTGCTGGCTAGAACTCAGTAATTAGAATGTATTTTCTTTCCCCTAGGTAGAGCCTGTATTAAGAACCTGTTTGAAGAAGGTAAAGTCATATTTATGGTAAAATATGCTTCACTGCAGGCTATTGGGGGAGGGGTGTGTGTGAAGTGACATGAAGTAGGCATAAAGATCTATCAGATCTGATTTCCTCCTGGTTAATTTTCAATAAACTAGTATCCTTCTGTGGTACTTTTTTGTGAAAGACAGGACTTTTAATTAAACCTTTTATTTCCCAGGGTCAGTTTTGCTTTACTTGGCAACCCTGATACAAATCTGAGTACCAGAGAGCAATTACGGCAGGGAGAGTCAATATTAGGCCAAGCGCGTTGGAAACTTGTTTTGTACCAGGTTGTTGCAAAACAACCTGAGATTTTGTTTTAGCATTGCTTGTGTTTGTCTATACTGAAATACCAGTTTAATTTGTTGGTGGAATGGAAAAATCACCACTGTATGGGTAGCTATTCATTGTACCCTGGGTATGTGTGATGTGTTGAGATGTATGTTTAATTGCTTTGCTGGAAATTTTCTGTTGTATTTCTCTTGTAAGTAAATTTATACTATAATTATTTTCACTAGTTCTTCAGTTTCTGCAGAAGTTGCTGCTTGACATACAGGAAGAAAACAGGCAAGTGTTTTATATCTGGTTTTATTTCACTCTTGCAAGATAATTTGATTTGGTTTGACATATCACTTTGGTAGCCATACACTGATGAAAGATGGGAATAGCACTTTACAGTGATGTAGATTTTAAATTAAAACTGATTTGTTTCTTCTCTTTTGTGGCAATATGATAATATAAGAGAGGTATGGTGCTGGTACTGTTAGAGCTGCTGCTAAGGGAGGCCTCTGAGTTAAGGTTTTGCTATCTGAATTGTGACTGAACAGTGTAATTAATAGATGTGAAATTCAGGTAGAGTAAAACTCTTTCATGTTCCATGAGTGTTTAATTCAGTGTTGAATTAAACGTGTTGACATTTTCCAGCAATTCATAAAGTGAGGCTTCCTCGCTGTTGTCTCATTCTGTACCGAGAGGAGAAGGGTGCTTAATCAAGTGTTCTGTGCACTGAAAGTTCACATGTTTTCTGTCTTCATGTTAGAAGAAAGTCAAAGCATAGAAATATCCTTCATACTTGGAGGAACTACTTGAAAAATTAGAAAAGAGCAGCACTGCATTCTGTTGGCCCTTTTGGAAGGTTTCTGGAAAAATTCAGCTCTGCTCAGGCAGGATCACATGAATCAAAGTTTGTCACAGGAGCCTGCAGAAAATGTAGCAGAATTTGTTGTTTTTGTTTGTTAACTTCATTTTAATAAACTGCCCTTGAGTCTGCTTCTTTCCTGTAGTTACATATCCGATCAGCTCAAGCAATAAATTAGTTTTTACCAGTAATTCTATCTAAAGTTGACGGAATATGGTTTTCTGGGGATGGTGAAGAATGGTTTTAATTTGCTTTTTGTGTGCTTGCTTGTCTCTCCTAGTTTTTATTTTTTTTTTCCCACAGAAAGAATCATGGAAATCGTATTGTTCAGACTCAGCTGATGTACGATTTACTGATAGCCATTAAAGTTTCAATGATGCTTATCCAAAAATTTCACGAAAATATCCAGGGAAGTCTTTGGAAACACAGTGAATCTTTTGTTTGGCAAAGTATGTGTAGTTTACTGAAAAGTTCCACAAACTTCCTAATGGATGGTAAGTTCAGTAACATTCAAACCCTAATATTTTTATTAACTTGTCTTTGTAGTAAACAACCTCTAAGTATAAAAACTTAGTTTTGCTTGCATGGAAACTGAACTACTGAGATTAATGTAAATGGGAACAGTAGTTGTTTTTTTGGTGAGCTATGATTTGTAGATTGCAGTTTTAGTGTACAGTTTAACTTGTCCCACTACAAAAACCAAGATTAATGTTGTTACTAATAGTAAATACTTTTGAGTCACCAAATGTCTGTGCTTGCCAGAAATATGTACACCTCTATGAAATATGCTGTTCATAGACACACCATAAGTAATGTTTTCTTCTCATACAGATGTTTTTATATAGTAGAATTTAGCATGCATTAGTAGTCTCTGCCACAGCCCTCCTTGCTTTAGTGGTCAGTCCTGTGTTTTCTTCTGTTGAAGATATTAGCAGTTTGTTATTACACTGGAGGATAAAGTTATTAATATTTGTTATCCAAGTGGACATTACAGATTTGTGATGATACAAGTAGTCCAGAAAAATTCAATACCATCTTAATTTTGCTACATAGTTCTAGCACACGGTATTTGCTGTATTCTAATGTAAAATATTTCTGCTGTGTAGCAACACTCCTGCAGACTGTTCAGACTACCTCAGGACTGGCTGTTATTCTCTTTACCAGAGCTATGTATGAACCAGTTGAGGCATTACCTTCATTGGTAAGTGTATTTCTAGGCTGAAGATGGTGCAATATCATGGTGTTATCCTGTTCTATTGGTATTGTCTCTATTGTCTGGAGGCTGTGCTGATGCAGATACCATGGCTTGCCAGCCTCTCCATCAGTCCTTAGCTGAGGTATAATCCTTTTTTCTCTCCTTGCTATATGAGGTAATAAGACTTGGGTTTTGAATTTGATAAACACTATTGACAAGAAATCTCTTCAGATTTTCTAAGCCATGCACAAAACAGGTTTCTGCCGTGCTGAGGTGCTGTAATGGGTATGCTTTTGGTGTTCCAGATCAGTGACTTGCTCCTTGGGACAGTGGAACACTCAAGTGTGCCAGCGTGGTTCGTGGGGAACTGTGGGGTTCTGTGCACGGCAGAACTCCCGGACTCGGTCCTGCTCTTCCTTTGCCATGGAGCACTGGCTATGCTGGATTGGAAAAATGGCAGCATGGGTGAAAATGGAGAGAAACTATTGTTAGATATTGCATCAGTCTTGTTGTCTTTGAGTTCAGAGTAAGTTTCTGTTTTAAACTGTGTTGTTTCATGTTTGGGAGGAGAGGTTTATCTTTTTAGTTCTGTTTTTGCATGACCCCTGTGGTCCTGGTGGAATATCTCTGATATTTTGAGTGTAATGATACTAGGTTTTGCCACAGATCATGCAGTCTTTTTAATATATTCATAAAAACTCTATAAATTTGAAAAATATAATGATGTTACATATGTAGTTCTAAGTTTCAGTTTTTTTCTTGCATGCTAAAATTTTGTTTTCTAACATGAATGGGATAAATTGTAATTTATCAATTCCTTTATGTGTCAGTATCAGTTCTTAGGCAGACAGATAAACTTCAGTTTCAGGACATCATGTCCTTTTCTTTTTAAAGTTTAGAGGAAAGCAAAGTGTGCCAGTGGGTGGAATGCTTGAAGTGAGATGAGTTTTAGTTTTTTTTTTCTGGCTGCTTGCATTTAGGGACCCACCACCACTGTTGGGTTGGAGAAACAAAACATGTATTCATTTCAACCTTTGATTGTGCCTTGGAGATCTGTTTTGTGATTTTGTTTTTGCACATAGGATACTCAGTTTTTATGGTTCTGTATGGCAATGAAAAGTTTTTCCTTTTGTTTTCAAGAAGTGTGCAACAACATAATGCTCCTCAAATGTTAGCAGGTGCACAGTAGTTTTTATTTTTTTGTTTTATTATGGTTTCTTTTCCCCATTGTTAGGGGTTTAGGTACAACCACTTAAAAGCACATCAGGTAACTAAGCATGTGCTTGCATGATCAACATCATTTGATCACTTTTGTGTTCATTCTTTTTCCTCCATGAATGGCTTGTGTCTCCTAACCTGTTTTCATGTAAGGTGAATGTGGTGAATAGTTATTCTGAAATACAAAATCTGTTCTTTTAAAATAATGATCAATGGAGATAGTGAACTGGTTTTTTGTGTTTGTTCTTTTTAAAAGGTTAAAAGAATCCAGTATGGCAACATCTTTGTCTAGAATCCTTGCTATTTGGACTAATTCAGCACTGGCTGCCCTTGTTCCAGGCTCTCCAGATCTTAAAATCAAACTTAATGGGAGCTCTGATGTAATTGGGAAGCTGCTGGAATACATTTATACACACTGGGACCACCCTCTGGATGCCATCAGACACCAAACCAAATTGATTTTCAAGAATCTTCTTCAGTTACACCAAACCACCATTGCTGGATCTAATGGAAAATCAGACCCGTTCTTTGCAAGGCTGATAAAGCATTTATTGAGCTTGGATTGGCATGTAAAAGGGAAATATGCTTCTCTTGGCTGTCTGGTAGAGTGTGTGGGCACTGAAAATATACTGCAATTGGACAGAACAATTCCAGTACAAATCTTGGATGTGATGAGTGATCAGTCTCTTGCGCCTTATGCTAGTGATCTTCTGGAAACCATGTTTACAAATCACAAGGCCCATTTTACTTTGAGTTTTCAGGAAGGCACCTGGATTGACCAGTGGCATAACATCTGGGTTTCTCCTCTTCTGGTAATACTGTGTGAAGGGAACCATGACCAAACTACTTATATAATAGATTACTATTTACCAAAACTGCTCAAATGTAACCCTGACAGTCTGAGCTACATGATAAGAATTCTTCAGGCCTCTGCAGATGCTAACCTGGGTAAGAAAATAAACTTTGTATTTGTAATTATGATTTGATTGAAAAACAAAACAACAAACTTAGCTGTGTGATTTCTGGTCTAATTATTACTGTTAGAATTGATTTGGGAGAAAAAATCCAGGTGGTTATTATTGCAATTAGTATTTTAAGGTGAACGTTATAATAATCATATGTGTGACTTCATGCTGTAAGCAAAATCCTTCTTTGGATACCTTTTGGTTCTCTTTACCAGGGTTTGTTAAATTTCTGTATTTTCTCCTTCTAGTTTTCTTTTATTTCTTACACAGGTGTGTCCAGTAACAGATTGTTTATTCTCGTAAATATGTTGATCCAAGATTTATGATTCTCTTGTTTTAAAGTAATTTAGTGTGACTCTAACATAATGGCTTGTGAGCCCTTGCAGAGTCTTTTTTTTCATATGACATATTTGAGATTAAGCTTTTCGGGAACCAGATGATTTAGAACCTGTTTAATCTATAGCAGCGCTGTCTTTTGGGATTTATGGAGTAGAAATCAAAGGGGGCGGGTCATGTGTTTGAAAGTATTGGGGGTTTCTGACAAGCACTGCAAATAGTACATTTCTTGTGTTAATCAAACAGTAATTATTACTGGTTTTCATTTTCTTTAGGCTCTTGCAGTACTAGAGGAGCTCTTGGAGCATTAATGGCATGCTTGAGAACAGCCAGGGCTCATGGACATCTGGAACTTTCAAATATCATGAGCAGTGGTCTTGTATCCACTGAGTGTATAAAACAGGGTCTGGTTCATCAGCACAGCCAGGTAAAGGAACAGCTGTTTATGTATCCTTTAAATTATAATAATTGCTTTGATCATGATTATTGTGTTAGTGTTGTATTAAAGGTGTCATCATAGTTGTCAATAACTCTCTTGTGGTGAACTTGTACATATCTTTCAGGTTTGTATTGATGCTTTAGGGTTACTTTGTGAAACCCATCGTACTACAGAAATTGTGTCTCTGGAGGAAATGAAACTAATTCAATTTTTTATGATGTACAACTTGAACAACCAATCTCCTTCCATAAGGCAACAGATCGTTTCTCTGCTGAGAAAGGTAATTTCAAACTATGAGCAATGTCTAATGTGCTTCTTACGTTAGTTATAACACCATGTAAATAGAAATAAAGAGTATGTTATGAAGTTGCCCATTGGAGAGAGTAGAAGCTATGAGACCAGGAATGTTCTTTATGTATTACCCAGCTGAATGATGTTAAGTCATCACAGGCAAGGATGGCTTAAACAAAATATGAAGTGGCAGAGGCACGGTAACAACTTCATGGATGGTGATGTGTGTTGCTTGACCTGCACACTTTGCTAATAGCAAAGCAGTGTGCCCTGGAGTCAGCAGTGAACCTTGTGTTGCCTTTGCTGGGGCCCAAGACTGTGCTTACATGAACTTGTCACACCTCAAGCAAATTCAGTCACTTCATCACCCTCAGAAACCTGACCAGAAACATGTAGCTCATGGTAGAATGATGGGGATAAAATGAGGAGCTATATATATATAAAGAACATCTTGGAAGGTGTTTATGGCAAAAAAAGGCAGTGTGTAAGGAGAAAATAATTTGAGAAGGGGGGAAAGAATAAGGGAGTCAGTTTGGCAAAAACAAGTGAAATTGCATCTCTTACCTTTCATACCTAGTGCAGACTGAGGAACATGAGATGGAAAAGCAGTGCTAGATGGGAGTGTGGTAAGAAAGGAAATATTACTTATGGGTAGTAAAAGAGGTGGAGGAAGCACTTTTGAAGTGAGTCAAACTAAGAGACACTGAGGCTGTAGAAATTATCTGTGTTGAGTTTTTTAATAGATGAACAGAGTTCCACAGAAAATGAGGTAGGAGGAGAGGGCTTGGCATGAATTCAAGGAGGGAGGTGGAAGAAGGTGTTGGAGGTGTAGAGGGAGGCGAGAGAAAGTTGGTCACAAGAGAGATGGGAAGCAAAACCTTGGGTTTGGAATGGAGAGGGAAGGATCTGTGTTATGCTGTATTGTATGCAAACTTCCTAAAATTTACAAGCAGTGGGATTTGGAAAATAAGCTGAAAATCTGCCTTTCCCTTATTTCACTGTCAATGATTCTTGTCTCACCTATGTTTTCTTTTAAAAGTTATTTTGCAGGATACAAGAAAGTTCTCAAGTGCTTTATAAATTGGAGCAAAATAAAACCAAGCAAGAGTTAGTTGAGAACTCAGCTAAAGTGCCTCCTTTGAGGATTTTGCAGCAATACAAAGTAAGTGGACTGCTAGAGATGCAGGTAATAGAGGTGGGATGGGATTTCTGAGGTTGTTCCTGAACACCACTGGGTAAGTTGGGCTCTGTGTGCATGTTGGGCAATAGTGCAATGCAGAGGGAAAAAATCTGTAAAGGCAAACAGTGGTGAGGAGCTTGTCCACTGTGATGCACTTCTGCAAGTTTGACTAAATACATTGTTGTTGATGAACTGAATGCCCATTGGTATTTGGAGGATGTCTTTAAGGTAAATTTTGTTCAAAAGCAATAAAGGTTATTTTGAGAGATTGCTCTGTGATGTGCATTGAAACAGCAGGAGAGGAATGGCTGGGGAGGTACCCTCAATCAAAATAAAACAGTTGGGTAAATGTCCTGTCATGTGTTGGCCATTTAGTAGTGAGCTTTAAATGATGTATGTTGCTTGGGCTTAAAATAGAGATCAGCTGAGCTTCAGTCTTCTAGGTCTCCAGAATAATAGTGAGTGAGAGAATAAATGACAAGAGCTTTAGCATGAAGAGTTCTTTTGTATTTGTCCTTTTTATCCTATTTAAATGCTCACATCATCAGTATCTTTGTGTCAATCTGTTCCTTAAGTTCTGCTTTTCTTGGTCAGCTAATTTTCCCGATTTGATACAACGGCTGTCTTTTTTTTAGGGGGTGGGGAAGGGAAACTGTTATATTTAAAAACTCAAATGATTGTCCAGCCTTCAATGTACTCTTAAGAAATTATGTCTGTACTGTGAATGTTGGCCTTCTATTTTTCCAAAATTAACTGTAAGGTCATAATTTTTGGGGTAAAGCAGAATGTGCTGAATTCAGTTACTCAGGCTTTTGTAGGGCAGCAAGTAAATGGTCTTAATTTTTTTTGTTGTGATTTTTATTTTTTTTTCCCCCCAAGGATTTCATGTCATCTGTATGTGCCAGACTTTTTGAGGTATTGTTTCCTGGTTCATCACACCCAACCAGGTTTTCTGCACTAAGTATTTTGGAATCAATAGCAGAAATATTTTCTGTTCCAAAAGGTAAGAAGTCTAATTTGTAGACTTTAATAGTAGGAATGGGAGGTATTGAAGAAGTGTCTTTTATAGCAGCTAGTCAGTGGTTGTCAAAGTAAAAGGATATTCTTACTCCTTAATTTCTATAGCATTTCCTGGGTTGCTTTTGTTTTACCTTTAGGGAGAAGATAATAAGTTTCATTGGAAAAAGGGGTATTGAAGTAAATGCAAATAATTAATGCTTGCTGCATATCTTCTATAAATTTGGATTTTCTTACATAGCCTGTTTTTAGGAAGGTTTCTTTTTTTATTATGAGGAAAACTTCTGGACAAGTTTCAATGTATTTGATAACTTCAGTCCTTTTTCCTGCACATATATCTTGATAGCTAGAAATGCTGAATTCACAAAAACTCTTGCTTGAAAAATATTGCATATCCTCGTGATAGTATGCTATATAAAAAGCAGTTTTATTGTCCATTTAATGATGATGTGCTTAAATAAATAAATAAATTATTTTCATGATTTTATGACAACCTTAATTCAAGAAGTATTTGTTATAGCCTTGGAGTACTGATATTCTTGCTAAATCTTGTCTCTGGATCATATGGCCAACATAAAAATATATTTCAGTCCTAAATTGTAACACTTTTCTTTAAAGAAAGGAGTTGTCTAAGATTAAGACTGATTTTGAGAGGGAATAAAAAATGCCATCTTGCTAAATCGTTTCTCAAAACCCCTTGATAAATGAACACATTAATGTTGCTATTATGAGTATGTAGTATATTGGTGCTGCTTTTTTTTTAAGAATAGAAAGTTTTCCTCAGCTGTTTATAGTAGCAGCCAAGGATTTTATAAAGTGGACATTACTTCTATAAAGGCGATTCAGCTGTTGTATTCTGTGCTGTAGTATGATGCAGTTGTTTACATCCTTAAATTTCTGCCTTCTTTATGGCATTAAGACAAGTGACCAGAATTCACAACTCATTTATATCTAAATTAAAACCAAAAGAAATTGTAACAGCTTGCATTTTAAGGGATTATTCCTATGACAAAGTAGCTCAAAACACCCGAGCGCCAAAACACAATGAAGCTTTCAAACTCCTTTTTGAAAGGAGCTATTTTCTAATATTACATACTTACAGGAAAAGAGTTTTTAAACAAAACTAAATAAAGATTATTTATAATGCTGAATTTAAAGGGAATAAATGGGATTCTGTTTTTGTCAATAAGTTATTTTCTGTATTACTAAGAGTAGTTTTTTAATAAGGTAAGCCTTTCTTATTCCTAACGATGGTAAATACGGTATTTTAAGACCTATTAAGAAAAGTAATATTAAGATAATAATTTAGCTAAAAATTTTAATGCTTCTTTTAGTATAGCAAAGCAGAATGTGTAGACAGTGGAAGAAGTTACAGCACAACTATCTAAGGCATTAATTTCTTTGAACAGGCCAGACACAAATTTTTCGGTTGGATCAGGAGATTGATTCTGCTCGTGTCCAAACGTTGATCCAGTGTTTTGCCAGTACTTTTGAGGAAGTAAAAATTCTGGCATTTAGACTTTTGATGAAACTACGTGATGTTGCATTGAATTTACAGGTATGAACTTTAAGATTTTAGAGGGAGTAATTTTGTGGAAGATGGATGTTTTGTAGTATACCAGATGCTTGTGTTAGGTACAGAGCAGGAATCCTGAACCTTAGAAGCTGGTTCAAGTTGCCTGCAGTAGTGTTCATCACTAACACTTTCTGTACATTTTTATACAGCTTCTGCCCTTACGTAAGGAGGCTTGTTTCACTAATGGATGAAGGAGTTTGGGAAGTTCATTGGGTATGACTGTGAACTATCAGAGAAATAGTTAATGCGAGCTCTTGGCTTAGCTGTGACTTCCCTCTGGAAATAATTGAGACATTTTGATGTGGTTACTCTGGTACTTTGAGGAAATTCAGCTCCCTGTTTCCTTTCCTTTCTGATTGATCTCATATTTCATTATCTGATTTTTTTTTTTTGATTTCTCACAAATTTTGCCCATGGAATTGATACTGATTTGTCTGTAATAACTTCATGAAAAGTTCTTTTTAAATTCATTAGTACAGATGAGCAAATACTGCTACCAAGTAAACTATCCATCACTTTAATGTCCATTAGCAGATAAAACACTTGAAATTTGAAAAAAACCCAAAAACTCCTGTGAGGTGCAGTGTGGTTGAATACTGCATTATAAATGGGTATCCCCATCCTCACTGTCTATGTAATTGTATCCTTGCTAAATATATGCACATGCATGTTTTGCATTTAAGGTGCTCAGTGCACAAAACAAGTGTTTCTTAAGAAATATGTACCAGCTGACTTAATGAAAAGCAGGTTCTCAGATTCCAGGGTGGTAAGAAGCGTAATTAAATCAATCCGGAAGCTCAATTAAATGAGCAGTGTTACTGTTTAGTTGGTTTTTTTTCCAGGATTCTGAACATCTAGATCTTCTATTTCAAGCAGCAGTTGATCTTAGCACAAGTACCAAGCCATATGATTGTGTCACTGCTTCGTATTTGTTGAACTTTTTAGTATATCATGAAGAACTGCAGCACATTTGTTTAGGAAAATGGCTTGAGCATAACCCCCAGCTGGATGAAAACACATCAGTGAGTACAGTGGAGAAGAACACTTTGGCAGGTAAGATTTTGGGGGAAAAGTTTTTTTAATATGTATTGAAAGTTTGCTGCTTTTCCATAAGGCTTTTGGTGGGAGGCTTAGTGAGTAAGAGATGCTTATTTTTAACAGGATTTTAAATATATTGTGTTTTGCTGTTAAGCTTGATTCTTTAGTAAGATTTTTATCTAGTCCATTCTGTGTTGAGGCTGTTGAATATTCTCTAAGATGGCTTTTGTTATTGTTTTGACCAGTGACATTTGAAAGTGTTTTGGAGGCCCAAGCAGTGAGCCTGGTGAAGCTGAGTGCATGAAGTGCAGGGCAGGATGCTCTCTTTCCCCCGAGAGCTTGCTTATCCAGGGGGAAGGCAGCTGTATTTGGTCTGCATTTGTTTCAATACTCAATGATTGCAGTGCTGCCCCTTGGAGCTCTGTTCACTTGGACCCATTTTGCTGTGTGATTTTGCAGTCCTGTGAATACGCATCCACATTAATGTGGCTTTGTTCACATATGGAATATTTTTGTTTGTTTTAGTGCCCCTGGAAGAAAGATGACAGGGCTCTAGATCTGGCAGGTTTGGCAGATTTGTTAATCAAGTTTCCTCTACCTTGAGTAATCTTTAGTGAAACTAAAATACTTAAGTTCATTATTTGTAATAAAACATTTTATATACTTTGCATTAAACTCACTATTTTGCACTTTTTTGTGCTGTTCTTGGCTTTTCTGTTAATACTTTCTTCATATGCAGTGAAATAACAATTTTGAGA
Source organism: Pseudopodoces humilis (assembly GCF_049639895.1). Lineage (NCBI taxonomy): Eukaryota > Metazoa > Chordata > Aves > Passeriformes > Paridae > Pseudopodoces > Pseudopodoces humilis. The sequence continues at coordinate 24,941,092 of NC_142202.1, read as the reverse complement.
CATGCTTGTGGTTGCCATAAGTGAAGGAAATGTGTGGGTAACCTCATGTCTCATTGCTCTGGGGTATCTGTTGCTGGTGGTGAGCCATGGTTCCTTCTTGGAATCAGTAATTTTTTCTGATTCTGGCACTGAGATATCACAAGCTATAAATAGAATTAAAATAGGCACATGTATCCTTGAAAATTGCTCAGGTTGTTTAGTGGGAAACGTAAGGTTCAAATGTATAATCATGAACTTCAGATCTTTAATATTCTGCTGTACTCATAATTGTATTAATTTAAAGGTGAAGTCTGACTTGCAGTATGGAGTAGGTAACTCCTTGTGACTTCATCATGAGCTGTGGGATTGTCCATGAGCAGCGGATGTGGTTGTGCTTTTCACAGCTGCCATTTGGTTCAGAGAGAGATTAAATTGACTATAACAAATGTTGCTGGAATTTAGGTAACTGAAAATCAGTGGAAACATATATTTCAATGACAAAAGAGGGAAAAGTATAATAAAGAGAATAGCTATGTGTACTCCATTGAATTGTTGTGTACACGTTTTGTTCCTGTTTCTTAAAGCGGGTTTGTTTCTTAGAAGATGTCATATATGAATGTTCAATACAAATCTGTGCTTTAAAATATTTTAGTTATCAAGCTTTTGTTGGTGATTGTTGAAGAAGAAGTACTCCAAGCCAAGAAGTCTCTGCTTCAAGCAGCAGCATCATTCCCCATGTATGGGAGAGTGCACTGTATAACTGGGGCTTTGCAGCAATTACCCTTCAAGTAGGTAAAATACACTAAATAAGTTGTAACTCCGTATTTTAAGCAAAATATACTGAATGGGAGGTTGTGACTCCATATTTAAGTGCAGTGGAAGTTAAAGAGAACAGACAATCATGCTGTATTATTTGTAAAGAAATCCAGTACCTGTAGCTTTTAAAACACTTTCTGGCTGCTGCAGTGTTTGATACCTCCTTTCTAGGTGTTAAACTCAGCCTTAAGACTTTCCAATCTCTACCCTATTTATAGTTTTCATAAATATTGTTGGACAAGTGTTTGTAATTTTGATTCTTTCTTTTAAATATAATATTATTTAAGTCCATGTTGTGATGTGTTTTTGTTGTGATTTTGTTTTTTGCTTTTTGCTTTTTTTCCTTAAGTAACTTGACACTGGTGTCTGAATGGAAGGAAGTGGTGACCAGGCTCATTTTGATGTCATACAGCCTCTCTGCTGTAGTATCACCAGTAGTACAGAGCTCATCACCAGAGGGTCTTATTCCAATGGACAGTGATCCAGGTAAAGAACGAAACAGGATCCCAAAATAATTGTTTACAAATCTGATGCTCCTGAAGGTCTCTTTGTTTTGCAGTCATTCAGAGCTAGACAGAGCACCCCTCCCTTTCAGCTTCTCATTTTATGTCATAATTTTAGGTCACTCTTCTAATTTCTGATGAAGTTTTCTTGACTTCTTCACTAAAAATCCACAAACATTTGACAGACTGTGCTGTTGCATCTCTTTCAAAACTGGAGACTGTAAATTTGTTTTTTTTTCCTTGATTGTTCTAATCACCATAGAAATTTGTGAGGGTTTTTTTGTTTTGTTTTTTTTTAATGCTAATAGCTCTTTTTTTGTACTTATACACCCAAAATGAATTGCATAAGTATAAAGAGCTGGAACTAGAAGAAAAAACTATCTTAAATGTCCCTCTTGTTTAATGTGCAGAAAGTGCAGGTCGCCTGCAGATGATTCTGCATGAGATACAACCACAGGACACAAATGATTATTTTATGCAAGCAAAAATTCTGAAAGAACACTGCAAAGAAGAATCTGGAGAGCTGGTTGATCAGAGGCCAATGAAAAATATTTGCATGGAAATGAGAGGTAAATCCAAGGCATTATTAGTAATTAAATCAAGGTGTTTTTTATAGGGGAAGCATTTTTTGTGGATGATCAGTTGGAAATTGCTTGCTTGTGTAATGTTTCATTTTTTACCTGTCAGAAGCTAGTTATCCATGGACATGATTTTAAAGACAAATTCACTGTGCTTCTGGAAGATTGTGATTAATCTCTCTTAAGAAACAAATGAAAATTAGTTACTTTGATACTGGCTTAGACTCTGTTGACTTAACTGCACTGGCCAGGTAATCTTGAAGACCTTTTCTGTCAAGCAGTGCTTCTACTGTATTTCTTGTTGAGAAGTGTTACTGTGATTTTTGCTCTCCATTGTACACAAGGCTAGTGGAGACTATGTTCATGCAATGCAGCATGTTGCACGAAATTACGTAAGCAGTAACTTCAGTTTGGAAGGTTGCAGTAGTGAAATGTTAGGTAGTATTTGTCTGTTTTGATGAATAGCAGCTATGAAACTGAACCTTACAGCAATCAAGAAATGGTAAACTTAGGCATCTTTAGTGTAGGCCAGAATAAATTTATAGAATATTCGTAAATTTTAAAATTTAATAGTTTATGCAAGCTTTAGGACTTCCTTTCCCCGGTTGCTTTTTCCCGTGTTTGAAATGTTTTGGTGGGGCCGTGTGTTTTCTTTCATGAGAAGAAGGGTGAGTAAACACGTGCAAGAGCCGCAGTGGCCACCAGGTGGCGGCGGCGCGTCACGAACGCTTCTTCCTTCTGGGACGCGCCTGGAGAACCGGCAGGGAGCGATGGATGGGGGAATGCCTGCCTACTAAGTTGTACTTGTTTCTGTAGCTCAGTGTACAATAGTAATTGTGACCGAAAGACGACTGCTCTTTAGAACAGAACTTCCCTGGTAAAATGTTTATACTACTGCCTTTTCCAAGTCCAAGAAACTAAAGCGACTGTTGAGCAGGGAAAGTAATCAGGGTCAACAAGATTAAATTATCTTTTGGGCAGGCAAGTTTAGAAGTTTTCTCACGGTTAATTGTGTTTCGTAAGACAGGGTAAATGAAGTTTAAATTATACACCTACATTAGAGAACCTTGAGTTACACTATTGCATTTGTTATTTTTTTGTTTTTAAGGCAAAGACAGGCAAGCGTGTGACGTCACAGCTCAAATGGTTCTTGTATGTTGCTGGAGAAGCATGAAGGAAGTATCTCTGCTCTTAGGGACACTGTGTAAACTTTTGCCTTCACAGACCACATCTGAACCTTCAGATGGGTTGATTACTGTAGAACAGGTAGGGAAATAATTTTTATTGTAAAACCTGCAGTTTCTTCTTGGGTGGTGGTGAGACAGTTTTCAGAAATTTTTTTTTCTTACATTTGTATTCTATTTGGGAAAAGTTGTGGCTCTTAAATTCCTTTTAATTGCCATGGGCTAAGGATTTTCTTTGTTAAACTTGGTTATCAGTCCTGTTTTGATCCAGTGGTATTCGGAAAGTATAACTACAATAGAAACAGATAAAAAGTTATTACACGTAACTAACAAACTCATTCATTCTGATTGTATTGGGTTATTTATGAGATGTGTACTGTGTTTAGGGATACCAATGCTTGCCTGCCACCCTCCCTGTTGTCCCTCTCTCAGGTTATATTAGTCTCTAATAGAATTGCCAAAAAAAATCTAAACTGGCTTCATTTTGAACTCTGCATATTGAGATTCTGCTTAAAGTTCTTCCTTAATTAGCCTTCAAAGTCAAGAGTTTTGAAAGTCAAACATGCTGACTAGTCTTAGTGTTGTCTCCCCCCTATCCATTGTTTTGAATAATTTGTATGCAACGTGACTGGATTTTTTTCCTCTGATTTTTTTGATCTGAGAAATCAGAAATCTTAATATGCCATCTGGGTCTCTTGCAGAACGTTGAGTTCAGTGTTTGCAAGAAATTAGATTACCACAGGCATTTATTTGGGAAATTTTTTGTGTTTATTAAATTTCTGTTTTAATTGATGACCTTTTAATTTCCATATATTTCAACAAAACCAGTTTGCATACCAGTTTACATATGAAAGACTGACTACTTTTTAACCTCTTTCTTTCAAACAGAAAACACTCAGTTTTTCCTTAGGTGTTAGAACTTTACATTTAAAAATACAAAATAGCAATATGTACTCAAGATGTTATTTCTTATCTAATGTGGTGTCATGGAAATACTGTTGCTGTCTTTATGTTTGCATTGTCTCCAGTCCTCATGTTTTCATCTGGTTAACAGCTGTGCTTGTACTGTTGCCAGGGTCTGGAGGGCAGATGAGAGAACAGATATGCATTTCCACCATTACGTTCCTTAATCTGCACCAAGTCAAAGAGGAATTGGTGTTTTAGAATGAGTCAGTTCTAACTGCAGCATCTGTTTCTGAAAAGCAGACATTGATAGGTGCTCTTTCAGAAGTAATACATTATTAAGGAAGGAGTTTGATTTCCACGGTCCTTCTGGGTCCCTTCCAGCTCAGGATTTTCTGGGATTTTATAAAGATACCTTCTTTTCCTATAGATGCTTCTTCAGCTTGTTTATGTTTCAGATGTCTTCCTGTAAAACAAAAGGCCTGCATTCTCATTTGGAGAATGCTAATGGTTGAGAAGTCAGTTTGAAATCCTAATTTTCCTCAGGCTTGCAAGGAAATACACGAAGAAAAACGTGGGCATCTTTTCTGTACTTTTTGTAACTTTAGGTTATTACCTTGTTTTATACAGAAATAAACAGGAAGAGGTTTCATCAGAAGTGGTAAAAAATGTCCATGCAATAACTGCTGGGGCTTCAGACTTACTAAACACTTTTCAGTGTTGACAAATAAGCAAATTGGATTTTGTTATCTTATGCATGTAGAACTTTTCTTTCAAGTTACCCATTCTTTTTCTTTGTTTCGTAACTATTAGAAGAGATTTAAGAATACAGAAAAATAAAACTTGGAGAGAAACCTAGGTCAACTTGCCTTGAGCCAGGGCTAAGTAATGGTTGAAAAATATCTGGTAGCATCCCTTGGCCAGTGTGTGTCATCCTGTTGCAAACCTTCCTCCCATTGTACCCTGCTCCACATCTGGGCCAGTAACTGTATTGAATTGTGCCTCAGGGGATCAATGCTGTCATAACTTACCTTAAAGATCATAATGAGCATTGAATTTGCTCAGTCTTCTGACTGATTCTGCCTGCTTTTTTAATGGAGCATGCAGATGGAAAGACAGTGTCTTACAGTGCTGTTGTACATTAGGAACACTGCCTCCTGGCAGGCAGTGGGGTGCTGGGGGGCTACTCTTTGCAGTAGTAATTCTGCCTATTGTGCTGTGTACCTGTGGGGAAGAGGTTGGCAGGGAGGCAGCTTCTGCATGATACTTTATTGTAGTTTGTAAGAAGTTGGGGCAACATCAGATTTGCACTCTCCTTGTTTTTTGAGTAGGAGATCGGGTTTATGTGACAGTCTTCAAAACATCAGCTATTTTACATGGTGGCCTTGCCTTTAGAAATAAAACATAGGAAGTGCAGTGCATAGCTGGAGGAATCTCTCTATTCAAATGCATATTCTACTTTTCATTTTCCATCTGATCTTAAAAATCCAGAGATGGCAGGCTCATCAATATAAATAGTATCATGTAACCGCCAGGTAATGGAAAGACATCTAATGAAGATTCTGTGTTGTTTTTGTCATATGACATGAAAACTGTGAATGCTTCAAGTCTGGAGGAACATTTAGCTTTTCCTCAAACTTCTGTTTATCTCACCTGGGAAGTTTTAAGACAGGTTTGGGAGATAAGCTTGCCAGAGCTCTGCCAAAGTGAAAAGAAACAGGCAGCAGAAGTAAAGACTTGGTTGTTCCATGGCCTGTATTAATCTTTTGGAATGTTCCAAAAAAAGAATTTTTATCTTGAATACCCAGATAATTGCTCTCAGCAGCAAGTGTGGCCCTGTACGTTGTTGATCGTTGAGTTAGTAAGATTCACCTGTTGTAGTCTGAATTTCTGACCAAGAGCTGAGTTATGGTGGTGCTGCTTCTAGCCTGTGAGTTCAGTTTGATGCAAGCTTCTAGTCTGCGTGGCTGTTGCAAGAAGCTCAGAAGTATAAATAGTCAAGTTATGTGACCAAAGAAAAAATTAATTCGTGTGAATTCTAAAAGCATAAGTGTGGTACTGGGACAGGCTGATAAATTGATCTGTATGTGTATGGATTTCTTGATTTGGTTTTGTTTACACACCTGGAGAATTGCCCTGTCTGTGGGTCAGTTCCTTGTGAATAAAGAGTACTTACTCCTCCTTTTTGGACTACAAGGCTGAAATGAAACCCTGTGGCTACAAAAGCTACCTTAAAATCCACTCAGAAATAACTGTTTTAGCTCAAATATCTCCAGTTATTGTGTCTTTCGCATAAGGTGAGTTTTAGCTGCAGGAAATACTATGTAGACTGTCTCAGATTTTTTTTTTTTTTTAATTATTGTTTGGGTGATACAAATTACTTAACAGGAGGTTGAAAACCCATAAAGGTAGATATGACATTTACTTCCCTGACAACTTAATTACTTGTCAGATAATTAAAGTATTAGAGTAATTGTATAATAACAGAACAAGCAGAATTTTATAAGCATCTTGCTGTGATTTTAGGCATATTTTTTATATAGAAGGTTTGGAAAAACTTATTGGAGAACTTTGAGGAAGGAATTCTGAAGTAAATTTTGACTAAGGGCATTAAGTATGTGCTATGCATTTTAAACAAATTAAGTGGGCAGTTTGATTTAGACCTTGAAAGTTGATCAGAATTAAAACAAAAACCCAACAAACAAGACAGCCTATGCTTCATGGAATGAGGTCATGTGGATCTGTAAACTTCCAAACAGATTTAAAAGCTTTGTATTGTAATAGAACTCTAGAAAATAACTATAAGTGAAAGTTCAGTTATCACATTTACAATTTCAATGCTTTTGAAAATAGCTCACATTACTACAAGATCATCTTCATTTTAAAATTGTTTCTAATGATCAACAGCAATTATGCAGAATTCTGGAACATCAGAAATCTGTATTTATCTATGTATTACTTAAATTAATGTGGATTTGTTGCCCTTCAGTGCAACTTTTGGAGTTTGAATTTCGTATCTTAAATATTTTATAGATTTTTTTTTCTGCTGTTGTGCTTTAGTTGGGGTTTTCTTTGGGGTTTCAGGCAAGAGTGTAGGCAAACAAGAAGGATTCTGCATTTGTTTCCCCTGAAAATCAGATTTGTCTCTTTTCTTCTCTTAAATCTGAGTATGTCCATCATGGACAAATAACCAATTTCATGTCCTTTATATTTTTTGACTTCTAAAAAGAATAGAGAACAACTTGTTTAACCTAAGAAAATGAGTTCAGTATTTTTTATCATTAAAGTAAGTGGTTGTTTATTACAGGACTTCTGATTGCTTTTTGCTTGTACCAATGACCCTTCCAACCAGGGGAGGATTGCTGCTTTGAACTGGAAAATATTTTGCATATATAAATAAATTATGTATATGTGATTTTAAATGGTTTAGTAACTTTTTCTTTCTTTTTTAGGTTAAAAATATTGGTGATTACTTTAAACATCATCTGTTGCAGTCAAGGCACAGGGGTGCATTTGAATTGGCATATGCTGGCTTCGTGCAACTTACAGAAATGCTTTCCAGGTAGAAGATGGGCAACTTACTGTGTTCTTAATATAAGTTTTACCAAATTTTGGCATTGATCCTGAATCTGGCTGTGCAAGCAGATCCTTGCTTTCATGTGGATTTTATTTAAGTTTGGTGTAGGCATGATTGTGACAGTTACATGATGTCTGTAACTGACTTGGACTGCAATATTTATGGTTAGAGATGATGCTTAGGCATTGAAAAATGATACAGACATATAATGCTCGCTGCATTTTTCTTCATTTCTGACATGTTAGTTTCCTGAATAGCTCTTAAAAACTCTTGGGAAAAGTAGAAGTGTAGAATTCTTCCATCTCACTCCCCTTTTCTTGTCCTTTATGAAAATGTGTGCCAGACTTTTTGCCTTAGCCAGGACATTTTCTTGGAAACTTCTATTACCTGTCACTGAGTTGGTTATTGTGACATTTGGAAGACTACTTGAGAGTACATCACAGCGTGTGATATGCACTCTGGCTTTTTTCTTTCCCCTTGTAACTTTATAGTTTCCTAGAAGAACTAAATGAACAGAATTGTCCTGAGGTCTGGGCAAGATCATTGGAATTTCCATTACATGCTTAGTTACTGATTTCAAGTGCTGGTTATGTTTATTAGCGGTATAAAGTGTTTATATCCCATCCATGTTTTAATAAGACAAATTAAAATTTCTACTGACTAGGGAGAGTTTGGTGGGATTTTTTTTGCTGTTGTTTTTCTTTTTAAGTATGAAAGACCAGTCAGATTTTCAATTTGAGGTGCCTGCATTTTCATACCAATGCCAGGTTAAGTAACCAATGTTCCCCTTTTGCCACACGTCAGCCAGTTTGATGGGCAGATCTGTTTCTTCTTTACTTCATACTGGAAACAGTTCTGGTGCTTTTAGTACAGACTGGCTGGCTGATCAGGCTCATTGTGTGTCCCCTCAGAAAATATTCTCAACAGAACTGAGGCTTGGTCTCTGCTACAGGATGCTGGGTGAGGCTGCTGCATCCATGCACCAGCACTGCTACAATAATGGTACTTGACACATGGTGGTGTTCATTCTGTGTGCCAGTGGGCTGTTAAACTGCATGCCATGATTCTCTTGGTGATCTTTCTCTCCAAGGTATATTGTTTTCTTTCAGGTGATAGCAATCTGAGGGTTTTCAAATTGGCCTGAGGAGTTTGTTGAGTGTTCACACAACCTTGCTTTAACACTTGGTTGTTTGCTAAAAAAGGAAAAAAAAATATTACGGCTTATCTTTTTGCCTGTCCATATGTTTTATATATGTTTGTTAAGATATTGGGATATTCTTCTATACCATGAAAACTTGTTTCAGGAAGTTCTAAGGTTATGTAAGTTTTCTCCCATCGACATGAACAGAGAGTCTGGCCATTAGAGTAATACAGTTAAAAAAGAAAAACAACAACAAGCAGACCTTTTACTACCACGAGTCTATTTGAGATGAGAAAGGAGTAATCTAAACAGGTACAGCCCCACTGGTCTGATCTCAGTCAGTCTGCAAGACTGTCTTGTAGCAAAGGCAAAGTAAAAAGCAGGAAATAATGGAAAACATATAAAACATGCAGCCAGTTTATAGGGGACTTACTGTTTTTCTTTGATTTGCAGTTTTTAAATTTCTTTTAAAGGCTGAGGTAAATAGAGTAGAGCAAATCTACCCAGACTTTGGAAAAGTTGCTGGTGTGTTTGTTGCCTCTCCTGCTTTCTGCCATTGTATTTAATGGAGCACAATCCACTTAACAGCAACCTTAGGTTGAAAAATGAAGAGCTGAGAGAACTCTGCTTGCCTGAAAATTATTCAAACATTAAGTGATATGTATGTATCATTCAAAACAAAAGCCCTTCAAAATTAAGGAAGCTTCCTCTTCTGAATTAGCAGGTGTCAGTTACAATTTTTTGGTTATCCATACTGCCTAGCATTTTTAAAGTTAAGGTATTTCAAGTAGAGCAAGCGTTCCTTTGGGAAGAAAGTTTCATAAGAACTGGAGAGCAGCTCTGTGGATGTGCATTCATTTCAATGAAAGACAATATTTTCCAGGAACTACAGGTCTCAACACTTACATTTGTATTTAAAACAAAGGAGAAAGGAGACTGATACCAGAGCAGGAAATGACTCTTTGATTTGGTACTCTTGGGATATGAGGAATATTTTGAGACTCTCCTCCAAAAGGGGCGAATTAAGTCTTGGTGAATGCAGCTGCTTTGCAGGTCTGTTGATTGTCATGGAGTCTTTCCATGTCCCTGCTGCAGCTGGGGGGGGCTCCATTCTGCAAGTAAATCGCAACTAGCCTACCTCTCTCCATAGCTGAGTGGCTCATGGGCAGTCTTAAAGCATATATGTCAGAATCTGCATTAATTTACTGCTGTGTCCACAAATTCCAGAGGAGAAATTTTTTGTCCGGGGCAGCTTATAGTAATGTACAGCTTAGCATGGTATCTTGTTGAACAGAATTGAACTCAAGATGTGCAGAAGCATCCCTGACACTTGAATTTGTTCTTTCTGTAAAACACAGTGAAAAATCTTCCCAGGCATTTATGAATTACTCCAGTTGAACTTATTACTTATAGCCAAGCACTTCTTTAAAACTTTATGCTGCAGTCTTTTATCTGAGCTTGCTTTTAGCTGTACAGCTCTTAAACACCAGTCTTTATAAGAACCAAGAGCAGACCTTTTTTGAGACAGAATGATGGTATTCAGACCTGTTTGAGTTAGTGGTGAAAGAAAAATGTTTCCTCTGCAGAGAGTTCTTACAAACCTGATGAAATTGATCTGTCCTGAAATTTGGATGTAAATTGCTGAGTCTGCTCTAATATGCACGTCGCCATTCTTCTGTTTCCCTGTTGATACTCCTTCTGGGAGTGTAGTGCTCCCTTTGTCATGCCTGCTTAATGTTGCCTGCAGCTGCACCTTCAGAAAACCATACAGTTACATAACAAGCAACATTCATATTAATGAAATAAGCAATGTGTTTTTATAAAAGACTATTTCCTGTCAAAGGCCTGGAGAAATTTAAAAATGCTCATTTGGTCTGATAACATGGTGGTTCAGGAAAGTCAGAAATCTGTTTTAAACTTGAAAACTTGAATCTCCTGTAATCCTTATTAGTTAAGCAATTTCTCTGTCCCAAGTGACGTTTTTCCTGCTTTGCATTTCTTTTTTCAGTGATATCTTTTCTGGAAATCTACCTCTATTTTAGGGGATGTGGTAAGTTAGGTCCATAATTGTTTACTGGAAAACTGTAACTTAATAAAAGAAAGGGATAAAAATCACGCTTTTATTTTAAAAGTGTGTAACCTGTCAGTATCGGTGAAAATTACTTACCTGTACCTAGTCAGTGTCTGATCTTCTGTAGTATTTCTTTTGGGGAACTGGAATAGACCCCTGCTAATCTTTGCAGTAAACTCTGCTTCTGTCTCAATTTGTTGCTCTGAAGTGACTGTAACTCTGCTTTCCCAGCCTGCTGTGATCTGCCAGGAAGACTTGTAAAATGGAAATATCACTAATGGACTTGCTAGTGAAACTTACCAAAATCGTAAATAATTTTTCAGCAAAAGTGTAATCACAGATGTAAAGGGTGTTGAAGGGAGACAAAGAAAGTGGGGGAGAAAAACTGTTCTTATATATTGAGATGCTTGTAGCATTAGGAAATACATGACATAAGGAAGTATGAGATACAATGTTAAGACACTGCGCAGGTTGAAGATGTGTTAATTTTTAACACTGATTGTATTTTCACTCCTATTTATTTTCCTGCTTGGTGTGAGAGAGAGATGGGGTAATGATAGTGTATTTTTGAATTTTTTAAGCCACCCAAGGTTCTCCTTGCTCTGCTTTACTGATAGAGAAACCTCAAGCCCTTCTGCATGCCCCTACGTAATCTGGATTTTTTTTTTTTTCATGTGGAGCAGATGCTATGGAAATGAAGGTGCAAGTGGAAGGACTTTGTAGTTTCAGAGGAGTTGTTCTTAAAAGCAGACTTATAACTTGAATAGTAATGTGTTTCTGAAGTTAGATTCTGGTCTGAATCAGTACCAGGGGCAGTATTCTGTCTATAAAAAAAAATGGGAGTCATATTACTTAGGTGAAAAAGAATAATACTACAGGCCTGTTGAGAGAGAAAAAATAGTGAAAGAAACACTTTTTCCCTAGATAGGAACTGCTTACAGTGATTTGAAGCACTGGATTCTGGATATACACATGTAGAAAAATGCTTCTGGTCATGTGATGTTTATGCCTCAGGGCATTGCATCCAGCAAGGCTGAATTCAAGACTGACCCATTGTTAACGCACCATTTATTTCACATAGGAGAAAATATAGTTATATGACTTAGGGAGAGGAGTTTAGCTTTAACTTAGGATTGCCAGGCTTTTGTACTCATTGATACTGACCACAGAAATGGTTTGGGGCATGTATGAAATTGTTTTAACAGACAGAAAATTGTGGGTTACACTTAATGTACTGCATCTTAAGTAATTTGTGTATCAACTTACTGTGTTATGTTTTCATTATCAACAGTATTTGTTTGATCTGGTAAAAATAATCGCTGTTTCATTCTGGAGAATGACATTTGATCTTGAGGCTTTATTTTTTTATTGTAAAGCTTCATTATTCTTAAAATTTAGGGCCACCTCCTTCTTATGACAATATTCTCTTTTCCAGACCACAAGGAGACTGAGCTGCCAAATGGAAGGGAGTAGTCATCTCCATTGCAAAGTCAATAGTCTCTAATATTTCTAACTCTACAGCAGTAACTCTTTCACCTTCTAATAAATAAAAGTGCATTGGTAGGTGGCTTGTGGGGAGATTGAAGCAATATGGCTTTAAGGGAGTCTGAAGTCTATTTGACTTCAGTATACTTCTCTTTCTACTAATCCTGAGAGGAGAAAAATCCCTCAGTTTACTTAAGAATAAAATATTCAGTGTGCTACATAGCAACTTCTAAATATTTCTTTAATGCTTTACTTTCTACTTCTCTGCGCCCCAGCAGGTGTAGGTATTTCTCATGAGGTGTTCGTGTTAAGATAACATAGTGAAGAGAGATGAGCACTGTTCTTTGCATGATTGAATGGAGACATTTAATTTCTGCTTAGCTAGGGAGGTAGGACCAGGTGCCTCCATGATCAGAATGAGGAGATTTTGCAGAATGTGTTGATGTGGATGAAGAGAACTGCAAAGTAGTGTTTTAACTGCTGAGGCTCATGGAGGGGATCCGTGAGAAGTTTTGTGTGGTTTCAATTCTAGAGTTGTATCCTCGTTGTGTGCCCAAAAGTGAGTGTAGGAATGCATCCTGAAAGTAAGCAAGGGCAAGCCACTTACCAGCAAAAGAAAAAGAGTAGTTAAAGAAAAGAGAGCTCACTGTGAGTTTCCAGGTTAATCTGATTGCCTCTGTCATAGGCTTGGGGCAGAAAGCACCTTACTTTTGTGCTGTGGTATGAGGTGATGTATCGCATGTGAAGTTTAGTTCCTCTTGAGCTCTGGACTGGTGGCTTGCATTCTGACTGCCCTTTTGAAGAGGTGCTGCCCTTAAAAAATGGGGAGAATACCTGTAGAAAATATGGTGAAAATCCTGCAGGAATTACTGAAGAATAAGAAGCGTTCTGTGTCTTCTGCTGACCTGTCTGGCACTTCCTGTGACCTCAGTTCTCTGCATTACTGGTTTTCTGTTTCTTTGTGAAAGAAGGAAAGGAGCGTTTCACTGCAGATTAAAGCCTCATTTATTGTTCATGATCAGGTTTTTAGCCAATGTAAATTCTTGCTTTAATAAGAGGAGGAGGAAGAAGGGAATATATGCAGACCTTCCATTAGATTTTTTCTAATGTGATGATATGGTTTTCACATCAGTACCTGTTGCCTTTTGCCTTTTCTTTTAAATTCTTTATTTCAGTCACCCAGGTAGAAAACTTGATTGTAGTCTTACTGTAAGGTCTCACTATTTAGTCATAAATTTAATTATAGTTTATATTTTTAGGTAAGGTAAGTCCTGCATGGTTGTGATAATTACAGTTGTATTGCCCACAGTGATGAATTATTTCTTCTGCTCTGAATCACTTGTCAAACCAGTGTGACAGGATTTAATAACAGTGTCCTGTTAATAGAACTTTTTGTAACAATGAATGATCCTTTTGGAACATTGACATAAGATTAATGGGCTGGTGTTGCACACAGAATGTGGTACATTTCGTTGAACTGAACAGCACCAGTAATTGAAGCAGACTTGAGCTTTTCCTTGTCCTTGGAAGTCCTTTGCTTTCAGGAAATGCTGAGTTTTATAACTGCAAAGGAGGAGTATTTGATGATAGGAGGGCAATTTAGGTACTTTATGAGAAGTTTAACTGACTTAGTATTGAAAAGAGCACTATGGGTCTTGTTTTTGATTCCTTCCATTGCTCTGAGGTTTGCAAGGTTATTTACATTATGTGTACTTACCTTGAGGGGCTTCAGTTTCAGTTTGTATGGTTACAGACATGATTATTAGTGTCAGGGTCTCACATCAGCTACTGTGTGGCAACAAAGATACAATTTGTTAAGTGTTACTTCCTACACAGTGGCTGATGTGCATATGTCTTTGTTTTTTTCCTCCAGAAGATGGTAATAATTTTTGGCAGAAGAGAATTGTTGCAGCATGGAAGCACAGAATCTTGTTTTCTGTTCAGTTAAATATATTTTGCTAGTGGCTCTAATAAGGAGGGTTAATATAATTTGTACCAACACTGGAAAAATGTAATCTTTTTTAAAATTCCTTTTATTTCATAATAAAAATCAGTGTATATGCTTGGAGATGTTAACATACAGCAAGAAATACTTCTTAAGGTCACTAAATGCTTTCTTTGACTTTGTTCTTGTTTTATTCCTTTGTTTCATGTTTCTTATGTGTCTGTTTGATGTAGATGTAACAATGAGAGTCTGCACAAGATGCCAGAGCACTGGCTAAACTGTGTGTTAGAAGAAATCAAATCCTGTGATCATTCTTCCACACTTTGTGCAACCAGACGGAGTGCAGGCATTCCATTCTACATACAGGTACCAACTAATGTCACTGCTTCTGATTTAAATGTATTCTTCAGAACGGACATTTAAAAAAAGGAAATTAGATATTTATTTTTCCCACTCCAACTCCTTTTGATGAAACATTTTTTTCCTTTTTTTTTTTTTTTTTATACAGACTTTGATTGCTGTTATGCAACCAAGAAGCCATTTGTAGTTAAACCATGTTTGGCACCACAGTTCTATTGACTCTTGAGATTTTTGGTTTGTGGTGGATTTCAATGGCATTTCTAAAGACTGTGTTTAGGCTTTATGTTACAACTTTACATTATTATGAGTGTAATAATTTTGGCAAATTCGTAGATTAATTCACAGATTAGGTAAGGCTTTGTTAACCATGTAACTATGGGCTACTTCAGTATGAAGCAGGAGGGGTAAAATATGAACAGAGCTTCACAGAATTGTAAAATGGTGGCCTATTAAATACTGCAAAGAACTTGGGAAGGCCACTCAACAGCAATAAAGCACAAGTTAATAGTGTCACACTAACTGGTGTTGACTGACAGTCTCAAGTGCAATGAAGGAGTAGATTACTGAAGACTTTCATCTGTGAATGTGGGGCCATGCTCCCACATTCTTCCCACTCCCTGTGCTACCTTCAGCTCCATTAATCCCAGCCTCTTTGACTTCTGTCAAGTTCAGAACTGATGGCGGGATGGCAGTGTTTTGTCCCTGCTTATGTGTCACCTCTCACTGAGTGCCCCACATTTGTATGCAGCAGCTCTTCTACATCCTTGTGGGGTCAGCCACTGCAGAGTTGGTTTTGCATATTATACTTATCTATTTTCATTCCTTTGTTCCTTAAAGGAGCCATATTTGCTTTCCCCTAAATTAACCTCTATGATCTTGATTTTCCACCAGTTTTCTAAGACAGGAGTCCAAGAGTAACTGTATGATTTTTAATTTACTCCACTCTGTGAAGTGCAATCTCAAGCACGTTCCAAGGAACTGAAGGACTGCTGGGAGCAAGCTCTCCCTGCCAGAATAATTTATCTTGCTTGTTTTCTACTCTGAGTTTGCCCTGAGAAAGTTGAGGCAGCTGGCTTCTGTCTGACCTCTTATGTGAGTGACGGCTTGTTCCTGGCTTTGCTAGATGCGTGTGCAAGGCAGCAGAGATCAGAAGTAGGGCATTACTAGTGCCCTAGTAGGTTTTAGAAACACTTTTCCTGTTCAATTTCAGCAGTTAAATATTTTTGTCACTTCTGAGAGTAATTTGTCTGCAGATGGAATTTGGCAATTTCATGTTTTCTAGTTTCCCCATTCACGCTACACAATTTGAATCTGGTGGACATTATCTAGTTTTAGTCTTGACAATGTGGGGGGGAAAAATGCATGTTTGAATCAGTTTTTTATGTGAAAAGTTAGGTTACTGCAAGGACTTGGTGAATATCCCACTGCAGAAAACCTGTGTAGTCTGCAGTTGGCCTACTGACTCCTTAGGACAAAACTTGCACTGTGCCGCAGCTCTATGGATAAACAGGTCAGAGGCTTCTATTTTGACACTTCTGGAAGAGTACTAAGTCTAGGCAATTAACAGGAAAGTTTGAAATTAACATTGGGATTAGTCCGAAATAAACTATTTTCAGATTATAATTTTATAGTAAAGAGAGGTGATATTGTTCTTTGGCAGTACTTTTCAATAGTCCTGTAGACTCAGTAAAATGGATTGAACCTTCAATGTCACGTGGCATTTAGATAATAAAAATCCAAGTTGTAATGTGTATCCTAACAGTAGTAAAAGAAGGTTATTTTATTAATGCAGTGTGATCTCTTTGCTAGTTACATCCTGTGATGTGTTCTTGTTAACCTAAAATACACCTATTTTAATAAGAATATGTATTTTTTAATGTTATATCCATTCCATGACCTCTTTAAAATAGGAATGTTATTACTGAATAGTGCAAAGGTGCAGCTTCAGTTAGTGGGTGGGAAAATACGATTTTCAGCTTTAACATTATGAAATTTCAGACTTCAAGTCATTTGCCTCTCTTTTATACTTCACAAACACCTTTTTTTTTCCCACCTGCCCTCTCTGCTTCTCCTATCATTAAATATACTGATAAGCTGACAGAAACTACTACTCCGTTTCTGCCTAAACTCTGTAATTCACTTGGTTCTTACTGATGCTGAACAGACTCTAGGCCCCAAAGCACAAATGGATAATAATCTTTTATTGGTAATAAATGATTTATGATTATCCATTTGTACTAACTTGGAAAAATTCAACAAGAGCTACTAGAGAAAGAGAGACTATTCTAAATTCAGTCCTGAACTTTAGAAGACTAATTTAGAGTATTTTCATCTCAGTTGGATATCCTATGCACTGAAATACTATTTGGAGATGGATGCATCACTTCTCTTTTTTCAAAAATGCTCTGCTTGTTTCATCCTGTGTTGAAAACCAGAATTTATTATTTGGCTGGCCCTTGTCATCTCAACTAGATGTTATTAACCTAAAAAAAAAAAAATAAATCCATACTAGAAAATGTAAGTATGTGTGGTACAGCAGATACTTTTGCTCTCCAAAGTGCTATGATTTTTATTCTGAGGAGCTTTGAACAAAGCTGAGTTGGAACTGAAACTTAATCATTTGCAAATTTTTCTTAGTCATTCTGTATGGTCAGAAGCTAGGCTGTGGTATGGTAAATACAGGAATGGGAGCAGAACTCGTAGAACAGTAAAATGGCTAGAAACACCTGATTTTTATTTTTTTTCCCTCCTTTCTGTAGGCTTTATTGGCATCAGAGCCAAAGAACAGAACAGATTTGCTGAAAATGACAATGAAAGAATTGATATCTCTGGCTGCACCTTTGAGTGAATCTTTAAGTGTAATTCCACAGGTAAAATTCAGCCTCTCATCTGAAGGCATATGACAAAAGTGTGTTTACACTATTTCAAACAGTTAAGGAAGGCATATGTTTTTATTGAGGATATTCTGTTCTTAATATCTATACTAGATTTTAAAATGTGTTTGCATGTGCAGACGTTATGAAGTTACTGTAAAACATACTGAAAAATGGATTGGGCATAATTTCATAGGTTTTTTTCTAGTACAGTAAATGAAGTCATATGTGAGCAAATTACTGCCTAAAGTATATTTCTAAACAGACAGATAAGCAACTTCCTTTTTACAAGTTTGTAAATGAACAAGCAAGCTTTGCTTACTTTTAAAGTAAATAAATGAGTTATTTATGCATGAATCATAGTAAAACACTACATGAAAACTGATTTTAGTCATACTTAGTAACTTCTAAAACTGAAGTACATACATTTGGAATACTAAAAGAACTTATTTTAAAGGCAAGACCTTTATCTTCAAAATGTTATCATTTACGTTCTCTTTGTAAGTGCAAGCCATAATTTGTTCACAATACACAGAAGGATGTCCAAATGACTCTGCCAGATTTTCTGCTGGTATGAATTCATGTAGCCTTGCCAATGTCTGTGAAGCCATGTGTATTACCACCTTCCCTTACAAAGGGTAGAGAAATACCACAAAATGCTCCACATGGTAAAGCTTGCCTGGCTATCAGTTTTAGCTTAATATTGCCCTCCTGTGAGTTGTAGTTTATTTTTTCTTACAGTATCTACAGCATGTCAAGAATGTTGAAAAAGATGATTTTGAACTTCAAAAGTTATTTTTACAGCTATGATAAGCTAAGGATAAAAGAATGTTGGCCTTCACTTGCAATGTCTGGACTATAGTTGTTAGAGGAATATATTTTTAAACTGTAACTTTTAACAGTGTTTACTGCAGCACTATTTTAATGCATTTTTAAGCAGCAGTATTTCCTGTATTTAATATGGAAATAAAGTGCTGTAAATGTGTATATAGATTGTTTTTGCTTTACATGTTCACTGTTTTAATTACAGAAACTAAATTTAAGATACTTACTAATGAATTTGGATTTTTCATATATTTCTTCTTCCACCACAGGTTCATGCTTTAAATATCCTCCGGGCACTGTATAGGGATACACGTTTAGGTGAAAACATCATGCCTTATGTTGCAGATGGAATAAAAGCATCAATTCTAGGGTTTACATCACCTGTCTGGGCAGTAAGTTAATTCTTAATTTTGCTTCTCTAGTTTAACAGGATATAGAATGGTCCTGTTCAGTGAAGCTTTGGTCATGTTTATAAATGGCAGTACTACAGTTTCTGGAATATGATATTTTAAGGTATGGTAAAAAAAATGTAGACCTGCAAAAAATTCATAATTTTGGTCTTTTTTTTTGTTTAGTTTTTATTAATGTGAAGTGCTGATATCCACAAAAAGTAGGGACAAAGGTTACGTTGTAGGTTAAAGTCTCTCTGGCTGTTAAATTTTGAATCAGTGCAGTTAGCTAGTAAGAAGTGTATTTGCATTCACTCTGACTGTTACTTGGCTCTTGAATTTAAGATCCCATATGGCATATGCAGGTAGAACACGTCATGATCTGCTGTGCATAAGGGTTAATCCTTTGAACCACTGAAAATCTGTATGCGTTCCTTATAATAAAGATAGACATCTCCAAAGAACCTGAACTTTCCAGTAGTACTTTCTTCATTGGAAAGATGTTCTGAATTAATAGTTTCCATGTACTGACCTGTAGCATGCTTTTCACTGAGCTGTTATTCTATTGACTGTACATTAATGCCTGTATTTTAAAAAAAAAAAAATCGTACATTTCAAAGAAATTTTTAAAGTGTAGTTCTTACTTTTTCCTTTAGGTACGAAATTCATCTACGCTTCTTTTTAGTGCTCTGATAACAAGAATTTTTGGAGTTAAAAGAGGGAAAGATGAAAATTCCAAAAAAAATAGGTAAGCTTCACTTCATGTACTTCATACTTCATAGAAGTTTGCAAAACATGACCTTAGCCAACAGCAGTTTGAAAATGTTGCTTGCTTTCTGGATATATTTGAGTCATGATATTACAAGATCACCAGTGCTTAAACTGTGCTGCCAAGAAGTAAGTGGTAGGGCCAAAAATATCTGCTGTTAAACACAGAGTTAATTGTACTCATGTGCAATTTCACAGGAGTGGAATGTTGCTGAGAGGTTTTGCTACCAGTGGCTCTTCCAAAAACCAGGGGCTCTCATGGTCACAAAACAGACTTATAGCTCCTGAGTGCAAAGATAAAGGGTGTAAAAGAGAAGAGGAACAGTGGTTACACGGGTGTTCCTTACTTTTAGAGAAGGGCTGGAGTTGATTTCACCCCTACTAATTTGAGATTTTTCCCCTTTAGTCTTCCTGCTTTAGAACACTCTCATATCTCTTTCCTCAAAGCTCTGAAAATTGCATCTTGCAGTGCCATTTCTCTTCCAAGGGATCCTGCCCTTGGATTCTGTAGTCCTGCTTCAAATCCCTTACTATTTCACTTCTTGTAAAACCAGTTCGCTGACTCTTAAAACTCCACAGTCCTGCACATTCCGGTTTCTTTGCACCCTCCAGTTACTGCACAAAGACCCCCATGTTTTCTTTGGCCTCTTCCGTTCGCTTTTTCAGCAAATGAAGCATATCCATGCCCAGTACTCTGTAACTGAGGTCTCTGCTCTAGCAGGGATGTGAAAATAACCCTGAATGTAGAATAAACTCAATAAAAAATATTCCTGGGTAAGCCCGTGGGGCCATGGAGTGGTCACGGTATGGATATTATGGTAACCATTTCAGTAATTCCTAATGTGTTTTCACATCGCAGGCAAGGCATGCGGTTTCTGAAAGAAGGTAATTGTTGCGATTTACCTACAGAAATTCCACCTTTTTTATAGTGGTTCCTTACTGTTGATCCGTGTAACTAATAAAATTTTCATGGATATTTTGAAAAACTAAATGTCTTGGGATGATACTGGTCTGTCATCCTTTAGATGCTACATAGGTGACGTTTTAGCTGTGTGAAATAATTGGTTTCAGGTGTCACTTGAAAAAGTTAGTTACTTAGTGCATGTATGAACATGAGAAAGAAATACAGGTGGGAAACTGGAGGGAGATTTCCCTTAGAAAATAACTCTTTCCCCAAAACGATTTGAACTGTTAGCTGCTCCACTGCATGAAATTATTCTTGTTTTGTCACATACCCAGGTCACTTCTAAATTCACTTCTGTAACCCTCCTGAAGCCCAAGCAGAGCAATAAAAAGTGATTTTAATTTCTCACCTTCTTACTTTGGTTTTATAACAGCATTTAAAGTTGCTTTTTTTCTTTAATTTTTTTTATTGAGCTCTTACTGAAAGAGATGCCTTTTAAAATTCCTATCTTTGGGAAAGATTTAGCACTAACTTCTGCAGTGGTGAGGCAAACTGACTTCTCAAATGCATGTATTTGATGATCTGTAGAATCTGAGATTTCTGCTTGTGAAGCTGCAGAAAGTAATGCATTTGAGCATTACTTTGAGTCTGTTGGGGATGTGAGATACCAGAATGAAGGAATCTTTTATGTAGTTGAATTAAATTTATTAATGGCAATGTTAATTTTTATGTAACTGGCCCTGTTGACTTGCTTCTCTGAAGCTTTTGTTTACAGTAATTCTCTGTAGTCATTTTAACCAAAAAACATTTTAACCATGTTAAACCTGGGCTGGCTTTCTTTTCTTCATCTGCTCATTTAGCAGTTGTGCATTAAGCATTGCATGTAATCACTTCTGCTGTTTTCCATGTATTCTTGTCAAAACTGTGACACAGGGATTAGGAAGGCACCTCTTAAGACAGGTCAGTGAGATACAGAGGGTGTGAAAACAGGCAAAGATTTGGTTTGTACCTCCTTTCTCTGCAGAAGAACCCCACAGGTGGGCATAAGGTGGGTTGTGTTTGGGAAGAGAGACGTCTGTGTTTCTGTGGTTTAGCACCACGAGGTGTCACCGTTGCTGCACAGCTCCCTGCAGCCTCATCCCTGGGTGCAGCTGTGCTTGGGCACTTCTCTTTGGGAGCTTTAAACTCAAGGAGTGTTTTGCTGGAACATAATTCATATATTAAAACCAAGTAATTTTTTCCCCACTTCCAAAGCACTGGCATTTTGACAACTTGGATCTATAGGAGCTTTTGTGAAAGTCACCTGGGTTTAAACCGTGTTCTGTTGCCTTGAGGATGTGCTGTTTACATTAAGGGACCGTCTGTCCAGAAACCAACTCTCTCATTAGGACCCTGCCTAGGGGTTTCCAGTTTACCTGATTTTGGATTAGGGGATTAAATCTGTCACTTTTGTGTCAGTAGGGAATTAGGTTATTACTGGGCTATTCTGGGCATCTGTCTAAAAAAGGATGAACTTTGTCTGGTTTCTCAAGAATAGTTCCTATGATACTGATAGAAGTGGGGTGGTTTGTGTAAACTTTCACAAGGAAGCTTTGTTGGAACATGAAGTATTGATGCATCTTTTTAATTTTAGCATGGACAAAAAAGAAGATGAGTCGGAAAATTAATATGTGAAAAATAACAACTGTGTGCAGTCTTGCTAGTTGGAGAGGAGTTGTCTGAAGGCTGTTTACAGTGGTCCATGCAACTATATATGTAGAGCTTTCTCCTCTAGTGAAAATGAAGTTAGAACTCTTCTCTGGTGTTTCTCTTTCTGAGAGACTGTGTCAAAACTTCTAATGCTGCTGCAAGTGTGTGATAGTGTCTTTATATAGGTGTATGTGTGTGTATTTGGCTAAATGACATTCTGAATTTCAGAGACTATACACCTGTAAAATGGCCAGTTAGCACTTACCTGTAGAGTGTTTAGTTTAGTTTTTATATACTTGATTTGGCAGTACAGTTTTCTTAAATGCCAAGACTTGGAATGAAATTCTAGCCACATAAATTCAATGTACTGAGGAAGGTTGGAAAGTTGTCTTTGCATTTTGATATTTGGTTACAGAAACTGTTCTGCACAGGTATATCATGGTGTGCTTTAGAGAAAACAACCCCCTTCTTGGAGCCCTTCACAGCACAGGTGTTTCTGCTGGTGTAGTCAGTCACTTCATACTTGCTGTGTCTGCATCCTAGCTTGCCTAGCTAAGGTGGGATCAGCTGCGAGCTGTTCCCCAGCCCCAGTGCTGTTCAGCACTTGAACTGTGCCCTGGGATATGCCTTCCACCCAGGCAGTGACTCAGGAGAGGGTCGCACTTCCAAGTGCATCCTCCCTTTGCTGCTCTGTCATCACAGAACGATGTCAGTTGGAAGGGAGATGAAGGAACATCTTGTTCGAACACCCCTGCCATGGAAAGGGACCTTCCACTAGACCAGACTGCTCAAAGCCCTATCCAGTCTGTCCTTGAACACTTTTGAGGGACAGGGCATCCAGAAATTCTCTGGACAACCTGTTCCAGTGCTTCACAGTGAAGAATTTCTTCCTAATACCTGATCTAATCCTGCCCTCTGTCAATTTAAAGCCATTCTCTCTTGTCCTATTGCTACACACCCTTATAAAAAGCTCCTCTGCAGCTCTCTTGGAGGCACCACCCTGAGGGGCACATTGAAGACCTGAGTGCTGTGCTTGGTTTAATGTGAATTGATTGACTAGAACTTTGGACAGTTATGAGTTCTGTAGGCCAATGATTTTTTTTATTAAATAGCCACTTCTTTTTGTTGTGCAGTCAAATTTGCAATGTAGATTTGTTCATTCCATGTACTTTTAAAGATGCTGGAGTGTAGTGTGTGCTTCTTTTGTGTTCTTTCTGTTTCTTTCGTGGTAATTTCTTTTTTGACTTAGTGTTGCTACAGATTGCAAATCATCTGAAGTAGGTTTTTACTGTAGTTGATTGTAGGTTCCAGTGTCACATAAAAAACCAGGATGTCTTGATATGAAGCTATATATATTATGATAGTTAAGGCAGACATGAAAATCAAAATGAAAATCAAAGTTACATGTACAGTTAACTGAAATTAATTTTGAAATGTGATTAAATTGTTTGTTTTGGAGGAATTATCTTCTGTCCAAAGGAGTTACAGTAATAATAGTGGTACTTTCATATATACATACATATATACATATTTACATATACATACATACATATATATATATGTCAGATACCTTTTTCGTCTGTAGTACAATGCTAATTAAAGTTGCTACTGCTTGTTAGTCAACAAGACACTCGTCATCAGATGTTTGATGAAACTCTTCTTATCAAATCCATGGTATTTCTGGCTTTTTTTTTTTTTTTTTTAATTCCCCCTCCCCCCCCAAACCAAAAGAAAAGGATGATCAGGAATTACCTTTGAGGCTTCGAGGCAATTTGCCATTTGACTTAGAACAAGCTTCAGTCTTTAAGGTAGTAAAAAAGCATCATCCTGGTTTATCTGGAAATGCAATTTTTTTATCTGGAATACAGGTGTTCCAGAGTCCTTAGGAAGAGTCACCAATGTACTCAGGTGTAGGCAGAAGGAAAGAGTAGGAAGTGGGGAGAAATAATTCCCTCTGCTTCTCACCTTGGTGGAGGAGGTTTCAAGAAGGAGAAGCTTCAACTCTTTAATTAACAAAGAGGGTTTTAAGCAAGGCTGAAATGATACTGTGCAACCTGATGATTTTTATGTTTCATAAATAGAGTATGTATGTATATATTTGCATTTTGGGACGCAGGAAGCTCCTATGTATTTATAGTGTAGTAAAGGGATAATGCATATGCAGGAAAATACCTAGATGTCAACACAGATTTTCTGTGGAGTTAACTCATGCTGTCTGGAATTTGAGTATGAATGCTGCCATGTTTTCAGTGTTGGTTTAGATCTATTTGAAAAGAAAGAAAACTCTTCTTGCCATCTGCATATTACCTTGTCTTTATTTTCATTTATAGCTGTCAATAGATGTTAATGGCTTCAAACTCTGGAAAAGGGAAACTTACCTTTTTAATTGCAATAAGATGAAAACTATGTAGATGTTAACAGGTTATGAAGATGCCTTGCTGTCTGCAAGGCAGTCAACATGCATGACTTCTCTCTGCTTTCCTTGTTTTTATTGCAAGTTGAGTGTTCAGCACTTCTCAGTAAGTGGTTCCTTGCACACTTGACAGTCACTGAGGAAAATCAAATTAACTTCTAAAAACACTTAAGTTGGTCTGTTTTTTTTCTTCTAAATTATATGCTTTTTCTTTAATGTTAAGATTTTTAAGACCCTAAAGAATCACATTTAAACTGAAAAGTTAGAAGAAAACACTAGATAGTGAATGCTGTCATGCAAACCTCTCTTTTCATAATATTATCTCTAAATTAAATGAATCTGATATTACCTTCCTTTTCTCTAAGCTGCTTTTGAGTTGTAGCTTCAAATACATGGAGTACATCATAAGAACATGATTCCTGTTATATATTCCACTCCTGGCAGGCTAACAGTTCCAGTATTTCTAAGTTAGCGCCTGAAAAGTCTGTCTGAAGTCAAGGATATTTTGCCAATCTTAACAGCAAGCTTTTTAGACATTTTCAGTGGATCATACTAAGCTCTGTAGGACTTGTGAGATGGGTCAGTGTTGCCCACAAGAGGAGTGGCCAGTCCTGTTTAGGGGTAAGCCAAAATAAACTTTGGTGGTACTAAAGTGGTCAGTCTATAGTGGCACATAAGTATGGTAAAATGGGATAGCTCTTAGGTGAGTTTCCTGGAGTGGATGCTTCCAGTGACTCCAGCCCTTAAACGCTCGGTGCCAACTTGGAGATGCACCAGCGGCAGAATTCCCTTGTGGCAGCTGAGGTACAGCTCCGTGTGAGGGGATGGTGACCATGGCCATGGCTCCAGGAATGCTGAGCCTCTTGTGCTGCCTCCAGCAGGGATACACATGTACAGCTCGATTCACAAAACCAGCCTCGCTGTGCTCTGTGTCTCAGACTGCATGCTGTGCAAGGGTTGGGATTTGCTTTATCTTGGCTCTTGCTAGTGACTCCCTAGTGGATTTTCTCTGGCAGCATTGGCCGGTTGCAGCTCTTCAGTTGAAATACTCTGTCAGTGACATTGAGGTTTCATGAGGTGACTGTGCTGTTGAAATGCCTCTGGTGCTTTTCCTCTGGCTCCTTCTGTGTCACCTTTTTCAGCCTCCATGTTCTCTCCATGCCATCTCAGTTGTTCTGGTGAATGCTTTTGAAGTAGTTATTAAGCAGCACATTGCCTTGTTAGGGGTTACTTTTTTAAGGGAAAACATCCCTTGCCCTTCTGTGTGCCAAAAATAGGCCCCATTTATTTTGTTCAACTTTTTGTTTTTTAATACTCTGGCTCTCTTTTTTTTTATTGATTTTGACAGATTTAGAAGACCTAATCTTAGAACTGTCTTAAGAAAACATGCAAAAGTTCAGGCTTACTCAGATAACCGTTATGACTTTTGCTGATTAATAGTTCAATAACGATATACTTGTTTAAACGTTATTTTGAACAGGCTCCCCAAGTGCCTTTATAACAAGAATAATGATGATAAGGCGCTATTAATTTGTAAGTTGAAGGTAAAATTAATGAAAGTTGTGTGCAGAAACAGAAACAAATTGAAAACAAGCTCCTAAACAAATCTGTTTCCCTCTGTATTACTGCTTTATTTACTCTGTCTGTTTTTCAGTTCTAAACTAAATCTCTAAAGTTTCCTGTAGCAGAAAATAGGGACTTTTCTTCTCAAGGCTGAGGATGCTCTCTCTCTGTATGATTTCTGCTGGTATTAGGAACACAGTGTCTGTCTTTTTTTGATAAAATACCTAAAATCTAAAGAAACATTTTTACTTCAAGGTCTTGTCTATATAGAGTCAGAAAAGAAATAGCCCACATAAATCCCAGTCACATTTCTGGGGCCTAAAACACACTTAAATCACTGGTGGACAAATGTGTATCTCTGTTCTCTGAATAGGGAGTATCTTCATAACATCCTGTCTTAAGTCAGCACCAGAAAATACAAAGATGAATGTGGTAAAATGACCTGAGTGAAAGTTTACCCAAAGTGAAACACCCTAAAAATATATATGCTGGCCCAAGGTAACTCCAGTTCATTTGTTTTGAATAAATTAGGGTCATAATATTAATGTTTATTTCTACCAAGTGAATAAAATGCATTCCATGAAACAAAAATTAATGCAAACTCGGCACATGAATAGGTAATTTACTTTATGCTGTAGTGATAGAAGTTTTCATTAGTATGAATAGAGGTAATTATTCTGTTTTGATCTGAGCATGTTATACATATCCCTTTTTCATTAAATTCACTGTGCAAAGTAAAAAGCAGCTACTCCTCACAGAATACTCAGTGAGAAAATGTGGATTATTGCAGGTGAAATTAAGCATTTACAGTACATAATTTGTGGTAAGAGACTAGAGATAATAGTGTTATAGGCAGTGGTTGAACAGAATTCTTGGAGACTTTCTAGATATATATATATATGCATATCTTAATTTTAGTTATATATGTTTGTGTACATATATTTTTATGTACATGTAGTCATATACACAGCTTAGTGTCTTAAAAAAAGTTTGTTAAAAGTAATTATATGTAAAATTATTTCGAACTTAGTTTTAGATATAGTTTTATATACATGTGTGTATATATATATATATCTAGGTACATTTGTCTGTGTGTATCAAAGTTGAGTGGTGATTAATGTGTTGATACAGGTGCCAGGTTGTATCTGTGATGTTGGGTTCAAGTGCTGGTCACCTGTTTTTATTCTGAGCCCACTGTATGCATACTTCTCTATCTAGCATCACAGCAAAACTGTTCTTGCAGAAGTATTCTTCACAAGTTACTTCATTGAACTGTATGTTGCATTATTCCTCTTAAGTCATACTTTTTCTGATGTATTTGTTCTATGCAGGTGCTCTTTCCATACCTAATCACACAAAGAGTGTAATAAATAGCAAAACAAGAGGTAGAAAGAAACTTGTGCTTGAGAGATCAAAGCAAACCAGACCATGCAGTCCTTTAGAAATCTTGGCTAGCTCTCTTGTAAATAAAAGTGCCTCTAAAGCAGAAGGTATTTTAACTACTGTATTTACACAGGTTTTGATTGGCAGTTCACTTATTAACCTCATAAAAACACGACAACGTAAACTAGTACAAATGTTTATTCTAGCACTTCTGTCTGAAGGAAAATGAAAACCAAGATATAGTGGCATGTTCTTAGTTCCTTTTAAGTATTTATTTTAGGTCTGTGTAGCATAAAAGAATGTTTTTTCAAGTCAGTGAACTTAAACTATTTTGCTTACTGTTCTGGGATTTAAGTGTTTTCTAATTACTAACAAAACAAATGTTAGATTTATTGAAGGTACAGAGTCACCACATCTTTATTAAAGGTCCAAACCCCACATCTTTATGATGATGCTTCTTTCCCCTTCATAGTGTTTTCCATTTCATGCAGGGTAAAAATGACATCTGAATTGCTTTTTTTAACATTTTTGTAACATTTGATTTGATGAGGTTACAGAAAAGTTGCGCCTTCTTGTCATGGAAGAGGTGTCTTGTATCATGTTAGGTCTAGGAAAGTATGCAATAGTCTTCTGTATCCTTGCTCTTGGGCTTATTAGTGAATGCATTACATCAGGTTTTTTTTTACAGCTGTTTTTTCCAAGCTTCATTGTGGCCTCCCACAAAATTACATGGTCATTTTGCCTTCTGTGGCAGCACTGAAAATTCTCTTTTGTGTGTGAAATGTTTTATTGAAAGCAGTTTGTCATGAGTCCTGAGACAGCGTGTGATTTCAGGAATTTAACCTTTAGGCATATTCTTTAGAACAAAATTGTCTGAGACGAATTAAAATTTGTATATAACCTCTATTTCTAAAGGAACTTTCCTGCTGCTGTTGTCTCTGTCTCTTAGTAAGAAAATAGTGATGGTTCTCTGGTGACTATCCAGAGAGACTGATAATCAAGAGCTTTCATAAATACATGCTACTTCTGAAATAACATTTTAAGTGATTATTTTTATATCTACATCAAGCTCGTATTTTAAATACTATCGTACAATGTGGCAAAAATAATAGGTTGTGCTGAATTGAAGACTAAGTTACTAACTTAATAAAAACTGTTAAATCTCAAGAATTTTGTTCTGAGCAGGATTTACTGTTTACTGTACTTGTTTTGGCTTATGATGGCCAGCAAATGCAGGAAGACAAGAAAAACATTTATCTTTTAAGAAGGCAATGTTAAAACCATGATGACAAAGTGGGAAGGTAGCTAAGTGGAACCATACAAATTTTAAAGGGATTTCTTTGTCCTGTTTCCCAGATTCCCATTGAGAGCATGACTGCTAGCAACTCTACATCAGTTAAAACCTCCAAAGCTTCAAGGATATTTCAATAACTGTTCTGAGTACTTCCTTTGCCCAGTTTAAAACTTCCAAGCTATGGTTTGTGATCATTGGTCCTTTCTGCACTCTCTGCAGCTACTGCAAAAAGATTATTAGCTCTCTAGTCTCTGATTCCTTCAAGTGGTTGTAGGCTGCTGTAAATCTATCCTGGACCTCCTCTTTGTAAAACAGAACAAACCTGGCTCCTTCGGGATCTTGCAGGACACGTGTTGTAGGCCATGCCCATCTGAGCAGCTGTTTGCTGGACCCTGTCTTGTCCCATAATCTCTTCTGAGCTTGGCCACCCAGAACTGTGATGGAGAATGCCGTGTGTAGCCTCACTGATCTGTTGGGGCTCTTGTTTTAATGAGCACAGTCCCATGTGTAGTTTGCCTTGTGAGCAGTGAGGATGTGCCCTTAGCTCACACTGAGCTTGGCATCCACTGTAACCTATATATATTTTTTCCCTTGGGGCTGCTGCTTTCTGAGTCTGTGCTGATGCTCAAGCTTATTCATCCCAGGTGCAAAATCTGTTGTTTTATGAATCCTTCTCCTTACTACCACTTTTGAATAATTTCAAATGTTATATATTTGCATTTGTAGTTGGATAATATTATGCTGTTTTGCTGTGTTCTAAAATTCAAGATAAAATTGCCCCTTGAGTCAAATATAGTAAATTCTTTGAGTTTTGCTTCCCCTGTAGCTAGAAACTTTGTGTTTTCTGTACCTTTATTGCTGTTGCTCATCCTGTCATGGCATGATTCTTATATAATTTAGTCCTATTAAAGGAGCAAAAAATTAATGTAATTCTTAAAGCATGTCTTTACCATAACCTCAACATAAATCAATCTGCCAAACATTTTTTCTTGGTGTGTTTTTCTGTAGATGAAAAAAAGTTCCCCATTTATTTTGAGCTTCTGCTTCTGAAATTATCTTTGTTAGCAGGGAAATAGGCTTCCTATGTTTTGAGACAGCATCTAATTCTTCAATATGTGATAAGGGTGACCAGGGAAAGAACAGGAATGTTCAAATGGGCAGCTATAACCTAGTCTAGTCAGGTTAACCTAGTTTGGTTGCATTGTGGGATTTTTTTCATAATTCAGTGATGTCAGAAAAAGCAAATATGTAAAATGTATATTGTCTATGTAAATCTGTCGTTTTGAATGACAGTTTTGCCAAAGTCCATCCTGGTTTTCAGGTTCTTTCAGCAGCAGTTGTCCTTGCAGTGCCAGGAGTAAATTGGGTTCTGTTTCTGCATTACTGCTCTTTAACATAAAGGATCATCTGACATATGGTTAATGATTCCAATATAAGGATTGATGTAACAGAAGTAGATTTTACAGGAGACAAAAATATTTAATTTCATCAAAACTATGTTCTTGGTGCTGATGTAAATGTATCTTGTATATATTTTTTTCACATCCCAGTTCTATTTTTAAATACTGTTATTTTTCCATGTCAGACATCTGGCCATGCATTTTTGTCAGCTGACATGAGATGTTAGCAATATTTGTGTTTCAAAAAGAACACCAGAAACGCTTGTTGCGCTTGAAAGATCTCACCTATACTATATTCAAATATGAACATATTTGCTGCAAATGTTCTTTTATGTGTCAGTTACTAAAAATAGCCTACAAGGTTATAAAGCTTCGTTCTTCTGAAAAATAAATGAAAGAACAGAAACAGGTAATCTCTAACACATGTCACAGTAAAATTATCTGTATGCCCTAGTGTCACAGCAGAATTTTAATCTCCTGGAGTGTTCTCTTAAGAGTACAGCGCAGTTTTAGAAAGAACATTGCAGCATACATGGTTTTATTCTTAAGTGTATTTTTAAAATGCAGTTAAATAATCCACCCACTTGTTACATATAAAGGTGGAATATTTTATTAGAAAATTAAACATAAATGTTAACCCTTGAGTTGTGTAGCATCAGGTTGCTACTGAGACAAACATAATGTGTAATCACTGGAGTTGTCACAGTTTTCAGCAGAATTTATGAATTGGTTCTAGAAGTTTGTTGTTACTGATATCTCCACATGCAAAGCACGTGAAAATTTTAAAGCACATGATTCTTGGCTTAATTTAAGCCACTCCAGGTTCTGCTCTGAAAAGTGAAAAAGCCAAAGAACTGGTGCTAAATGAATGGAAGAACTGCTGACACTCGAGAATATAATAAAGGCTTCTGGGTTAGGTTATTTCAGAATGAAGTAAAACTGACTTTGGTGTCTTTTCTGAAGAAGCATTATCAACACTCTAAACTGTGTACCATGCTTAAACCAGACTTTCCCTTCAAGTTTTATAGACTTACAGTCTGCTTTGTGTTTTCTTTTTTTTTTATTATTATTTTTTTTATTTTTTACCCCTATCGCTGGTTGGTTTTTTGGAACTTAGCTGTGAATCAGTTGTTTTCCAGGTGCTTATTGCTAGCTATTAACTTCTGTCCTTCCTGTCATCACATGCCTTCAAAGTAACTTCTTGCCAATTGATGTGACTTGTATATTCTGTGAAGGATTTTTCTTCCCCCCGCTTTTGCCTGCTCCAGAATCTGTTTAAGAGGAAGAGTTTGACTCAAGGGCACATAGAGAATTGTTAGGAATGGTGGGTGTTGGTTGATTCTGTATGATATGGTACAGAAGATAACTCTGTATTACCATTTCTTGTAAATGGAACATCTTTTCAGGTGGGGAGAACTGAATGAAAATGGCAAAGAAACTCATGTGTGTCTCTCTACATAAACATTCTTTGTCAGTCCTTCTTCTGAGTGCTAAAACACGACTGCTGTGTCTAGCCATCAAAATGAGATCTTTTGTGAATGGATTGTACTCTGTCATCTGGCTTTTGTGCAGGATTGTTTGCATGAAAAAAAGTTAACATTGTTAAACCGGAAACTCTGAGACGTAAATATTGCATTTTTTTAAGTACTGCAGTATTCTGCATGTATACAGTTTTTCAGATTATTTTTACAAGTGAATTTAGTAGGATGAGTGCTTCCATCAGTTTCTCTCTTGGCCTTTCTACATCAAGCATCATTTTAATTATGTACTTAAATGATATTTTTCACTGGGGAGAGGGATTTTATTGTAATTATCATCAGCCCATGGATAACTTTTCTGTTTCATTGCTCTACTTCCTTTCTCAGTAAATAACCTTCCACCAGTTGTGTACGTCTCAGTAATCCTGTTTGAAATTCTGGATTGTGAAATTGTGCTTCTTTGAGTTATGAACAGGAAAAAAGAAAATACTATTACAGAATCTGTGGTTGAACATAATGATCTCTGAAGCAATATAAAAATACTTTCAGCTGGACGCGGGGTAAAATAAGGCTCTTCTCTATGACTCTCTTACAAACACATTTTTAGGGGAGTAGATGTAAAATCTTATGATCTGCAGAATGTTTGGTTTAAGAATTTAATTATAGTAGCTCTGTTGCCAAAAACCTGTGTTTGAACTATGTCAGTGACTAATGGGAAGGTAGTTATCTGTATTTTAAATTTAAAGCTGTTGTTTCCTGTCAGATCTGTTGTAGAATAGGAAGAAAAAGTTTGTTTCATGAAGACTGTTGGCAGTGGCTTTTGGGTTGGTTTAGTCCCCATTTACTTGACATATTCTTTCATAGATATGTCAGGGACATCTTTTAAAGGTATAGATAGCTTATTACTTGCAAAGCATAACTCACATTTGTGTGTATATGCACATGCATGAATCTATATCACTAGCATGGGACATATCTCAAAATGGTAGTATTTTTTTTCGAAGGAGTTTGGTTTTTGATGAAATGAATATAAAATATGTGGCTTAGTGTCATGAACAGTTTTGAAGAGTGGAACCATTGTACTTTTTTGTTGTTTCACAGTACGCAAATAGTTGTGTGTACATGTTTCCAGGAGCAAAAAGCATGGTCAGCATTAAAAAATGAAACAACTAAATTCCTCTCTTCCATACTGTCTAGCTCTTTTGCTTCCTGCTTATTCCCAGCTGTGCATCTCCTTGCCTTGACATCCCCAAGTAGTGGATTCACACTTAAATCAATGCTTTCTATTTTGAGCACACTTTTTAATTTTGCGGCACTTCTGATAATGTGTAGTGTTTCTTTTTCCCCTCTGAACTGGAGACCCTTTAACTGTCTGCTCAGACAGTTGTGTCTTCTTTTTTCTGAAAATGCCTGTGGACATCTTCTCTGCAGATAATGCCTGTCAGTGGTTTTGATTAGGCTGCCTTCTCCCATCAATAAGCTCAGAAGCAGTAAAGCAAGTAGGAGGTTATGTAGGTTATGTAAGTTACCCACTTCAGTAGTTATAATTTTCTTTTCCTGTCAAAAAGATTTATGAAACTATGCTAATTGCAAAGAATTTTGAGGCTGTGTAAGGATATTCAGTTCCATTATTTAATATTGATTCAAATGTGTCTGCTGAATTTTTAATACATGAAAAATGGACCTGGTTAAAAGTACTTGTGAGGTAGTACTTGGATGTAGTCCTCTCTTAAATCTCTAAGCATCCATTCCATAGGAAACTTGACTCCAGTTCTGCTTGTTGCACTCTGTAGCACAAGAGATGTCACAGCATTTTTGGATAGAACTTTTTATTTTTAAGTACTGAGTTCTTAATGTTTTGCATAGGAAAGTTAGGTAGGATGGGCTGTTTGACCTGGTAGATCTTAGGTTTTGTGCTATCTCTGGCTTTGCATCTTCAGTTTGCTACATACTGTAGGTGCAAAAAAGTTTAGGTAGTTTTGAGGACACTTAGAAAAAATGGCATGGGTGTCTTCTGCTTGAATAACCAACCAATTATTATCAATATTGATGTCTTGAAACAGTTCTCATTAGTGCTTCAATTTATATTAATTCACAGTTTTAATGCTTCCATGTGTTAACTTCTGAAATATTTTTTGTAGATATAACAGCTATTGCAGATTCCTTGCTTTTAGTTCTAGCAGTCCACTATATTGCATATATATTCACAGAATTTTTTCTTATGTGCCTTGGGAAAGTTTCCTGTCCCTCTTTAAACATTTGTTTCCACCTAACAGTCTGGTTTTGCTTTGTTTATTCTGTGGCCTGTGGCTAAGGCATGTTATGTTAGCTGAGTGCTGGAAGGAGCTGTGCTGATGTTTGCCATGTGCTCGTTTACTCGTGCGTGATTTTTTTTGTCTGCTTATTTTTACGCACATTCATTCTTGCCATCTCATCGTGTTCTTTTTCCAAACCTGGATGTGTCTGCTTATTGGAAGCTTTGCAATGGAGTCATGCTAACATGGAACATTTATCTTGGTTGATCCTGTGGCAAGCGAACTCTGCACTTGGCTTTGTTTTTCTAAACGATGGCCTTTCATTTATTTATTTTTAAAGGAAGTCTTTTTTATCTGCATACCTTATATGTCTAATTAGAGCTTCCCCACGGTAACATTCAAGTGGTTCTTGCTTTGATGATGCTGAATGGTTTCGTATAAACCGTGAAGCCATCCTTTATCTGATCAAAAGGTTGTAAAACAAATACAGATTTCTACTTACGTCTTTTTAGCTTGGATTGATTTGCTGTTGCAGCTTTAACCGTGCTGCCTTACTGGTTCTGGCTAGGGATGAGTTCATGAGGTGTTTGTGTGTTGCTGTGTTTTGAACATGGTTGCTCCATCTACAGAAGCAGAAATGTGGCCTGCAGTGTCACTACTGCCATGTGCTGGAAGCAACAATGTGGAAAGAGGGACTAGAATGGAAGCTCGGGATTCTTCTGCCACTGCTTTTTTACAAATCTTCTGTGAATTACTATTCTGAGGTGCTTTTTAGTGTATCAGCAAGCTATGAGTATCTGTTAGTACATGTCTATTAAGTATATTCTATGAGTGATTTAGGACATGAGCCATGCTGAAGGAAGTGTCATCTTCTCTTGTTCAACCAGAATATTGTTAAAATAGTGTCAGAATTGAAAATGCTATATCTTTTTCTTTTTAGTGTGATTAAGGGGCTAAGATCCTTTTTTCCCAGAAAGGCCTGATCACTTGAGCTGTCAAAGTGCTAGTGAGCACACAGAGAGAAACAGTTACTTAACTTGTGAAAACTACACTATATTACCATTTTTCATGAAAACATACTGCCTCATTTGAGAGTTCAGTGTGTGTGCTTGGTGCTTCTGCCTCTCTAGCTTCACTGTAGCATCAGAAATACAACAAATGAACTGATACTTTGACTGTAACTAATTACTGCAGAACACTAATTATGACTCTTCATCATGTTTTTTCTGTAGAATGACAGGACGGGAGTTTTTCTCTCGGTTTCCAAGCCTTTATCCGTTCCTTCTCAAGCAGTTAGAGGTTGTAACCAACACTTTGAACAGGTAAGATGATGTCTGAGAAAACTCTGAAATATAAAGTGAAGTGAAAAGGTTAAACTGAGTTGTGTCACTTACATACCCTAATGCCATTTTATGCATCAGTGCTTCTTGAAATGATACAGTTCTAATGTTTTTGCTAAGGCTTTTTTCATTTAACTTTGGCACATTGCATTAAGTCTCTAAAGGTTGAACTACTGCTGACTAATTAAGAGTTGCTGTGTTCTTAGGATCAGATGTTAAGGAACTTACAATTTTCAGGGAAACAGAACCCAGGTGTTTGAGTGTCTCACATTTAACAATGAGGTTTCCCAGCTTGTTTAAGTGATACGGGGTCATAGGCCTCTAGTAACACCACATGAACACTTTGCAGCCTGTGGCACAGTGACTCTGGGAACGTCCTTGATCTTGTTTTAAAGACTCCACAAATGATGGCTGAGAGCTACAATTTGATCAATGCAGATGATACCATTTGGGATGATGCTGTTACTTCCAGGTTCACGAACTTTGAAAGTAAACCAGTGCTGGCTTTGTTTTTCCTTAAAATGCTATGATATAAACTGTGGAAGTTGAGCAGCTGATTTATGGGTGAGGTTCAGCTGACTGTTTAACGGGCCTAAGGTGGACACTTAGAAGCAGGAGTTTCACCAGTCATTCCATGTTTTGCAGTCTCTGGTCTAAGAAAAAAGGTTGTGTATTGCACAGCAGTCCATGCTACCTGACATTATAGAAGGTGACAGTGTCATCACTGGCAAATTTTGGGAAGTTTTTCAGTTGAGAAAGATTGAAAACTTCTGTTTCAAATGTTGGTCGTGAATGCTTTTTCAATGGGGATTAATAAAATAAATCAAAAAGTATTGATTTTAACTTGGTTTTCTGATTGTTTTTATGATATGAATAGTAGACCCTTGGTGTCAATGATAAGAATACAAGATAAATTGTATTATTTACTAAACACACATTTCCTTTCAAACTGATAAAAGTACTTCTTTAAGCCACCTTTTTGTAAGTCAGCTCTTTGTTTCCTGTTTCATAGAGAAACATTATCTGTGCAGGTTTTTAATATTAGGTAAAAGTGAAAGCAGCTCACCACATTTGGGAATAGAGGAGGCTTGGAATAATGTGGGAAAGTGAAGGCAATACAGCCATGAGTGTCTTCATTAGAGGGGGCTCCTGCAGGTGAACTGGATGCCATGTTTGATCCCAGCAGGGCTTGCACTCCCATGTAATGATCAGCCTAGGATAACTGCTTGAACCAGAAATGCAGAAGGCTGCTTTGTGGGGAAGAGGCTCAAGACTAGCCTGAAGGAGGATGCCTTTTTTCACCAAATGCTTCTTGCACCTTTTTATTTAGTGAAGCTGAGGAGTTGAAAATCCATCCAAGCCTGTTTCTTTTGCTTTTAATCCTGGGAAGACTCTATCCATCTCCAATGGATGACTCTCACTCAGCGCTCAGCACAGCACCGTTTGTCCCCTTTATTATAAGGTAAGGTGATTTGTAGTGGTTTCTTGTGTGATGGGAGTTCTTTCTTGAATCTTTGGATTTTTTTTTAATAAAATGCCTTTTTAAGATCTCTTCAGTTTTAATCCTTAAAGGAAAAACAGGTATTCATTGGTTGGACTTTCCTATACTATTAATACTTGTTTTGGAGAATAAGAAAGAATATTGACTTATGCAAATCATTATATGATTCATTTGTAAATCTTCACCTGCAAATACTGTGTCATTGCTGCCACTGAGGGTACATTAAAACTGATGAGCTTGACAGATTTAGGAATGCAGGATTTGCTATGCATGCTTCTAATGCTTTTTTTTCAGTCCTGCAGAATGATTGTTTGCAACATATAAATGTAATGTCTGACATACAGATTTGTAGATGTGTTTATGTATCTCTTTCCATATCCATCCATGAATATACATAGCTAGATAAAGATATGGATCTGTCCTTTATCTAACATGTTTCTAAGATGACTTTTCAAATATTTATACTGTGTGAGTTTCATTTATATAGTGGTTATAAGAAGATATTCAGCAGATATTTTGCTACTCTGTATGCCTCCTGTTTGGGATTAGGAGCCTCATAAGGGAACCAGGGCTGTGGTGGGTAGGGAAAAATGAGCATCACCAGTACTTGAGAGGAAGTCTTGCTATCTGTATGAAGGCTTCAGTGCAGTAGGGTGAGAAACTTCTGTGCTCCATCTTGCTTGTCCAGTAGTGAAACAAGACAAAGTTGTTATCCTAAGATCTTTCAAAATTTTTTAAACTGCAGTTTATGTTACAAAACAGCATCTCTGTCTGCTTCTTTTTCACAGCAGATGTGATGTATCTCCTGCCTTTTATGATGTTTTATGAATTTTCAATAGTAAATAGTAATTAGCATTTTTCTCTGAAAGGAAAAAACCTGTAGTAGGAGTTTTTAAATACACTATATTTAACAATTAAATATGTTGGCTTTCTTCCATATCTGAATCTTAAATGCTTTTTGGGAAAATGTTTAAAACTATTTGTTACATGAGTCCAATGATTGTTTTGATAAAGGCTCTGTTTTGATGCCTTTATTAGTGCACTGAAGAATGCTTGGGGTTTTTTTGGTTTTTTTTTCTAATGTAATATTTCAGCATTGTTTTGCTTTTTGCTAATAGATTAACTTTTGATAAGCTTTTGATTACAGCTTTTTAGTTCTGTCTTTGTTTCTGTTATGACCACTACTTTTTGCAAAGTACACACACCAGCAAAATAACTTTTCACACTTACCTAGCTTTGATGATGCCTTGAGAGGCTACCTAGAGCAGAGGCTACACAGTATTAAAGAAATATAAAGTAGGTATTTATTATAAGGCCTTTACAGGATACACCTTGGGCAGTACAAGAATGTGGCCAAAGCTCCATCCAAGATGGATGATGGGACACACGTTTTCACATTGTCCAGTTACAGTTTCAGGTTATGAAGTCTCATCCTCCCAGTTTGCTCTCCTCAGTTTGCTGTTGTTTATCCTTTTTGGGCCTGAAGCTGCAACGGTGTCCTTGGTTCTTGGGCTGGAAAAGGATTGTTTTGTCTAACTAAACTGTGATGAGAACTTGCTGACACTTTATATGAAGTTCAGAGTTTATATACTAATGCTTCAGGCATCACTTATTATCTTATTTAATTTATTAAATTAAATAAGATAATAAGTTATTATTATTAATAACTTATTAATTTAATAGTTATTATTATTTAAATAATATTTAAATTCATTCAGAAGGGGTTATTTAAATTCATTCAGAAGATGTGGGGGGAGAACTCCAGTAAAATCTTTAAGCTAAGAACCTGGAATATTTAAGAGACCTGTACTGTTAGACCTACTTTCTTTTAAATGTGTTCTTAAAGAGGCAGATAAAGATGATATTTTCTGCACTTCCTTTCAATTGATTTTGGTAGTAAATGCTACAGATGCAGGTGTTAAACTAGCATAAAATTTCTACATATTTGCGACAAAAAGCTGTAGATGGGTGTATAAACATGCATTTTCTGTCTCATTACTTAGCAAAGTGTTGAAATTTTTATGGTTGCTAGGGGACAATACCAAGGATTCTGCAGAGGTAAATGTATTTATGATGTAGCTCAGAGTGTTGTTACTGGCTGTATTTCTATCTACAATTCTTACACCCTTGTTCTTTGAATGCTATGACTGTTTTCTGTTCATTCTGACTGCGTTTGTTGGAATATGCATGGGTGATTTATCTTAGTAAAAAATATGTTACTATTTTCCCTTCTATTTTTCATTATACAGTAGCAAATGAACAAAAATAAAATTGCTTCCTATTCATTTGGTTGCTCTTCAGAAGGCTGTGAAATAATGAATTAGAGAGGATCAAAGAGAAGGTCTGATGCTAAAAGCCCCATGTACCAAAGCATTAAATTGTGTATATAAAATTTGAACTGCTCAGTGCAGTGTTGTGTTCCGTAACATCTGCACATACATATGATTACATCGTAGTCCAATGCAATTATAACTTGTAATTGCCCTGCCTTACCATGAGATTTTTGTTTAGGATGGTGTACCAGTGTCAGGGAAGGATACAGCCATGCTGTGAGGAGAGAGGAAAAGTGAATGTGACCCATAACTGGTCTTAATGTCCCTTCCAGGGCTGAGCCCGCAGTGAGATGACATTCAGTTGTTGCACTGAAAAGATGAACAGAATATTGTGTTTGCAAGCAAATAAGCAGTTCTGTGAACAAAACTGGGTTGAGCAGAAAGAATTCAAATTGAGCTTTTGAAGATTTTTACTCAAGTGGAATTTTCCATCTGGTGGGAGTAGAGATGTGGTTGCTCTGACCGTGCTGAGATGGATTGCACAATATGAACAGGATTAAATGCTGCAAGGACAAATCTCAATCTCTGTG
Organism: Pseudopodoces humilis; assembly: GCF_049639895.1. NCBI lineage: Eukaryota > Metazoa > Chordata > Aves > Passeriformes > Paridae > Pseudopodoces > Pseudopodoces humilis. The sequence continues at coordinate 24,901,612 of NC_142202.1, read as the reverse complement.
CATAGTTGTTACTCCCTGTTGAACTAGGGCATTTGATCACCTATCTGCAGTTCTATTAAGCTATTTTTCGCCCTGCAGATGTTTTATTTGGAAGTGAACACTTTGATTCACAACTTATTACCTCACTTTTTTTTTTTTTTAAAGAGCTAGATAGGTCTGTTTTAATGGTTACTTTCTAAGATGAAAGAATGTACAGCATGTTTTTGATTAACAAGGGAGGTAATCGGGAGGTAATGTTTTAAGTATGAAACAAAAACATAACCTCCCTTTTGCTTCCCTCTCCCTTTCTCAAAGATGTGTAATCTCTTCAGAATGATCTAGAATTGAGTTACCTTGTGTCCTCTTGTACCATGGCATTGACAGTGTTTGTTTAGTGTTAAATGTTCTGGGCTGAATGCTTTGGAGTAAAATGGATACTGCTTTATTAACTTGTATACTTTTTCACTAATTGAAGTCTAGCTCTATTTAAGGGTGCGACTTCATAATCTTTTAGAAAGTTTTTTTAAAAATTAGCTTTAAAATGTCAAACAATATAAGGTTTTAAAACCTTGTTGGATGTATGTGCCTTGGCTTCCGCTTGACAAAACTTAATTCTTCATGAAATTCCCTCTTTAAAACTTCAGCAAATAGACAGATTTCAAAGCAGTGCTGCTTCTAGGTGTATTATGTTGCAAGAAATGTGAACATCTTTCCATTAAATTAACAGTTATGAAATAGACACTGTTTTCTTGGGCAGAATTTTGTAATCTGTAGTGTGTCTTCATGCAAAATGGAGGAGCTAAATTCCCAAGTGCCTTCATGCTGTTTCCAGTCAGGGATGAGGGTGGGTGGCAGTGGGAAGCACTTTTTTAGCTGTCCTCTTTCCTCTTCTACCGTTCTCCATCCACCAGTCTGGTCTGATAGGGTTTTGGTTTTGCACTTGAGCACTTTGTCACTGATGTACATGGATAATCTCTGTGACTGTTAGTTAATGATAGACACTAAGATGCAAGGAAAACAAAACTGTGTGACGTGAGGAAAAATTTTCTCTGCAATGGAGTATTTTCATTTTTTAATTAAAACAATTAAAAAAAGCCTGTAGCCATTCCTTACAGAGTGTTTAGGGAAGGAGAGAGAAAATTCTTACCATCTATGAGTTTTGGAAATAGATTCACCTGGGTTTATTTTAGCTTCCTGGCAAGCAGAGCAGCTGACCTTGAATTCTGGGGTGCTCTGTAAGTTTCAGTTGTGTCTTAATATTTCATAAATGTGAGAGAGCTCACTTCTTAAGGAAGATGACTCTGATGCAGTAGTATTAATATTGCAGAAGGTAGTGTGAATTTAAATTTTCACCAATCAGTAATGTTACTTGCATGTAGGTTGCTCATCTGAGAAAGTTATTCTTTTTGACTTGTGCCTATATGTTTGATTGCTCTGCATTGTGTTTAATTATGTTAAATTCTATCCAGTCTGTCAGGTGACTGGTTCTGTTCCACTGTAGCCCTGTACAGTATAGACTGTACAACGTCTGTATTGGCTTCGTGGAAATGGGTCTAGGGTGAGATGGAATAATAAAGAAACATAATACAAATGTAAAATCAGAAGTTTCTGTGAGACTTTGCAATAAGTTCTAAATTTGAGATTTAATAAACAGCACAAGAATCAGGCAATTGGTGAAGTTCTAGTAACAAGATACCCTCAATTTGTTTGAGAAGAGCTTGGTGGAAATAATTCACGTATATATATTTTATAAGCTGAAACTGATTTTTATATAAGTTTAAATAGATTCACTGGTGATTGTTCTATTTCACACATATACACATGTATGTTTGGGTTTAGTATGTCATCCTGAATCCAACTTGAAAGCAGCTGATTTTCTGTAGGCTGAGCACTAGTATCTTTTGGTAAGTGGCCAGACAAGCTAGCTGACTGCTAACAGCTATGTGTACTTCCTCTTCCTTTCTTCTCTTTTCCCTGTATTTTAGTGTGGCATGGCAGCACCAGGAGAATTAATATTAAAACTTCCCTGTTTTCAACTGTCATTTCTGTAAGACTGGGAATCTTACCAGGGGTCTGATAAGGAAAGAGCTTTTGTGGGAATGTCTTTTCATATTAGATTAAAAGAACTACATGTGTTTGTTGCAGCCTTGTTGTACCAAAATAGCTGCTTTTGATTACACTTGTTTATGAAAGCATCTCCCTGGGTTCCCTTATCAACTGTTTATCTTCTCAGTCTTTGGTCTCTGGTTTTTTCATTTGTTTGGGGTTTTTTTAGTTCCTAAGGTTTGTTTAGTATAACTGCTCAGCATTAAAGCTATCTGCAAATACTGCATTATTTGGAGTCCCTGTGAGACTGGGAGCAGGCTCTGACTCACTGGAATGCCCTGTCCTTCTTGAGGAAGCTCATGGGGCTGACCAGTCATTGCAAGATGAAGACAGATGCCCTTTTTATTATGGGCAAGGTTCCCAAAAGATGGGCTGGTCTAGACATTTGGAAGAAAGAAGCAATGTGCACCCCTAAAGCATACATTGTTTTTTAGATTTTTATTATATTAAATCTCTTGCTTGACACCTAAAGCGGAAATCTTGCATAGCTGGGGGAGAAGGAGGGAAGGGCAATCCATTTCCCCATGGAGCTTATCACTAATGAATTAGGGCTGTATTGGAAATCTCCAATTTCTATTTAGTTCTATCCTGTGTGCAGTCCTGATCGCATAGTGATAAATACTGACCTGTAAAAATACTTATGGGTAACTGTAAGTACTTATTAATTTATTCAGTCTTTTTTATTCCTTTAGCAGTTCTAAATAACAAATTGTAAACAGGTTGTAATTTCTTCCAATGTGATTAAATTAAAATTGTAGTGCTAGGGAAGAATGGAAAGGACTTGATTGACAGTAGGCTGCTCAAGACCCTCTGATCTACTAAAACTCTTCATCCATCTTGAAAATTCTTTACTGTAGTCCTGTCTTTCCTCTGAAACTGTAGACAGATGTGTCATAGCTAAGTGGTGCTGATGGGAAATAACACAACCCTTAGGTATTTGTTATTAATTTCTTATTCCAGTTTTCACTGTGCTCATCAGTCATTGGCAGATTATTGGCTGAAACAGTTTAGGAAATACGCACAAACTGCAGGGAGCTGTCAGATCCATGGGAAATAAAGGGTGACATCTAGCAGAGAGGCATTCATGACACTGAGAGTAACTCTCTTTTTCCAGGGTTGCAGACTCCTGAAGAGGACCAGTGGCTGGGATCCTGGGTTAAGATTTTATGTATATTGAACTTGATGTATACTTGAAACATGATCCAGTAAAAAATATGACAGGGTGCTGAACTATCAACATATGATTGGTTAAGTAATTTTATTATTCATTTATGTACTTGCAATTAACCACTAAGTACTCTGCTGGTCAAGGTAAGTATCCAAAAAATAAGATTTAGCTTATTCTGGAAAAGTATTTGCAGGAAGGAATGAGAAACCAGAGAGTAATAATACATTACTGTACAAAAATACAATACAATACTAACTATCCAGAGGATGATAAGGGAAACCAAGTAAAATGATATTTTAAAAAGCCAATATTCTTTAAAAAGAACAGTCTGAGTTTGGGAAGAGTCAATACTGGGAAGGCTTTTTAGCAATGGGCTAGGTAGTTTTGGTGGAATGGCTGAAAGGGAAGTGTCTTTGACAACCCAGATCCTTCAGATGTTTTAATGGGTCTGGTGAAGTTTTTTTTAAATTGCTCATATTGCAGTTTTGCTTACAATCATCTGAAGCTTTGAGAATCATCACAAGGTGCTGAGACTTAATTTTTCCATTCAACTTTCCTTTCACAGAGTTCAAAATAATGATAGAGTTGCTAAGACAGAAAGTAGTCTTTGTTTTGGTTTTTTTCCCAGCTGTTTGGATAGTAAGTGGTGTTTTTCTCTTTCTGTTATTCTGCAGTTTTGAAATGTCATGGTAACTATTCACAAATTAACAAAGTAGAAATATGGTTGTGAATGAAATTGTCTTTTACATGATCTTGAGTTAAGAGCAGTTGCAGGCTCTACCCTCATGTAACTTCAATGATAAATAAACGTAGAGGCTTCCTACATAGACAAATTCTTTGAGATTTCTTGATAGGAATTCAAGAACAGATATCATTTAAATTGAGTCAACATGTTCTATAGGAAATCTCCATTTGACAAGAACATATTTCTGTTGCACTGAAGTTTATACCCAGTATTAGTAATAGTTTTCATAGACTCGGATATTAGAGATCCTAGGTGTTTTGGCTTGCTAAACCACAACAATTCAAGTTTCTGATGTTGATTCAGCTTGGTATCAGTTGGCCACATGTTTACATAAACCTGGACCTTAGTGACAAGAGGAGAGAAATGTCTATAATTTTTCCTTAGAAAGCCCTAGGAAACATACGGAGAAACAACTCCTGGCAGAGCTTGTGGACAGCTTTCACAAATAAAGGCCTGTGTACTTTGCCTACATACTTTCTGCAGTATTTATGGCTACTCTGCTTCATTAAGTGCTTGTGTGGAAAATACTGCCCTTACAAAAACATAGGGTTTTATCTTAATTGTCCAAGTTGGAAGAATAAAATACTTAACACAGTGTATAAAGAGACTAGAAGTTTGGGCAACCATTAACTTAACTTTAAAGGAAATACATAAGAATTTAGAGGTTTAGTACTGCATAAGTAACGTGAAATTAAATTTGGCTTGTTTCTGTCCATGGTTTTGTTCAAACATTTTCTGAGCTACATTTATGTGTTGACTGTAGATCTAAAACCTCCAGCAAACTGTTAGGAGTTCTGTAGTATTTTCCTAATCTTCAGGTAAATATTGAGAAGCTATATCAAGTCTTAGGTTTTTTTGTGGTTTTTTTATCTTAATATTAAAGAACAAAAACTATCTTCAGACCAATTACAATACAGGTTTCCACAGAGAAATAAGTTTTTTTAATTAAATGCTTTGGATATTTTAATTGCTAAGAAACATTGAAAAAGCAAAATGGTTGTACTTCCTTAAAAGAAAAACACAAACAAAGGAAATCAATAAATGAACAAAAGAAGCTGTAGGTACATGTGTAGCAAATTACCATTGGTATTGCAGGAAACCTTACTCTCCCAGTAAAAAACAAGTACTGCCCTGCTGATTCATCTGCAGTATAGAAGTCCAAGAAGCATGAGTGTTATTTTTAATTCTATTTTAGGACCTCACTTAGCTTGGAAACCTGTCACACTGCATTTGAAGTTGCTAAAGGTATTCCTTTTGGTGATAATTTGAAGGGGAAAAAATGAACTAGTATATAATCATGAGGAATGCATACAATGCTCTTGAATCTTAATAACCAAACTCATTGTAACAGGAGCTGAAGCTGTTGCTAAATACTCTTCTCTCTTAAGAGAACACCTCTGACCACCATCCATGTTTTCCCCTGCTCTGATTTCTTAGTTTTTATTCAGGCTTTGGAACTGATGACATAACTTGGACTACAGCTGCATCATGGAGGAAAGACAAAATCTCCCTCTCATACTATCTACCGTGTCTATACAGAATCCGACAGACTTACTACAATATTTTCTTAGAGTGCATTTGTTAGGATCTTGTGGCACATCTAGCTTGAGGACTTAAGGAGTACCATCTGTGTGATTTGTTTATCTATATTTTTCAATCACATTTACCTTTTAAAAGGCCTGGTGGCTCTTAAAATGCTTTAACCTGCAGGCAGGGGTGGTTGATTTCAATTGCAAGGGCTTTCCTGCCTCATGCTGCACTCTTCTCCCAAACTCTTTGTGATGGTGGTAGGATACTTGGTTTGCCTTAGAAGCTCAGAGAAGAGAACTTCTTCAGAACATTCACTGTTTCATTAATAAGCAATGACATTGTTAGTAAAGCACAAATCATGTGACAACAGCCAGTAAAACCTGGAAATATACATTCGTCTCCTTGTTAGTCCTTGTAACAACTGTAGGAATTATTTAATATAATGAACATATTTTCAGCAACAGGTGTAATTTTTCAAGTTAATTCTACTCATTTGTTTCTGTGACCTTTATCTAAAAGGTAATCCTTATTTGTGTTGTTAATTTGGGTAATGTGAAGTCTGTTGAGGGGGAAAAATAAGAAAGGGAAAACAAGCACACAGGAAACACCTGCAGGTTTGTTTTTTCTTTTCTTTTTTTTTTTTTCCAAAACAAGCTTAAGATATTATTATTTACAGCTAGTGTTCTGTTGTTTGTAGCAAGAGTAATAAATTAGGTCCTTTGATGTGTGCAGAGGAGTATGGAATCTTTGTGCCTTATGAGAGTTGGTCATAAATCACGTCAGTTGGGAGGCTGGTTCAGGATCTAAGTATTGAAGCTGGAACAGAGCAGTAGAAATCCATTGAATTGAATCTACGGTTACACAGAGCGAAACCTTCTCAGATTTATTGACTTTTTGTTCTTGATCATGGACTGCTTCAAGTAAACATGTTTACATCCAATTCCTTATGCACCTAGATAAACACTACTGAGTTCAAGGTGAAATACTGCAGTTGTTAATAGCCCTCAGGATTGAATAGAAGCATATCACATGAGGATTTTGCAAGTTTCGTTCTTGTTGCTGCCTTGAAGTATAATAAAATCAGGTTGGCATAATGAGTGTTTTTACATACAACAATATTTTAGATAATTCCTAGATTTTAAAGTCTCCTTATATCAGACCTGCATGTAAAGGTAGTGTCATATATTTGAAACACTTCCCCATGCCACCCCTGAGCACCTTTCAAATCAAAGGAGAGGGAACAGTTTTAAATACGGCTTTGCACACAAATCCACACTGTCCAAACGGATGCAAAACTCCATTGCTCGTATTTCCTGCAGAGAGGATGAGCCTGCAGCGGATTTGTGTTGTGCTGTTGCCAGGCAAAGCTCAGAGTCTGGATGGTGAAGTGCAACGTTTGGAGGGCCTTTTCTGCCAGTGTCCCGACAAGGCAACTGCCATCGCATAAATGAAACTCATCTCAGGGATGGCAGTATGCTAAACTGCTGCAGGAGGAAACCTGAATAGTTTCATAGTCTTAAAATGCTTCTTTCTTAAACAATTGGGTTTTGCTGCAGATACAAACTAAGTTACTGTGATTGCTAAAATTGTGCAATAATATTTCTTGATGCAGTTTGTGAGGTTGCTTCCCATAACGGTTGCTAAATTAAAGATAAAATAAATTTTTAACAATTCCAGTAGAAGACTCAGTGTTAAAGTGTATGGTTTGGGGCTTGGTATAACAATTGATAGCAAAAAATCGATAGATTTGGTTAGAATGTTATTTTTCTGTTCCTCAGTTGTTTTATTTGCATTCAGTCTTTCTGTCCCTTTTTGAGAATTGATCCTGTTTACTTTTATTTACAGGTGAGAGGTTAAATGTAAGTGGAATCCAGTAAAATCAAAACTCTGTTCTTCTGGGGTGCTGCTAGAGGATGGAAAAACTAGTGTATGTTTTGACATTCTCCTGGCAAACTTCTTGCATGATTCAAGAATGAAGCCAAGTGCCTTCAAAACATGAGGGATGCACACCTAAGTGCCTTCAGGGTATGCAGAAGTTCAGGGATAGGTCATTAGCTGGTGACTTGGCATGACATCTGGCATATGCATGTGAAAGAAGGAGTATTTTTGAAATATTATCAGTGCTGTTTCTTGCTGGGGGCTAGGGATTGGAAACAACTGATTTTCTTTGAGTGTTAGATTTAAAAAAAAATATTTTAAATAAATAAGAAGAAACAGTAGGAATCTTAACCCCTCGCCAATTTGGGAAGCTATTTGTCGATGTGAAATACCTTCCATGTGTTCCCATACATGTTCCTATTAAGCAAATACCTTATTGTTCCTAAACTTTTGTGATACTTTTGTTCCTTTGTACAGACTTGATAGAGCTGTTCTCAGGGTTCCCACTAAGGTGTGAGTCCCTCTGAGCACCCTGCACCCTGCGTGGCAGTGTGGAGTGTGAGAAGTGTGCATGAATGTACAGCAGGTGTGTAGGACAGTAGCAGGCTAGTGGCTGGGTTACCCTTTGGGCAGGTAGGAGCTGTGGGATTACATTTCCCTCAGGCACATGGTGTCTTGGGGGAGTTCTCCATGAATGGGCATCTGTGTGGTTGCTCTTGCAGGAGGACTTCAGGCAGCTGAGAGAATTTTTTGCCTGTAATGTGAAATTACTTTCTTTCTAAATATAGAGCAGTCACTTCTATTTTTATAATAAATTTGATTAAATAATAGAGTGGAACAAAATTTGGCATGTAAAATACTGTATCTCCATATATGTAGGGGTTATAAGTGTTTATAAGTCTTTGATGTTTTTACAAGACAAAAAAGTTAGACAGGTTATTTAAAAATATGTAGTAATTAATTGCATTGTGTTTGAGGAAAAAAACAACCTCTTGAAGCATGTAGTGTTGGAAAGTACCCTTGCACAAGTTAGAGGAAGCCCTGGAATTTTACCCATTTTCCACTCCTCCTGTGAGAACATGTCAGATTCCTTGGGATCTGTGAAAGGTCATAAACAAAATCAAGAAAATGTGGTTCAGCAGAGCTGAAAGAATGGTTGCAGACAATAACTTCCTAGGTTTCAGTTTACCATGAAGTAGAATTAAAATGTTTCTGTTTTAAAAAAGTAAAGGAAGTTCTTCTTGCACCTTGTCAATACAGGATTGAAGCTTTTCCCTATGGCAGAGCTTCTAATCATGTCTGTTCTGCTTTAGTATTCTGTTGTGAAGGATGTCCAGTCTGTGAAAAGGAAATGTAAAGATGGTCATCCTGAAAATCAAAATAGAACATAGAGTCTTATTTGTAAGGGTGCAAATTGCCTCAAAGCCTATTGTTCCAGGGGTAGTTCCTCTCTCTGGTCCCTCTGAAGGAGATGTGTGTCTTTCAGGCATGCCATGGCATAATATATATATTTCAGTTAAGACTGTTTAGTTTGTTAGTGTTCAAAACCCTATTAATTTGGTTGCTGTTCAAGATGGAATCTGTTCTCTCTATTTTTTCATGTGAACTAAAGTAAACCACTACTTTGAGTAGAATTCTAAAAATCTTAAATTTTGATTTAAATTTTCTACAGATACTTGAAAATTTAGAATACCTTTTAATTGCTTTAATTTTTAAAATATATAGGCATGACATTGCAGGGTTTTTTTGATGTTGTTTTTTTTTGGCGGGGTCAAAATAATTTTGGCAGGGGATAATCTCATCTACATTGTGTAGATTGCATAAGCTGAAAATACATAGGAAGCAATTCAGGAAGGGATGAGAGTATTGGAGTAGGGAAGGTCATCTCTCAAATCACCACAATCATCTGGGAAGTATTAGAGCATAACTTCAGCCGTCCTGCATTTTCCATCACCTAAGACATCTGGCCTTTTATGTCTAAACTCTGTAGTAGTTTTCTCAGTTTTCTGGGTGGCTGAATTGTACCTGCATTACCAAAATTGACACATGCAAGAATTGCTGGCTTTGAAAGACTTAGTCTAACCTACTTAGCTGATTAGAGGACTCTTACTCATGTCAATTCAGTATGCACGCTACTGAAGTAGTATATGACTTGTGAATGTGTTAATATTAGCTCATTCTGTATGTATTTTCATAAATCCACAGCCAGTTGTCAAAACCTTAATAGAACTAAAAGATAAGGTTCTTTTTGGCATTTGCTTTATATATAGTCTTGCATCTTAGCAGTTAATTCTAAATAAAAAGTATTTTTCTTTTAGATACTAATTACAAATAATGGAAAATTATTTTCCAATGTGTCTTTTATTTCCTGCCTTTAATTATATTCTAAAAGCAGCCAAAAAATGTTTGGCCCAAAATTCAGTAGACACCATGTTGTGTTCTCATGGAAACATCTGATGAACAACATGGAGCTAACAGTTTAAGTCAAACTCATAATACATTTCAATGTGATTTAATAAGTAACATAGACATCCAGAAAAATGCTACAGGACTATATTACTCACCTATTTAATGGCATAATTGCATTATTTCCATTTTATTTCTTCCTTTATGTAAACACCAGAACTTGTGAATGAAAACAAATCCTCTGGAATAGCTCTAGTATGATTTACCTTTCACTACTGAGAAGACTGTATATTGGATTTGTGAGAAATACATTTTAGTTTTCATTGCGTTATCCTTTGTTCTGTTTTAGGCAGCCCAGTGGATTGCTGGATGACAAATAACAGGTATCTCTCCTTTTTCCAGGTGTGGGCACTCCCCCGTGTACCGCTGCCGGGAAATGTCAGGCCGGGCCCTTGTTCCGTTCGTTATGGCCAATGAAGTTCCACACACGGTACTGGCCCTGCTGAGGGGGCTCCCAGACTCTGCCACTCATGGCATGAGACAAAACAGTGTTCATGGAACCCTGCTGCAAGTAAGTTTGGCAGGCTTGTTTTGCAGTGATTTGTTTCCGTTTTGTGAGGGTTTTTTTATATTTTTTTTTCTGTAGGGGTTTTTAAAAAAATTTTTGGTTGTACTTGACAGCCAGATAACATATTAAGTTGTGCTTAACATTCACACGTTGTCAAAACATACATGAAGACTGCTTTTGAGTTAATTCTGTTAGATGATAAATGTGGAATGCACATTTCAGCTGTCATTTGAAGGCAGTAAACTGTAAGTAGTAACATTTACATTTCATATAATGTTTCATCTCCAGAGATTGAAGTGCTTTAAGAGCAAATATCCCTATCTGAATGTCTTTACAGAGAGATCTGTGTGACTTGCCCAAAATGATCGAGCAAATCCAAGGCAAAGCTGAACTCCATGCACCAGTAGCATTGTATATATATTCAGACTAACTACTTACCCACATAATTATTCATTTATTCATTTGCTTTTCCTGCTACACCAACAGCTTTCTGTCAGTGTACTGTACAAGTTGTGTTAAACTTTATACTGTTGTCTTCTGAAAACATTCTGGAGAACAGCTCACCAGAAATTTCTTCATTCTCCATATATCATTCCCCTGGTTTATGGCAGTCAGTTCACTGTGTTTCATTTTTAAGCTATCATGGTAATAAGTTACTGATTTTTATTGCCTGTTTTTCACAAGCAGCGCTCCAACAAAGCCATATTGTACACGATCAGCTCTGTTGGTCTGTCTTAGTTGGCAAGCTTTCTACCTACACGTTCCCACCGTAAGCTGTGTGCTGGGGCATGTATGGTTGTTTTGATTTGGTTTTTTAAAGTATGTTTTCCAGCATATTATTTCCACTTAAAATCAAGACTTTCAGGAAATCTAGGAAATGAGTGAAGTCCCTCTAGGGCTGTTAATGTCAACATTACCTGTAAAGGTTTTCAGGCAGTTAAATCTGCATTTGGATGATGGTTGGTCACAGTGAGGGTTTTACATGGGCTCCTGTTCTGAAAAGCAATCGATATACCTGATACATGCAAGTGATTGGACCTGTGAGCTGCTGTGTCTGTGTGGGAAGGGGGAGATTGCCATCCTCAAATTAGCTGTGCAGCCCTGCTGTGTCACAGCTCCTGAAGTGCTAGGAAGAGAGGGTTGTTCCAACAGGGAGAATGCAATGCCCTCTCAATCCAAAATCATTATAACTCTACTCATGAGGGTGTGGACTGGCAGTAGTGTATAGAGTTAATTGCCTTCTTTTCAGTTACCTGGAAAAAAAATGATAATTAATAGTAATAATAATACTGCTGGAGGGAAATATGAAAGAGGCCAAAGGATGACCTAATTTTTAATTCAGTTTTGCTAAACATCTTATGCATAGGTGTAGGGAGCTTTCTATACCTGTGACATAGGAGATTTTCCCAGAGCTTTAACCTGATTTTTCATCAGTTTTGAGCAGCCTCTAGGAGCTATTACTGCAGTTTGTACTGCACAGTGAGAGACTGCTGTCAGAGAATTATATTCTTCCAAAAAATGTCAGTTGTACTGTAACAGTTCAGTGGTTTGGTGTCTCACATTTGTCTTGGGCTTTGCTGTTATTGCTTATGAATCAAGGATGCTCAAAATCTTTATTTAATGCTTAATTTAATTTAGTGTATGTCTGACATATATAGCAACTATCTGGTGCTAGTTTAAAATAACTAATTCAAAAGAAATACTTTAGGGTGGAAAAGATGTGAAAAAAATGGAGGCAAGGCAGTGGTGTTTGTTGTAGCTCCAAATTACCAATGCCAGGAAGTTCAACCTGTAGTTAGCTTGCACCTCCAGTAAGCAGTAAGCAAAGAGGAAATTTTTTTGACTTTTTAGGAGTTGCCGGATGCCTGGTTTCAGTTTTCTTTTTATCAGTGTTAATTGGGACTTGCAAATCTACTGGTAAGGCTTACTGAAATATAGAAAATTACTTTATGGGGACTATTGGTTAAAGCACTGTTTCTCAGAAGGCTTACTTGAAGAGATGGTGATCTGGCAGTTTTCAAAATTGTTTGCACTGCTTTTCCATGACACAGTGGAGGGTTTATCATCCTCCTTGATATAAAAACAAAGTAAAAAAACTCTACTAAAAGAGTGAGTCTGTAGAAAACTCAAAAAAATACACACTTTTCCAGCAATGCAAGGCCAATATCTTATGAAAATGGAATTCAGTAATTTCATTTGTTCAGTCACATGAGAAAAACATGAGTTTTTTATTTCAGTGTTCATTTACTGTCAAGTTCTGAAAAGGAAGGCTGGAGTTATTCAGAATTAGGTGGCAGTGCCAGATGTAAATTGTGAAGGTGTATTTCAGTTATGTTTCAGAGTTATGTAATCACTTCATCTGTTGCAAGCCAAATGTTAATTTATAGAAAGATCATTCAAAAAAAGTTCAGTATGTGGTGCTTGTCCAGACATGACTTGGTTTTCAAAATGCTGACATTGCCAAGAAGTGTTTTTTGACAGTGGATGTAGATGTGTTGTATTTAACCTCAGACCTCTGCATTATGTGAAAAAAAGTATTTTTCGCTGTAGTGTTTTAACTGTGGCTCAGTTTGCATAGGAATATGAATGTCCATGAGGATAAAATAACGTTATGCTTTACAGATTTTACAGAATAATTCCTTTCAAGAATTATCTAAGAGGGGTCCTGCCGTTCTGTAACACTTGGGGAGCTGATGATATTCTTCAAGAAGCAACTCTGCATCATAAGCAAATGCACTGACTTGAATAAGGCAACCGAAAAATCTTTTCTATGCTTAATGTTTCCTTTATGAGTACAGTTTCTGCTTTGCTCCATAATCCAAATTGGCATGGACTGGGGGAAGGAAATCAAGTTTCTAATTCACAAGAAACTGCAGAAATTTTGTACTAGCTTTCTTGAATAATGAAACATTTCTGGCTTGTTCTGTTTTAAGATTTAGGCTTTTTAGCTGATCAGCTGAAAGGAAAAGCTCATTCATAGCTTTATGTGGGGACTTCTGGAAGAGTATCAAAATTTGATTAGGGAGGCCTTTATGTTTGTGAATCTTTCTTACTTTCGGCAGTTGCCAAGGAACTTACAAATATTTGGAAAGTTTTCTTATCAGAGGATCAAATGTTCTTTTGACCTTCTGCTTCTTTGGGATTGGAATTTCTGCAGTATATATTTAATCTTTCCAAAAAAATTGAGAAATTCAGAACGAACTAGGCAAAGCTGTCTTTCACCTTCACATCCTCCATCAGTCGTTCCTTGGTTGTGATTGAGTTCCAGCAAAGCTCTTCTCCTTGTTTCCTCTGCTGCTTTTATTGGGGAGCTGTCATCAGTGCTCTCTTGGAGACCTCTGAGTTGCTTACATGGTGCAGTGTGTGTCACCCAGCTGCTGCCAGGGTGGTTGAAGCCCCTCATGAGGAGCAGGGCCTGGTGACACAAGGCCATTTCCAGCTGTCTGTAGAACCCCTTGTCCACTTGTTCTGCCTGGTATGGCAACTTGGAGCAGACACCCCCTGCAGTGTCACCCACACTTCAGTCCTTAGCTGTAAGCTTCCAGCTGGCTCATCATCCATCCCCAGGAAAAGTTCTCTGCATTCCAGTTGTTCTGCCACAGAGAGGTCAGCACTCACCATCTCAACTTCTGTCCTTCCTAAAGAACCTGTATCCCTCCATTGCATTACCCCAGACGTGTCAGCTGTTGTATCTTGCCTCCATGATCCCAGCAAGAGCACAGACTGCATGTGCACATAGACCTTTTAATGCCTCTAATTCTTTAGACTCTTCATTTGAGTGCTTCGAAGTGAAGAAGAGTGACAGGGACCCTGTAAAGATTTGTCCAGAAAACAAGGCAGCAGCTTTAATTCATCTGGTTGTGGGTTATTTATGATGATTAAAAAGCCCTCCCAAATGCATAAACTTTCAGATTGGTTTGCCAAGGAAAGCAGATGTTAGACTTCAGCTTTTGTTTTAATCTTGAGACAGTTAACATGATTGATGCTGGATTTTGAAGCCTGTGTGATGTTCATAGATGGAGAATCCAGTTGTTTTTAGTACAGTGGAATAGTAATAGTTCAGTCACAGTTCTGCACCCATTAGTTTCCAGAAATCTTTTTCACATTTGTATACTGGAAAAATCTGTACTCCAGTGAGTGTGTAGATACCCTTACATGCTGTTCATATCAAGAAGAATCCATTGTGCAGCTGCCATTAATCATGAGCAGATGTAATTACTGGTAAGGTTTATTTGTTTTTCAAATGAATGAATCTGCACATCAGTTGACTCATTATCTTCTGTTTTATCAGTTTGATCTTCACATTCACTTTGGCAAGCCTACAGTTACATATTTTCAGAACACAGGGGATTAGGTCAATGAAAGTTATTAAAAGAGACATGGTGTTTTCATTAACTTGTCTGTGCCTTGTCCTGAAATGTTGAAGGTGCTGCCTTACTTTATACATGCTGACAGCATCTAGCTTGAGATTGAGATACAAACCAGTACAGAAAAGTTCGCTTCTCTTATTTGGCCATTCTATTTGAAGAGATTTTTGCATTCTCTTTGGCATTTTTTGAGCATGGATTAGGAGGAAAGAGGACTCAGTGTCTTCTCCGTCATCACTTGCTGCTTATATATGGAGGGAACTACATGACTTTGTGTAGCTCCATTTTCTGCCTCCACCAGGAGGTGGGTTGCACAGTCCAAGATAAAGCTTTTGATAGAAGTTTCTGGCTGCACATATCAGAACAATTTCTCTCCAGAATCTGCTTTGGTCATGCTGAGTATTTACATTTTTGGTGGTACTTTGTACAAGCAATCAAACAATGACATAGAATAATTTATCTTTTTTAAATCCTCTGCTGGTCTGTCATGTTTTTGCAGGTAGATCCTTCCTGTTGTTACTGGTTTTGGTCACTGCTGTAACTCAGAAGTCACAGAAATTCTGCTTGCTCTGCTGTGGTCCCTAGGAACATTTCTCTCTATCCCCCATCTTCTCATCTGAGGCCTAGCTGGTAGCTTCTCTTCTCCTCACTGCCATCTTCCCACTTATTCCTGCTACTTTGTCACTTCTGCTGATTTATCCTGAGATTTGTTCCCTGAGCATATGCCAGTGTTTTGCGTTGCAGGAGAAAAACTATGTTCCTTCTCTCTGGGGATCTGTTCTTAAAGACATACAAAATATAACTGGCAGATGAAATGGAGAATTTGTTATGCTTTGGTGCCTGGTTAAAACTTCATGAAGATAAAAATGGAAATTCACTTACTTAATGTTGTTTTGAGTGTCAGCAATCAGCAGTCATTTGCTCTTCACAAATTGTTATGCTTAATATTCAACCTTTCTGCAGACTTAATTTTTATCCACAAAATTCTGTGGTGTTAGAGCAGCCAGCTGGTTCAAAGAAGTGTGTTTGTGTGTGGGATTGATTTTTCCTTGTTTGTTTGCTTTTTGTGATCACTAACTCAAACAGTTCTGTTAGGCATATGAATGCAAAGTTTCATGCAAAGAATGTTTTGAGATTTTTAACCTTTTTTGTTTAGTTTTTTTAAACAAGCAACACTTCCATCTCAAATTTAAAGAACAGAATGAGTCACATTGACTCAGTTGCATGTGACTGAAATTAGACTTACAGGACATACTGGGCTTCATAACTTTTTTATTTTTATAATTAAACTTCCTACTGACTTCATTGGGTGAAGAAGTTGTCAGTTACTTTTCAGGGAATAGCAGCATCTTATCGAATTAGACCCATCTCTCTGAAAATTCTTCAAAATGAAAAAATCTAGAGCCCTTGTATTAAAAAATAATATTATTAAAACATAGTTGCATGGTTGGTTTTTCTGTACAGGTCTTTTATCATAGAATCATGGAATTGTTTGGGTTGGAAGAGACCTTAAAGATCAGGTTTCAAACCCCCTGCCCTGAGCAGGGACACCACCTCCTACACCAGGTTGCTCAGAGACCCATCTAGCCTGGCCTTGAATACTATGACAGTTATCTACTATTTCTTTTTTTTTTATTATTATTTCTGGAGTTTATTGAATGTCCCAAAGTTTGTGCAATGGTAGAACTTTAAATTATCTGTATCACCTCTTTGGATATGCTGATTCTTTAAATCATAATGGAGAAAGTGATATAAAGATGAAATAATGGATTTAAAGGATGGTTGGAGCTTTAATTGGAACAGCAAGAAAACCAGGACAAGAACACAACCGTATAACAGCCATACTGGGTTGTGTAAAGATTTGTCTGAGTCAGGGTGCTCCCTCCAGCAAGGACTGGTAGCACAAGCCTAGGAAAAAGAATAAGGCAGACAAAGCAGCTGGAGAAACATCTGCATGTGCTGTCTTAGCTTCCAGCACTTTTGAGCCAGAGATGTATGGATGTGACTTTTTGGAAGATAAAAATTCAGTACATGGTTGTACTAATGAAAAGCAGCAATTCATGATGAAAACATCAGTATGTTAGGTAGTTTAATTATCTGGCAGAGTTGTATTAAGATAGGTTGTTGTTGATGAAAGCAATGAAAGTATTCTGTCTAATGAAGGCAGATGCCTCTTTCCTTCCTTTAAGAGGAGGAGGATTTTGGTTGAAATGGCTCCAAAGGAAGGTCAAGCTTTAGGTATTTCAGATTGTGATCACTCTTGTGTTTTATGAGTTTAATACTTGAATACTTACTCAGAGGACTAAATGCAGTTTAAATGATTTGAAAATAAAGCAGGGAAGAATGATGCATGAAGGAGAACTCACAAGCAGTCACTGGACCTTCCTTTTATTGGACTGAATAGGTAATAAAACACCACTGACTTCAGTGACTAGGGTGTGAGAATATGAGGAGACAAGTCAAATACATTTTGAAGGTCATTCTTGGATGTTGGTCCTTGTTGCTGGGTAAAACAGAGAGGTGTACTATTTATTAGTTTCACCTAAATATCCTTAATGTGAATTAGCAGCAGTGTTGTCAGTGACCATATTTTTTTCTTGTTTTGTTTTGAAGAACAGAGGATCTCTAGATTCTGAGAGAATGAATGGAGAATTAGTATATTGTTTACTTGGCTTTATTCAGTAGCCTAGAAACATTGTCTATGGTGAGTTACATTTTATTTGTCTTGGCAGTAAAGTCTGAAGTGTAGCAATTCAATGTTGGCTTATAAAAACTCAATATAGTAAACAAACCTTACATTATCTACTGATCAAAGAAATAAACCTGTTAAAATTAAATGTTTTCCAGTGCAACTTCCTTTCAGCTGTTTCTTTTCTAACCTCAGTTTTTACTGTTGAAGATAAGCCTTACTTTCAAGATTAGTACAAACAGAAAAGAAATACTGATGTCAAGCTGGGAACATTCACTTATATGGAGCTGGCAATAATAGTATAGTTGTCTCATTTCTTTATGTTGTAAATTTGTATTGACTGTTACATAAGGGTACACTGATATAAGGAGGCAGTAAGCATTTGAGAATGAGATTTGTATCTATGAATGCAACAGAAATGAAGCTGAGTTCCAGGAATGGGAGGAGGCAGTCTCTGAAAGAGAGTCATTGATGAGATTTTGCCAGTGGTTTTCTTTCAGCTGTTCTTTTAATTAAAAAACACAAACTGAGAAAAAGACACATGATCCGACTGATTGACTGGGTAGCCCTGCTAGTTGTACATTGCTTTGAAGTTGCTTTTACTGTGATTAGTAATGCTCCCAAATATTGTCTCTGATTTAAGACATGTCATCACTTTTGAAAAGGACATAGATGTACACAGCTCTTACAACTCTATTAGGTCTTCTCAGTTTCTGCATCATTATTGAGTTCCTTTCTACAGCAGCTAAGGATATGCAAAGATGCTGTTGTAAATCTTGTGGGGGTCATATCTTTCTAGTTAAAAAAAAAGCACGGTTTAGTACAGAATGAACATTTATCAGTTAGTGAAAACAACTGCTGTTTTAATTGAGAGGTAACTATAATAATGATTACTCTGGGTTGTGCCAGGGAGAGCATACCAGTTGCCCCTTCTGTACAGAGAGATGCCTTGATGTGGATGCGCTGCTTCCCTCTTGCTCATACCCTAGATTTTGACACTTGTTACTCTGGTTATGGTAAACAGTTGTTTTGCAAATGTTTTGACCTTTCTGTTCTAGTGTACCTAGTTCCATTCCTTTCTGAATAAAAGCTCCTGAAACCCTGCTAGCAGAGGTTTTGGGTGCCTCTGTGTGTGTGGCCATTTGAGGTACCCTGCCTGGTGTTCAGTTTACAGCCATCCATACAACCTGGCATCTCTAGCTGTGTTTGTGCATAATTGTGCAGTGACTGAAAACACTACCTTGTATAAAAAAACTGATTAAATGGTAACAAAGAGAAATCATCTTTATAGGTACAGTGGATACATTTTGTCTTTAAATGATGGGCATGCGAGAAACAAATAACTGTCAGCACAGCGTTTTACTTTTCATTACTGGAGTCTTCCTGAAGAGAGTTGAACTATTCTAGGCACTGGCTGAATAATTTGATTTAGACCTCCCAGAACAACAACTGAACTGTTGTGAAGTCTGAATTTTTAAGTGTTCCATTCTGTGCATATTTCTTGCACCTGTTTTGTATTACGAATCTATAAGTATCCCTCATGATTAGTCAGGAAAGCAATCCTATCACTCTGTCACTGGCAGAGGATGTTTTTACAGTTGGGAAGGGAAAAGTTGAAACTTGTAAAGCTTACTGAAGATATAATATTCTCCTAGGTGGTGCAGTGGATTAATTTAGTACTCCATGGAGTTCATTTTTCATCACCAAAAACATGTTTTCCATCCAACCTGCATAGGATTTTTTCCCCCTTCCTTTTGATCTGGGAGCCATGTCTTTAAAACTTTCAGAGCCATAAGAAAGATAATCCTGAATACGCTTTCTGGATATACTTTTAAAAATACCAATCCATGATAAGTTTTGACTGTTTGAGGATGTATGAAAAATACTTACATACAGTGAGACTTTTTTATTTTTCTCCGTGTTTTCAGAACTTCAGGCTATAGTCAGAAATAGGGGAAGGTGCCTTCTATGGGTTTTTTTAAGCGATGAAGGGAAGAGAAAGCTGGGAAAATGGGCTTTCAAAAGAGTGCTGGCTGGGAGAAGCAAATGAAGAGGGATGAGTGTTTGTAAGTGGGTAACTACTCAGTAAGGACTTACCAGTATTTAAGACTAGGATGCAAGAATGTTGAATAGTGGAACAAAAAAAAAAAAAAAAAGAATTGAAGAAAGGATGAAAAACCTGAATATATAAAGGAGACAAAATAAACCAAAACAAGAATAAGACACTTTTCCAGTGAAAATGGGTATCAAGAGTGTTAATAACTATAGTTATAATATATATAGTTACAGTGTTAATAAATATAGTTAATAAAGCATAGTGTGTTTTCTCTGTCTTAACCAATTTAATACATGTTAATTGCTTTGGATTTTTAAAATATTTGTATGTCACAGGCATTTCTTACAGTAGTGTTTCTTACTACTGTTTTTTCTGGCCTTTAAATATATAAGTATTTTAAAATACCAGCATTTTGTGCTAAAATTTTCTAGGAATATTTTCTCACATGGCTGTTTGACTTAAAGTGTGTTTTGTTTTTTTTAGTGAGGCTCTAAATGACTGAATCTGACCTTGAACATACTCTGTAAATGTGTTCCTCTGGTTTTGTTCCTCCAATGCTGTTTTTGCATAGGCCAGAAAAGAATGGTAAATGGATATCCGGGGATAGGAAGGGTTGTACAGAAATTTGGCACGTAAAGAAAGTACATGGGACAGAAAGTTTATGTGGGTGTGTCTTTAACAAGGAGAAGCTGTGTTATGGTTGTACCTAGTGGTGGAAAGTTTATTTGGAGGAGTAGGAATGGTGCCTTACTGTAAGGGTCTGTCTGCATGTTTTGCTTTTAGGTCAGGAGCAATGTGGGAAGCAAAGCTCTGCTGAAGCACAGTTTGTTTTCCACTGTCTAGTACAACATGCTTCCAGTTCTGGGGAATTTCTGCTCAAACCCTCAGCTAAAAGCCAGCGACACTGAACTGGGAGGATCTGTCAACTCCCTTGAGGGCAGAGAGACCTCAACAAATTAGAGAGATGGGCAGCTGCCAACTCTATGAAGTTTAACAACGGCAAGTGCCCAATTCTGCACTTGGGACAGAGCAGCTCTGCTTGTGTGTATAGATTGGGAAATGAGAAATTGGAGAACAGCTCCATGGAAAGGGACCTTGGGGTCCTGGTTGATGGAAAGATGAACATGAGCCAGCAGTGCCCTGGCAGCCAGGAGGGCCAACCCTGTCCTTTGGAGCATCAGGCCCAGCATGGCCAGCTGGGCACAGGAGGGGATTATCCAGCTCTGCTCTGCACTGGGGCAGCCTCACCTTGAATATTGTGTGCAGTTCTGGGTGATGCAATATAAGAAAGATAAGAAACTCTTAGGGAGTGTCCAGAGGAGGTCCACGAGGTTGATGAAGGGCCTTGAGGGGAAGCCATTTGAGGAGTGGCTGAGGTCACTTGGTCTATTCAGCCTGGGGAACAGGAGACTGAGAGGAGATCTCATTGCAGTGCGCAACTTCCTTGTGAGGGGAAGAGGAGGAGCAGGTGCTGGTCTCTTTACTCTTGCAACCAGGAATCAAGGAAACAGCATGAGGCTGAGCTGAGAGAGGTTTTGGCTGGATATCAAGAAAAAAGCAGAGGGTGTGGCCAGGCACTGAAACAGACTCCCCAGAGAATGGTCACAGCAGCAGCCTGACAGAGTTGAGGAAGCATTTGGACAAAGCTCTCAAGCTCATCATGTGACTCTTGGGGATGGTCCTGTGCAAGGCCAGAAGTGATAATGTGGATTCTAAGTTGGGTGATGAAAAGTGTGGCTTCCAGTGGAGCTGCAGGCAGCTCTTGGCCTTCTAGTACCCTGCAGAGCCTTCCTCAGGTGCTAGAAACAGCCTAGGTGTGGTCTAACTGCAGAAGAGAGCAAGAAGAGAGAAGGGTGAGGGATACTTCTGAATTTATCATCTCTATCAAGATCCCTACTTTTCTCTACTTCTTGAAAGGTGCCAGTTGTCTTTGGATCATCAGAGTCTCCTTGATGTTTGGGCGTGTAGAAACCTCCCCTATAGCTTTAAGCAACCAAAGAATTAATAAGGCTTTTGAAGGAATGATAAGCAGCAGGTGCTTCTATTCTGCCCTCCCTAATTCCTTCTCAAGCTTGTGCCTCTGTTATCTCTACCCTGTTTCCTCTGGCACTCTCACTATCAACTCCCTTCCACCAGCTCTTCTTTCAGATATTTGCTCCTTTTTATCTCTGTTTTGTACCTCATCCTTTCTTACAGAATAGCTGCTGTCATGTCATTTTGTTGCTTATTGCACTGGAGTAAATACCATGCTATCAGAAATGCAGGCCAAATTTATCTGTATAGTGATTTAATTCAGAAGTGTAAACTTCAGATTCAGTACATCTTCACATCTTCAGTGAATGTCTCAATCTCGATTTGTCAGGTAACCTCTGTAGATTGGACTTGTTCCTTCTGGCCAGTTTTTATTGTGAGAAATAGGCAATAGTTTGTTTTTTCCCCCTCATACATACACACGCATTTTCAAAGCTGCAGAAAAGTGTTTGTGACAGAAGTGTGTATTGGGAAAACTTTAAATCTTTAAAATCGGATTCATCCTTTTTTGGTGTAAATGCATCAACAATATTAAATCTTCCTTTTCACTTTGAGAAATCACGAATTCAGCACTAAAACATTTGACATAAATGGAAGATACTGAGTATTTATAGTTCATACTGAGTTTTACTTGAGTATTGTTGAATTCTCATAGCACCTTTTGTTCCTTTCACCAGTCCAAATGCATGAATTTGTTTAACTTTATAATATTAAATTTGTGGTCTTAAAGGAGAAAAAAAATAAAGGTAGGAAAAGCCATCTTCTCTCAGTCCCTACAAAACACTTCTATAGCAAACAAAACACCTGCTATGTGCTCACATTTTTAAGTGCAGAAAATCTTTCATTTATTCTTTCAAATTTCTTCAAATTTCTGTCCATCTTGTTTCATAGGTGAAACAGATGCTGCTGGCAAATAGAACAGGAAATTTAAAAAGCATAATGTTCACTTTTTTTTTTCCCCACAGAAAATATAGGTGGAGCCATGCTTGAGTACATGCTTCATTTTTGTACCTATTGAATTATTTTGTGCCATAAGAAATAACCAGGTAGACTTTTCTCTTTGGAATGAAGTCACTTTCAAACCCAAACCAACTCAAGACAAAGAAGAAAGGTTAAATCACATTGTCAGTATGTTATGTGAAACATGCTATGTGCTTAATACTTTTTAAGTTACTGTATTAATAGAAAAGTAAGTATATCAGCATAAAAATGTATGTGCTCTGGTCATTCTCTTGTTTTCCCATCTAGTAAATAGTACCCACTTCCAAGAAAAGCCTGAGGAAGATGTAGAGATGGGCACAGTAACACTCTGAAAGACTTCACGTATACATCCTGTTGCCATATTTTTGTTAGACTTTATTTCCTGGTGCAACATCTAATAAAAAAACATATGCTCTGTGTATGTATCCTGTCTTGCAGCATAAAACTGTAGCCCACAGAAAATACTGAAGTATTTCAAAGGGAAGGGACTTGGTGTAATCACCTCAGGGTACCACTTTCTTATGGGAGCCTTGTTGAGCATGTAGAATTTCAAACCTCCATGATGGTACAAATATTAAAAGTGGACATAAATAGAATTAAATGCATCAAGGGCTTCCAGCAATAGAAACACCTTTTTTTAATTTGCTGGTTTGAGACAATAACTTGTCTTTATGAATATTTATATTGTATGCTATTTTTTTTAATTAATCAAAATAAGTTTGTAGATTTTAGGAACTGAGGAGGGAATGCAGTTCTGATTGTATCTTGGATTATTGTACAATAATTAGAAATATTTAAAATTTCTATTGCAGCATCACGCATCTTCAGTTGTTGGAAGCAAAAAAAAGATTATGAAAACCAAAATGAGCTTTTTAGGTTTGACTAGTTTAGAAATATATACAGTATGGCCTCTTGTGGCCATCAGTGGTCACTGATGAGGATAAAAGTGCTGTTTTTGAAACATCACACTGCTTTTAGCAATAAAAGGAGAATATTGTTTTCTCTAAAAAATAGAAAGTGTTGGTGAAAGTAGTAGAGATGCAGTATTAAAGAATGAAATATAACTACAAAGTAGTGTAGCTCTTAGAGTTGTTTCATTTTTCTGAAAAACCCTATTGTGCTTATAGAGAAGAAAAAAATTGCGTTAGTCTTTCAGACAGATACATTGAATATATAGCATTGTCATTCAATCCAATTTGACACAAGAATTAATACCTCTGATGACATTTAAAGCTGTTTTCAGTATTGCATAATGTAGTGCTTCGTGAACAGTTGAAGAAGTTAATTTCCTGTAAAGCTGAATTTTTGAAGTTCTGTGATCACATGGTCCAAATAAATGATCTCATCCTAAGTATTTCTTAAGTAAAGTTGCAAATGTTCCTAAACTCATCATGTCCACCCCTCAAATTATTACAGCAGTAACTTCTTGGGTTTTTTATTCTCGGAGTGCCGTAGGGTATTTGATTTCCTCAGAAAGGGAAATATTTGTAACCATCACAGCCTTTAACACTGTCTTCCATCAAGTCTTTGACTAGTTGAGTCTTACTAATATTTTTGCATCAGCTTTATCCTTTCAGAGGAATTAATGTTCTATCCACATGTTATCTTTTAATTCAGTTTTATATCAGTGATATTTATAAAGATTGGGTAGGGCAACAGGAATAAAGGCTTAGAAGTTGTGAGTCAGTCATATATTTTTGCATTCAGTCATGAACGAGGCTTATAATGGGGTTATCTATGTATGAAATCCCCAGGGTTTTACACAGACAACTTTGTTGAATAGAATTGCAGCAATGTAATTATGCACCACAAAAATCCTCAAAACAGTACTGCAATTATAGAAGCATAAAGCACTTTGGAGGTGTCCCTGTACGATGCCATTCAGCTGTGGTGCTGTGAGCAGGAGGTGTTGTCACATAACTGAATTAGACAAACTGGGTTTAGGCTTTTTTCTTTAATTGGCCAGGTTTCTTGTGAATAAAATGGCTTATTTTAGGTGACAAGTATGAAATTTTCACAGTTTGTACAGTAACTAAAACAAAGGTGATAAATTTGAGGAACTTTTTCATTTATTTCACCGTTAATAATACAAAATATTTGTACTCAGTATTGCAACTGTATTGTAAACAATGCTGTCTATATCTTCACATCTCTACACTGGTTTATGTAGTGAAATCTGTAATGTCAACAATAAGTATTTTATTTTTACCTTTTAACTTGTTTATCAAATAGATTTTACTCTGTTCAGTTATCTGTAACTAGAAGAGAACTCAACCTTCTTATCATCAAGTAAATAAATTTATAAATAGGTGGGCTTCCCTCTTGCAGCTGGTTGATAATTTTTAATGTACTGTAAAGCCAACAAGACTGATAAATTGTGCAGAAAATGCATTAATGGTGTTTGGAGAGGGGAAGAGGAAACTTTCAAATAAATTTCAATATAAATTTCAAATGAGTTTCAAATAAAGTTATTTTTCTAAGTGCAAGTAAACGATGGAATTTTGTGGAATTTTAGTAGACTCTTAAACTCTGTGGATTGCCTAACTTCTGACGTGTTCTTGCTAGTTCATTTTGTTGTCTTTTTTTGCCAAATTGAAATATTTTTAACATTGGCATTTATTTGAAGCAGTCATACTTCATACTGTTACACGTTCTTTATTGTAGTGTTGGCTCTTTAAATTTTACTGCTTAAAAACAAAAAAAACCAAGCAGCTTTATGGGGTGATCCTTCAACATAAACCGTCCAGCATAATATCCCCAGCATAATCTGTTGATAAACAGTGGATACTTTGTGATCAGGATCAAGGACAGGGTATGGAGCAGACACCTCTATAAAAATGGTGACGCACACAAGATCCGTGTGATGAGGAGCCATTCAATGTGTGGCACCTCTTACAGCTACTTTGTATCAGAGATTATAAACAAAGTACTGGAAACATGAGTGAGGGTAGTGCTGCCTTCCACTAATTTCTGTTCCGCCAAATTCAGACTGTGAAGTGACTTGAAACCACAAGCTCTCCCTGGTTTCTGGTTTAGTTTATCTAAAGGTAGTGAAATAAAGTGTTTAATCTGTTAAGTAAAGAAACTGTTGATTTTAGTGGGTGATTTTGCAATTGCAGCCCCTGGTAAAATACAGAAGTGACAGGATATGGCCTTTGGAGTGGTGGGTGGAGGTGAACACAAGCACCACGAGATTGGTACTGATTGCAAAGAGATAACACAGTGAAGTACCCATTGAGATACTCTTACCACTTGTGTTTGGTGTTTATTTGAAGGAAAAAGGGTATGAAGTATCCTAACAGTCTCTTCCATCACTGATGAAGGGTGGTTTTCAAGGGTGCCTTGAGCCAATCTGGCATTTAGTGAAATGGGTGCCTAGTTGTTCTCATAGCCAGTTTTGAGGCCCTAATGCCAGAGGATTTGTGTAGGCTCATGCTCTGCAAATAGCTTGTGCACAGCAGTTCACATGCAGCTGATAATCACTAGTCCTCTGGCTGCTGGGTGTTGCAGCTGCCACAGATCAGCTGGTGGTCCTCTTGGAGCCATTTCAGCAGAAGCAAATAAGATTTAAGTATTTGGATGTTATTTAAATGTTCCAATTTCAGTATCAGGCCTAACCTAATTGATGCAACTGAAGGGAGTGGGGAGCTTGCTTTCATTAGAAACTTGGGTAGGATGTTAGAAATTGTCAAACTTCAGTAGAATGTGGTGTTGAAAAAGTGGTGGGCATGGTAACATTTGCCACTGGCACCAGTGTGTTCAGAAGGAAACAACCTCTTTTTGTTCAATATCCAAAGCTAAGTAGAGGGTTGAGTGGCTTTAAAAAACTGGTCTTAGAGACAATAAAACAGCTGTACTCCTCTGGGATAATAAAATCAAAGACAAGCATGTGCAAATGTTGGAGAAGGTGGTCTTGAATAAGGGAACGTGTTGGAAGAACTTGCTTTTTAAAAAAAAGTTTCTAACATAAAAACTGCTGTTGTTGACAATTCCCTTATGTCAAAAGCACATCAATTGCATGCAAGTGGAAGAGAGAAGGGGGAAAAAATAACAGTAAAGAACACATCTTTCTGACCAGCTTCTAATTCCTCTGAAGAGAAGAGACACAGGAAATTTCATCGTTTTATTCTGGGTATTGTCTGTTACTGGTGAATTCACAAAGGCAGTGTTCATCTGCTGTGGTGCTGCTGATTGTAAAACAAAGTGCATGGTCTTACTAGAGCTTGGAAAATGTTTGATAACTTTGAGTTTGGCACTTGCTGCGATAGCGTAGGATGTTTGTTTGGGGAAAAAATCCACAGGGCGATGAAGCATTTTCACTAATTAAAATCAGAAGGAATACTTGAGCTGTTTGGGGAAGATGTAATCAGCTGAATAGTGAGATTAAACTTTGGAAGCAAAAGGCAAATACATTGCAGGTAGAATTCCAAATGTTCAAAGTAGAGATGAAAAATTCATTAACATTGCTCTTTGATTATGCAGTGAGCCCTTTCCTTGCCCTTAAGTTTACCTTGGTTGGGGCACTTGCAGTTAAATGGCACTGTGGAAATTACTGGAAAACATTAACATTAACTTGTTATTGTAAGCTGACATCATGCTGAGCCTGATGGGAAGTGAAAATTTATAAATAGCTTGTCCATATGTGTAAGCAAAAATCTGCTGATCTTCAGCAGTAGCATGATTCATCTATTTGCTGTAGTTTAAACTTCATCGTGAGTTTTCTGTGTTTCTGTGAACTTCATAGTTTTAAAAACTTCAGGAAGATGTGGTCCAAAACTGACAGAACTCTGACACTCTGACAGAACTGTTGATATTTTCAGTGCAGTTTTGGTTGTACAATCTATGTCATACTGACACTTAGCTCTTCAGAAAACACAGAGGGAAAAATACCTAAGTGCTCCCAAAAAAGTATACTTAAAGCATAATTTTGGCATTTTCTTCTCCCCCCCATAAATTCTCATGCACATGCCTACTATCTGTGAACTGGAACTTACAGGATCTGAATTGTCTGTCTCTGAGATGTATCCTGTATATATCTCAAATCACTTGATCTCTGTTTCCTTGCCTGCAAGACTTTATTCTATAATCTTTTCGGATTTGGGGGGGGGGAGGGGGTTGGCGAGGTGTCATATTGAGAAACAATATGTGATTACATAACTGAAAGCTTTATTTCTACATCATTCACGAAAAATTAAAGAGATGTGTATTTTAGGGAGCCAATCCTCTTTCCTATCAGATGCTCTTCCGTGTTGGAAAGTGGCTGTATACCACATACACCTGGGCTGAACAGTGCTGCCCTGTAGTCCAATGAGACTAAAAATACAGGAGGGCTGTTGGATTGAGGATTGTCTTTTTTCTCATATGTTACAACTATGTGAGATCCTCTCACCGAAATTAATTTCTAGATGTTACTGTAATAAAAGAAGAAAAAAGAAAAGGAGTTTGCATTAAATGCACCTTCTTTTTTCGAGTTGTCTTATGTACTGCCCTTGTAAAGCTGAACTCGTTATTTATGTTTATGCTTGGAATTCAATCTAACTTATCTGCAAGTTAAGCCCACCCATCAGCTATGCTGTCTAGACATAAAGTTACTTTTATTGCATGTTTCAGTTGTATGTTCCCTTTTATAGGGATAATTTTGACAGAGGAAAATTCTTGTGAGTTCTATTTGCATTCAGCTGTGTTGCTCTGTGTCAGAGGAGTTTGGCATTTGAGGCATGGGGTTCTGGGCACCAACATGCATGGTGTTTGATGGATCTGCATAGCTGTAGTCCCCCATGTTCTCCCAGTGACCTGTATCTGACTGTGTGAGAATTTTCTTTAAGGGAGGGACATTTGCACTATTGTTTGCACTCAAGTGCAGCAATCCCTGTCTTGGAAGAGTGATCAATCTTACCTAAGTTCAGCAGGCTTCAAAATGTTGGCTTAGAGTTCAAACAAACAAGTGCAGTTGATAGTTTTGAGTTCCTTAGATGCAAATGGAGCCATTAATGGTGACAAAATTCTTGTAAATAAGCAGCAATGGAAGGGAAGTTGATCCTCATGCACGGGAACATGTACAGTTATAGGTTATGACTAACAATGTATGGGAAGAACTTTCAGAAGTTGTAATACAACCTTGAAAGACATCACCTCTTTTCTTTTTTTTTATTACCAAGGTTGTAGCTAGCTGCACTGGGACTTTTCATGTGTCAAATTATTCCTCAGACTTTAAAAATACTGAATATTTTTCTTTTGTTTGTGAGAGACCTGTATATTTATTTATTTATTTATTTCTCTTCTGTAAGTTTAAAATCATTGGTTGAGAGAAGTAAATTTTCTGTAGCTGCAAGCTTTATTTCACTTTATAACGTGAATTTGGGAAATTGGTTTAGCTTACTTCTAATTATTTTCTCAGCTTGTGTGTTAATACAGACATTCCTGAGGCAGAAGATCACCTCTGCTGAAACCAGCAGAGCTGTGGGGTCAAGTGGCAGTGTACTTCTGAGCACTTGTGATAAACATGTTCATACTGTGTCTCTTACCGTGTCAGCTTGTTTGTGTCAGTGGGGTAGCTGACAATATTCCTCCAAACTGTAAATATCCTGTAAACAGGAATATGTACCTTGGTCTATTATTTGTATTTGTTTCCTTCATGTGGGCATGTACAGGAGAGCTGTTACAAAGACATAGCCTGGAAAAAAATAATTTCTAATTGTTTCACTGCCACCCCCTCAAAAAAAGGAAGAGAGGGGGAAAAGAAAGCTGGGGTGTGTACGTGTGTAGCTTTTTATCTTTTGAGGTAACTGGATTAGGACAATGATGCGTGGGTTTTTAGGATGGCAGAATATAGATTTGGAAGAAGAAACTTCATTGTATCTTTCCTGCTGTTTGTTCTGATCAGAAATATAGGCTGAGGACAATTCTCAATTGTCTGACAATTGTCTATCACTGAGAAGAAAGCAATTTTGCTATTTTTCAGCATCTTCTAACTTTCATTAGTTATGGCACACTCATAATTTTCAGATGATTAAATAGCTGTATTATTCTTGCTGAATTATACCGAATTAACTGGTATTGTATTTTTATTTATTAATTTTATTAATTTAGATGTTTTCAAGCTTCTATTTCTTAATTCAGTCAAAACATGCTTGCCTTCATTTTAATCAAAACGACTTTAATTGGTGAATAAACCCAGCTTCATGAATTTTGGTGGATATGTTTGGAGGAAGGATTCAAGTGCCATAATTTCTCATTAATAATGAAGCAAAACTGGATAATTAGATAATGAAATGTGCTGACAAAACAAAGCTAAAATTCTGGAAAAATTGAATTGTGAGCCAGCTGTTGCTTTAAAGAAAGAAAAAGATTTTATACAGTTTTCATAAAATTATTTGCAGAAGGAAATAATTGAACCTCAGACTGAGTTTATTAGTCCATACAAAAACAAATTTAAGGAAGCAATACTCGTATGCAATCATAATAACTCTCTGGCAGAAATAATAATCTGATCTGTTAGTTGTGAAACTACTAGTATGACTAGTATGTAATGAAAGACTTCTAAGAAAGGAAATGGTAGGAACAAAGGGGGTGATGCCTATAATAATTTGGTATATCTAAATGATCTAGGACTGTGAGAAGAATGATGGCTTTTCTAACACATTTGTTTGTGGGTGACATGAGAATTGACAAACATTTGAAATTTCAGTATATTGCCATTTAAATGGGGAAATAAATTTAGAGTATTTACTTTTTCCCACAAGCATCAGATAAAAGCTTCTCTCACAATTAAATACCTCAAGTGAAGAAAATCCTTAAAGACTTGTAATAGAGTTATCTATCTGCAAAGTTGCTAAACCTCAGTATGACAGAGTCTGGGTCATGAGGACACAGAGCACAGGGTGCCAGCAGCAGTGCCTGGTGCAGCACCTTTATGCCCCAAGGTTCTGGATTCATTTTAAACTCTGCATGTGTGTGGCTGTCTCTGGGAGATCAGCATGGACTGCAGGCACTGTGTTCATGCCATATTCTCTGGTGATAAAACTTCATATTTCTTTTCCACAAATACCAATTTTTAACACAGTAAGGTGCTAAGCGGATAGTTACAAACTCTTCCATCTATTTTGGGACAGATATCTTATTGGAAAACTGGGGGTGGTAGATGAGGTTTTTAGTCCTATTGTAATTATCACACTGGCACTTTTCATTTTTAAGGAAAAAAAGGGAATTTTTAAGACTTGTTTTTCCCTAGAGCTAATTATTGTAACTTCAGACCTTTTATAATACTTAAAAATTGCTTTCACCTGTCATGGCAGCTTGCCAGTTTTTTATCTACATGGTTGTAGTAAAAGAAAATTGGACCTAAATTTCAAAATACAGAGATAACTTGGCAGTTAGTTTTATCACAGAAGAAGAATAAAATTTTATCTGCCTTTAAATGAGAAAAGAAAAATTATGTTTGAGGGTTTTTTTGCTAGCATGTTAATACTCAGGCAAAAGCTTTTGATGGGACTGTTCCGAAAACCCACATTTAGCTTAGTAAATCCTCTTACTGCTGCCATTTTGCAAATGCCTTTTTTTATTTGTTTTTTGCCTTCCCATGTTCCCTTGTTGCTTCAACCTTCATAGCTTGGTGAGTGGCATATTTTTGAAAGCTCAGTATTTGCAGTGTTTTCTTTCAGCAGCTGAAACATCTGTATTCTTTGTATTTTTTTAGGGAATTGAAGGATATATGTTGAGAATGTAAAGTTTTGTTTGATGTCAGTTTGGTTTTTTGGTTTGGTTTGGGTTTTTTTCCCCCTAGTAAGCACTGCAATGAACACTGGGAGCATTGTTTCAGTCTTGCGCTTAGGAATGTGAATATTTGTACTGTATACTTAATTTCATCCAAATATAGCTGAGGGCATGCATGAAAAAGTTTTTATTGCTTCAGGTCATCTTAAGGGGGGAGGAAAGCTCAGTGTTGCTACTTCACTGAGAAGTGTGCAACTGGATAACCTCCTGTTTTTGGCAAATCTCATTGTTTGAAAAAGGCAACGTGCTGTGCTTTCTTTCAAATGCAAACGTGCTCACATGCGCCAGGTATCCACCTAATCATTGTTTTATGATGGAAATTAAAAGTTCATTATGAAATCGGAAACCTTAGTTCCTCCTATAAAATTATTGCTAACGCTATGAAATGTTAATTTTAATTTGTTAGAAAGTGTGTAATGCTAGATCAATGCTAGCATTACAAAATGTGTACTGCTAGCCACTTTGTGGCTATTGAAAGTTTGTGCTGCATTTGCAGTGTCTCTATATGTACGCAGGGGAACTCTTGGCACCAAAATAAATTTGCACTAGGGAAATTTTGTGTTTGATACAAGTTTTCCTCCATCACATCACTACATTGCTTCTTTATTTTGATTGTGTATTTCCCAGCAATTCAAGCTGATGAGAGCTGCTAAAAGATAATGATCTGCTGCATATCATAGCAAAGTTAGTGTGGGGGAAAATATCTCTTCCTGCTTCTTGTGATTTGCATTTTTGACTTAGCTGATGTCTAACCATTTAAGTGTTTGTTGTTTTGTTTTTTTTAAAAAAGCAATGTGCATTTTTTTCACTTAATCATCCAAAATGAACACTTAGAAAATAGGAGATGTTATGTCTTAAGGCTTTCTTGGGTACAAAGAAAGCACTCAGCTTTCTCAAGTCATGACAGGGCAACACAATGTTACATCTCAAGGTGTGTTACATCACACTGTTGAGTGGGGGATGGATGTGAACAGGGCAGAAAGATATGTGTGCTGATTGACCAGTGGGGAACCATGCTGGCTGTTCCCTTTTTTCTCTTCCTTTTCGCACCCTCCTCTGCTTTTCCCCCTTTTCTTGAGGCTTCTACAGCTGGAAAACCAGGGTGAAACATTGGGAATACTGGAAATTGAGAATGGCTGAAGAGCAGAACGTCACTTTGTTGATGTGCTGAGTCCTTGGTTCTTGCTCATTAGGATATAGTGTCACACCTGGTTGGTGGAGTTTGTTTGGGTTTTTATTGTGTTATTTTGCACTAAGTAGTCCTCCCATGCAGGTGGTTTTACCTGCAGCAGCGTAGGACATGCTGGCTTAGAGTTAGAATCTTGTGGACTGAGTGGTCTCAGAAAGATCAGTCACTGGACACTGTTGC
Organism: Pseudopodoces humilis; assembly: GCF_049639895.1. Classification (NCBI taxonomy): domain Eukaryota; kingdom Metazoa; phylum Chordata; class Aves; order Passeriformes; family Paridae; genus Pseudopodoces; species Pseudopodoces humilis. The sequence goes on along the minus strand of NC_142202.1, from coordinate 24,868,967 downwards.
CCATCATGTATGCAAGTATCTGGGCTTCCCGTGGCTTACCCTGTTTTAACAACTCTTGTCCAGGCTGATGGGCAGTCTCTGCTGTCCTGTTGATGTGTTATCCTGACTCCTGAACAGCCTGCATAGTTGGAGGAAAAGGTTTCTGAGCATCCATGAACTCACCATCTTTAATGCAGGATTCCACAGAACTACAGACAATACCTTGTCTCAGTGAAGTGTTGTATATATTAAAAAGAACCATGTCAACCAGCAAGTCTTCATAAACCTTCCTCCACAGATAGTGCAAGTCTTTGGTAAAACTACCTTTAAAAAAGAAAAAGAAAACATTAATATATTACCTTTGTGTACTAAAAAACAATACTGCATACACAAGAACAGCGTGACCTCACTGCATTTATGTGTGAAGAATTCAGCAGAGGATTTTAAATCATGTAGTATTTTGGACTTGAGGAGAGCTGTGAGCTGGAAAGCCTGTCTATTTTATTATCTATATCAAACAGTCTTGTAAAATGTGCTACCTCCTCATGAAAATACTGCCTGGCTTGTAGTCTTAGATCATGGAAGCCATATGGAAGCCAAAGAATGATTCATCACATGTGATGAAAGTGAAGAACTACTGAGGTTAAATTTTGCACATTGCTTTTTTGGTTGCCTCTGGTTTTAGCTTACATAAAGTAAGGCATTGTATAAAACAAGCTGATGTTAGTTGCAGTTTCCAGTTTTGCTTAGGCATTCTAAAATCTCGTTCTGAGAAAATAATTTCTTTGGGTGGAAGGCTTTCTATGTGTCTAAAATTGGTGAGGATGCCTGAATAAAAGATAGAGGGTTTGCAGTGAAATAGCAGGAAAATCAGGATTTTGTGTATGTCAAAAAAAGAACAGTCTAAATTGTGGTTGAACATTTTCTTTGATAGATGCAAGCACTTTTCAAGAGTGCATCAAACTCTCACATGAGTTGCACCTTCTAATTCTGCTGTTTAAATAAGGCTTGTGTCCTGTGATTTTTACCATCTGAATAGTATTGAAAGGATTGGTTCATACAGAAAATTAACTCCAGAGGAGTTTTGGTTCTGTTTTCAGTACTGAATTTCCTACCTGGACAAATTTAAATCCACCAATTTGACCTCCTTAGTACACACAGTTCTTTCTCTTTCAAGACCTTTAGCTTGAACTATCAAACTACTTAGGTTTCCTCTGCCTCTATATGGAAGGCACTTTGAGAGTTGTTTTCAGAGCTGAAGAGATTAAATTAATTTAAGCTTCTAGGAAAAAATGTGATAGCCCCTTCATAATTGTGAAATAGTTTTTATATTATTGCTTAGAGGTAAATCCATTGTTGTTCCTGGAAATGAACACAAGCACAGAAGAATAAAATTGGAAAGGTTAAGGCACCAAATGGTTTCAAATTAGCAGAGGGTATTAAAAGCAAAAAGAGCTTCTGAATAAATATTATTTTCCATTTTTGTTCTTTTTCTTCTGTCATGTCTGGGACTTAACAGGGATTAAGGGCAAGCCACAAAAAATATAGAGAAACTATTAGTAGTGGCAGCTTAGTACACTGGTTTTCATGAAGAAAATGAGTAGGTACTTATGCAAACCATTTAGTAAGCAAAGACTTGCACACACGAGCAAACTAAAGGAGGAGATTCAAGGTAGACATCTCTGGTGACACTTTGTAATGTTTGCAAGCTTGCACTTCTGCCAAGTGTTTTGTAGAAAAAGATCAAGATTCAAAAAGATCTTGGAAAGGCTATCTTAGAAAGATGCTATCAACAAAAGAATGTTCAGTTCAGAGGACTTCAGAAGATTTGAAAAAAAAAAACCCAAAAGACAAGCTACTTCTCCAGGGTGTGTGTTGCCTACACAGCACCTGCTAACAAAGAGAGATGGAAGTTTATTTCATTGTTCCTGTTAAAGGGCCCCAGTGGGATCTCTGTGTTTAATAAGTGCCTCACTAGGAAAAAATCTGGGCTGACTGAATAGTGTCCAGAGAACAGTTGTTTGCAGTGAGGGCAGTGGTGGGAGCAGACAGCAGGAACACCTTACCTCAAGAGCTTGGATTTTGAGGGTGGAAGACTAGAGGAGGTTGCATTTTGCTTTCTTGGCTGTTTTCAGGATTAGGACAGTCAGGCATTTGTTTCATTTAAGACTGTTTAGACCCTGCCTCAGTATTTGTATGGATTAGATAGTCTCTTGATATGTCTTCTGTTTCTGTGCTTGTTTGAAATGACTGCAGCTGTTTTTCCACTTGAATGATTTCACAAAAAATGACCCAGATGAAATTGTGTCAAGTTAATGCTATGTGGCACTGCTTGTGTTTCCAAAACAAGCAAACAAACAAAAAAAAAACCAAAAAAACCCCCGGAGCAAATGACAGCTGGAATGTGGAAAATCAAGATCTGAGATCTAAAAATCTGGATACAAACGTTTTTCTTTTCCCAAAGTGAAGTGAAGGCCCCAGCTTGATCCATTAGTCATTAAATTGTCACTTCTCAAGTATGAAGTGCTAATACTCTGACATGTCAAGAATGTTTCTATATAAAATGCTCACAATATGTATTTTCAGAAATGGTCTGATAACACCTCTTAACCTTCCTAAATTCTGCACATGGTCAGTTTCAGTAAATAATGGCGGATGAACTTTTTCAATTTGCATAGAAGCCCTTTCTGTAAATATAACTTAGCTGTATAAGCGAACAGAATTTCCAATTTTGAGGCTGTAAGGCAGAATTCCTTATGCTGAGTAAGATCTTTTCCATTAGGCTTCACTACTGCAACATGCATTTCCATGTGTTTCTGTTTAGAAATCACCTCACTCAGGTGTTTCCTGTTCACTTGCATGTGAATGGGAAAAGTTAAAACCAAGTGTCATGATGCAGGTAGTGTCACTCGTGTCAAGTGTGTGTCATGCACCCTCTGCCACATGCAGGATGGACTGGGCTTGGAGAGCCTTTCTCCACTGCATGGCTGCTATCAGCTTTCTTATACTACTGAATATTTTCATTTAATGCTTAGATAACTGCACCTTTTTTAAAACAAATTCTTTTCTAAACACTTCTCTGTAAATTCAGTGCTACCTATTTTTAAATAGGAAGGAGGGTCTCTGAGAACATACATTTTTGTTTTAACTGTCTGACCAGAAAGCTACAGGTTTTGCTTTCTGTTCTGCTACCTTGAATTCTTTCCTTCATCCAAGTTTGGACATGTCTATTAGGCTTTAACTCTGGAGGAGAAAGTGCAGAACCCCAGTGCAGGATCTCAGTCCTTGAAAAGGGAAAACGTGAGCATCTCCCGGCTCTGTGAAACCCAGCTGGCCACGGTGTTTAGCTGGGGTCCAGAATGAAGGTTCTCAGGAGCAGGAATAAAGATTCTTTTCTGTCACCACTTCAGAGTTATTATAGATGGTAATTCCCTTCCCTGTTTCCTTGGTTGTACTTGTACAGTGCAAACAACCTTGTTCCATCCAGTGTGCCAAGCTGCCAGTCTGCTCCCCAGGCAGTTGTGCTGGCAGTGGGGAGCAAATGGCACAGCAAGAAAGCTGAAAGCTGAGGGATGCTTAAGTTGGAAAAGGCCAGAGGAGCGATGTTCATCCAGCTGCCTTCTATTCACTTCATGGAGGTTAACACCTTCTAGAACTTCCTGTTGTTTGTGCAAAAAATGAGTTTTAAAGAATGGGCAACTTAGGGATTTAAGGATTCTATCTGCTGCAAGACCAAGTGAATACACGTCTTTCCTTGATTAATCATTGTTCATTTTGCAGGCGACTCTTTCATCTTTCAGTTATTTGAAGGAAAAGCAGTGGCTACAAACTTGTTTCAAAATTATTGTTTTTTTTAAATTTAGGTTTTTCACTTGCTGCAGTCATACCTGGAATCAAACCAGTTTGTTAGTTTGGACTTCCAGCAGGGACTGGGTGACATCATTACCTGTATGGGAACCAAGCTGTGGCTGGCTAAAAGGTAAGATAAAACACAAAATACCTGATTTATAAACACAGTTTAATGGAAAACTTGGTTGATTTTTTAAGTTATTTTAGCAAGGTGGACAGATTTATTTGTCTATAAATATGTAAAAGTTAGATGCCTTATTGGTTTGCTGATTTTCAGTCAAGGTGATTTTTTTTTTCCTGAAAGCAAGGATGGCAAAACATTGTAGTACAGACATTAAAGAAAAAAATAGCTGTGAATGAACATTCTATATGTTCTACATTATATTCTACATATATTATCTACTGTTTATGTATTATATCTACATATAATACATATATATATTCTACAGAAACAGACATTTTGAGGATAACTGTTATTTCTTGGCTAAGAAAAATATGCCGCATATAGAGGTTTTTATGTTTCTATTTTTCTGACTTTGACCTTTACAGAAAATTAGTAGAAAAATGTCATAGCAATTGTTTAAACTAAATTGTTTAAACACTAAGTGTTTAGCTGCCCACAAACAATCCAAGAAAGATTCAGAAACATTTTTCCTAAGTTCATTGTAAGGTGACTGTAATATAATGTAATATAATATAATATAATGATGTTAATTCCTCCCTGCCTTCCTGCCTCCCTTCCCTCCCTTCCCACATGATAATTCCTACCCAAAACTCAAAAGGAATCAGCTGTGAACAAGAGCATGGGTCCTTGCATAGATAGATAATTGGGAATATCCCACATTTTGCACTGTGGCGTGAGGCCCCAGTGCAGGTAGTGTGGACCTCTGATAAAACCCGAGTCATTTTCTGATCATCAAAACCAAAATCTTTAGAGGTTTGGAGAAGAGGGGTATCTAGTGGGTGGGGAAAATATATCAGTGTTAACTGAGTTGGGATAATGAAGATAGAGTTGATCTTTGGGGAATTACAGAAGTGTCTCCTCAAAGAGTAGGAGTGATGATATGGCAGATAAAACTTGATGCAAATAATTGGAAAATGGTGCTCATAAACAAAGTCTGGATTTTGCATGGGGAAGGAATGGTTTAGTGAGCATATTTTTTGTTTGAAAAAAGTTACTTTTTTTCTTGGTAGTGCCCAATAGGGGAGGGGGCAAATATCATTAAAAAATGAAGAAAAACACAGAAAATCCATCTGTGTTTGGGTATTAATCTGTGTTGTATATTTAAATATTGCTTAAATCCCGAAGGAAATACAGCAGGAATCAGAAGCAGTATAAAGACTGACAAGTATAGAACAGTTTCTACTTGGGGACTGATTAAATAGGCTGAGATTATTTTTTTTAATAATGGAAAAAGGACAATTGAGGGATGTGAAATATGAGTCCCATAGAAAGGGACAGGAAATTAGCATTCTGTCCAAGGTGGTAGATGTAAAAGAAAACAACTAATGAAGTTTTTTATGTAATTTTAATTTGTCTATGGAACTCTGTCTCATAAGATAGTTTTAGTTTTAAACCTGTCTGAATTTTTAACCATTTAATGGAGTCACGGAAGGAAAGTCCAGTGAGGTTACTGAATATGTGGACATCACAATTGGCTCAAGAAATTAGTCAGCAACCTTGAGGGTTGTGACAGAGATTTTGGCAAGTGTCAATATTGTTATGCTTCCATTTCCTGTGCATCTGCTGTCTGCCCCAACTGGAGATATCATGGTGGATTTGGTGGACCTTTTCACTTGAATCACTTTTCACTTGAAATGTAAGCATTTTTAAGTGTTTAAATGAGAATGTTAATTTGCATAACTGAATTAAATTCACTGATACTGTTACGGAGAGTTAAAACCCAAACACTGAAGACCAAATTCAGTAGAAAGACACTCATGCAAAGTGATTCAAACCTCTTTCTCTTTCAACAAATACATAAAGGCTGGGCTCTTTCATGACAGATTTTAAATAAATTCTATTTCCAAAATATTTTTTCAGAACTTCCCTTTCTAATTCATCAATCACCAACTGATGACTGGTTGGGTTTTTAGTGAGTTTTTTTTTATTATTTTATTATCATCCCTGGAAATTAAAACTCTTCAGGCCCTCTCCAAGAAATTCTTGTGCACAGTAAAGGTGTTTTCCCGAAGAAAAGTGTTTTCTCTTTCACTTGCTTGTAAAGAGTCACAGCTGTATGTGCTGATAATAACTCCCTGATATTAACTAATGTCAGCAACACATTCTAATTTTGTCAGTTTGTTGTAGCCTCCTTGTCATTGTTCTCCACAATGCAGTTAATGCTATACATAAAGGGTTTTAGAATGTCTTTCTCCCCAGATAGTAAAATTTTGTATTCTGCGCATGCAGCCTTGCAACACTTAGAGCATAGGGATTTTAGCTGACAGAAACAATTTTTGCCAATTTCTAATGTACTTTGTAATTCTTGCACACTTTGAGCTTCCCTTCCCTTCCCTTCCCTTCCCTTCCCTTCCCTTCCCTTCCCTTCCCTTCCCTTCCCTTCCCTTCCCTTCCCTTCCCTTCCCTTCCCTTCCCTTCCCTTCCCTTCCCTTCCCTTCCCTTCCCTTCCCTTCCCTTCCCTTCCCTTCCCTTCCCTTCCCTTCCCTTCCCTTCCCGCACCTTCCCTTCCCTTCCCGCACCTTCCCGCACCTTCCCGCACCTTCCCGCACCTTCCCGCACCTTCCCTTCCCTTCCCTTCCCTTCCCTTCCCTTCCCTTCCCTTCCCTTCCCTTCCCTTCCCTTCCCTTCCCTTCCCTTCCCTTCCCTTCCCTTCCCTTCCCTTCCCTTCCCTTCCCTTCCCTTCCCTTCCCTTCCCTTCCCTTCCCTTCCCTTCCCTTCCCTTCCCTTCCCTTCCCTTCCCTTCCCTTCCCTTCCCTTCCCTTCCCTTCCCTTCCCTTCCCGCACCTTCCCGCACCTTCCCGCACCTTCCCGCACCTTCCCGCACCTTCCCGCACCTTCCCGCACCTTCCCGCACCTTCCCGCACCTTCCCGCACCTTCCCTTCCCTTCCCTTCCCTTCCCTTCCCTTCCCTTCCCTTCCCTTCCCTTCCCTTCCCTTCCCTTCCCTTCCCTTCCCCTCCCCTCCCCTCCCCTCCCCTCCCCTCCCCTCCCCTCCCCCTCCCCCCCCCTCCCCTCCCCTCCCCAACCCAACCCAACCCAACCCAACCAAGTGGTTTTAGTGTCCCACATTCAGTATGCAGCCTTACTGTTCGTAGTTGACTGGGTGAAGGTGAACAACTGCTCTGTGATCAACAGTGGCGTGTGAGGGTCTTGTTCTTGCTTTTCCTTTTTCTTCTTTTAAAGGAGTTTTAGAAGGTTGCTTGACAACTGAGTTGTGAAACTTTGTGTGTGTATTTCTGGATGTTGGGAGAGCCTATTGGGAAACAGCACTTTGTTCTTGCCCTGTTGTTAGACTTCTTGGTATGCATCTGCTGTCAGAGAGGGTGATGGCTGGCTGGACCCTCAGTCATGTACAGACATTCTTACCTTATTTCTGTTCAGGCAAAGAGAATGAGCACCACAGAGAGAAGTTAATGGATCCCCATCTGGTTTTTCTGCCTTTTTCATAAGGAGATAATTTATCATGTCACTGATACTGCAGGGTAGAGACTGTTTGAAAAGAGGGTATAAGAGGCACTCACTATTAATCTTAAATGGTTAAAAAAAAGTTAAAATAACAGGAAAGTGGTTTGTGAATCTGGGGAATTATTTCCAAACATCAATTTTCAGTCACATTTCTGTGCTAGTTCTGTAAAGTTCTTGTTGGTGTTCTTTCAACTATGTACTTCCTCTGTATTATGGAACAAACTTCTCTGAGAATCTTGAATTACAAAACTTTGGATTGCATATGTAGTTCTTAAAAATGAGGCTCAGTTGTCATGTGCATATATTTGGAGGAAAGATTATTGTTCCTCAGTGATTTCCTGAACTGGGTGGAGGTTTTTTTGTTTGGGTTTTGGTTTTAGGGTTTTCTTTGCTTTTTCAGGGCCAGAATGTAATTTCCTTTCATCAGAATTTATTGGTGTAGAATAGCTCAAGATTCTATTGCATATTCCATGTAATATAATAATCTCTTTTTCCTTTTCCATGCTACGACCTGATTTTCCTTTAGAGAGTAAAATAATGGGTTACATTCCCCAAATCAAATTTCATAAAGCATTCACTTTCTCAACTGGTATTTTCTATCTATTGTCAAGGCAGACTTATTCTGGTGGGGCATGGTGGCTTTTTCTCCTTGGCTTTTTTTTATATCTTCAAAGCACTAACTTTTCTGTGTATTCAGAATGAGTATTTTCATTTTTGATGTTTTGAATGAGACATGCCTTCCATCCACTTCTCAAGGTGATGGTTGAATTTTTTCACTTTATTTGTATGTTTATACTTCGCTTGGTGTTTTTTATTTTTTTTTTAAATCAAAAGTGGTTTAGTAATGTTACTGCTTTCCTTCACCTTCACATCAGTGTTAATTTACTTCATTTTTTGAAAATGTGGGAGATGCAGGGTATTTGTGAATAACAGAAATTTAAAAAATATATAAAATCTGCTTTGTTGGAGAATTTAGCTGATGGAATGAAGTGAGGTAAATTAGTCTGATGAAAGCTTTAAAATATTAACAGTTTATCAAGCTAAATCTTTGGAAGAGTTCAAAGCTCTGTTATATGAATACATTTTTTATAAACAAGCAGTTTTTAGCTCAACTGCATACCAGGGAGTTACAAGACTGACTCTAGATGCCTTCTGATTCATAAATACAGAATGCTGGAAGAGCAGCCTTTGAATTTGGTAATTTATTGTCCAGAACTCCCAGGAATAACTCTCTTGTTTAATTTGTAGCCTTTGTCATGACAAAATATTGGTATTGGAAAATTTGAGAAATCATGTCATCACATGGCTTTGCTGTAGGATGCTGCTTTTCAGTATTTTGAGTTGGATTTTTTTTTTTTTTTCTCCCTTCCTACTTCCTGGAGACCACAGGAGAGGGAAAAGACTTGAGGTTCTGCCAGAAATCAAATTACATACTCTGCTAACCTCTAGCGATGCGCCGTTTCTTAGCTGAGAGCTTGTCTGCACTGGGAGAGTTAACATCTAAGAAGGTGGCTTTTTTGAAACTAACTTGTGGGGAGCAGCCTTGTATAAAACCAGTTGGCTTTGTGTTCTGCAAGGAGTTGCTGGTTTGTCTGGAATGGGCCACCTGTGGTTTTTTATAACCCAAATAACCCATGCTCTGCAGTGCTGCTGCATGCAGCTCTCTGCTTTATGGTTGGCACTGTTAAAAATACAAATAGGTTCTGCACAAGATTCAAGCTTGCACAACAAATACATGCAAAAGTTATTTTAGGCATGAGCTCAAAACAAGGTTCAGTGTTTGCTGAGGTATGTGCTGCTTGGATTTCCCCCCGGCTGACTCTCTGATGATCCAGCTATGACTGCTTTGAATGACGAAAATCTTATCAATATTTTGTAGCCCTACAGAGTATGGTAACTTGCCAAGTTTTGATGGTCATGGAACCCCATCAAGCTTGTTGTACCCCTTTTCCCCCTCTGCTTTTGGCAGCACTATGTGTGTGACAATAGATGATCAGTCTTAGGTCCTTCCTAGGAGGAACTTTATGTGAGGTGCACTTAAGCCATATGTGGAGAAAGCAAGAATGTGGCCTCTGTGTTTTCAGAACCTCATGGCTCGGACTGTAACCTAAATATGCCTTTCTTCTTATTTCCTCTTAGGAGAGATAGTGGTAACTTAGTGAGCAGACTATTACAAACAAAACAGGAGCATACCTAGACAGAGGTGCAACATGCCCATGGCTCTTTGCAGTTGGAAGTGTTGGGAGTTGGAAGTGTTTTTTTGTAGTTTCAAAACAACGAGAAGTGGGGAGAATGTAAGGTTATCGTCTTCGGCAGAGAGAGGTCCTTCTCTTCTTTTACTACTCTTGCCTCTTCTTCTTCCACCACATTAAGATGAACCTTCTTGTCCTTCCAAGGTCCTGTTTTCTAACTTTTCCACTTTCTCATTTCTGTCTTTAAAACCTACATATTGAGATGTGCAGTTAATTACCTTTGTTCATTACTGGTCTGTATGCATTGCACAGCCAAGTTCAAAAGTTGAAAATAGTTTTAATGATTGAGCCTTTCTCTGCAGAAGTTTTTTTCTCTGCAGAAGTCAAATTGAGAACTTTGTCAGCTGGAGCAATAATTCATGCTTACCCTTGCACACATGAAATATGAAGGGAAATTTTTGTTGTCCTGTTCCAGCTGAAAAATTAAGTGTACCAGTATGAAGAGCTCAAAGAATCACAGATTATACTGAGTTGGAAGGGACCCACAAGGATCATCATCATCAAGTCCAACTCCTGGCCCTGCATAGGCCATCCCCCAGAGTCACACCATGTGCCTGAGAGCATTGTCCAAACACTTACTGAATGTTGTCAGGCTTGGTGCTGACTCACAAGTAATTTGTTAATCTACACGTTCTAGCCCATGGGCCTTGTTTAGCTTTGTTTGTCTTTGTTTTTGAGAACAGTCATAGCACATAATGGTTCATAAATGTATTCCTAGAGGCAGTATTTTAAATTTTTGGTGCTTTTAGCAGGCTAATTTAGGTTTCTGTGCTGCTCCCAACCCATTCTTTCATCAGTTTTGATAACACTATCCTTAACATGGCTACAAGCTGCTTATTTAGGCAGTTGGTGATTGCTTGTTTTGGAACATCCATTTTAGGTATCAGTAGAGATGTTTGGGCTTCAGGCTGAAGTTTAAGATATACTTTGCATAAGATAAAATAGTGTTTGACTCTGGTTCATAGGTATATTCCTACACTTAATTACGAACATTTCAGGAATATTAAGTTTTGGATGAGGTTGTTTAAGGTTTTCCCTCCACCAGTGCAACATTTGGAGTAGGCAGAAATTACAGAGTTTGGACATAAATCCTCACTTATATCTGAAAATGCTCCTCAGTAAATAAACATAAGCGTTTTCATAGCTTTTTCTTCATAAGTAAGCCCCCTGATGTTAATTGTTTAAAATTCATTAAATTTGCACATGAGGGATTAGTTTGACCTTTTAAGTATTTTAGGATGTTTCTCAGGAATCACATGAGGTTCTCATTAAGAGAACAAAAAAGAGAACAGCCAGGATTATTTTATCAATCAAGTATGCTAAAAAAAACACCAACAAAACACAGCCTTTCAGTATCATTCACCAAGGACAGCTGGAGCACAAATTAATTTTTCTTAACAGCTGAAACTCAAGATGCTTTTGGTGGTATCACAATGAAAAAATAATTTGTGTAGCTTCCTTTTGAAGCAATAAATTCTCTGTCTTTACCAGGAAAACTAATAACAACATAATAGTCAGGCTTTGAGGGTGGTAGAAAAACTTAAATCGCCAACTAGCAACTCCCTTTGGAGACAATGCCTGCTCTAATGCCGGATGAGCTCTCCCTATAGAATGGGCAAGCCAGGGGACTGTACACATCGTAATTACTTGGAGAAGATCTCAACAGCACCAAGTAGGAAAGCAGATGCACTTTTACTAATGTTTGTACTTCTATTTCTATGCAGGTGTTCCTGTGCTTCCAGGAACTCAGCAAGGTTTACTTGGTAGAGCAGGCTTCATTATTACTTTTTAAAATGCTTTCCATTAAATGTAGGTCTGTTGGCCGTGATGTTCATTTATGTGCTGGTTTTGTATTACATGATTAGAAATGCTATGGACAAAGTTTAATAATTAAATCCATTATTAATGTCTCCTTAAGAAGACAAGAGGAAGGCCATGCATGTTGATTCAGTGCTACAGATGTGGGCTCTGAGAGAAAATATATTAAAATATGAATGCTGCCCTCTAAACAAATACACCCCCAAAAACCTCAGTCTTTAAAATACTGCAGAATTTGAAAGCTAATAACCAAAACAACAGGAGAAGATTTAATCTTTTAATCAGCCGCTTGCAGTATGTGTAGGAGTGATTTCCATAAGCTTTGTCGCCTCCATAGATGACAACTGATCCTTTCCCAGATCACGCTGCAGGTAAAATGTGGTCAGTACAAAGCCAGCTTGGCCTGGTTCATCAGCAACCGCCCAGGGACAGAGCTCCCCATGGACAGCCCTCAAGGATTATGTAGAGTTGACTGTATAGAGAGTGAAGACATCACAGATGATGCACTTTTTGGTGTGTTTAGAAGATTTTTAGCTGACACAATATCAGGTCACATATCAGAAGAATCTGGCCACCAGAAGTAGGAATACTTTTGGAGGTTTGCCCTTCTTCAGGAAGGAGTACGCTGGGAGTTGATAGAGAGAGAAAGATAAACTGTGAACCCAAAATTTAATTGCCAGTGTGCCAGCCACAAAAGCTGAGATTATGGAAGACATAGACACAGCAGGAAACTCAAAATAGGAAGTTGCACAGATCCTGTCCCTGAGTACCAGCTATTAATGCATTGGGCTTATCTGGCTCTATCACTTTGGCCTGCGCCAGGAGTGGGTCACACCCCAGGAGCAGGATGACCCGAGGTGTGACTAGAGCACTTGCTCTACGGCTTTTTGGCTGTCAGTCTGCACTCTGAGGAGGCAAGGAAGAGAGGGAGGTCTTTTGCATGGGATAATAGAGGATTTATTGCTCTGGGGAATCTTGGGCGCAAAAGACAGAAAATGCGAGCGTGCAACAGCTGAATTAGGGAGGCGGTTCCAAAGGAGGATACAAAGCATCAGCTAATCAGAGATATCCTGGGGAGGATAAAAGGCAGGGTTCACAAAATCATCCTCCAGTGAGGGAGGTGGGGGGGGGAAGTTTGGGTCACATGGACTAATCAAGTGTCGAAGTTGACGGGATTTCCGAAGTGGAATTCCAAGCATGCGGTGGGCCTAAAACAGATTGACAGGAGACTCAGGGTAGATTGACAACGTGGGATGGGAGGGTCTCATTTGGACCAAACCATCAACTTGGGCAATAACAGAACATACCATTAACAAGAAACACACTGCAACAAGCTATGACATGTTTGACTTAATCAAAATTCTTTACTGTGTTTATGTGGAGCTCAAGATGAAATTCCAGCCTTAAATCTTCCTAAAATTTTGACTTATCAGAAATGTTTATAAAGTTCGAAGTACAAGAATTTGTACAATTGCATCCTGTGCATTACCTTGAATATGATGTTCAGGAAGCAGATTCTGTTGATCTGTTATAATGAAAAACTGTATGTAATACTGATGGCTAGAGAGTAGGAGAATTTGGGGTTTAAATTCATCACTAGCAAGCTGATCTATTTTCTGCCAGCTAAAATATAAATTTCTTTGACAATAGCATGTTATTTACACAGAAGAATAGGGCAGTGTTTAATAATTACAGTGTTTCTTCTAATATGGGACTTTCTCTAAAATGTTATTGATAGGTTTAATCATAAGAACAGGTCTTCCTTCCAGGAACTTTAGTCCTTTTCAGCCTTTTCAAAGTCTCCAGAAGCATACAGCATTACAGTAAGAGTGACTTTGTCTTTGAAGACCAGAAAGAGAGTTGTTGAAAGGCAGTTGATTTAATTAATTGATCACTTTGAAAATTGAAATGAAAACAGTCATGCAAGTCATTAAAATGAATCTCTTCTTCTTCACAAGGTAGCTGTGAATTGATCTTTGGAGGGGTTGCTCTTGTAGTCTTGGCAGCTCTGGGTAGCTGTGAATTGATCTTTGGAGGGGTTGCTCTTGTAGTCTTGGCAGCTCTGGTGTCTTTACCCTGATGCTTAAGACTATGTTGTAACATTTTTTGACAAAATAAAAGGATTTGTAGGTGACTTTGTAAGTTGTATGATACTGACTAAAGTTCTACATCAGCTTGATTCATCATCTTGTCATCAGTTTTTAAAGTTTGAAGCTGAGTTTAACCAATCTGAATTCCTAAGTGTCACTTAAACACTGTATTAAAAAAAATATTGTGTGACAATGCTGTTAATTATTTACTGTTTTACTGTGACCAGACCTGGAATGTACATCTTTCATTATTAGGAGGAAATTGTATTTTGTTAGTTATTTAATAAAGTTATATTCCCATTTCAGAAATAAGATTAGTAGTTAAAAAGTTTGATAAAGCAGCACTTGTTAAAAAAATTCGCAGTCTTTCAGACTTTTCTAAAAGCTTGGAGACTGCAAAATGCAGAGCTTTTCTGAGACCTCTTATTAAAGGTTTTAGAAATCCCTAAGATAGCTAATTGCACTAAGATACCTGTAGCTAACCTCATCCACAAGAGAGATATTGTGGATTTTTATTTAAGAGACATTAATTGTCTGGTTGCATTTGAAATTTCTTAGTGCTCATTGAGAGTTTGATGAAATATGCTTTGATTTTTATGTTGTTAAATTTTTAGTAAATATTGTAAGTTGCTGTATATTAAATAGTGCTTGTTCTGCTAATGATTTTCCAACATCTGTTTCCTAATGAGGGAAAATATGAGCAAAATAAACTACCTCTTTGGAAAACATTGAATTTTTAGAATAACCAAAAGCTAATGCAATAAACATTAACACAAACTGCTTTGATTTCATAATCACTAGCTTGTATCTGTCTTATTTATGTAATAAATGCAATAAATAAATGTTACAGTTGTTGTTGCCCATCTTGAAGTGAGGTGGAAAAAGAGGAATGATCCAGGATAAAATAGCTGTTAGCTTTGTAAGTCATCTGACTGTCACTGAAAACTGAGGGTTTGGGAAGATGAGTATCGGCAGAAGCTGTGCATCAAAGTTCTTTGGTACTTGCTATAAAGGGGTGTTAGCATCCTGACTTTTATACAGAAATCTGGATGGTTATAAATGGTTCCCTTTAATAAGCAGAAATGATGTTTAAGGGCCTCTGCAAATCTTAGTGGTTACAGAAGCAAGAAATTGTCTTCTTCCCAGTGTTCTGACAGGACTGGGGCCAAATGTGTGAGCTTTCCATGTTCTTTGCTCCTTTTTGTTTCTCTTGGAAAAGAAGGTAATTTGCTCTGTAATTCATTGATGTTGATCTTGTTTAAATTAAACAGTAATACAGGAGAAACTTAATTTTAAAAGTTAAGCCATGTGTTCCTGATAGAGTTGAAGCAATGAAGTTGTGAGAGCCAAGTATGCAGGAGGTCTGTGACCACATATTACTGATTTCTTCAATAAATGCCAGTTTGGTTTGTGTTAGATCTGCCATCCAAAATAAGCAAACCAACGACTACCTCAAATTCAGCATGACTTAACTATAAAAGGTGAATCAAACATTTTAAAGATAATATTTGTAGAGCTTCAAGCTGTGAGAGTCTAGGATTGATTTCAGTTGCATAGACCTAAGCTGCAACCAGTGATACTTAGTGGATGTAAAGGCAGAGCAGAAATGAAAGCAGCCCTACTGCTACTGTGGGTAGCCAAAGCCAGCTGGAGCAAACCCCAGTGTTGCACAGGGAACTTCTGAACCTGTCCAGTCTGATTTACGTCTCCAGAGAGGGAATATCTCCTGAAGGGCATGCTTCCTCATTCACCTACCAGGCAGTTCCTTGTTGTAAACAAATAGCTCTTTGTTACTCTGGCCATATAATATTCCACAACTGCTTAACTTGGGCCTCTTCAAAGGCCTGTGAATTTTAATGGACTCTAGCTTCATTGACCTTTTTCTTTGAAAAAAGTCCCTAGACTCTTAACGGCTTACAAAAGGTTTCCTCCTGCATGTGTCTTGAACTCTTTTTAAATTTTATATTCACATGCCAGAATTGAAAATGCAATTGCAAAGAAGTCTGCTATTCTATCCCAAATTACTTGTTCAGTATTAATGATAAGAAGTTGAGTAGATTTGGAAGACTTCTATTTTCAGGATCTAATCCAGAAATCTGCTATATCTGCTACTGAAGTGTCAGTAGTATGCAAACTGGGACCTGTGTTTTCAGTTTTTCTGCTGTTCAGCCAGGCCTACGTAAAATAGTGAGGAAAAAAATACACTTATTTCCATCATACTGAAGATACTGTCAAGCTAGAGCTTTGGGCAATTACAAAAAAAAAAAAAGGATTGTAAACCCTTTAAAATCTTCAGTTCCTTTGTGTTCTTTCAATAACCTTGTATATTCTGTGGAGTTCCATGGTCATAGAATCCTAGAATCTCCTGGGTTGAAAGGGACCTTAATGATCACCTAGTTCCAATTGCTCTGCTGTGAGCTTGGGACACCTTCAACTGGAGCAGGTTTTTCAGAGCCCCATCCAACCTGGCCTTGAACACCTCCTGGAATGGGGCATGCCATTGCATCTGGGCAACCTATTCCAGTGCCTCACCACCCCCACAGCAAAGGATTTCTTCTTAATATGTAATCTAAGCCTGCCTTCATTCAGTTTGAATCCATTCCGCCTTGTCCTGTCACTACAGGCTCTTGTAAAGTCTTTTTCTTTCTTGCAGGCTCCCTTTAGGTGCCGGAAGTCTGCAATTTTTTTGAGGCTGTACAATCCCAATTCTCATAGCCTGTCCTCATAGGATGATCATGTCAACTCCTCCTATCATCATTTTGTTCTCCTTGATTAAATCAAAATAACTTTTTTCTGCATCTTGTTCTTGCTAAGTAGTAATCCAAAATAGTAATTCTTTCTGTTCCTGCCTGTTGCAGGAGTCTTCCTTCCCTCTGGCAGGTCCAGTTTGTGACAGTGCTTGACTTTCACATTTTTCAGGGCAAGGCAGCCTTTGACCTCTCTTTGGTCAGATGTGTTCATACATTCTGCAGTATTAGCTGTTAGTGGAACTTAATGCAGCAGTTGCCTGTGACCTGGTTTTTATTTCTACCTGGACAGTCAAACTCCAAGTGAGAGCATTATGAAGGAATACTAGAAAGCGTGGGGCAAGCTCCTAAGTGCAGTAGGATTCCAGGAGCAGGCTGGCTATGAGCTCTATATCCAAACACAAAGCAACAAATTCAACTTCTGAAAATTATGTTTCAAGGCATCTGGACACAGTATGTCAGGTGGCCATTGGGTCTTTGGTGCCAGCTCTTTGACT
The DNA here is from genome assembly GCF_049639895.1 of Pseudopodoces humilis. Taxonomy (NCBI): domain Eukaryota; kingdom Metazoa; phylum Chordata; class Aves; order Passeriformes; family Paridae; genus Pseudopodoces; species Pseudopodoces humilis. The sequence continues at coordinate 24,852,087 of NC_142202.1, read as the reverse complement.
TCCAGATGTGCTGTTACATTAAACTAATGGCTAGCCTGGACAAAGCATCGCTTTAATCAAATCACCTGGCATCACTAGCCTGCTATTATTATAGATGTGTAATGGTATGAATATTGTTTTGATAGCTATTTTATATTTCTGGGTGGATATAACCTTAGATATGAGTCCTACCCATCTCTAACTCTACCCCGTTCAGAGTCATGTACAGTTTATCATCTGGAGTGAGCATATGATGTATTTGTTTCCATTAATAACCAGGTTGGAAGGGAAATGAAATAATTATTGGGTTTTGGAAGGAAAAAAGGAATGCTGTTCCAGATGTCTGGAGCTTTCACCTTTTGCTACTGCTGTGACTTTCTTGTTTGGAGGAAGGTTTCCTCAAATCTTGTTTATGAGAGCATCACTTTATTGGTATTGGTGTTAAAAAGGAAACATCTTGTACTATTCCCACTCTTGTTACTGAAGTTCTGCACAAACAGGTCATCTTAAATACTGTGCAGTGCATCATTTGAAATGTTCAGCACTGTGATTTTTGGCTGTCAGATCTGTTATGTAAATCACAGTTTGATTGTCTTCAAGACTGAGCTTTCTGCTACAGTCTGAACAATGCTGAGGTTTCTTGGTTTTGGAAAACTGAATTTCCTGTTGTGTCCATCTGGCACATATGGACACAAGCATCACCAGAGCAATGGAACCAGCCAAGGACAAACGTTTGGCATGTTTTATGCTGGAAAAGTCTCATTTCAAAATCAAAACATGCATATGCACATACTTAAAATGAAGTGGTAAATGCTTAAAAGCTGGACCAGAATAAAAAACATGCCAGTGTTGCTCTTGCCTCTTCTTCAGTAAAAGTTGCATGAGCTATATTTTGCCCAAGGCACAGATGTACATTGGAAATTTTCTTTCCACTGAAAACATGAAATGATAAGCAAGTCATCCATTTTTTGAGGGAGCTGAAGCGCAATAGACCCATTAGGTTCCTCCTATTGGCTGAAAACTGTTGTGGCAGCTTTCATCCATTTGTGAGAGACCTCTTGTGGTTTGTTTTTCTTCTGAGCCTTTGACTGATCAGGCCTTCTGTTTTCTCATGGTTTGAGCTCCCAACTCTGTGAGTGTTCCTTGGTGGTGTTTTTACACGTTTGTGAAGAACATCTTAGACAGCAACTGGATGCCCAAGATACAGGAAAGGTCTTTGCTTAACCGGGGTGGATAGAAATTATGTCTGCCTAATATGACTTTTCAAAAATAGGCCATATTAAAAATGCTTTGGCTTTTTAAGGCTTTGGTTCTTGATGATGTGCATCTTCTCAGCAGGCAGCTTTTAGCTCTTGTGCTTTAAGACAGGTGGTAGGAGGCAAGCATGAAGAAGTTTGGGGAGGTATGAACCTAGGCTACTTCATTATTAAGAAAGTGTCCAAAAAGTCTCTTTTTATGCAAAAGGAGAAAAAAAACTCTTCTAAAGAGAGATCCTGGTAGCAGATATTCTGCTGTGCATTATGCAGATGAATAATATTGTAGTCCATAAAAGAAGGCATAAGTATTTTAGGCTTCTTGCAGAGTTTATTACTGAAGGTGAGAGCAATGTTTCTGGTTAAAGTTGTCTTTTTTAAGGTTTTTTAGGTCATAGGCTAACTCTCCATAGGCAAATACAGCAGCCAAACTATGCAAGAACCTCAAACCTTCCATTTTTATGATCACATATCTTACTTGAAAAACATTTTTTTTTCTTGAATTTTAAAGATAGAGTTTAAAGTTAAAGTTCAGAATGTTTGTTGGAACATTTTTAATTCACAATTTTTGGAAGTTTCAAACATCGAGATAAGCATACAAAGAAAGTGCCAGATAAAATAGAAATTAAATATTGAGCAGAATTAGTCATACTTCAAGCTTGTGCTGCTTGATTCTGAAAGTTTTTGTTTTAGTACAAGTCCCATTGGGCTCTTTAGAATAATTTCTGTGTTTTGAAATAGATTTCCTGTTTGTTCACATTTTAAGTTACATTTTTAAAGAGTTTTTATGGCTAAATATGTTTCAGTGATAGTAATACAAAGAAAAATGAAGTTGTTAACCTAATTTTATTTTTCATATTGGAGAGAAAATAGATGTTTCTCACTTGCAAATTGAAATTTAGAGTAGAAAGTAGCATATTGCCAGTTTCCATTATATACACAAAATCCCTAATATTCTTGTTTGGAAAAAGAAATACCTAATTTTAAAAGCATGAACACCTCTGGTTATCATCAGAATAGTGAGAGAGCTGTGGCCATTAAAAAGATGTACCAGGTACCTTGCAAGGGAAGTTTCTCATTTATGAGCTGTAACAGTAAGAACTGAAGAATTCTTTTTCTGGATGCATTTAGTTCGACCCATTATCTATAAACAAGACAAAGACGTAGTAGGTGCTACAACGAACTGGTTCATCCAGTAATAATGAAATTTATCAACTGCCATTTAGTGGAATGGCTGGAGGAGGAGGTGTTGCCAGTTCTGCAAAGGTGACTGTCACTCAGAGTGGACCAGGAAGTGAAGCTTAGGTAACTTGGCCTAATTATATTATATATACAGTCTAATTTGACCAGTAGTTTATCTTTATAAATTAAAATAGACATGCCGAACTAGATTGCTTTACTGCTGTTTCTGAGCATAAGGTTATAATGTTTAAGCTTTAAAAACTTGAATTTTTTTTTTTAGGCTAAATCCTTGTTTGGTGACCAGAGCTGCCTATCTTGATGTCCTTGTGATGTTGAGTACTCACCTGGAAAAGTTTCAAAAGCAAGGTAAGTCAAATGTACTATTCTATACGTTGGATTTAATATCTGTATCTATTTCTGAGCCCTGTTGAATCTGGAGAAACATTACTTGTGCTTAAGGTACCTACTGACTTCTGGAATCCTTTAGCTGCTATGTAGAAGTAGGCCCTTTATTCTGCCTTCTCAAAAGCTAGTCCTAGGTTTTGTTGAGGAGAAAACTAAGGTACAGCTCCATGCCAAGGCTTGAGGTGATGATGATCTTGTAGTATTCCTAGTCCTAGAATAGCCAGCAAAAAAAAGATCCTCTCCATGTTCCAAAATGGTTTTTTGATCCAAAATCCAAATCCCGGACTATTGTTACTTTAACCTTTCTATAAAGCCATAGAAATGTTTCTTTGTGAGACACCTGAAATAGTTTTAGGGAAAGTATTTTCTAATGTTTAGAAGTTTTATAAAATATAGCTGAGAGCTTATTCCAGCTTCTTTTTTTCATTTTGATTCTTTATCGATGGGAATTTTTTGAAGGACTATTGAGAACTATCAGTGGTTTTAATGTTGTAGATTATAGTTAGCAACAGTACAAAACAAGCTGTGAACAGTAAGAAAAACAAAGGTATGGAGGAAGGGATGTCTCTTCACATGTGCCAGCGTGTAGGCAGCTTTCAGTCAGCTGTAAGTAGCTTCCTTGTGGGCCTGTTTTGTTCATTTCTTATTAACAAGTGAGTAATAAATTACCTTGTCAGTCCAGGAAGGCAATTAATGAATAGTTCTGTCATTTCATTAGAACTCTTAACACTGCATTTAAGTCACTGGAGCCATTCTTTATTTCAGAAAATTATGTTGTGGGCACTGTTAATTTTAAAACCAATTCCTTTTGCTTGTTTTTTGCCTACACCTTTAGTTGATGCACTTCCATTCTAATTCTAAAATTGCTATTGGTGTGATTTCATGTTATAGTTCAAATAGTGATACTTGTTAGGAAAGCAAATTGGTGATGAACATGTCTGAAATTAACTTCTTCAGACAGGTTGATGCAGAACTAGCCCTTAAAACAGAAGAACAGACATACAGAGTGACTAGGCAAGTGCCACATGCTTTATTGGGTGGAATGTACCACCTTATCTAAAGCAGTTTCAATATAACATGTCTCTAGGGATAATTTTTTTCCAGGCTCTTTAGTGGTTTTTCTGGGGCTAAGCTCTATCTACCATCAATAATTCTGATATTAAAAAATATATTTTCTTATTTTTGTTATTACTACAAAATAAAGCTTTTTAAATCCTCACATGCCATTGGCCTTAGTGATAATCCTTTGTACTGAAAAGTCTAGCTGTGTAACTACAAAATAAACAAAAACAAGCCTCCTTCAACCATATTGGGGCTCATCACCCTTTTACTTTGAATGGTACTTTTAAAAAGAGAGATCCTTTTGGGAATATTAATTTTTACACTTTTTTAATGATTATCGTGTACCTCTTTTTCAGCTCCTTGGTGGTATGAATCATCCTGGTTTTTCTGTGTTCTCTTCATCTGAAGTTTTTTTCATCTTCTGATTATTCCTGTCACTCATCCTTCAACTCTATTTTTGTATTTTCTTTTAGGAAGGAACAGCCAGTACTCCAGGGGAGGGCTCCTCATTTTGCTTACTTAGTGGGCATTGCATTTCCTTTATCTCTTTCCTATTTCAGTTATCCTTGGGTTTTTTTGTCTGTTGAGTTTTTTAAACAATTGTTGCACATTTGCAAAGACTTTTATGGACCTCTCCACACCAGGAAACTCCCCTTCTTTTTTTCTAATGCCCCTGACTTGTGAATAGTCCTTTGAGCCTGAGGGGCTGCACCATGCTGTGACTGGATTACCAAGTGCAGGGAATTCATTTATTTCTCAAAGCTTATGTGGACTGTACTGAATCTGGGTGCTGTAAGGTACAATTTCTGCAGAAGGAAAGCAATTATTTTTGCAGATTCTCTCTGCTTGGGTACAGTTCATTAGTATTGTTTTGCTTAAAAGTTTCATTCCTGCATAGGTCTAAAATTACATATTTCAGGCAGTGTCTACAGAGAGTAAAAACTTAGGCTGGAGGTACTGTTTTGAAAACTTGAAGATACATTGGGGACAATTTTATGTATCACCGGCAAGATGCCTTTCTGAAAGGAAGGAGTAATGTGTTTATATTAAATAGAAACTGAGTGTCTCACGACACAGTAAGAGAAAGACTAAACTCACCAGTTAAAACTGAATGTTTTAAGTCTCCCATTTAAATGTTTTTAAGATATGATTATAAATTGAAGTGTTATACTTTTCTGAGATTAAATATCTTACTCATATATGCATATCTCTGGTTATGAGCCAATTTTATTCTGTTCTAATGTTGATTTGTAAAGTTGTTTCAATGAATAAAGGGTAAGGGACAAATCCAAATAAAACTCTTTCTTGATGTGTTTATCTAAGAGGCCCCAGGAAGTGCTGTATATGAGTTCCAGGCCACAGGCTGAAACTGATTTTCATCAACAGAAATGGGAATGCAATGTAATGAGCCTGCAACTGGTTAAAATCAGACCACTTCTAATTGATTATGCCTGTCTAAAGAGGCTACAATTACAAAGAGGTTTTCAGAGTACAGCTCTGCCTAGGCCTTTCCTACATTATGATTATTTTCTGTAAGTGATTTGTTATTTTCAATTAATTAAATCTGTCTTTTCAAATGCAGGATAGCCCTTAGGGAATTTACTTCACATATTCAAAAAAGTCTGCTTTAAAATGTCAGCTAAGGAAGGCAGGGAGTAATGGATACCAAAAGCATCTTGTCCAGCTAAAAATTTACTGCTGGTTAAATGATGATTATTTATCTTAAACAAAGCAAAACAACCCAAACTCCACAGTTATTTCTATTTGCTGGACTGGATGGAAGTGTTGCCTGATTCATGTTACAGGGAAAAGACAGTTTTCTTTCCTTGAGGTGATAGGCAAAATCTAGAATATTTTTCTCAGCTCCTGATGTGACTTGAGGGCTTTCAGATATGCTGAGACAATGCATAATGCCAAGACTATAAAAACTTAAAAATATTTTTATTCTGTTACTAATTGTGGTTGAAAGCAAGCCTTAAAAAAAAAATTAAAAATATAGAAATACTATTTTTACCTTTGTTGAGAGTAAAGAAAGCTTTTACCAGGTGTAGGAGTATTTGATAAGCTAGTGTCTATTGTCACTATTAATAATTACTAATTGCATCCAGGGAATTTGTTCTTGCCGTCCTCCTTGATGTATTTTCGCCACATTAACTGTTTTTATAGATCAAAAATCATAGATGTCTAGGGCATTCTAATTCTCATGGGAGAACAATGCAGTCCTCTTGCAGAGGATATTCTGGCACTTCTACTCTGATTCAAATATTACAGAGGAATAAAGTGACATTTGTAGGCATAATTGGGGTTGGGAAAATGACCCCAAGTCCAGGTGAGAACATGTTCAGCCTTAGCTGTGTGTATGATTATTTGCAAATTCACAAGTTTTGATCAGGAGGAGTTAGAAGCAGAGGTCTGTTGAGCTGTAGAGCTCCAGATCCACGTCTGCATCTGAGGTTACAGGCTTTCCTGTGCACTCAGAGATGGGATTTTCAAGAGATGGAATACAGGACTCTGGTGTAGGACACTGTCTCACTAAATAAAATTCCTCTATTGAATATGTGAACTTCTGAGAGGACCTGTTGTAGGCATTCCTGCTTTTAGATCTTCTGGAAATTGGTATTTGAAGCAAAACAACAAGTTGAGAGTATTACTGTGGTTTGCAGTGCTGGTAATGCAGGAGCCAGAGTGTTGAATTGCAGTGAAAGCTCAGATCTGGGATGCTCTGTCTCTCTGTAACACGTGAAGTATGCCACAAGACACAGTGGTCACATTTTCCTTCTTGCTCATATCTTGAAAAAGTTTTCTTGTAGTATTTTGTCATTTTGTGAAGGGAAAAATGGATGCAACTCTCCATAATATACTTGGCTGTTAGAAGCGTATTTTGGCCAGGGTTGTGTTCCAAAAAATGGCACTTGTTGATAGAGCCCTGTCAACCTAAGTGAAGTAGGATGTAGAACAGAAGAGGGAAAAGATGAAAGAAAATTTTGCTGAAGATAATCCTGCCAAGTTGTTGCTTTATCCTGTATATATGCTGTCAATCTTCTGGCTGGTTTGGCCTGTTGTCAGTGTAGTGTTTTCAAAATTCAAGTTTGGTGGGAAAGAGAAAATATTTTAAAAGGATGTCAAATAGGATGAATCAGTGATTTAGGAAAAGATGCCACTTGTAGTCTAACCAAGCATTTTTCTTTTCTACCTTTGAGGTGGAAGAATTTATAAAAGTTCTTGAAATTAACCAAACTCCAGCGTTGTTGTCAAACTTGGCAGCAGTACTTAGTATTTACATGATTAATCCTGTTAATAAAGAGATTGTTTTGATACCAAAATGGACCAGTCAGTATTCTACTCTTACTTGTTTTCTTTCCTTGAGTTTTACAAAAACATACAAAAACATTCTGTAGATGTAGCTTGGTTAAGATTCTCAAATGCTGCTCACAGTCTAAAGAAATGGTTGCAAAAAATACTGTGCACTGTATATGTGATCAGAAACGCGGGCTGTAATTTCAGCTGTCTGCAGGTTTTGTCCTCAAATACAAAATACTGTTTTAAATAACACACAGTGCAAATACCATTCTCTTGGTTATAGATGTCCTTTTTAATTAGAAGTTATAAAATGCATTTATAGAAATAGTAAGGATTATCAAACTTCTAGATGCTTTGCAATGCTTTGCAAGGAAAGCACATACTGATCTTTACATAGGAATCTCTTAAATGTTTGTTGGAATTTCATGATTTCTAGGACTTTTAAATAGCATTTGAAGGCTATGGCCACTTTTCTGTATCATACTTCGTAATATTTTCTTATTCTGGAAAGAAGCTAAATGGTAGCCAAGTTTTTCCTGCATGCTAACTTTAAAAAATGATGAATTTTGAATGGTAATAATTTGACAGGGATAACTAGGTCGATTATTTTAGCCATACTTTAACTTTCTTTACCTAGATTCTTAAGAAGTGTGATCAAAGAAATATTTGAATAAAAACACTGGCAGCTTGTTAACGCGTGTTTTGGTTATTTGGTCTAATTAGTTTAAAGTGAAATTCACTCTTAAAAAATTAAAGGCATTTTTTGTTTATGTTGTCAAAATTATATAAAGTTTGCTGGTATATTGACTGTGGCACTGGGTAAATATTTTTATTTTGGCGTAAGGAAGGTAAAGAGTTAAAACATATTTACAGGATCATCTAAATGATGCTTAACTAAAGGTTCCTACTAACATTAAATTAGACAAGTCAGAAGGAAATGTTTTTAGGTACTCAGTGTTCTAATTCAGTGCAGACAGGAGAATGAAGAAGTTGAGCATGGCATTGTTGGAAGTCCAAGACATAGGCAGTGACTGGGAATTGCCTGGACAGTAAAATGCCAGAGGCAGAACAAGTGAGGGATGCTGAGGTGGTCCAAAGACTGACCAAAAGTTAGTGTGAGACAGAAGAACAAAACAAATGGGTCAAGGCTGAAAAGAATAAATTTTGGGAGAAAGGAGATGGATATATGCAATACCAACAGCTATCAAAGAAACAGTGGAAGCCGAACTTGTGACACAGGTGGAGGAGGAGGAAGGTAAAAGTGATTTTAGAAGGGTGGCAGAGACAGTGCTCAGAGGAGGGTTGTGGAGGGTACGCATGATACTGCTGGAATGCTGTGTTGAGCAGGGAATATGGAAAGGTGTTTCATGAAATAAGTGACACTAGGGGAAAGTGGAATTGGTCATGTTTACTAATGTTAGCAGTTAAAATTCTATCCCCACATGAAGACAGAGACTGCTCATCCTTTCAAAATTAGGTTCTGTTCAGATTCTAACCACTGACTGATTTGCACTGTCTCCATGGGGTTTTATGATTTTATAGGAATGCACAATACTGGAAAACTCAGTGTTGGGCCAGCACAGAGAGAAGCTGTTAAGAAAAAATACCTTTGAGAAAAAAAAGCTGTTTCAGTGTCCAGATATAATGTGGGGTTTTTCCCCTTCTTTTTTCCTTTGGAAACTTTCCCTTGTGCTGTACAAAATGCAATGGGATGCTTGTGTCCTCATCAATAAATTGTCTGTGGATTCTGGTAGTCAGTCATGCTTGTAGTTTTGGATTGTATTGTGAGTTCTGATGCCTAGTCTCTGATGTTGAAGAAATTGCAGATGTTTTTAGAAGAAAACATCCTGCTTAAAATACACCCTTTTTATGATCATCAACAGTCACCTTAGTATGGCTGTGTAATGAAACAGACTTTTCTGTTCTCTTTGTGGTTTTATTTCCATTTAGCAGTAACTTTGCCTAATCCACTTTTAATAAAAAAGGAAAAATATGAAAGAAAATACTTTTCCTTAGTATTTGTCTAGGAAAATCTCTTCTTGGCACTGTTTACCTCTCAGCCTACTCCCTATTCATATGATCTGTTCAGATGTCTGTGGATGGTTGTTTGAGAGTGGATTTTAATCTCAGTTCATAAACAATTGCACTTTCTTGCAGGGCTTGTTGAATAATGATGAATATTCATATTTTTGATGCTCAGAGCCCCTTCCCATAACAATGTACTGCAGGCACAGCAGCATGTTATTGCTGGTCTTGCAATTTTCGGCTTCCCTTACACAGTGTCAGTAAGTTTTCTGATGCTGCTAGTAACCTCCCCCACTTTTCCCCCGCTTTGTTCTTTTTTTCTGGAGCCTCTGGTAGGAATATGGAAGATGGTTTGAGTGTTTGAGGGCCTGCATACAGGATTTACTCTCAATATTTATCTAGAAACATGCAAATATTTAGAGCTATACTAATCACTTGTACAGAAGGTAGCCCCTCACACAGTACACCTGATGATCAGGAGAGTTGTCCATTTGGCAGTAGCTAAATAATCACTGTGAAATTACCAAATCCTCCAGAAGTGGATCAACTCTGCAAGGAGGTGAAGCAAGTTTAGATTTAAATATGGAAGGAAGTCAGATTACTCCTCTCACTTTTGAACACTGTAGTGTCTCTGAGATGAAATACCAGCTGAGCTGTCCATCAGCTGATGGTTTGTTGCTCCCTGAGCAGGGACATTTTTCTGTCCTTGCTCTTTGTATCTGCTTACAGAACAGAACTAATAGGTCCTGCCTGCCGCGGCAGGGAAGAGCAGAGGAGAGACAAGCAGGGTGCAGGTTTGGGAGCCACTAAATTTTTATGAGGTTCATAACTGGAGATTCATCCAGTCTGCTATTTCCATTTCACCATATTTTCTTTGGTGAAAGACCATTTTACTTCATATACCTGACTGAATATCAGCTGATTGCAAATAGGATTTAAAAAAACAGCCCCTCAAACCTATATGCCGTGACATAGATGATGCATGATCAGTGTGGGGGATTGAGGATGTTTGTGTCGGGTGTGGAGGAGAACCAAGTGCTTGTGTAAGATGTCTCCTGTACTAGAAGCAGGCTGAAATTCTTCCTGTCCCACAAATGAAGCAATCCTTTAAGGGAAAAAAATAAAATTAAATACACTTAATTCTTGGGGGCTCTTTTGCATCTGTCAGCATCCTGGAAAGACTGCTGTTTACCAGGACCCTTCTTTGGTCAGCCAAAATTTGTTCTCCCTTCTCACAGCAGCTGGTCATTCAAACTGTACAGTGATGTTTGTTTGTAAATAAAAGTATGTAGTTACTGTATCATAACAACAGAGGCTGACATTTACTTTGGGAACCAGTGTGGTTTTCTGGTTTAGTTGGATATTTTGATGTAAGCCAAAGGAAAGAGTTTACTTAAAGCTAAGCAGAGGAAAAAACATTTACATGAAAGCCTTTTCTTGAAGCCTTTTCTCGTGATTTCTTTGTGATGAAGTTGAAAGCAGGAATATTTCCACTGCACTGTAATAAGACAGGGGCATTCTTTCCTTTTGTACATATTTGTGTGAAAAAAGAGTATTTGAGAGCATGTGGAGCACAAGATGAATGCAGAAGGATTTGCTTTTTGGTGTGCTGAGGCTAAGCAAATATTCAGACAGTCTTATTTTGCTGACTGCCTTGCCATTGAGACATCCAATATTAAAGAGACTTTCTGTAAAATAGATGAGCCACAGTGTCCAGTCTTTCACAATTGCATGTGAAAAAAATTAGCCATCCAGAAGGCTTCCAAAGCAGAAGTATTTGATATGCACAGAAAAAGAGTATCTGTTGCCAAAGACTCTTGTATCACAGTCTCTGCAAGCAGTAGTTCTGGGAGTGAGTAGCTCTGCTATGTTTTTTATATAAAAGTAGTTCTTGCCTTCAAAGATAAAGGCATAAAGAGAAGTTGTGCTGGCCTTGCAAAATACAAGTGAAAGTTTGCTGAGTTGGAAGGGCAGTGCATGGCCGGCTCCTGGAGTCCATGGGAGGGTCACCACTCTCTCTAATGTTGAGTTGCAGGCTCTGGTGAAGTTGACGATGTTGACATCAACAAAATGGAAAACACCCTCCCCCCTTGCCCTAATTATTTTTTTCTCTCTTGCTCCCTCGTTCTCTCTCTGTGCACTTAATATTGCTCTCACTTTCCCTGCTCTGGAGCTTTGACCCTGCCATCCTGTCAGGTTTCCCATTCCTGCTTGCATGTAGCTTACCTCAATGTAAAGCAACGTGGACAGGAGATAAAAGCATTTCTCTTGCAATTTACTTACAAATACACCCTTGGTCTGAAGAGCTGAGCCAAGTGACGTGTGTGTTGCTGGAAGGCAGCTGAGGAGGGGAGCAGATAGGAACCTGAGAGGGTGCACTGCTCTGAAACTGAAGCTGTTTCTCTTCCAGAACTGAGGCGTTCGACCTTGAACCTTTTTCTTTCAGCTGCCTGGGATTATTTCTGTTGTTAAACTGCTGTCTGTGGAGTCAGGCTGTGTAATAACTGAGATGAAGGCCTAATCCCTCTCCAAGGCAACCAGACAGTTGAGAAATTAAGGGGTTCTGGCAGTTGGATACGTGTCGTGTGACACGGGCATTAATGCTAGTTTATGCTGTGATGCCAGTGTGCAAAAGCAGTGTGTTTGGAGGGGTTTAGAAATGTAGCAAATAAAATATACAAGTTTGCACTGCTATGAGAAGGAAGTCAGCTGTGTCCTGTAGAGGATAATGCTCTGAGACAGCTTTGCACTGATGCTGGAGTTCTTTTGACTGCATCAAGTCCCTTCAGGAAAGAAAACGTAGCGAAAATGTGACTGACAGAGCTAATGGTTGGGCAATATGTCTGAATTTTTTTCACAAATACTAGATTTCTTTGAAACATGTCCAGAATTACTCAGAAATTATTCTGTCTTATGTGCTAGACGGTGTACAACCATGTTAACTTTCTGTGTAAATGTCAAACAAATTAAGATGGCTTTGGAAGAATCTGAATATGAAAGGGCAGGATATTTAACTGTAAATGGAAATCTTAGGGAAATGACTTCATGGACAGCAAAATGAATCTATATTTGTGCTATGGCTTCATGTCAAATTCAGGAATTTAGTAGGACTATTTGGACAGGCTTCTAGCAGTGCTCAGTGTTTAATCATAAATAGCAAAGTTAAATGAGTTGTCTTCTTGCAGATACTGAAGAAATGTAAGTTTATTTAATCTTTGTATTTACCTTTAGTGCATTTTCACATTTTAAAAAACCTAAATTTCCAACATCCCCTAGCACTAATGGCTCTGTTCTCTGTTCTTTTGTGATTTTCCTCTACTTGCATTTGAATTTTGTGGAGTATAGCATGTTCATTTTCTTGCAGTACAAGCTATACAGACACTGAACTGGGAAAAAAATATTTCAATATTATAAAATAGTTCATTCCTGCTGATGATGGAGAAGACTGAATTCAAAGCACATGAGTATTTCAGTCTGTGTGGGTGTGAAATAGGACCATTGATGACTTTTTTCTTTCATTTTGTATCTACATTGCCAACTCTGCTAAAGCCCTGAAACCCTCTGGTATCACAGATGGCATTGGCCTCTGTTCGCTCCAGGAGGTGGCCAAGCACTAAAGAGGGTTCTTAGGCTGTGCTGGACCATGTGGATAAGGTTGCACCAATATAAATGGCTGAAATGTCACAGTTCTTGTGCTGATACATAAGAGGGGTTACAGTGCAGCTCTTTTGTTTTCTTAGCTATGTTAACTGTTCAAAATCAGTAAGAATAGGAAAAGTATCCTGGGTTTTTTTTAATAAATAAAATTCTTTGGACTGATACACACAGAACATGTCTATTTATCTTGAAGGAGCATCTTCTTAATAGCAATTTTTTCTGACTAAAATGATGAAGGCATGAGATTTTCAGTGTTATCAGTATGGCCTCTGTGCTTATCTCTTCTGATTTCAGTTAAAGCTGAGTAGTCTGACAGACAGCACTTTGTTCAGTGTGGTCTCTGATTTTAGAGCTAACTATCTACATTTTTTTCCTACATATATTTAATAGTTTATTTGTGCTAATCATTTCTGCAGTGGTAGAAATGGTAGGCTTGTACAATTTGCAATATTGTATTACTAGTTTGATTTAAAGAAATACTTACCAAACAGATGTAACTGGTAAAGATTACAGGCAATCTGCAAGGTACTGTAGCATTTTTAAGTTGTTTGAAACTTTCAACTCATGTGTTGAACAGTCATGGTTTTCTGAAAAATTTGTGTCCTTGTTTCTATTGATTTTAATATGAATACATGTGATATTTAGCAAAGCTTTTTTATAATTTGGAATCAATTTAAAATGAAGGAGAACTCTGATTTTCATCTCATGCCTGAGTTTACCTTATGATACCTTTTGCATACTTGGTATTTGTCAACTTCATGATCTGGAGCAGATAGCAACATCATCTAATGTTCACTTTACTAAGTGTTACTCTCATTCCAGGAATGCAATTTCTTGACTTTTGGGAAGAGATGAAAAGAGTGATTTCAGATTCTGAATTGGTGTCTGGTATTCCCTACTCATCAGCAGAACCAGGACTGATACAGTATCTTCAGAGCACCACCAAACTTGTGATATCAGTGCTGTCAGTGAGTGCAGGTCCTGACATCCAGAGCTGTGATTCAGCTGCTACAAGGGAAATGGCCAAGCCCTCATTGTCAGTAACTCATCTCCTGCACTGTGAGTTCCATGAAGTGCGTCTGCTGGCATTGGAAGCAATACTGCAGTGGCTGAAACAAAGAAATTCCAAGCAGATTGCAGAAGGAAGAGGAGGTGTATTATGTTTACTCGCTGATTTGGAAGACACTCTTCTCACAATGGCTCTGACGGAAACAAATGCCCAGTGTTTTTGCAAGGTAAGAGGGTGCTTTCTTTATTGACATTTTGTATGTTTTCAGTAAATCATGTTTTTAATTTTTTAATTATATTTGTAATTTTTAAAAATATATTTCAAACATGCATTTTGCTTTTTAAGTAGTAGGTGAGTAGTTGAGGGTTTTTTTATACTGAACAGGAGCTGCGCAATAATTTTGTAACAGATGTTCTTGTGTAAAAGCAATAGCTTCTCTGCTTTCTTAGAACTGTCCAGAGAGAACCTTTGTTCTCTCTGGAGAAGTTCTTGGAGTGGAGCTTAAGTCAGTGTTTTATTGATATCACATTCCTGTTGAGACTGTCTGTAAGTTCTTAGTTTGTGAATTGTGTCTGCAGGTGCTGGAAATTCTTTATAATATGGATCTCAGAAATGTGGTTCCAAAGACTGAATGCTCTATAAAGATGTATCCAAATGAGCTCTTAACCTGGAGTTTAAACCTTGCAGATATCTCCAGCAGGTATGGTCTGTCATGCATGTTGAAATACTTACATTTTAAAAACTTTCTAAGTTGAACATGAATATATTGGTTTGGGACTGCCTTTTCATTTAAAAATCTGTGTTTCAGAAAAGAGAGTGTGGCTTATTTGAATAAAGTGGGTTCTTGAGAATTTTTCAGAGAGGTAGGACCTTTATCTGAATTATTAAAAAGGCCCACAAGTCATACTAGCACCCTGTAAATGTCCAGTAGTACAGTTCCTGAAAAAAGAAGTTACTCTGGCTGTCCTGTGATAGCCAGTGAGCATAATTCTTCCTGAATGGTAACTGGGAAATTCCCACTTTACTGTAGAATTAACAATTAGTATCAGTGATCCAACCATACACTCATTTGCTGTGAATCTGCTATCCCTCCTATCCTATCCTGGTTAATGGGCAGATGGTTCGTAGAAAGAATGACAGATCTCATTTAACTTGTTGGATTGGCAGAAATGGTTAATCCTAATCCTTAGGGTTTGCACTCCTTATACAGACTATAAAGTCAGCAGAAAGCAATGAAAATGTGGAGCTATTTTGTAGTTCCTACTGAATTAGAAACTGTGTCCATCCATTCATAGTGGAATGGGCAAACAGGCTTACAGTGTCCAGGCTCTAAGAGTACGACATCCTATTTCTGATAGTTTTTTAAGCCATGCAAACATTGCAATCCAGTGTTACAAACATTGAATATAGAAGGTATAGAGTGTAGAACAGCATTTTATAGGTGTGCATATTTGCTGCTGATTTTTACTAAATTGTTCAAGTTCAAATGATGATGACAGGAAATGCTTGTTTCTGTGATGAAGTAAAATACTGGTGGTAAAATAACACAAACTGGTGCTGTTAGAGGGAAATAATTGAAACAGCAGGCCTTGCTGCCCAGGTGTTACCATTCCCCATGGTGGGAACAGGCTTCAGAAGCCAAGGTGCCAAGAGCCATGTCCTTAGATCCTGCTAGGCAGCAGAGAGGCTTGGAAGCTGGCAGTAAGCATATTCTTCACTAGGAGTATTTCTAGCAGTTGTAGAAGAGATATTCCTGCTGCTAAACACCAGCTTCAAGAGATGCATTTGTTCACAATTTAAAATAATGTCTGGTTTACTTAATAGACTCATGTTCCATTTTCAAATGTGTTCTTCTATGAGAAGTATGTAAATAGAAAATAAACATGAGAGAAGTGGAAGTAAGGGCATGTTTCATTTGCATATCAGCTGAGAACTTAGCTAACATCTAGATCTCTAATGTAAAAACTCCAAGTGCTCATCTTGAGATACACCCATTGGTGATAATCAGAAATAATTAAGAGCTGGCTGGTTTTCTTCTAGAGATGAAATGATGACAGAATTAGCTGGCTTTTTGATATGTCCTTTGCCTTGTTTTCTCAGCCCTGAAGGTCAAACCATAGCTCTCAAATTTGCCTCCAGATTGATTATCCACCATTTGCAGAACCATCAGCAGGTAAGGGAAATGGAGCTGGTTAACAGTTTTGTAATCCTGGAGTTTTTAGTGATTGCAGTAATGTGGCTTCTTTTAGATCCAAGCTTCAAGCTTGTGTTTTCTTGTGTCCTTTCATAATTTTTGATATTATGTCATCCTCTCTGAATACACTGCCATGTTCTGAAATGACACAGCCGTGAATGTCATCTCAGTACATCCCTCTCAAAGTAATTTCAAGTTAAATACATACATAAATATTTCTGATGGAGTAATTTCAGCTTCTGAGCTCATCCAAAATGGTCACTATAATGTGGAAAGGGAAATGCCTGTAGTGTTTAATGCTTGTTCTGAAACCAGCCCGTTTAATGAAGTGCAGCTTTGTTGTGGTTTCTTGATTTTTGGAGAACCCACAGGAGAGCACATCGGGTGGGAAGGCACAAAGCCGAAGCAGTGGTTGGGTGCAGTTTGCAGTTCCCAGCCAGCTCAGATTTCTTTTGATTTTAAATTGTCAGTCTGTGATGTCACATGTATGTGTAAAACAGTGCAAAAGCAGCTTTAGTGATAGATATTTTAAAAAATATTTTCAAAGACACAAAACCCACTTAGTGGATATTTAAAACAAACAAAACTCTCATGATCTGCTTTAAAAGGAAGATTATTTTCCTTACAAAGCTATTATTTTTCATTGAATGAACAGTAGAATGGATTCATGTTTTATGCTAATAACCATGGCTCATTATAAAAAAATATAAAATCATATTTGCACACAAGAATTGAGGAACATGAATTATGATGTTAAATCTTTTTTGCTAAAGGAAAGGCATAGTGCGAGTACTTAAAGTTAGCATTTTTTACAGGAATTAATGAAAAATGCTGTAAAATCTTAACTAGAAATGATGCAATAACTTTCTCTAATAACTTATAAATCATGGGAGATGTAAGATATACCTACAGAGAGAGCTTTTGGCTTTGGGAAAGACCAGGTACCTCAGTTTTCCATCTAAATTCTGTCTTTGGACTTGCACGGTACATGCATCTGTGGAAGGGATTTTTTCTTCCATAAGGTAAAAATTAAGTTCTGTCTTTCTAGATAGTCCATCCATGTGTCTGCTTGAAGTTTGAGTCATTGTAACATTGTGGGAGATTTTTAGTTTTTGTTTTTACCTGTTACAGAATCTATAGGACACGCTCTGGCTATGTCCCTTTGTGCAGTGCAGGTACATGGCCCTGTACAAGGCAGAATGAGGCCGAGTATGACTGAGGTTTCATTTATTCTTCAGTTAATGAGGTGGGTTGAGAACTGGCTGAATGGCACATCCCAGAGGGTCATAAGCAGTGTCACAGGTATAGTTGGTCTGTCACTAGTGGTGTCCCAAGGTTCAGTGCTGGGCCCGATATTTAACTTCTTCATCAGTGACTTGGATGAAGGGGCAGAGGCCTCCTCAGCAAGTTCACTGACAACACAAAGCTGGGAGGAGTGGATGATACCCCAGGAGGCTGTGCAGCCCTTCAGAAGGACCTCGACAGACTGGAGAGATGGGCAGAGAGGAACTCTATGAAATTCAGCCAAGGACCAGCATATTTGTCCTTGGCTTGCATGTGTAGAAGGACAAAACTATGCTTTGACTTTTGTCATCATTGGTGAGTCTGGTGTGAAGGGAAAGAGTGAAGGACTTGGCCTGTGAATACTGCTCTAACTAAAAGAAAATTTCCCAACTTTTTAATGTTCACATGGGGATACATGTGAACATTACTAATCACAATTTACTAATGAACAGTATCCCTTAGGCAGACCATAGCTCAGTGTGATGGTTAGAGGTAAGACCAGCTTGTACAGCGCACTTCTTACATGTTCTGTGCCTTCAGATTTCAGAAGAAGTCTTGAAAAAATGGGTTCGGCTGATAGTGTATTTTTGTGGAGATGAGCAAGAGACAGAGATGCTCTTAGCAGCTGCTGAAGTTCTTAAAAGTATAACATCATTCCTTCTGATCAATGAGAAGCTTATTCTTGGTAAGTAGCTTGAAAGTAATTTTCTGGATTTTTTTTTTTATGAAATCCATTAATACATGATTTCAAATGTATTGTGTGTGTATGCACAGTCAAAACGTAATTACTTCAGACAGGGTTTTTTTTTGAAAATTTTGATAAGATTTAATTACTGAACATACAGATTTATTTAAATTCTGGTAGAAAAAGCACATGTGCCCAGCCTCTGACAACAACTCTGCAGAAGGGGCACATAAGATGTTGTTATGTCTCCTGGTCACTATACACTGCTGTACAGAATTACTGGCTTGCAGTTGTTCTGTGACTTGAATCTTTCTGTAGTACTCTATTGGTGAGGTGGACAGAGTTTAGTTTAACACTGGGAATGTAACAAAGCTGTGCTGGCTGGATGTTGAAATTAAGGGCTTCAGTCTAGAAATGAGACACACGTTCTACTATAAGAATGATTAATAATTGGATCACATTATATCTCCCAGGTATAAGGATTTTTGTTTTAAGTTAACATTAGACTGTCTCTTTAGAAAATAAAGAAGGAGAACAAGCAAAATCTACATGGCCTTATTCAACAGTATATTAGTGACTGGGAAGCAAAGCTAAGTGAAACTCTGGTTTGTTCTGGAGAATAGATGGGTTTTTTCTTTTAGCTTTCTTTTACCCCCTGCCTTCTGTGAATAGAGAATAGGGGGATTTTGTAACTAAAGGGCCAGGAGATATGAAAGAATAGGTAGTAATAGATGATAAAGAAATTATTTTGCATCCTGAACAGGATGGTCAGCTTTAGATCCTTGTAACTCTGTGATACTTCATTCCATTGTAGTTATATAAATGTTTTTAGTTTAAGTAGCTTAAGTCCATCCATGTGGACTGGATACAAATATCTCTTACACAAAAAGAACAGTATATTTCTTAATCTGTAAATAGTGATTTTGTGAAAAATTAGCTATTATTTTGAGATGTGCTTTTTAAGAGGTATAGGTAACATTTACCAGAGCTAAATCTGCTATATGAGGTAGACATTGCACTATTAAGTTTTCATAGTATCAGCTCTGGAAATCTTGAGCTTCACCATCTATATAAAGCTCTTCATAGGACAGACATTATTACCATTTTATGTCAGATGAAGACAGTGGAAGTATTGGAGTGAAAAACTCCCAAATTCAGTGCTTCTCATCTGTTGTTATTTTGATGCGGTCCATAGATGATTGACAACAGTTTCCCCCTTGATCTTGTCAAAACAGTTGCTGATTTCCATGCTTTCCAGTCAGGCAGATGTGAAGGTCTGAAATAAAAAATAGCAGCAGTTTGTTCCCTATGTAAAATCCTAACAAAACAAATGAAAACAGACAAGTAAACAAAAATAAATGCTCCCCAAACAGCCCAGAAAATAGAGCCCCAAGGCCTCAGTGGGCAAACCATCTGAATTAGCTCTTTGCTCTGAAAATTGATCTGGGGAAGAAAGATGCAGAGCTGACCCTTCATAGTACCTAGAATTGTCAGTCTGGGGGTGTTCACAACTATGAAACTGTCAGTACTGCAGTGAGGAGTTTGGCAAATCAAGGGCATGGACTGGTGATTAGTTGTAGTGATATAAACCCAGAATAATTCCCTTAAAGGGGTTGTGTGTATGTAAACAGCTTTGACTTCTCTGCCTCCTTCTGCATCAGCTTGCTTGACCACATATAGTAAAAAGTAGATGTTGAAGGAAACTGTGGTTGTATGAAATGGAGTTGTAGTCATTCCCAAGAGCTTCCATTACTATGTTCCTAAGAGAAAGAGGGTGAATGCCAGTATGTATATGGGTGACCCCATAATCTCTTCATCAAGCTGCTTGAGGGTTCAGAAAAAGTCTTTATGCAAATTCCCCTTGTAGACTTCCACTGCTTCTGGAGATACAGTAGAAACTTGTCTAGGTGGAAAATCTGGCAATTGAATTTGTAAGAGAATAATTATTCTGCCCTAGCTGTACCAGTGTAACATTATTGAGTGTGTCATGCTATGAATAAAAGCAACTTCTTTCTGAAATAATTATACTTCATGCCATTGCCACATAGGGAAGTTACAGGTAATACAGGAGTGCTTCTTCTGCCTGTGTAGTAAAGCCTAGAGCAATTTACTTTGTCCAAGCAGGAAATAACAGTTGTCTGGCTAGCCTTGTAATACAGATCTCTGATAAACCTGCTGAAAACATGGTAGAAGAAAACCAGCAATGAAACACAACTCTTGTATTGTCTGTGGTCACCAGAAAGTAATATCTAACAGCTGGCTGCATCTAAAAGTGACCTTCCAGTGGATTCCTTTAACCAGGATGTTCAACAAGACCTGAAAAGTCAGTTGAAAAATACCCCAGCAGACCTAGCAGTACAGATGTGTGACTTGAGCTAGTCATGGATGGTGTGGCAGCAGTAAATGGCATGAGGGTTTGCAAGGGAAGAATGGCTTGTGAGGTGTGAATTGCCACTGGGGTGGTGTGTGCTGTCTGCCTGCCTTGGGCATTACCAGATGAGCACCTCCCTCTTGGCACTTCTCTCTGGTTAATGTTAGATGTGTACCTGTAATCACCCCATGGATTAAACTTGTTTCCAACAGAGAGTGGGTGTAAGGTGTAAGGGCATGCTGGTGAGTAGTGGGGACAGGTGGGAGAAGGAGGTAAGAAGCAGATCCCTGAAAGGTGGAGTCATTTGCTGTTTCTGGCAGGGAATGGCACTTGTGTCCAGCCCTACTGGCAGTATCTGAAGAAATCTAGGAAGTATCTGAAGAAAGCTTGGTTTGGCAGCCTCTGCTTCAGTCAGATTGCAACACCAAATCTGTGATCAGAGTGCGTTGGTCAATCTCCAGCCACAGAATTTTTGATGTTGCCAAACAGGAATTCTGCACTCCTAGAAATTGTAGAAAATTGAGAGCACTCACGACTGAAGTTGAACCCAGATAGAGAGGCCCATTCTCTTATCTGCTGCCCACTGTTTAAACCAAGCTGGGTCTGCCACCTAGATAAGGTTCACAGATGCTGTAAATACTTTGATTGTATTGCCAATCTTTTTCCCAGTGGTTTGCCAATGCCTTTCATGTGTTGTGTTTAGGTGTGGAAACAGAGCTCTCTAAATTCTTTGAATGCATGTAAAATAAAGAACTCTAATTTTTCTCCACAAATACAGGACTGTCTGATACCCTTGGTCTGTGGAAATGTGTGATTCTACTGCTGCAGAATGAAGACTTGGTAGTAAGGGATGCTGCTGCTGAAGTGGTACAAGTGGCACAGTTGGAAAAAAAGAGCAGTGAAGGAACAGGTATGTTAACATTATATTTTGTTAACATTATATTATTTTAAGTATTATGGCATGTTTGGGAGGCAAAAGTATTTCTCATCACAAATTTCTTGCTAACTGTAAAGTGCTTCATCCATCTCCTATAAATACGTACCATAAAAGATAACAGCAAATTTGATGCCCACCATGCTTTATTATTTTGCTTTTACTGTTCTTGGTGTAATTTGCATATGGTTACATGGAGATGTAAAAAAGACAACAGCAGGACTCAGCTTTATGGTTTGTGCTGTGATGAGTCAATATTCACATAATTTCAGTTTGAAAGTTCTTTAATACCAGCTCTGCTCTAATATAATACAGTGCAAGACACTCCTTGAATCCCACATTGTTGTAAGAGCCTAATCACAGAGAGATAGGAATCTAGGAAGCAGCATTCAACTCATTGATTCATTATTAGACCTTGAAATCCATTTAGATCCAGATCAACAAAGATAATTCACAGCATACCCACAATGTGCTTTTGAGGATGTGGGCCTTTTTGTCTGCTTGCCCTAATTTACTCAACCTTATTCATTTTAAAATAGCCACAAAACATGAGTAGGCTTAACTAATTAATACGCTTCACTTTGAGACTTTGATGACACATTCTTCCATGTGTTGTGAATAAATTAGAATTTACTCCTTAGCTCATCTCTCTCTGGTGGTCCCTGGTCTATGCTACTCAGTAACGTGTGTACCAACTTGTCTGCAGTCAGTTCAAATTAGTCAGCCCTCTCCATGTGAACTACTGCTAGGCTGGAGATCAAGTAGCTTTGTGGTTAAAAAAAAAAATAAGAAAAGGCAGAAAAATCATGTTTGCCACTATTGTAGATAGAAGTAGCCAGGAATGCTCATGTGGCAAGTATGGTTTTGAGCTGGTGCAGTTCAGGCACAGAGCTATAGGGTAGAAGAAGGTAAAAGGAGGGATATGGTATGGACAGCTTTCATCTTCCTGTTAAGTCCCAGAGGCTCTGGTTCTAGCACTGGCATCACAGCTCTGACAGTTTCTCTAGTCCCAGCTATAGCTCTCTTGAGCATCAAAGGGCTTTGTGTGCATGTGCCTCAGGTCCTCAGTGCTGGCCTTTGGGGACATCCTGAAGTGTCTCAAGATGATACTTTCTTTGGGAATAATACAGTGCTGGATTGTCTCTCTGACTCCTTGTATCTTCTTCCTTCTTTCCTGTCGTATCCTGGTGCCAAGGGATATTTTCCTCTAAATGGATGAGAGCTCTGTCCCCTGTCTCCTAATTAATATTAAGGTCACCTCAGCACTTGCTCTTATAGCTTACCACTTTGTAAAGCTGAAGTGACTATAATTGAAAAGCTAACATAATAATTGTTTTTTATTTGCTATGTTCCTAATTAGGATAGGGACCCTGCTCCCCAAACATCTGTTAACCCCTCAGTTACACTTAGCTGTGCCTTCCTGTTTTTTCATTTAAAGTTCTTGCAATTAAATGAGTGTCTGTTTTCTGTGACTAGAAAAGAATGCTGCATTTGAAAATAGATAATTCAGTTTCCTTTCATGTCCATTTTTCATCATTGTTATTCCTTCCTGTGATCATTCTTACCCACTAAATTCTTTTCACTTTTTGTGATTTGCTTTCTAGCTTTTGAGGAGCAGTTTTGCACTTGTTGGTTTTATTTATAACCAGATTAAAATAAGTTCACCTTTGTACGTTGTTTGTTTACTTTCATTTACCCCCTTTCTTTTCATGTGCATGTGAGAGTATGCAGTATGTTTGGGTCTGTGGTGTAGACATTTAATGGATCACCAGACCTCTCTGTCATGGGAGTTTTTAAATTACATTCAAATATCTGCTTATATTTTTCAAGTTTTCATACCATGAGAGTCTGATTTTTCATCACAGCACTGACTTTAAAATAACTGAACCTATAGACTGAAATCCATAGATGCTGTGAAACAATTCTCTTTAAAATTCTTACTTTATAACAAATTACTGGATATTGTAAATTAACTGACTTTTCATTTCTACTGTACTATGAGAAATTAGTATTGTGGCCTAATAGTTTTATCATGATTTCTGATATATTATTTCTATATTATAATTTTATTATATATCTATAATTATATTATTTTCTATAATACATTCTTATATATAATTTCTGATCAAGAGATCAGAAAGATAACTTGAGATCAGAAAGAGGAATGGATGTTTAGAAACCTGTTTGCATACATTCTGTAATTGTTTTACTTTTATATCATTACCATTACCACTAGCTAACATGAGAGAGTAAAGAGACAATTACAATTTCAGCTACATTTGTGCATCCAAAGTGTTGTGTCCTAGTAGCCATTACATTTCCAGAAACACTGCACTGTAAAGAATAGGTTATGGTGTGTTTCACCTTTTACTGCTGTTAATTTACCATACAGAGAGCAGGAATGCTGTTCACAAAATAGAAGCACTGGTCTTGCCAGAAATTTTAGTGCTAGCATCTTCATATCCACTCCTCACAAAATCCACTTCTCACTGTGTACACAGCATGCAAGGGAGGAGTAGCCTATAGCTGCCTGCAGAAGAGCTGCATTTATTGTCAGCTTAGGGAATCAATGCCTTAAGTGCTTTATTTATATTGAGATCCAGAAGAATCTGTGATTATAGCCTGACAACTGCCCCTGCCCTTCCTATGTGATATAAACTGGCATCTTGTTTTCATGTGGGGGAGTAGAGTAGGAAAGGTTACTTGGGTGTTACAGTTAGACCAAGGCTGAATTAGCATCCTGTTCAGCAGAGCAAGGTGAAGTTGGACTGTTGTTAACAGTAGCAAAGTTATTTGCATAGACTGTTCATAGAGTTGTTGTAGCATGGTTTTCCTTTATATGTGTGTTGCTGAGTAACAGCACAAATGTGTAGCAGTATGATAGTGTCAAATAATTGGTATTTTCATGTCATTTATAGATGGTGAAACTGGAGGTAAATGATCCTGTCTGTTATAGTGTGCATTCACTTCAAGTGACAGCTCCTATATTGTGTAGTTCTTTGAAATGCTACATGAGCTCCTGGAGGAGAATATGAACTTGGTTTCTTGTTGATCCCTTGTGGCTTTTGGTGAGAGCAAAACCCCCAGTCTCTTCATGCAGCTTTGGATCACTGAAATGATGAAAACAGTAAGGTTGTGGAGTCAGAAATGTGTGGTAACACGTGATACAAGAACGCTGTGGAAATTGCAACCCCCATTTTCGTTGGGAAGGAGAAAAGCTCAAAAGAGCAAACTGATACACCTCAGAGCTCCTATCCTCACTCTACTATTTATCCCCAAATAAAACCCTACAAGCCCTACTATTTTCTCACAGAAGGCAAGGACTTTTGCTGTTAAAATTTATTTTATTCTTACAGAGAAGTTTGTTTTATGTTTTTAGAAAGCAAAAGCTCGTATTTAGTAGAGGAAGTTACTGAGGTTGGATGATAGCAGTCATTTTCTGAGCAGAGCAGGTCAAACAGAATCCAGTCAAACCAGAAAGGAGAAAAGCTTCTGTTTTCCATGCTAAAAATACCAGTGTAGCAAGTAGTTAAGGTTTTTCTAATAACTGGAACAATATAAACCCCATCTGTAACTCAAGGTATTGTGTGTACACTTTGTTGTTGTTTCCTCATGCATTGAGGTGTAAACCTTTGGGGGATTGTTTTAGTCCTTTTAGTATGAGGGAGGGTACAGGAAGTATTGTATTCAAGGTAAAGGTGGAATAGTTGCTTTGAAATCTAATTAAATTAGTGACCCATGGCTGTGTAAAGTCTAGACCTATTTACAGCAGCATTTTTTATACAAGAGGTTTACTCCTTACAAGAAAGTTGATTTAAGCTGGGGAAATAAGAGTGCTTTTTTCCTACTAGTGATCACTTTGCTAAATATCCTGAAAAATTCAAGTGACTGTGCTAGAACAAAAACTGTATTTATTGGTGTCATTTTCCTCTATGGCTTTTTTTTAATCTAGAGAAGAATTACATGAAGTAAAGTTATGTGCTTGTCAG
This sequence comes from Pseudopodoces humilis, assembly GCF_049639895.1. NCBI lineage: Eukaryota > Metazoa > Chordata > Aves > Passeriformes > Paridae > Pseudopodoces > Pseudopodoces humilis. Next base: position 24,826,758 of record NC_142202.1, on the reverse strand, counting down.
TATTAGAGAAGTTCAAATAAACTAATTTCTACCATTATATCCAAGCCAATCGAATTATATAACATTCTATATTAAAAAAACACCTTTAGTCAGTTTAACCTTTATGTTGGTAAATTACCAAATTAACCTTAAATGAGTTTAAGAGCATTTTTAGTGTCATCAGCATTAGCACCAATTTAGCTGATTTTTAAAATTGAGCTGAATTAAGCTTAGATGAGCAATTAGATTTTCAGACTTGAGGAAATCTTTTGAAAGTGCCTGAATGATTTAGCAGCCTAAATACTCTTCTGAAATATAATTGAAGGACTTCAGAAACTTTCTGCTACTTTTGTTGTGAAATAGCAGTTTTGTACAGAGATGAGCAGGTTAGCTCCTGAGCTCAGCTGTGCAGGTGCAGCAGAGCTTGTGAAACCCAGGGCAGGTAAACAGCCCACTCTGAGTAACACCATCACTGGGTGCAGTGGGAGCATCTTTGAAAATCAGTCTAATGTTGTTATTGTTACATCCCTAAATTCTTGAGTAATTCTGAGCATGATGTAGTCAGTTTTAATCCAGTGGCCAAAATTTCAGTTATATTAACTCTGTTCCTTTGGTTCCATTCATTTATTGCTTAAGAAATAAGCAATAGCTGATGCTCCTGTGCCAGGAGTTTCTGAGCAAAAGGCAATGCAAAGTTCTTTTCTTTTCTTGATGGTTGCTCCCTTCTTGATAGATTCTATTTTTTATCTTTTGGGAAAATAATCAGTGAAAATGACAAGTGTTCTGGATTTTTGTTTTTTGATTTTTTTGGGTTTTTTTTTGATTCACCAGCAAGGAAAACCAGAATTTATTAGCTGGCTGGCTTAAAGAAGCTGACTCCACCTTCGGAGCTGACTTTCCACCATCCATTGGGAAGGGGATGGCACTACAGATTGAGTTAAGATTCCTGTGGAATTCTTCACTGCTGGGTGTTGACTGTTTTTGTGGTCCACATTATTTCAGGCTTATCTTACTGTTTCAGGCATGTAGGAGCATTTCAGCCACTTTTATTTTGTTTTTTGGCCAGCGAGTATAAATGTGTGTAAAGGGAGAAGTGAAAATGTGCTGCTTCGGGTGGCGGTGGGGGGAAAGAAAAAATATAATTTAATTACATTGAAGCACTAAAACATTTTCAAGGTGTCTCTGAATTCTCTTCTAGACTTAGCAAGACTTTAGACCTAACCATCTGACTGGGTAGAATCTTTCTCTCTGAACCATGCTGTCACCTTGGCATGGAGAAGAGCAGAGCTGCTTGTTTCTTGCACCTCAATTTTCTTTTTCACACATAATTAGTGTAAAAGTCAAGGCAAATTCAAACCAAACTTCTTCATTAACCTAGAGTAGGTGTGGCTATCATGATTGCAGAAGAACGTTTATGTGTGGTTTTTGGTTTTTTTGGCACAGTGATGGTTAAAATAAGGCTTAGCAGAGGTAGGGGAGGTTGAGACAATCAGACTCGCTTTAACATTTGAAAGAAACAAGGGGAGAATAAATCCTGCTCAGATTTATGTTTCTTGTTCCTGTCCTCTAAAAATCTTCTTGGTGAACCTGAAGCTGTGCAAAAGGTTTCATGCATACGTACCCTAAGAAGATCTAGTAAATCACTTGAGCAAGAGATAAGAGATAGCACAGTCGGTGAGATGTTGATGCAGCACAATGGTCTGGCAGTCATCATCAACACCATAGATGATATCAGCAAATCATGGGTGAGTGGCATGATCCCAAAACTTGTACCCCAAATGTCCTTTACAACTAGTCCATGAAGCATTTCAGGACAATTGGCTCAGATTTCATCTACTCCAGTTTCTAGTGAAACAGCTATGAGTAAGTGCTAGGCAAGCCTAAAATGCTAAATGGACCTTGGTAGTGTTTAAATGCTAAAAATACCATTGATGGTGTGTAGCTGCATGATAAAAGCATCCCACATATTGCATGGGAAACAGTAAAGATATTTTACTTTATTCATTGCCTCATTTGCTTGTTGGCATTTGAAACTGTTTCCAAACTATTCATTAAAGTAAGTGCCAACTTTGTCCATAGCAAAAGGAGCTTTTCTTTCTCATGTTTATCATTGAGTAAATGCATTAAATAGATTTCTTAAAGCTTTAGTTCATGAGCATGTCAAGTTAACCCCCCTCACCCCAGACCTGTTTACTTGCCAAGTGCTAAGTCTGCACTGTGGGATTGGAGATGGGAAAATATGTGGAGGTTAGAACCTGTGCCCCACTGCTGTGTACAATATGCATGTTTTGAGCCTCTGTGTCTCTCTCAATGAAATATAAAGAAGGGATGCCAGCAAACTGTTCAGAACTCTCCTTTTCATGTGACAGATGTGTTCATCCTCTTGCCAAACTAGGGGATAGATTAACCACCTTTTGCTCTGCTTGTGTGCTTGTCCCTTCCAGTGAGGCAAGTGGGAGGACCATGGTGAGTAAAAAAAATGTCAAGTTACTCTGATCCTGGACAAAGATTAGTGTGTAGGGTTCTGTTTTTCTCATGCACTAGGTGACTTGCCTTGATGTTCAGGTTAGGCTAATGGGCCTCTGACGCCCCAGACAGCTCCTTTAGTTGTGGCTCTTAAAACCAGTTCTGGCAGCTGCCTGGCTTTGAGGAATAAGTGGTAATTGCCCAAACATAAGCTAGGGAATTGCATGCATGCAAACTGGTTTAAGGATGCATTAACTGGCAAGATCGTAAGTGATAAGATTTCCTTTGCTTGATTTAACTCAAATCTGTGCATTTTCTTCTCTATTCTGGGAATAAAAATGACACTTGATTTTCCTCTGTTTAGAGGTTTGATGGAGGGGTTACAAAAAGCATGAAGTCAGAACCTGGCTTTAGAAGGGGCTTGCTGACACTGCTGCCTGGAGCTCTTCCACTAGCCAGCCTGAGAGTGGAGTGGTTGCTAGTGCTGTGGGTGGGTGGCTACAACTGCATGCAAGAGACTGCATACTTTCATTCTAGACATGTGACTTGCTGTGATACAGCTGCTATGGTGTGGAAAGTTAACAGCTTCCCTCAAATGGATGAATTTCAGGTCCTTGCTAATGCCATGGGTAGGTAAAAACAGCGGTTTGGAAAGACCATTTAAAATGCACTTACTGCCTTCCGTGATGTTCAAGCTGCCTTGAGAATTGCTTATAATTTTGGAATCTCTTGGTCAGAAATATCTCCCAGACAGATCTTGTGATAGGCCACGGGTGCTTGGGCACAGTCCAGAAGTTCTCACAGTGTTGTCTGGGTTACTAATGGAAAACTGCTAAGCATATTAGCCAAAATATGTTTATGTTCCCTGTACTGGGGACAACTGGAAAGAAGGTTAATGAAATTTTTTTCTGGAATCAGCTCAAGGATTTCTTCCACTTTGTGAGTATTCTTGATAACTAGATGGTAACTAGACGTGCAGCTCACTAAACAGAATTTCTAAGCCTGCTATGAAAGAGGAGCCTTTTGAGCTGAATGTTAGGATTTAAATGGGAGGCGTTTATCCAAATGGCCTTTAAGCAGTAGAAAGCAGAATAGACATAAACAAGATGCATCCACGCAGAAGAGAATATGAAAAAGATGCAGTAGAGTCAAAAGCAGAAAAAAAATGACAGCAAATCAGAGCTGCTCCTGTTGCAGAATTATTTTCTACAGTTTTATTTTCAAAAGATTGTGTATGGAATCTATGTGATACCCTGTTAGAAGCAATACACCTTGAGGCTTCAGTGGAGAGGTGTAAAGCAGTGCCAGCAGTTTGCAGTATTCTATTCAAACACAGTGTAGGACTTTGTATTCAGACACTGGAAGGTGATGACATCTCTTCAGTTCCATTAGATAAGGCCTGTTGAGGACAGGGGGAAGGTCACACAGCTGTGTGTGTATTCTGGGAATGCTCTGACGTGGGCCCTGGCAAAGGAGGCAGTGGGTGCTGCCTGGAATAACCAGAACACTCAGCAGGGTGATGTGCACCACATGTTACTGAAGAAACTGGTGTAAACCATGGAAGGACAGACACCCTTAAAGTGTCTGTAATTGTAGAATCATAAATAGATAGTGTTCAAACAGAAAAAAAGACAACATTCTCCTTAACATTTTAAGTGTTGAACCTTCTGCTTAAGGAACCCTGATTCTGGCTGCATTATTTTGTTCTTTCCAAACTTTTAATGGTCAGTACTTCTCATGCAGGGAGAAGGATTTATGTGGAGAGACAAACAGGTAACAATGACCATTTAAATCTTGGCAAACTAAATAAGTGGCAAATACCTGTGCTATTTGGTGACTGCCTGATGACTATGATGACCTCGCATTTAAGAAGTTTCTTCCAGAGAGCAAAATGACACGTGGTAGACATTATGAAACACTTACTGTGGCTAGAAGCTGTAATTTGGGTGTTTTTTACATCTTCTGTAGTAATTCTAAGAAGGTAACAATTACAGGTCAGTTGCAAGGATGAAAGAATTGAGGTCTAGGAGTGTAAGTGAATTCATCTGGTCTTTCTGCTAGAGTAAATTCAGGGCTGTTTCAGGAGCAGATTTGACCTATAGCCTAGTTGCATCTTATTTTTATGCTAATAGGTATATTTTCTGTCTTTGAAATAGTATTTCTGTTATGTGTGTCATTCTACTTTTGCATCCTTAAAATATCTCCTGTTGTTATGAAAACTTTCAGAAGATCTGATTGGAAAGTAATTAGGTCTTAAAATTGCATTTGCAATAAATTGTTTCCTGGTTTAATGGGGACTCTTGAATAATGTTTAAGTATTTTCCTTAGATACAGAGGAAGAAGAGTTGGCTGAAAATATGGCTTAAATATTTTTGTTCAGAAACCTCTTCAGTGATTACTTTTGGGCTCAGGGACCCACCACTGAATTTGCTGATTGCTTTTCTTTTCTTTTTTTTTTTTTTTTTTTTCCCTTTCTGATGCCAGTGTCAACTAAGGCTGTTTGTTATCTACAGTTTCCTAAACTTGGGAGTCTTTGCGTGTGAGTAAAATATTGATGAAGAAGCATTGACTTGAAGCCAAAGTCAATACACACTCCTGCAGTTTTTTATGTAACTACCTAAGCTTATGAAGCCAGGTTTTCTGATAAAAGTGTAGAAGTGTTGTTCCTGTTAGCTTAATAAGTGTGTGCCCTTTTGATATGAGCAAAATAGCACCATTGATAATCATCTTCTGCTTTGAAAGCATTTCATTTATTTCTGAGAGAGATCGATGATACTTTAGTTTTTTAAAAATTGCTTAGATTTTTACTCCTGATTAATTATAGAAGAAGTAAGCAGCAGTCTTAATTCTCTTCATTGAAAAAGTATTTTTGCAAATTAGGCCAGTAAACTGTGTGAAATCAGCCTCTGCAGAAGTAAACAAAAACTGAAGGAACTGATCATATTCTTGTGAATAGAGCTATTTTGTACTCTATCTAAACAAGCTGGAAGTGCAGAAGACTCTGCTTTGGAGCAAATGTCTTCTGCTCCACAAGAGCATGACAGATTGTCAGGGAAGGCCAGGGGAAAATCAGAAAATAAATTGTACTATTCACCCTACGTTGGCTAGTTTTTACAGCTAGGCCAGGAAGAGTTTGCTGTTTTGGTTTCTTGTTTGCTTTTTGTAGCTGGCATTCTACATTGCTAATTGTAGGCATGCTAATAATCAAGAAAAATGTTAAGCTCTTAAATATCTAAACTTGTCAAATATTATTTTAACAGATTTACTTAGAGATGTAATTTAAGTTCTGTGATACATGAAGTTTGCAATAGCTGGTCTGTAGTCTCTGGCATTTTGCTACTGTATTCAGCTCTTGTTGCACCAAGGTTCAAATGTTTTATTTGAATAAATTGACTCCGATTTTATTAATTAAAAATACTGAAATTAAACTTGAACTTACAAGGTTTTGGCTTTCCTTTATCTGTAAAAATGAAGTCTGGGCACAAATTGTGTTATTTTGCTGACCAGTTGCTGCAGTTCTTTTGCTGACTAGTTGCTGCAGAACTGCTTCTTCTGTTTCACTGGTACTATGAAAGGGTAAAGATGTCCTAAGCAGTTTGTTTTTGAAAAAACAATGGCTACCTGAGTAATTTGATATAGGGGACAGGTACTATTAAAAAGTAATCTTTAAAGCTAGATTATATTGAAAAGTAGTCAAGCAACAACAATAGAAAAGAAATCTTGTTACTTCAAGAAGAATTGTTCATTGGTTAGGAATTGAGAAGAGGGAATAAGGGAAAGAAGAATACTGGAGGAATTAAGGGGAGTTGTGTACAAATTATAAGAAAATAATTTCATTTTAAATGGAGCTCACCTTCTCAGAGCATCCAGCTAAGGGCTAGACATAGTTAGAAACTGGGATATGGAAGTTGGTGGTAGCTTTTTGATCCTTTGTTACCTGGCACAGGTGAAAGCTGGAACAAATAGGGTGCTGTTCTAAGTGGGACTGTGCATGACAAGGCTTTGGTTATCCATAGCCTGTGACCGCCCCACTCCTCCTCAGATTGCTTAAGATGCAGGAGTCCAAATGGATATGGACCAGCATCTCTGATATTTTTGGCATCCTGCATATTAACTTCCCACACAGAACAGTTGAGTACTGCATGCTAGAAGTTCTGAAGGGAAGGACTTGGGAGAGCCCTGGGCAGGCACATCGACACACACATGGAATTCTTTATAAAGGCTGAGCTGGAATGCCCGTCAGATCCTACAGGTATTTCACCAAGAATGAGGAGAGGATCCATTCCTGCACGCAGATTTTTGCACACAAATTTTCATTTGTGTGTTTGTGGGTGGAACTGAGGTAGAGGATATAAATACCTTTGCAAACTAATGTAAACCACCTTGTTTTCACATAAGTCAGTCAAGATTTTTAATGACCAAGATAATTCCTACCTGTGACAGAGTCAAAGTGGCACCTCAGAATGAAAGTTGGTTTTATTATATTACTGATGTCCTGTGCCACAGCCTTCCCACTGATTTGGTTACTTTAATTCCTGGTGTGTTGGTGGAGGTGGGGGGAAGCAGCTGTGGGACACAATGGGCTCTTACTTCAAAAACCTGAGATGTGTAAAACTCAACTTTTTTTTTTTTTTCTTCGCTATAATCAGTTCCAAATGAGCACTTACAAGGAGAACTGGGAACTGGCTTGGTTGAACAAATTGATTTCTCATGCTTGAGAAAGTAAAGTTAAATATCCTTGAGAAGCCTAGAAATTTAAATTTTGAGAACTAGACTTTTTATAAAGGGCTTTTGATTTATTAGATTTAGAGCAAGACTGTTGAAATCACCTTGAGGAGCAGAATTATTTATGGCAGCTGCTTACAGTACCAGTGTAATGCCACTTTCGCATGTTTTTAATTTTGTTCCTTCACATGGTCTGTGCTGTGTTAATGATCACCTTGTCATGCTGCCAGTGGAAAGCAGCTTTATAAATAATTCCCACTGGTAAGATGAAAGTGTTAACAGAAATACTTCAGTGAAGGTCTTGATTAACTTATACACTTGGCTTGATCACAGTGAAGCTTAGACTTACAATATCTTGTTACCAGAACTAATAAAACCCATTCATTTTTTCATGTACTGTGTTAATTACTCTTTTACTTACCCTCATGGGCAGACACACAGAGGCAGATTTCGTGTTTGTATTGAAGACCACAGTTACACTTTTGGACTTCTCCTTGCTGTACTTAAAAGTTCCTACCCAAACAAAACTAACCTTCCCTAATTCCAGAATCCATATAGTAAACCTTCAAGACTATAGATTACACTTAGGTGCTATATTTAACCTGCCTTTTCTATAAACAGCTGAAGAATGATCTTTTAATTTTTATTTTTTTTTATTTTCTCATACTTACTGAAAGCTCGCTGTCTTATGTTACATGCACTAAGAAGCACAACTAAAAACGTAATTTCCAGAATATCTTTCTTTTTTAATTCAAATTCCCCAGATGTAAATATTCCAGTCAATTGCCGTTTTGCAATAGAGAATACTAACATATCATATTCCATCACCACCGCCTCTGAGAAACATCAGGAAAACAGGCATGTGCCACCTTCTCTGAAGCTTAATAGCAATAGGATTACATAAACTGTGTTAATGGAGGGCCTTTTAGAAAATATGTTCGCCATATTGATTTCCATCCCCTAAAGCAAACTCCTTGGGGTTGGACTAGATGATCTTCAGAGGTCCCTTCCAGCCGTGAGGATTCTGTAAAAGCAACATGTGTTGGGTAGTTCAGTTTAATTAGGCAAGATCACACTCAGGTGGGCAATAGTCTTTAAGGTTATATACCAAAATACACATTATTTGATACTTTGGGTCACTGACCTCATGCTCCCTTAAAGCAAGGAGTTGCTTGGAAACCTTGGAGTTCAAATACTGTGGGTGTAGGGAAAGCCTAGGGATAAAATGATCTCAGGGTGAAATAATACTTAGATATACACAAACTGAATTATTTTCTAGGCTGGTCTATAAAACTCAACAGTGGTTTCATTTCAAATTTGTACGAGTAGAGGCAATACAAGCAGCCTTTCCTTGTTAGCTGCCTTTTTTTGCAATGCGTTTTGGTTTTCAGCGTGGTCATCTGTGTGTCACTGTGAAAGGCTGTCACCAGGTAGAGGTAAGTTCTCCAAATCAGGGGTTTTACATGATTCTCACAATTTGTGATTAAGTCTCACCTAGTGCCATCCATGGCAAGGTGAAGTAGAATGTGGTCTTTCCTGAAGGAAATTCATTTGAAATAAACAGATGCAAAAAGAAGATGTTAAAGACAGAAAGAGCCTTTATGTTAAAATGCACATTACAGTCACAGTGTGGACTGTAACTTCAAATGGCATTACTAAGTAAAAAAGGTAAAAAGTTCCTTGAGCAGTGAAGTGAAGGAAGCTTAGGTTTGGTGGTTTTTTTTCATAGATTTGTTTTGCAGGTAAATGGATTTCTCATGTCTGATGACTCAGGTTTCATCCTTTCAGTAGGCATGACAGCAGTAGGGTCTTTTTTCTTTACCCAGATGGCTATTTCATAGAAACAAAATTAAATGTTTCAGTTTCCCGTATGTTTTCTTGTCTGGATTGCAACTAGCTCACAAGTTGTGGTGGGAAACACATACACAGAAGTGTGCCTCCTGATTTGCTTATTTTGTTTAAAAATGGGGGGAAAATCCCTTTGGTGTTGTTTATTCTTTCAGATAGCCACTCTGATTGAATAAAATATACTAGAGCTGTTATTCTTTTCTGTGCTCTGAGTGCTTTCTTCCTTTCTACCTGCCCTCACATTTCATCCTCTGTGGTTCTTTCACCTTTTCAACAGATCTTGAATTGACCTCTGTAAACTTACAGCCTTCTGCTTTTCTGTCTCATTTGTGTCTTTGTAATTTGCTTTGTAAATTTAATTGTGTGAACTGAATATTTTTATAAGGAGGGTTGATGGGCTGTTGTTATTAGGGTTGCCTAACAGTCCTCATTATAAAACCCTGGTTTTCAACTACTTGTATTAATCCTCACTAGTTGGTATTGAGATTTTTCTTTACTGTATTTTTTTAAACTTTAATTATTTGGGTTTTGTTACCATAGACATGATTCTACATTTGAAATTAGAGGAAATACTATATTTATGCAGGCTGTGAAAAAGACTGAAGGCCTTTTCTTTGAATACTGTTAAACATATATGCTTTAGATATGCATGCTCTTTTTGGTAAAATATGTACAAGTTTGACTGAGAAATAGTATAAAATGCTATACTTTTCATAAATATATCTCAGTAGAGATTAAAAGGAGCCTAAAAGCTAAAACCTCAGAAGATATTTGTGCTCACAAAGCAGCTTAAATTTCTCTGCTCCTGAAATGCTTATCTGCATTCTGAGCAGGGCTACTGAGGATGCTCAGTGCCAGAAACACTGCCTCAGGATTGTGTAGCTCTGGCTGTAGGTAGCTCTGGTCCAGGCTGTGTTTAGATACTTGAAATAATGAAGGTACAGATCTCTTTTTCTTTTTGGTTCTTGGCAAATTGTACATATATGTTGCCATCTTCCTCCTCTAACCTTTCTCCACACCAAGAATACTCAGGAGATTGCAAGGTCAGGTATCCAAATGTTAGGAAATTCAACTTTAATTCAACCTTATAATGCTGCATCTGTGAAGAAGTAAGTTTCACTATCACTTCACTGCCTGGGTATTTTAATAGAAGTTATTTTATAGTTCATTAGACAGTGCAGATTTGCTCTGGTGGTGAATCAGGAACATACAGTGTAGGAAACTATCCTCTCCAGCAGCATTACTACCTCAGCTGCAAGCTGCATGTGATAAAGAGAGTAAGACTAGGATCACAAGAAGGGACGTGCCAAAGCTGTTTAGTTTTGCCCTTGTGATTTTGCATTCTGTCCCTGCCTCTCCCAGAGAGCTGTTTTGTGCAGGTAAGTAAGTTATTCCAAGCAGAGTTTGGAAAGGAGGTCACCATGCTGAATGCTTAGCTGTATACCTTGCAGGCATGATTTGCGGGAGTTCAGAGCTCACACAGCTGAAGCCAGAGGGAAGGGCATTTTGGATATTAAAGCATTATGGAGTGCTGACTCCTCAGTGAAACAAGTCATAATGTCTCAGATCAGACATCTAAAACCAGTCAAGATTTTTTTAATCTTCATGACTGTCTGCTCTTCTTGCAGAATAGATAGTGCCATTCCTTCTTTCCGTGTATATCGTTATAAGTGATTTATGAAGCACTCCATATCACGATGAATGACTGAGAGCCCCAGGTTACTTAGCCATTCTGTCTTCCATGCCTATTTAGAATATTTTGGAGTATTTTGAATAAGAAAGGTTCAAAGCCATGTATTAAATGTGTAGAGAATAGGAAGAGAGATTTCTTCCCTGTGGTGGGCAAGTCCCTGGTGTTGTACAGTTCATGTCTGTGTTACTATGTGAGACACAAATGTTTTTAATTTTTGTCTTGTGCAGAGAACACTTCCATACAGCACATTGGGGAGAACAGTCAGCACTTAGTTCCTTCTCAGCTGAAGAGGCACAAACTAATTCCTCAAAGAACTTTGAAGGAAATGGAAAAGACAAATGTAAAATCTGTATTAGACAAATATATTGCTATCTATGTTGGATTTTCAGTTGAAGAACTCTGGTTACTGACTGAATACTGTTTATCAGTCAAAGAGTTTGTGTATAGATTTACACTTTATGCAAAACTAAGCAGCTCCTGCTCCTTACGTAAATTTACTTGGATGAGGGCCTTGAAGTAATTCATACAAACCATGTTACAATTTACTGATCCACCTGGGCATGCCAAGGCCTCTGGAATGCCATGTCTGCTGAAGATGCAGATGAAGATGCAGGGAGCCACCCCACTGATATCTGGGATGGAGATAGACTATCCAAGTCCCTTGGAGCCTGCTCGAGGATGCCCTGATGGCAGCTAGAAGTTTCCTAGCAAATCTTGAGCTGTCTTTTAACACATTTAGACTACAGCTGTAGGGAAATGCTGGAGCGTGAGGTATTTCAGCCAGAGAGATACAAGTAAGTCATGTGACTTCCAGAGAGGTGTTGACCTGCCCATGTAAATAGAAGTGTCCTGGGTCACTGAAGGTGCAAAATCTAGAAGTCACCTAGGTGGCGAGAACTTGTGAAGGAAAAAGGGTGTGAACCGCTCCTTTGGATTTCTTTAATGTGAATATCGTGTTGAGAAGAAACATAGAGTCCAGATTCTAGAAATGGCTCAGTCACAATACGATGGTTAGGATCAGCAGGTCTTTAATGTGAATCAAAACTTCTGGTAGTAGAGTGAGGAATATGTGTGTGTAATCTCACTTTAGAGTATTTCTGAAAGAAAGGGCAAAACCTAATTTGCTCTCGAGTGAAATCACTGCTGCGTCATCTTCCCATTGAAAAGAGCCAGTGGTTGTCTCATGGAGTGAAAATGCTCTTGAAAAAATCTTTGGAGATAGATATTTTCCATTCAGGATTGAAACTTGGGGCTGTTTACCTGTTACACACCTGCAGGGGAACTGGCCCTAAGTTCTCCTTAGATAACTAAGTGACCTGTAATCACTGTGTTGTTGAATAGGATAAACAGCACCTGCCTGTCTGTATGACTGCAGCTCAGTAGTCCAGCTGACTTTTTTTGTTGGAATGTCAGAAAACTTAAAACAGATCCCATTATACTGCATTGAAAGCAATTTGCCAATAGGCATTAGAAGACATTTTGATCTTGACAGAAAAAAGCAAGAAGATTCTCTTGGTCACTTGTACATAGCACAGTGTGAATGTTTTGTGGTCTTGGTAGCTTCTCACATTACAGAGCATTTGAAAATTTAGTTGTATTTTCATAGCATTATGAATCTGTGTCCATATATCACCAAAAAGATAAAAATAATGTGAGCTGTTCCTTGCACATATTTCATTCCTTAGGTGACATCTGAATAAGAATAGACAATCTGGACTGTATTGGAAGCTTTTCATATGAGGGTGGCTGGGCTTTTTCTTCATCAGGCATTCATATAGTGAATGGTTTTTGTGGGGTTTTGCTCTTTAGGTGTATTCTCTTACATAGTGAGGAATTTGGTTTAGAAAATTGGCCAGTAAAGAAGCTGAGACTGTATTATGAACATTTTTGACATAAATTACTATACAAAAGGTTTATGGCACTTTCTGTAAGAACAATTTTATGGCCACTTCTTTTCAAATGTCACCTTCTTTTAACAAGTAATATGAAACAAAGATTAAAATTAAATACAAACCATCCTAAAAACAGTGTCCCCTCCATAGCATTTTATAAAAGGTATCAGAAGTGATGCAAAGACAGAGTTACGGAGGTTTCCAAGTTGGTTTTCTTCCTATTCTACTCAAAAATACCTTCCTTCAGTAAGTCACACATACACTTGAATCAGATGTGTTGTAGTGAGTTAGCAAGTGTCTTCTCTACTCAGATGTGCTCAATAGCCACAGTTTGCTATCTGCAACTCTGCCTTGTTCCACCCTTTAGAGAGAGCTGCTGGAAGAAGGATGAGAAATACCAATGTAAACTAACATTTAGGAGAAAGTATAGAACAAGCTCAAAACATGTTGTAACCTAAGAGGCCTTGAAAACCAGAACATTTTTCAATAATCTAAAATAACTCTGAAATCCAGTAATTCCAAAGTGCAGTTTCCTCAGCAGTTGTCATCAGCTGATTTAAGCTTGCATCTAGAATGAGGGTTATAGCACCAAAAAAGTTCAGTGTTGTATCAGTACTTCTGTAGAAATAAATAGCATTTTTATGCTTGTTTTTATGTCTTGCAAAAAATTCACCAAGATACACTTAATAATTCATATGAATTGACTTAATTAAAGAAGGAGAGAGAACTTTTGCATTGAGACTTAAAATTGTCTTAGCAAGATTTACTGGTGAGTCTGGAACTTGTTAAAATCAGTGGCTTTTTCAGGGGGAACTTTATATTACTTCTTTTTGAAGAATTATATTATATAGAAAATGTGTAAGCACTGTGATTTCTTTTACTTTATTCCCAAATTTATGTCAACACATTACAAGCTGTTGTCAGCCCTCTTATACAACATTAGATCATCACATGGATGAAGGAACTGTTTGCTTTCTAGAATACAATGCCACTAATTAAAGTTGAAAGTGAATGGACTGAATTAGAATCAGCTCATCCATCAAAGACTGGCTACTGATTATTTACTGACAGTGCTTCATTTAGCTCTATTAATTACTCAGTGGCACTGTTATGTAAAGGTCATGCTTGAAAAATTAAAAAAGAATACATGAAAAATTATTTTATGTGTGCAGTGCTGGAGTCCGGAAGTGGTAAATGTTAAACAGAGTGTTCATGTGAATAATCTATTAAATGTGTTTTTTCTTATCAGCGTTTTAATTGTTAGTGAATAAACAGAACAGCAGCTTACCGATCTTGATAGGCTCCTCATGCAGGCTATGATGGTCATGGCTGTGGCTCCATAGGAATAAAGGAAAGTTTGCCTTTCTATTACTGCTTTTAAAATAGTTTCGGGTTTTGTTTTTTTTTTGTTCTGCCCAAATTAAATGAGTTTACAGGTATTGCAGGGAGAAGAATTTTTTTGTAGTTTTTTGTACTCATTACCCATTATTTCCTTATTCCTTTATCCTTTAAATAATAAGCCTCTTACCATCATTCTCCAGATGTCACTCTAAAATTCCATCCATGATTCAGAAGTAAATGTGTCTCCTGTGTTCCTACAGCAGAACTGTAACATACAGCTCGTTCACATTCAGTAACCTTTATCAATGCTAAGTAAAAACTTCTGTATAGTTGATAGATGCCAGTAACAAGAGTCTTCAGTTGTATATTTAATTCTAGTCATTGATACTAGTTTTGAAACTGTATTTACCTTCATTTTTTCCAATAAATACATAATTTGAGTTTAAAAACCTGTATGTTCTCATTGGCAGTGTTTTAAAAGTTAGCTGAATAATATTTTTACCCTATAAAAGAGAAAAGCATGAGTTCTGTGGGTTTAGGCAGGGGATACTGTCTTTTTGCTGTTTAAATTAGAACATGGCTTGGAGGGGGGAGGCTCTGCAGAAGTGATAATGAAAGAGGTAAAGTCCAAATGTTCATTTCCTCTGACAGATCTGTGAGCTGTGGTTGTTTTGTATTAATACCCTTCGTGTACAGGAGCATGGCTAACATGGGAAAATCTTACATATACATACATATATATTTAAAAAGGAAAAATAACGTAATAACTGAGTTGAAAAATACTGTTGGGTTCACATTCCAAAAAAGGACTTGAAAAGATGATGAATATGTGTGTGCTCTTTTGCTCAAGAAGGGACTTTAATTTTCTGTTCAGTCCTGAGCTGTAAGTTTCCAACAGTAATCAGACATGTTATAAACTCAGATCTGTTTATAATCAAAGTCAAAGCTGAGAGCAGCATCACCACCGCTCTACTCAGAGACTGCAACTATTAAGAAATTAGTTTTGATTAGTTTGTTTTGTAATGGTGTTGTGTTTTGACATCGTGTTGCGTGATGTCAGGAAGGACCTCTTTTTAAAGCCATCCTGAAAAAGCACTGCTACAAAACAGACTCAGGCAGGGAAATGGAAAACATATGAAGCGGTTGTACGTCATTTAGGAAATTGTATTTCTCGAGAGGATAGAAATTATCTAATTGCCTTTGATTTTATGAAACACTATGAAAAGGAATCTGCTTATATATTAGATTTTACATAAATGGTCGTTTTAAAAAGTGGAAAGTTTGATGTTTGTAACTTGTATTGACACAGTGCAATTGGAAGACCCATCTGCCAACCATCCAGATGCAACAGTTACCATTTCTTACTGCAGGTTTTTGTTTGCTTTTTTTTGGTTGGTTGTTTTGCTTCTTTGGGGTCTTTTTTTCTTTTGTTATGCTTCTCAGTTGTCTTCTTTTAATCCTAGTGCCCAGAAGGGTGAAAGCACCCTAATATTATTGAGGAGACCAGATGGATATGAAAACCCTTTCCTTTCTTTTATTCTGCCCTGCTGTTTTCCCAGTGGCAAGACACCTATGCATTTTCTTGCCACTTGCACATTTCCTGCCTACCTCAAAGTAGAACCTATTTCAACACAGAAAATGTATTTTCTAGCCTCACTTTATTTACCAGCTCTTTAACTCCTGGGTTGGGCCAATGTTTTTTTTTTTCTTTTTAAATTTGAAGGCTTTTTACATTTTGTGAAGTTTAGGCATACATAAACACAGCATTTTAAGTAAAAAGTATATCGTCAGTACTGCCTCACTCAACTCTCTTATATTTCATATACTGAGAATAGAACAAGCTTGATTATTACTGAACACCGAAAGGAGGACAATCTTTATATAACAAAGAAGTGATTAGTGATTAGGTGAAATTTTCCACTTGCAAATCTAATATTACAGGTGTTAGTGACCATGATGCTGAATCTGCCATCATTCGGATGAGAACCTGATATCTTGCTTGATACTCATCATCTTTTACAGTGATGTATCAGAAAACATGAGATAAATCCCCAGTTTTGCCAAGCAATCATTCAGTGATCTTTGCTGCTTTAAATGTCCATGCTTGCCTCTGAAGTAAGAATACTATCTCATTTTACCAGGGTGTTATGAGGTACCGTATTGATAGTGATGTATTAATATTTATAACTTGATGGGCAGCACTTTGTGCAAGCAAGTAAAAAATATTTTACCAGTTGAGATGATCAAGGTCTACCTAAAATACCTAAAATACTTTCTGTAATTTCAGTTGGAGAACTTACCCTATATATTTTCCTTGAAAACATCACTACAGTGTTCTTTGTGAGATTTTCTCTTGGAGCTGTTACATGAAGCTTCCTTGCAGATTCACTTCTCTTTCTGTTTGTTCTGAACACAGTAAATTTTACGAAAATTGCATTGCTCTTTGATCTAGAATGAACTTCAGTTAACAATTTGCAATACAAAAATAAAAAAATGCTTTTTTAGGCAGGAATATGTTCTGCTTTTCTCCTTTGCCTATATTTTATCATGGTTGTCCTTAAAATCTGTGTATACACTCTTGATACATCCTTTCAGTTCCCCATAATATCACCGAGGCTTTAACAGAGAACAATTGTATAGTTGGAGGACACGTAAGAGGTGACTAGAAGAAATATTTACATCTGGCATGATCAAAGCTTTTGGACTATATGAATGTGTATGTGGGAGGTCTAATTTTTATGTGGGCGCATTCACAAAGACTAAAACACTGCAGTACTTAACCCCTTTCCCTTTATGAAAATTCAATTCCTCAAAATGAAAAAAAGTATGTAGTACCTGATTCTTATCCTTATTTTTCATTTTGGTGAGTAGTATTAACTATTCTGCTTGTAACTACTTGTTTTAAGTCGTAGAGAATTATTTTGGTATTTCAACCCCTGTAGTGGCTTATTTAGTAAGATACTTATCTTGCTTGTGAAGTTTTTGCATGTTGGAACATATGCACATTTTCAAATTCAAAAAACCTCATCTTTTTAATATGGTTTTGATAGTCTGTAGAACTGCTGTGGAAGGAGCTCTGCTGTATATTTTCAGTTTATAGCACTAGCTAAATCTTCAGGTTTGGATTTTGCAGGTTTAGTTCCTCAGGCAGTAATCAGCTGTGAGCCCTGGCTATTTGAATTTTTCTTAATTGAGTTACTTCAAATAGTTAGATTACAAAAGGCTATTAACACTCATTTAAATAATCTTAGCATTTTGTTTGGAAGGCTCTGATGGGGACGTTAGGGATGATAGCTGACCTGGGCTAACAGCTTGCTGAACGGGGAGGTCTCGCTCTCCCTCTGGCTTCTTTCCTTCCTCCTGCTGTCCTGTGATCTTCCCTTCCCGGGCCCCCAACTACACCAATTCTGACTGCAGGATAACCAGCTCAGCTTGCCAGCCAAGCAGAAGAGCCCACACGCCAGAGCTCTGTGCCAAATGCCTATTGTGCTCTTCCGAGCCTTAATTTACCAGGTGATCAGCAGAGTACTCGAGCTGGCTCCCAGGTAAGCATTAGGGGCCTGGGGGGCTGTGGTGAAAGGGGAGCCACCTGCCCTTTTTGCCCCTAGTGAACTTGCATTTTGCTCAGAGCACTCTCTGAAGTCATAGCATGAGTCATGAACACAGCATCATGTATAATATGTGGCTTCTTGAAAATCAGCCCTGCCTTTGCAGGCAGGTGATGATGTGAGGAGGGCTTCATGTAAACAGTGAAGACTATACATTTCCTTTGAGAGGACACGTCTTTTGTTGGTGTCTTCAAAGATTCTATGCATGCTTACAGCATTCCTGGCAGTTACTTTTAGAGCTGGGGGTCATCAAAGCAACAGAACCTTTTCCCCCTGTGAAAGTGTTTTTTACCTATTAAATCATGGGTACCTATGTAACTTTGCCTGCTGTTACCCATTTGCATTGCTTCAGCACTCAGGCTTTGAAGAGTTAATATACTTCTTTTCGATATATGCTATATCTCTTTGTTACCCTTGTGGCATTGACGGTCCACAAATCTAATCCTGAACTATTCTTGCATCAAATTTGTGTAAACTGGTATCAAAGTCAATATCAGGGTGCTCTGGGAGTAACAGCAGCTGAGGAAGCATTTCAGAAGTCATGGAGCTATTCCTGATACTCTACAGGAGCGGGTTAGAATGAGTGGGTGGAATTAAAAACCTTTCATCTGCCAGACTTTGGTATGTTGTTGAGTCTCTATGAACACCTGAAGTACCAAGATGATGGTGTGCTAAGCTTCTCTAACTCAAAGCCCTTGCAAGGTAGGCAAGCTTTTACCCAGATTTTGGAACCCTAAGTTTTAGTGTTATCAAAGTGATGTGGCTTTGTTTTTCTCTGGTCTCAACACCAGAACTGACACACAAGATAAGTTCATCAGTTAAATGGCATCTGTGGTTCACAGAAAGGTGGTGGGTGTGTTCAGGATCTTCATGTTTTTTGCGAGTGCTACACATCCTTTGCATGTTTCCCCTGTATTTTTTTTCTCTTTTTGAGTCTGAAGGAAAAAAAAAAAACCAACAAAAAAAGACTTGCCATTTCCTTTGTTGCAACTTGTAGGATTCTCTACAAGACTGCTGTACTCTGTGACCACAAAACTGCCTTTTCTTCTGTGTCATGCTGTTGGAAAAACTGCTAGCAAGCAAGTTTAGTCTAAGCAGAACCTCAGCATTACTTGTTTTGCTACCTCTTAGTAGTTTTCAGCATTGTCATGTAATACCACAATTAGAGGCCCCAGTCTATTTCTTGATGCGTTTCTCAGCAATTCAGTGTCTCATTCACAAAGAGAGCCTCACTGTATGTATTCATGCTTAAGGAGACTAAATGTTAAAAAGGCTTCAGAACTGGCAGTTCTATCTAAGCAACAGCTAACTCAGCAATAGGAAGTACCATGTTTGGTTTTTAGCTCCCAACATCACCTAATTTGCTAAATATTCAAATACAAATAAAGAGATATAAGGAAGAGGCCTTATATAAATACTTATAATTGTAGGGATTTAGGAATCATCATAAAACTCAAAAACATCATCAGAATTCAAAAGAACTGAGTTTAAAATACTGCATTTTGTTCATAACTAGCTGTTTCAGGCTCAGAACACCATGGAGAAACACTCCATTTTCATCTCTGTTCTTTCAGCTCTGAAGATTGCCAGTATTTCTGATGTCCCTATGGCACTAGAATGAAAGTGTTTCCTGCCTACGCAAACCGAAACAAAGAAGACAACCATTGTGTCCATTATTTAGTGTATCAGACTGGTACCAAATGGGGCACAGCAACAGGGAAAGCAAGGAGTTTTTTTAAAACAAACAAACAAAAAACAAACACACACACACACCACCAGAAAAAATAAACAAATAAAAAAACCCCAAGAAATTCCTGGAAAAGAATGTCAACAAATAGGAATGTCAACAATACCCAAAATAAATGGGATGGAAATGTTGCGCTACCCCACTTCTCAAGCACTCCCTCACAGAAGAAGCTCAGGGGTGTCCTGATAATGTGATAATTCCTGACATGAAGAAAACAGATTTGAACATTTGATTTTACTGTCTAGCAGAGACAAACTGTGTATGTAGCATTATTAGTGTCACGAAGAGATTGACTGCCTGCCTTCCTGTTACTTGTTCAAGGAGATTTCCATTTACCCTCATCTAACTCCAAGATAAAGAAGGGACCATCTGTTCTTTCTCCTTCACTCCCTTCCTTATTATGGTCCTTTGTCCTCATCATCTCAAATACTAATTCATTTTTGCCAATGTCCTCAGTACGTTGCCTGGTCTGTCAAGTGCATGTACTTGTCTTTCCATCGGTCTGTTATGCCCGTAGATGTTTTCTTATTCCTTAGCATGTGTATTTGCCTAATCTTGATGTTTCAATGTTTCTCTCCTGTGCCAATGTACCCCAGAAAACCTGAGGCCTTGGGAGGGGTTACAGCACAGGGAGGTCCATGCTCCAGCTCTGAATGGGGAGTGTCAGGGAGAAGTCTTGGCTACACTGCTGTGCCTCCTCCATGTAGATGGTTGTTTTTCTTCAGAAGAAATGCTTAAATACAGTCACACACAAAAAGTAAGGTGTGCCTTCCATATCTGTATGGATTCTTACCAAATAATTCTGACTCTTCTGTGTTGTCTGCTCCCAAATTACAGCATTCAGGAATGGCATGTCCTTATGTAGCACTACTTAAGACCATTCAGTGAACATTTTTCAGTTTGCTGGTGACTGTGGACATGGATTAATTTTGCCAAAATCCTTTTTACAGTAACAGGGATTTTGAAAAGGCTTGTCCACTAGCTCTCCTCTTTCAGTCCCCTTCTCGCACCTCTTTTTAAAAGAAAAATAAAATTGCATTAAAGTTACAAGTGGAGAAACTCCTACCTGTGGACACACAGGACTTGGGGCATTTTTATATACTGTTACCAAAGGCAGCCCTAGTACCCAGAGAGTTAAGTCAGCATCTCCCCAAATGAGAGCAGTGAGGAAGTTCAGGGAAGAAAGATGGTGTGGATGATAGCTTTATGTACTGCTCTGGCGTGATGCCAAAACCTGTATAAATATAGCTCTGTGATGGGGTCATAAACAGTGTCTGCCTTTCCCTTCTCAAACATCTTTTCTTAGCCTGTCTTCATGCCTGATCTCTCTTATGCATGTGTGTGTGTATATCTGTGTATCTTATTATATAGAAAGAGATTACACACCAAATAATTACTCATTTTATATCCCAGTCCTTTAAAAACATATCATGTGTTGTAGGTTTTGAGTTCCAGTGAAAACGTTACAAGAGATCTAAGGCATACTGTTGTTTGGCAAAAATAGTCACCATGTAACAGTGACGGGACTGTCTGGAGATGTTTCTAACAGACATATCTATATATTTAAACCCGGATTAATGTCACTACATGAGCAGGAGAAAAAAAAAAAATTAAGCATCAGCATTTTTGGTTGCTTCATTATTCTGGAATTGAGAGAAGGCCCCAAGTGGCAGAGAAGTAAACACCCATCTAATTTATTTACAGTATTAATTTATCATTCCACATGTGTTTGTGTAAGTTTGGCATCTGAGAAATCATTTTTGTGCTGATTTTATTTGAAAATGTTTGCAGTCTTGCTCTATATTCTTACACATATTTTCTCTCAACAGAGTTTGCATTTAGGATAGTGAATGCTCCAATGGCCTTGGATTTAGCCTTTGGCAAAGTGTGTGAGCTGCTCCAGCGGTGGGAGGAGATCCATGCTGGTGTCCCAATCCTGCTGGAGTGGCTTTTGGGAGACAACGACTTGCAAAGAGATGGGGAGACTTCTGCCCTGGTAATTTTAACAAGCAGTTGCTGTAGCATGTTAGAAACACTATAGTTCTGCAGTCTTGTGGTAGGAATAGAATGAAATGTCTCATCTGATGAAACCCGGTAATTGCTACTGCACTACTAACTGATTTACAGTCTTATAAAAAATTCACATGGATATTATTTAAAATGAAAAGATTTTTATGTCTTGTTTCCTGGTAATGCCAGCATAAAATTAAAGAGATCAATAAGCAACCACTGAAATAAATCAAGAGTTGCTTCACAAGGCATTGTTGACTGAAACATTTTGAGGCTGTAATGTAACTACATTCAGTATTACTGCAGATGATGGCTTCCCTTGAATTTAAACTGTTTTCGGGGTGCCAGTCACATCTGGGGATTCAAGACCAGTGTTCTATCAGTGTTGGCTTTCCCAGAGATGGCATTTAAATATTGGTAATTTTATGCTGTCATCCATGTGACTGGTTCTGCACAACACATGAAACAGCCTTGCTTACATCAGCCATTCACTTCAGGATTGTTTCTGTAAAGATGAATTTTGCCATCTTTACAGATCTTTGCCATCTTTACCATCTCTGCCAGTGGTTCTGTAAAAGCTATTACTGTATAATGCACTGTGTTCTTTTTGTCTTGAAAAGACTGTAAAGGTCAAAATCATGCTGGAAGGTAAACCAGAAGGAGCAGGAGCAGCTACATCCTTGAGAAGTTTGTTGGCAATTAATATGACCCATAAAATACATCATGAATCTTCTCTTAAGCCTGTAGTTTAGGTGTGCATTTCTGATGTTTTACTGACTGATACAATTTTCATTTAATCCAGTCAAAAAGCTCTATGATATAGCAAATTACCATACTGCTTATGGAGGTCTTTGTGAAATACAATACTGTTTCACTGGAGAAGGCAAGCACATGTAAAGGATTAGGGCTACTGTTTACTGCCACTGTTTCTCAAGACTTGTGCCATAACTGCCTGAGCTTTGAAGGCAAAATTTCTTTGGCAAAGTAAGAACCTTTTTAGTGTGTTTTCCCAAACCTTTAAAAAAAGGCATATGAATGTTTACCTTGTTTTTTTTAATATAAAACTCTGTTCTATGACAGCCTCTGTTGTCATCATTTCTAGATACATCCTTTTTTCATATATTTTATGATTTATCAAAATATCTTTTATGATGTTATCAAGCCACAAATCATTTTGTAATCACTGCTCATTTTCTTTTTGTTAAGGAAGAAGATGATTCTCTGTTTGATAAAGGGGAAGTGAATTTTTGGGCAGAGAAGCTGACTCATGTTAGACAACTTAGTAAGCACCTTTTATGTCTTATATCAGTGACTCATCTCACCTTACCAGATCATGGGGAACTTAATCGTCTGTCAAGAATAGCACTGGATCAAGCCCAGTGCATTGAACACCTTCTTGGAGCTCTACCTCTGGTTCCAGAGTTTACCAGAACTCCAGAATTCACAAGATTGGCTATTCAAAAGGAGAGAGTATCAGTCTGTCTTAAAATACTAAATCTGCTGAAGCCTGATGACATTTGCAGAAATGAAAATCTGGAAAAGTAAATTACTAAGACTTCATCCTCAGGAAGCTGCACATATTACTGGATGGGCAGGGAGCCTGAATTCCAGCAATGTTCAAGGAATCAGGGATTGCTGTGATGACTTCGGGAACCCTGCAGTACCTTCAGTATTCAGGCTAGAACAACATATTTTGTATTGATTAATTGCCCGTTGATTTATTTTTTTGGGGGGGGGTGGGGAGGGGATGTGCAGTGGGGGACTTTTCCTTTTAAATGCATTTGTTAATTTCATTCAGCTGAGCATTGTTTATTACAGCTACTGTAGGAAGTAAAGCAGCTAAGCCTAATACATTCCATTCATCCAGGTGCAGGCCACCTGTAGTTCTGTTACATTTTGTCCCACATTTTTACCTCCTGTATCTTAATATGAAGAAAATGTTTATTTTTTTTTGTCTCCTTTCAAAATGCAGCATGTTAATTATTTAATTAATATGACTATTTTTTAAAATCTCTAAATGTTTCTAATAGAAAAACAAACTGTGACTTCTTTGTTTATGGCCATTCTTAGAGTACATTTTAAATTTTACTACATTTTCCTCTGGAGGAAGACAAGGATTTTCACTTTGGTAGTAACTTTGTTTTGCACATGGAAACAGCATTAGTTAGATTTCTGCATGCTTCTTTTCTCCTTTAAATCAATTAACCTCTTTCATAAATTGTCTCTAAAATGAAGACTTGCTGTGTTCAAAATGAAGCAGCTGTTCCATTGCAAACAAAACAGTTTAATCTTTACTTGAAACACCTTGCTCTGCAAGCAGGCCTGGAAAGTGAGGTCCTGCCAAGGAGTGCGAGGCCCTTGGAAGGGTACCAGAGGTGATTCTGTGCTGCAGCCCTCGCTTTTGGGAGATGCTCTCACCAGGTGGGGCAGCTGTAGGGATTATTCTGAGTGTTCCAGGGTCTTGCTGTGTCTAAAACACAAAAAAGCTTGTTGTGCATTGAATGTTTTATTTCTGAGAATTGGAATTGGGTTTCAATATGAAAATGAGACATCAAAAATAAACACTGATGCGAAATGGTTGCGTTACCTTCTCATAGCCAAGGGCTGCGACTGGATGTGTGGCTGTGGTGTGGCTTGGCCCGCCCCAACACGGATGTGTGGCCCTGTACACCGTGATTTCGGTGTCTCTGGAAGAAGGACATGTCCGTTGAACGCCTGACTGCTTTCAGCCTCTTCACCTGATGGTGTCTGAGCGCTGTTTAGCCCCGAATCTCGGTGACTCCCAGGTAACGCCCGAGCGCTTGTCCCGCGGCCGGGCCCGCCACAGCAGCTCGGCCTGGTGCGCCGCGCTGCCGCCAGGTGGCGCCACAGCACCGCCGCGCGCGGCCCGGGCCCGCGCTCCCGCCGGGACGGCATCGGGATCCGGGATCGGGATCGGTCGGAACGGGATCGGACTCCCGGAGTGCCCGGTCGGACTCAAGCCAGGGCAGGGTAAGGCTTGAGCCAGCGCTGCTCGCAGTGCTGGGTGCTGCGGTGCCCCATAGCCGATCGCTGCTCTCTTGAGTTCAAATACTCTGCTGTAAATAGAGCTTAAGCTGCCGAATTGGGTCCAGTGGACATCTGAACACTGCACAGAATCACCACTTAAAAAAACCCAACAAACAGAATTTAGGAATAAAAGTTTAGTATTTGCTCTAATGTTCCAGGATTCAGGGTTACTTGTATAAAAAGTAATTTATGATGAAACTTGAGGCTTCAATAGGCAAAAGAGCAGTGTTGGAATCTGAAATGATGTTTCACAGAATGCCCGCTATCCAACTTAACGAGACATGCATGCGAGTTAGGCTGAAAATTAATTTGTATGCATCTGGTTTGAGGTCCTGGGAAAAGAATAGCCCAGATTGTGTCTGGAAGCCACTCTTTAAAAAGTAGTCAAGACCTGTACAATTAATTAACAGCTGCGGATTTTGCTACATCTTTCCATCATTTCTGAACTAGTTGTGACAACAGCTTCTGTAGTAGGAGACAAAAAGAACTTTGTATGTATCAAAGTCACTGTAAAGTTCTGAGACTTTGCTCATGTCAATGGGTAGCATAAGAGCATCTAATAATACTGGCTTTTTAAAAATTGGGTAGAATTTAAAACGCCTATGCATATATATTTGATACTGGCAAATGGATAAATGCAGACAGGTGACAGCACAGTAATAGACCCACAGTGACTGTAAAACTTAGTGAAGCCTTGAGTTGGTTAATCAGTTACCAAACAGCTCGAAAACTCCGTCTTCCTTATTGTGGTTTTAAGGTGCAACTGGAACCTCTGTCATCCCCTTGAGTTTATAAGAGAGCAAATAAGACTTATATCAGTGCACATACATTTCACCACACGGTGCTGATGATAGGTTACTGTGTAACTGCTCAATGAAGAACCTTTAGACCCCGAGCAGCGATTGCATGAGAGTTAACAAAACCTGATGCCAGAGCATTTATCGGACGTGTGTTTGATCAAAGTCAGTTTCTCAAAGTATTCCTTCCAATGGCGTTGACACATTGATCCGTGCATGATTGTCACACTGAACTGTTGCCTCGGTTGGCTGGCGGGCAGGAGCAGCTCCGAGGTGATGTTTCCATCGCAGAGCTGTGTGGGAGGAGGAAGAGTTTGAGCTCGGGTCAGTGCGGAGGCGACTCCGATAGGCCCCGGAGAAGGTTATGGGAAGCGATGCACGTTATGGCTGCAGCCCCACGCTCCGGCGACTCCCCGTGTGCGGGGCAGCGCCTGTCGCCAGGACGGGAGCTGTGGCCCCCCGGCAGGGCGGGAGGAGGGGAAGGAACAGGAATGTGTCCCGGCACCGCTGGGCCTGCCGGCGTGCCCGGCGGCCGCTGGGGGGCGGCACATCCCCGCCTGCAGCGCGGGCAGCGGGAGGGGCCGGGAACGGCGCCAGGAGCCGGCCCGGCCGAGTCCAGGCAGAGCTCGCCGAGCGGGGGACGGGCCCCAGGGTACTGCCGGGACACGGGAGGGAGCGAGGTTTGGGCTTTCCGCCGCCCGGCTCCTCGTCTTTCCCGGGAGATTTCGATCCCCGTTTCCGGGCTCGTCCGGCTGTAGATGACGGCTCACGGGCGGTGGCAGGCCCGAGCAGGGTCCCGCCTGCAGCCTCCCTCCCGCGGCGGCGTGGGAGGTGAAGGACGAGGGCAGGAAGCAGAGGGGCGTGAGCCGCTGGGCAGCGGGGGCCGAGTGCGAAGCCCGGCGCGAGGGGCTCTGGTGACACCCCCGCCCCCCGGTTTCTTTCCTTTGCAAATGTGTTTGCACAGCGCCGCGCTCCTGCTGACGTGGTCGGGTTTGCTCCCTTGGAGTACGCGGGACTGCCATCCCGGCGCGGAAGCTAAAGAGGATCAAACGCCTCTGCTGGCTTTAGCAGCCATAAAACTTGACATGTCCGTTCGTCTCTGTTCCCCATCCCATTTGTCCCAGGGCCGAGCAAACGCGGGAGGGGACGAGGGTGCAGAGGAGTCGCCGCCGTTCCCACGTCGTGTTTGCGCAGCCTTATCGACGCGGGGGGGGGCGGGGGTGTTTGGCACGGCGGCTCCCGGCCCGCCCTGGCCCGCGGCCGGCTTCGTCCCGGGAGGGAGCCCCGCCGCAGGGACCGGCCGCTGCCTTCGCTCACGGTCCGGCGGTGGGGAACTCGGTGGCTCACAAGACCTTGGCGGGGATGAGGAGGGAAGGGCTGAGCGTGGCAGAGAGACATGGGAAGGGTGCGGGACGCGAGAGGGAGATGCAGGCAGGGTTAGATTTATGCAGGGGGTCGTTTATCAGCCAGGCCGCTGCGAGGGTAATGCCACCTCGCCTCCGCGCCTGGCCGCCAACCTCTCCCAAACTTCAGAAAGAAAGTAAGTGCCAAACCCGAGGTCCCCGCAAAGAGGGAAGAAGCGGCCGGGCGCGCAACCCATGCTCGGCCCCGTCCCGCTAGCTACACCGGGGCAGCGCGGTCCCGACCTTTGTTTCAAGCAATTACGTGGCAAAACTTTATTTTCGGCGGGGCGGGGTGAAGAAGTGTCCCCGGCGCTGCCGCGCCTCTCCCATGGCCCTGCGCATCCGCCGCTCGGCGGCAGACGCCACCCGGCCGGGGACGTGGCCACCCGCAACGCGAGGGCGTCGGGTCTTTGATGCGAAGAGGGGCGCTCCACAGGGGCCAAGCTCCGTAGAGCGCCGTGAGCGCTGCCTCGGCTGGTTCCCCGCTCCCCCCGCCTCATCCGGCCCGCACCCCGATCGGCGGGACCGGGGTCTCACTGCAGCACAGGCGCTCCGCACTAAACTACCCCGCCGCCGCTGCCAGCGCCCTCTGTAACACTCGGGGCGGCCCGGCCGGCGGGCTCGAGCGGGGCGGGCCCGGCGGGCGGCGCGGGGCGGGCGGAGCGGGGCACCGCCCCCGCGACCATCGGCGGCCGCGTTTATATGGGAGCGGCGCGGGGAGCCTCCGAGTTCCCGCAGTTCGCCCGCTGCTGTGCAGCCGCCGTCGCCGCCTCGGCCCGGCACCCGCCGTCCCGCCGGGAAGGAGTCGGGACCGTTTCGGATCTCAAGCAGACGGCCCTCTCCTATCTAGTCGTGGCTTTTCCAAACCCTCCGAGGAGAGCGGGATCTTTCGGTCCTTCCTGTATATCCGACCATTACAGGATCTAGAAATGTCGACGACACTTTTATCTGCCTTCTACGACATTGACTTCTTGTGCAAGGTAGGGAAGAGCGCGTTTGGCCGGGTGGGACGCGGTCTGCCCCTGCCGCCGTGTGCAGAGCGACGCTACCGGGGCAGCGCAGCGCGGCGGGGCGGGAGGCCCATGCCGGGCTGGGCTCTGCGGGCGGGTCACGGTCTGACAACCGGCCGAGAACAGCGGCTGACGCAAGGCTGCATGCCCCGGAATGCCGCCCCGTGGTCTCCCGGCGGCAGCGTTCGGGGCGGGCTGGTCTTGCAGCCGCGGGGGAGCTGGGCCGCCCTGCAGCCCCTGACCGCGTGTTGCGCTACCCGGAGGAACTTTTGAAAAAAGTTGCAAATGCAGCAGAGCTGGCGCAGGGGCTTCTCCCCGGCGCTGTTCTGCCCCGCCGGCGCTGTCGGCAGACCCGCTTTGCGGGGCGGTCGGGTGGCGCGACCCCCGCCTCGGCTCCCGCGGCGGTGCTGCGTGGGGAGCCGTGGCCGTGGGCAGGCGGTCACCCGCAACACCCTCTCTCTCTCCCGCTGTCTCCCCCACCCCCTCCCCTCTCCCCGCCCCGGCAGACGGAGAAGTCCCTGACCAACCTCAGCAGCATGCTGGACAAGAAAGCCGTGGGGACCCCGGTGACCCCTCCCAGCTCCAGCTTCGCGCCAGGCTTCCTACGGCGGCACTCGACCAGCAACCTGGCGGCGCTGGCCGGCGGCTCCAAGTTCCCCAGCCCTACCGGCTCCAGCTCTTCTTCCACATCCTCCTCCTCGTCGTCGTCGTCCTCCTCCTCCTCGTTCGGCAATCTGAAGGAGACGGGCTCCGGCGGAGGCGGCGGCAGCAGCAGCCCCACGGCCCTGCTCAACAAGGAGAACAAGTTCCGGGACCGCTCCTTCAGCGAGAACGGCGAGCGTAGCCAGCACCTCATGCAGCAGCTGCAGCAGCAGCAGCAGGCGGCCGGCAAGGGGAGCGGCTCCGGCGGCGGCGGCGGGGCCCCCATCAACTCGACGCGCTACAAGACGGAGCTGTGCCGCCCCTTCGAGGAGAGCGGTGCCTGCAAGTACGGCGAGAAGTGCCAGTTCGCCCACGGCTTCCACGAGCTGCGCAGTCTCACCCGCCACCCCAAGTATAAGACCGAGCTCTGCCGCACCTTCCACACCATCGGCTTCTGTCCCTACGGCCCGCGCTGCCACTTCATCCACAACGCCGACGAGCGCCGCCCGGCGCCCGGCGGGGGCACGGCCGCACCCCCGCCCGCCGCCGCGGCCGGTCCGCACCACCACCCGCACCACGCGGCCCCGCACCCCGCCGGCAGCACCGGCGACCTCCGCGCCTTCGCCCCCCGCGACCACCCGCTGGGCGGCGGCGGCTTCGGGCACCCGCGCGGCGGCGGCGGCGAGCGGCCCAAGCTGCACCACAGCCTGAGCTTCTCCGGCTTCTCCGCCCACCATCACCACCATCACCCCCCGCACCCCCACGGCACCGCCCCGCCGCCGCCGCCGCCCGGTGGCCGCCTGGACGCCGCCCTGCTGGAGAGCCCCGGCGGGTCGCGCACGCCGCCGCCGCCCGCCTCCGCCTCCTACTGCGAGGAGCTGCTCTCGCCGCCCTGCGCCAACAACGCTTTCGCCTTCTCGGGCCAGGATCTGGGCAGCCTCGTCGCTCCCCTCGCCCTCCACACCCAGAACTTCGCCGCTGCCGCCGCCGCGGCCGCGGCCGCCGCCGCCTATTACCGCTGTCAGCAGCAGCCGCCGCCGCCGCCCGGCGGGGCCTGCCCGCCGCCCCCCGCCTCGCCGCCCTTCAGCTTCCAGCCCCTCCGCCGCCTCTCCGAGTCGCCCGTCTTCGACGCGCCGCCCAGCCCGCCGGACTCGCTCTCCGACCGGGAGAGTTACCTGAGCGGCTCCCTCAGCTCCGGCTCCCTCAGCGGCTCTGAGTCGCCCAGCCTGGACTCGGGCCGCCGCCTGCCCATCTTCAGCCGCCTCTCGATCTCCGACGACTGAGGGAGGATGGGCAGCGGCCGGGGGGGGCCGCGGCGTCCCTGCAAGTAAGTTACCGAGCGAAGAAAGCGAAACCTCTCCTTCCTCTCTATTTTTGGTTTTGTTTTTTCTTTTATATATCTGTCTATCTATACACCGAGAGCTGAACAAAACGAGAAACAAAGCATTTTGCAAAAGGGCAAATGACACGAACTGAACAAACCTATTTTTATAGAGAGACCTTGGAAGAAGGGGATTTTTGTTTCGGGGTTTTTTTTGTTGTTGTCGTTCTTTGGAGACAAGTTATGATACGCACCAGCAGCAGCCATTCCATCTGTGTTCGAAAAAAAAAAAAAAACAACAAACAGCATTAGAAAAGACAGCACCAGAAAGCAACAAACAATCCGAGGAGCATCGGTCCACCAGCCCAGCTCCTCCAATCCTGCAGACACAGAAAGTTACAAACTAGTTTCTTTCAATCCAGTTCAAAAAAAAAAACACAGAACATACTAAACCTATAAGCTTTTTTTTTTTTAGGGAAAAAAAAAAAAGAAAAATCCAACATCCTGCCAAGAATATGCCTTGATAACAACCTTTTTTATATATATCTATATATTATTATTATAACAAATGCTAAAACCTTCATTCCAAAGTTTAATATTGGTTCCATTGCCACCACTTAGTGGATGTTTGGCTTAGAACAATTTTTTGTTGTTGCTTTATTTGGAAGCACTCAACTGAGTTTAGTTTGTAATTGTTGGAGAATAACTGCTGATTTTTTAAAAATTTTTTTTAGCTGTTTGAGTTGATTGCATGAATGAGTCACTGCACACAACTCAATATGAAACTATTTAACTTATTTATTATCTTGTGAAAAGTATACATTGGTAATTTGTTCATACTGTATTTATCGGGTATGATGAAAAGCAATAGATATATATTCTTTTATTATGTTTAAATTATGATTTTCATTATTAATCGGCAAAATGTGGAGTGTGTTCTTTTCACAGTAATATATGCCTTTTTGTAACTTCACTTGGTTATTTTATTGTAAATGAGTAAAATTCTTAATTTAAGAGATGGTATGTAATATTTATTTCATTAATTTCTTTCTTTGTTTACGTAAATCTGAAAGATTGCATGGTTTCTTTATAGAAATCGGTCTCGATGCTGTGGAGGTAGTTTGCGGAATTTCTATGGAATTCTATTCTATTAGAATGTAAATGGTTGTAGCCCGTCCGAGTTGAAAAATGAGAGAGAAAAAAAAGAAAAAAAGACTGACTTAGCAATCAGACTTCAAAGTGGCAAATCTAATTCAGATTCTTGTTAAAAATAACCAAAAAGTATTTTTGTTGCCTAACTCCACGAATCACACTGTGATATAGTCTCAAAGTATGTAGCAATAATTGGGGGTCCCAGTATTATGTCTCACAGTGCCTTCTTGAGGGTCCATGCTTGCCTTAAATATCTCTCAGCCAAATAAGTATTTTTCCTAATGCTTGAGATAATTTGAATGTAGGGATGGGTTTTAAGTACAGCAAAATTTCGCCACTCTTATTTTATAAGAACAGAGGCCATCTTTGGATCTGAAACTTTCTATAATACAGGAACATATCTTGTTTATTGAATTCCAAAACCTGTAACTTTTTTTTTTTCCTAATGTAGAAAGTTGGGAGTTTTCCAAAAGTTTCCTGGACGGTGGATGAATGAGCAGTAGCTTAGTTTTGTTTGTGCATAGGTACAGATTGAGCACTATGTACTCTTTTGGACTACTTTAACAGAAGTATGTTTTGAATGTAACTAAAGGATAAGTCAACTTGAGTTGTAATATATTTTTCGGGAGTCAGTTCACTACAGATTATGTGAGACTGTAAACTTTGTACTGTAAATGTTTTGTAGTTCTCCCAATAAAATTTTTTTGAAAAAAACAAGAAAGACCAACAACCCCAGTAACCCTTCCAAGTGCTGAAGCCCAGGCTGCCAGGCAGGAGTATTTCTTGCTAAAGACCGCCACCCCCCAATCACAGATACGTCTAGCTACAGATTAACCAGTGTGCATTGCCACTCCAGGCCGCTCCTGCAGCCCTCCCTGGTCGGTGGCCAAAGTTAATAAACGCTTCCAGAAGGTTCGGGAATGTCAGTGCTGTACTGTATCCTGCTTTTTATTTTCTGTTTAATTTTTTTTTTTTTTTTTTTTAAGAGGGTGGAGAATCTCAAACCTCTGCTGCTTCTAGTGTAACAGCTGGAGTGGAAAAATCTAGTAGTGGCATTTATCAATCACATCGCTTATGGGGCTATGTGAACGTGCCATTAGCCTTCCTGCCTTGTTTGGGGTAAGGAGGAAGTGGCAGTTTGGGTAATAAAAAGGCATAATTAAGGTTTACCCTTTGTCCCAAAAGCTTTGTTCCTCTTCACTCACAGGAATGCGGACTTCTGCCTCAATGCTCCCATCACCCAGCTGAGGGCATATCTGTGTTAATCGGGCTAGCTTTAAATGTGCTAATCAGTTTTCAGGGCTTGGGTTTTAAACAAATTACCTTTTCAAGGCTGTGTTTATATAACTAAATACTTGGCAGCCTGGGGACTGTGTAAGTATTAATACTGGAAGAATTTTAGCTAATATCTCCAGTTTGGCACCCTATTCCAATCAGTCCCTTAAACTTTGAAGTCACAATTTCTACCAGTTTATTTTTGTTCTTTTGTCATACTACTAATAAACGTTGTTAACATTACGGCATCTCTGCACTGCCTGGGCCGCCACAGCACTTTCTATAAATACTAGATAGAATGTAATACCAGTGCCATATGTTTGTGTAACAAACCTTGGACTGACACTTAGTTTAAAATTAAAACAAATGTAAGCAATGTATGACAACACGGCCCGGCTACAGCAATCACATTTTTTTTAATGGATCCAGTCTGACATTCTGGCTCAGAATTTCTCCCTTTGATTCCCAGACTAATTTCTGATGAAACTTTAGTCACTGTCTACACAGTGGCACTGAGCCACGTGAGCCACACGATGGGTCCTTCCCCAGGCATCCCTGGTGCAGATGCTTTGGCTGCAATGAGTAGGCCCATGCCAGTGTTTGGAGGAACAGAGAGTGGCTGTTGGTCTGACTGCTGTCTGAGCTGATGTCTTAACTCACTTCTTGGATTTTGAGATTAATTTTCACACTAAAACTGCATTAATTAGGAGTGCATGACTCATTTAATTTCATGTTTTCTTCTCTAGATAACAGTTTTTGCTTCTCTCACCCACCCGTTTCCCTGAGCCTGCCTTTTTCTTGCCACAGTAGATAAGGGCCTTATTTATTTCTATATTTCCTGTATCTGGGACAGCTGTACTCGCATCACTGCAATACTTCCATCTTCCCTGTGGTTTTCTGTTGGTTGAACGGGACCTTGATGATGGTGCTGGGCTTGGCTTTGGTGTCTCCTGGCTGGAAGAGGAGCTCTGGAAGCTTTACAGCAGCTGCCCCACGTGAATCGCAACCATGCTGGTGTCAATGCCAGTGTTCTGTGTGTTAAAAAGTTGCTGCCAGGACAAAATGGGTGATGGCCCAGCGGTGTCTTCCAGCTGGCTGCTGGCATGCCAGTGTGGGGACAGCTGGGCCTGAGCTGCTCTCTGCCCAAGTGACACTCTGAGGCCTCTGTGCTGCACCTTGCTCTGTATCTCCAAAGTGTACTGCAACCTGGCCTGTTGCAGTGTTAATGTTCCGCTGTTCAGAAATCTGGGAGTCCTTGAACTGGGAAGATAAAGCATCTGTTTCTTGTGCTGCACAATCAAGTGTTAACCTTTAAACTGGTGACTTATGTTGTTGACTTAAGCAAATGTTCTCTTGCTTTCATTTCAAAATTCATCAAAGTGTGTAAAGCTGGTCAGGCCATTCAGAACTTTCTGATACATTGCAATAAATTGATAAATACTGTCTAAAAAATAAACTGTTTTTTTTTTCCAAGAGCTTTGGTTAAGAAGAAACTCTAAGGTTTCTGCTATTGCCCATCAGAGTTCTGATACATCTCTTAATAGATGGGGCACTTAAAATTACTTTAAAGATCTGGAAAATGGGGACTTTACCAAATCAGTGGTTAGGACTGAGGCTTGCATGCTTGTTTTAGTTTATAGTCTGATAGAAATTGTATCAAAGTCTTAAACTCAGAGAAATGGATGTAATGGTATAGGTCTTGAAATAGGGATTGATTTAAAATGGTTTGGTATGATTATTAGAGGATTTTCAAACGTGTTGAATTAGTAGCTTTGATTTTTTCTATCTAACCCCCTCCGCTTCTTGGGGTCTTTTCTCAGTGCCAGGTATAGTGGTGTGCTGTGACTCCTGTTTGGTGGGGGCATCGCACACCACCACACACACTCCCAGCAGACTGCCATGGAGCAGAGGGATGCTGCTGGTCACCATGGGCATCCTGGTTCAAGCGTGAGCTGATGGCGCTTTACGCCACGGTTACCTTCATTTCAGGTGTAGAGCCTGGAGAAGCAGCATGGTCTGTGCCACTCGTGGACAGGGGCAGGTGGCCACGGGAGGAGCTGATGGTCACAGGAGGAGCTGGTGACCACAGGTGGAGCTGACAGGCCTCTGGCTCCTCTCTGCTGTACTGCTGAATGCAGAATGCAGCAAACCAGGGGTTAAATACACCTAAATACAGGTGGGGGATGAGCCCTTTTCCAGAGCATCATTTAAATGTCCAGTACAACTCTACATTACTTCGAAAAATAAGTTATTGCCATCCTTCCATTTACTGCCCCCACTCCATCCCAGCATTAGGTGTGCAGCTTTGATTTTTCCAAAGAAAGGGTGCATTTGAAAACCTCATTTTCAAAGAAGGCCTGAGATTTCAGTTATGAGTTTATGGTCAAAATATGCTTTTTTTTTTTTTTGCTTTTTTTTTTTGCTTTCTTTTGCTACTACAGCATTAAAGCTAAAAGACTTCCATTATATGATTTTATGTGGTCTGTCTTTTCTTGCTGACCTTGAGTGTGAATATTATTTGAAGGAGCTTCAGGCAGTGGTGCTCTGTCATCAATAAGATAGGACATTTCAGGTTTTACCTGCTCAGCCTACAGACCTTGGCAGCACATTGACTCTGGAAACTGAAATTTCATTTTCTTCAGCTTAAACTCAGGTCCTCAAGAGTTTTAAGGTGAAGATAACGGGCTTCTTGCTTTATTGCATCTGAAATACAGTTACCTCTTCCCTTTTGCCAACTGTGCAGCTGGTTGGTACCAGTCCAAAGAGGGGTAGGAGCATCCTGAATGAACACAGCCAGGAACCTGAGTGCTCATTTGCTGAAGAAGTAAGTGAAGGGTTGGGATGAAAGTTGCTTGCTCAAGGTGATGTAGCAGTTTCTCCACTCTGTTCCTCCCTGGCCCTTTCTGACCCATTCCCTGAGCCAGCTCTGGGAGAGCCTCCTGCTCACACCATATGGCCCAGGGTTGGTGCTCTGTCCACTGCCACCAAAAGGTCCCGTCACCCCCAGCCAGCTCTGGTGCTTGCCACATTTGCCTGGGTTTTGATGCATTTTATTAACATCCTGGAGAGAGGCAGGAGTGATGGGATGGGTGACAAGGTGTCTCCCCACCAAGCTGGTAGGTTGGTTTATCTCTCCTGTGTAGATTTATTTTGTTTGAAGAAACATTGTTTCCTCATGGTTCTTTGGGAAATTCTTGACCTGCCCATGTTAGAACTTCATTTTTATATTAGTGATTATAAATCACTCACATGAACCTTGAGTACTTCTTGTGCCATTTGAACACACACCAACGTTTAAGGGAAGGGTCATTTCAACACAGAGTTTAATTAATGTGACTGTATCCCTGAAAAGTTTGTTTTACTGGAAATCAAGCAATGGTTGTATGGCAAAGCACAGCATCTTCTGAGAAGTTCTCAGTGTTAAAGGAAACACTTGTTATCAGTTGACATAGATTTAGCAGGCTGTGTAAGTTTTGCAGCATATATACTAAAGAACATTGGTTTATAGGTCTAATTCCTTTATTAAAATTAATTCAATACTGGAGAGGAGGGTGGAGGAATGAGATTCCTCCCTTAAGGTCTAGAGGGCCTTGTCTTTAAAAAGAATTCTTTTGTTTCAAAGCTTAGCCAAACAGATATGAGTAATTTCATCTCTCCTTTCAAAGGGCTATAATGGATGTGTTAATGGAGACATTTTGGGGTGAACCCTGCAAAATTTGCATTCCTGAGGAAACCAGGGAAAATTACTCTGACAAATCTCTCTGTTGCTGAAGAGGGATAGATGACATCTGCTGAGTAATTTCTATTCTGTACACCATCTGAGAAGGAAATACAGGGTAATTCAAACCCCCTTTTTTTCTACCATGGTTAATAACATAAACAGGGAGCTGGATATGCTGAAATCTAAATACGAGGGTCCTATATCAATGGATTATTACCTTATCTTTTCTGAATGACGTTCACTTGAATACCTGGAATCGTAATAGCTACTCAAGATAAGAAATGGAAGGAAATTCAATAACAGTAAGAGGCCTGGTAACTTATGAGATCTTGATTAGCCTTCAACTGCACCTAAATGTTAGGGAAGGATTCCCTCTACTGTACCCAGAGGGAGCTGAATAGCATTGTGAAAACCATTGCCTCATTGTAGAGGAGCACAAACTGGTTTTTGTTACTATTAAGGCTTTCTTGTGTTCACATATTTATGTGAACCTTCTGAGTCGTCTGTGGATGAACATTTTTCACCTTAATTTTTCATTGCTTTAAAATTCTGGCTTTGCTGGTGGGGATGGCAGGTGGCTCTGACCCCTGGCAGTGATCTCAGAGCCTGTATGGGGCATAAAGGTACAGTTCTGAACCTCCTGAATACCATCAAATTTGAAACTGGGCTTCCTCTTCTTGGTAGAGTATGTACTCCTGCTGATGCCTTTGGGCAGTGGTTTACTCTTCCCATGGCTGAGGGAGCATGGGGAAGGAAGAAGAAGACTCCTGCCTATCCAGCTGCCTGCCCTGGGAGTGTCCATGAGCTGGCTTGATGCCTTGCTGCTGCCCAGCAGTGTGGTGGGAAGGGTGGGCATCTGCCAGAGGGAATGCCCAGATATCTCCTTGGGCAGCAGAGCCCTGGCTCAGTTTGTGCCTGTCCTGTGCCTGCTCCTCCATAAGGAAAATTGTTCCTTGTGCTGGATGCCACTTAACTCTGTTGCAGAAGTGGCACAGCAGCACAGACAGGGAGGGTTCCAGCCAGAGTGCCAGTTCTGCTGCTGTGTTAGGAGTGCTGAACAGCACAATATAAATCTTATAAGATGTATTCAGAGTTAACAAATACTTTTTCTAAAGGTCAGATTAGATGAGGAATGCAGTGGTTTGCCAATCCAAATGAGCACTAACTCTAAAAAGACAGGAATTTGTTTTCTGCTAGATTAGTGCTCTGATCTGGACTCATCCCATCGCCTTATGGCTGTGGAACAAAAGCAGGATCGAGGGCAGGAGTGTGTGAGTTACGTGAGGCACAGAATTCTGCTTTCACCATCAGCAACTTTATATTGACTTGAAATGCCTGTGAAACCGCAGTCTAAGTTATTTTCTGTGGGGCTGTTTCTTCACATGCACTTGAAATCCCAGGATTTATCAAATGATACCCACAGCACAGGGGGAGGCAAAGCCTCATGCAGTGAGCTGTGTTGAACTTTCTAGTGGTGAACTTCAACATTTTACTTCAGCTTTGCTGTTCAGCATTTGGGCATGTGCAGATAGGGAGACTGGGGAAATAATGTCAAGGAAGGAGAAGCCCAGAAGCTTGGAAAAGCTGAGTCTTTGGGAAATGGTACACAGCTTTTGTCAATGTAAACACCAAGTCATGACCTCTCCTGTTTACTCAAAATATTTCTTATGGTAACCTGCATCTCAAAATAAAATTCAAGATGGAATTTAGAATTCATCACACAAAAAGTTGTGAGTAAACTGTTAACTACAAGAGCATTGCAAAGCAAGTAATAAACATCTCTTTTTAGGGGGTCTATCTCCATCTGCAAATACGAGGCAAGCCAAAATGTAAGGCTGTCATTTAAGGGTTGTTTCATTTGCAGTAGTCGTTTTATGATGACTGTGAGCAAAGCACAGTGAATAGCTCCAATAATGCAGCTCTTTGACTTTCACTAATGAACAATCACAAAAAGTGAAAGGGATGAGTCACCTGAAATCTCCAGCTCTAGAGAAGAAGGTGACAGCAGTTCATTAAAAAGTTTCTCTCTGATTTCCCATCCCACAGTAGATATGAGCACACAGGGACAACTGTGAATTGGGTTCCTGTGACTGAAACAAGTATGTCCCAAAAGTTCAGCACCTGGGGAATTAGTAGGACTTGGTGGAAGAAATCTTTATTCTTACAGCAATTACTGAAGTACAGCCTGACTGGGGAGTACAACCTATTGTTGCAAGAATAATTGTGAGAGATTTGGAAAGGGTTTCTGTCAAACCACTGGTAAATACCAGCTCTCAAAGAAGCAACTGGAGTACCATAGACAGTGTATATATAATGAATGTCCAATGGTCTATAGGTGTATTTGGGGATACTGAAATTCTGATCTGGGGAGCAGTCCCTTGTAGTTTAATAAAGAATAGATGCTTTTATGTTGGTAGGAACAAATAAAATGTGATCATTAAGAAATGGTTTCACTGTTATTGCTGTAGAGATGGGCAGTTTAGATGAGATTTACAGATTTATTTCTTAAAATGCATGTTACCAAAACTTTTCAGAACACAGAAATATTTCACGGAATTATAGAATCACAGAATAGTTTGTATTGCAAGGGTCCTTAAAGATCATGTAGTTCTACCTCCCTGCAGGCAGGGATATCTTCCACTAGACCAGGTTGCTCAGACCCCCCCACCCCAACCTGGCCTTGAGCATTTCCAATAGCACTTTGCAACACGGAATGTTGTCACCTTTCAGCTCTGAAAGCTCATTGGAAAAAGCAATTGTTAAAGCTGTGTGGAATTCAAGGAGATCAAGCAGACAGTGGTATCTAGATGGAAAAGCAAATGCTAACTGCCTTGGCAAAGTTTTCTTGAAATTATAGGAAATGTACTTTCTGTAACTCCAGAACTAGTAGTAGAAAAGGAAAAAGAGGGAGGGTGAAGATCAGCCAGTTAGGATTACAATAACATAGGAAAATATGTCATAATTTTGCCAGCATTATGGAAGCAAAGGACAGCATCTTGTGAGCTAGAAACTGCAGCTGGTTGCCTTGGCTGCATGGAAAAAAATAAAAAAAAATGTAAATACTGTTGTATGCAACTTCCTTTTCCTCTCATACTGCAGTCCACATTAAAAAAAAAAATAACTTAAGCACTCAACCTCCCACAGTTTCTTAGCATAGTTAGCTTTTATGATGCAAATAGTCCATCATTTTATGAAATGGACAGTTCTCAGGGACTAAGATGTTCCAACAGAACTCCATCTCATTGAATTAATTTGTTCTCAGTTCTCTTAATGAGCCTGATTAAGTCCAGGTGGGAATATTTGTGCTTCAAAATGACTTGCAGA
This sequence comes from Pseudopodoces humilis, assembly GCF_049639895.1. NCBI lineage: Eukaryota > Metazoa > Chordata > Aves > Passeriformes > Paridae > Pseudopodoces > Pseudopodoces humilis. The sequence goes on along the minus strand of NC_142202.1, from coordinate 24,787,756 downwards.
GACCCAGCTATCCTGGGGAGGTTTGGGTGAGAGGAAAGTCATATTTTTCTGAAACCTGCTCTATAATTGTGTCTGTGTGTCCCAGGAGCTGTTGTGCCATTATTCATCAAAATATGTAAGTATGTGATTTCTTAGAAATTATTTTCTAAGGAATTTGTGAACTTTGAGGAAGTCTTGATTTTTCTAAAGAATTTGTTATACTAATTGGGATGAGTGGGGGAATTTAGGGGAGTGCTGGTGCCCTTGTTGATGGAGCTCTCATCCCACTATCAGTGTTTTGTAATGTTAGCCGTACATTTGGCTTCTTGCATTTATATTTGCATCTGGTGTGGAAGAATTCACAGTGACCAGAGCTGTGCTGTAGTGGTGGATTTGAGTTTACAAGAAAGTTTTCTCCTTCAGCCTGAAGCCCTCTTGTAAAGGACTCTCTGCATTCACTCAGGATGAGAGGTATGTAGCTGGTATTTGGAGAGGGCCAAGAAAAGTAAGTCCTAATTTAGCTGGTAAATCTCATGATACCTGATAAATATAATTGCTTCAGTGAGATGAGAGAAAACCTGCTTTCAAAGAGTGAGCCCTTTTCAAAGGTGAGCTTGGAGTTGTGTTGAAGCCCCACGCATAGTGCTGGCACTTCCCTGAGAGCACTGTCAAGGACTCTTGCCCTGAGAGAGCCCAAATCTTTCAAGTTTAGCCTTTGGTATCTCTGTTGTCTTCAAACACACACACAGACACGCACACACCCTCCCCCAAAACTTGGTGACTTTTAAATAAATTTTATTTCTAGTGTGCCATGTACCTGGATGGGAGTGGCCTAAATGAGCTGTGGTGGTTTGGGATCTGGAAGATTCTGGAAATCCTGGAATAATTTGATCTTTGTGAGTTTTTGTTGTGTTGTTTGTTTTGTTGTGGGTTTGGTTTTTTTTGTTGTTGCGGGTTTATTTTGTTTTGTTTTGTTGTTTAACCAAATTGAAACAAATAGGAAAAGCCGAGTAAAGTGTAAACTTCTAAGGCAAAGCTCCTGTGTGCCTCTGCTCTCCTTGCCTGTGGCTGTGACTTGCAGCCTGTGCTGTCCATCCTGGTTCACAATATATATATGCACATACTGCCCGTATAGAATGGGTCACACTAGATCCTGCTCTGTTGGTAGAGCTCCCTACTTCTCCATGTTTGTTGGAGCTCCTATTTCCTTCTGGTGTCACTGGGCTGTTTGGATAATCTCCCTTTCTGAATAAGAGGTGGAGGGAAAGAGTAATGCCTAATTAAAAGTAATAAATTCTTTTGAGTGGGAAAACTCTTTTGCTTAATTCATCTTCCTCGCCCACCACAGTTTTTGGTAACGTTCCAGTGATACTGCCTGTGTTCAGGGATTGCCAGCTGTGGGAAAACACCAGCCCCACATAGCTGTTGTCCCATTTCTGGCTGTGGTGATGGTCACTCAGGAAACTGTACCTCTTTCTGGTGGGCCTGGGAAGAAATTCCTCATTCTGCAAGGCTTGGGTCATGCTGGTGGCACCAAAGCAGTGTGGAGAGGTGTGCATTGCCCCCTCTCTCACCTGCAGTACATCCTGCAATGGGTAGTAGAACCTCTAGCTGCTGCTTCTCATGGCTTGCTGCCAGTTCAGCATGGTTTTCCTTCAAACAAAGGAAAGCCCCCCACCTGCCAGTCCCACACCCTAAAGGCATCCTGTGCTGGCTGGTTTCCTTCATTCCCATGTGCCCATTTGCTCTGTTCTTGTCTGTTATTGTCTTTCCAACCCTGACCTAGGCACAGTTATGGGTATAGTTTGATTGTATCTTCAACTGGATGTTCAGCAAGTTCACTGGTCACTTCCAATCTGTCATTGAATACACCAAACTGTGACCCTCATATTTCCAAAAAAAGCGGTCTCCAAAGAGCATTGTAAATACCTCTGCCTTCCAGCAAAACTGCTTTAACAATTTCTAGCTGGCTATGGCTAGAGGACAGCCATACAGTTGGATGGATGCCTTGTATCTCTGTTGTGTATGTTCTGCTTCAGTTAAAAATTATCTTCTGATGTCTGAAGAACCAAGGCAGAAACCTTTTTTTTCCCCCCACTTTATTTGACCAAAGATATCCGTAAGTGCAGTGACACTTATTTGCTGTCTGTCTTTGCATGCACTGACCGAACTTTCCCAGGCCAGACTTAGATCTGGTTGCTAAAAACCAGAGTGGAATTGCTACAGTTCATGGGGTTATTGGTCTGGCCTCCTATTTAAAATTTATTAGCTTCCTCAGCATGTTATTCTTAGCATTAACCTTACATTTGTCTTTTAACACATTCCCTTGTGGAAAACCTGTAGCCTGGCATTAGGTGCAGGAACAGCAGATTTTGGTAGCGGATGAGCTACACCCTGTACCAAGCTATGCAAAACTGTTTATTGATCTTGTGATTGTAGAAGTGAAAGAGGTGCTTGTGTGTTAGCTGGGCTGGTGTGTGGTATGTGTGGCTGTATAGATTTACATGTGCATATGTGTCTTATTTATTTATAGTTTCTATATTTAAATGCAGTTGCATAGTTATTTAGTCTGTATTAATAATGTGTGTGCTTTTAATATATAAAAATCATATTAATCATTTGGGAATCACCAGGCACCTGATTCTGCTGTGTAGCATTATATCCATTTATCCAAATGTTGTTGGAGTGGCATTCATCATGAGAATCCTGCTAGGATTTTGGCTTCAATATGGTCAAACACTTAGCTGGTCATGATGTGCAACTACTCAGAGGTAAAATTTACTGTGTGAAGCTAGAATGCCTGGCTGCTCATGGTGCTGTTTGATAGTACTCACAAGTACTACAAGTCAGTTAATTGTGGCTGTTTTGTGACCCGAGACACTCTGCTTCCTGAAAAGTTTGATGTAAAGTCATGGGATTTTTTGTTTTGTTTTGTTTTTAACGGAGCATTTTATTTTGCTGCCTGATGAACTCTTATCACCCTGTGTGCATGGCTGATGAATCATATGCACAATGTATGATGGGTTTATGAATGTGACAGTTGTGACTGTGCCCTCCTTAGAGTCAGCATCGAGATAAAAACAAGTGCTGGATGCTTCTCACTATTCTGTTCTGCTGGCAGAACTTCCAGCAGATGCTGAGGTACTGCTGAAGGTGAACTTGTATCATTTATGAAGAAGCAGGAAAAAGATTCTGCAGTTCCAAAACAAACTTTCCATGACTGAAAAGTGTTCTTGTCCTATATATATCCTGTGTTTTCATGCAGAAGAGAAGGCATATTAATCATTTGGTAATCACCAGGCACCTGACTCTGCTCTGTAGCATTATATCCATTTATCCAAATGTTGTTTAGAGTGGCAGCTTTGCCATTCTTGAGGTAATTTATTTCTAGTCCAGTTCAATTTATGTATGCTGTGCCCAAAAATGATGAATTTCCTGATCTACTAATTACTTAGCCTGGGGTGATGGGTGCTGCATTGTTCAGCCCTCAAGGAATCAATCAGTTGTTTTGCTGTTCTGACTCAGGTTGGCACAATCTGAGTGGTTCCTGCCTTTTCTTTCTTTCTTCCATCAGTGTGGGAAGTTGAAATCTTTTCTGTACTTACAAAAGATCTTTTTGAGAAGAAGGCTGCTTCATGTATTGCTTTGTATTAGGTCACAGTTTTGACAGCAAGATTTGGGGTTTTTTTTTGGTTTTGTTTGTTTTCCTATTAGACACCAGGTAGACTATATCCCTATCTTTTCACTGACCTTTATTGAAATAAATTGAGTGACTGGCTGTAGGCTTAGATTTAGGTGTGTGTGTGTTTGGAGAAGCTGTGGTGGTTGGCATGGTTAATATTCGATCAACCCTTTGTCATTATCGAGATGAGGCGACATCTCTTTATGTGGCAGTTTCTGGATGGATGTGATGTTAAAATATTCACCTATTGGTCTGGAGTACTATACTGAAAACAGGGTTAGTTCAAGAAGACATTGCACTGTTTAGCCTCTTTCCCTCCCCTTCCAATCCACCCAAACTGACTCATCCCTGGCTCCTGAGTCCTTAGTGTCTCCTGTATACATAACACTTGGTTGTAATTGCTGAGTGGTTTGTCAATGATTATTTACTTGGTTATGGAGGGATTTAAAGATGTTATTACTGATGCCTGCTCTAATAAGAGGTTCTTCAGATGGCATATGTTTTGGGAAAGTAGTCCTTAATTAGGATATTCAGATGTCAGAAACTAACTGGAGACCATCATGCCTACCTCTTCCTTGCAGCTCTTGGGAACTTGCTGTTGCAGCGAGAGCCTGATTTTCTGACTCATTCACATCTGCAGCCTCTGTGCCGGTGCCTCATTTTGAATTGAATGACTTGTGGTGTGTACAGGGCTTTGTTCTGCTGACCTGAAGGAAATATCTTCCCGTTTTTCTGGGGACCTGCTTGGGGAGGGCCTTGAGGACCTCCAGTACTCCCTTCCAATCTTGTCTTTCTGTGAAACTGTTACAGCTTCCAGGGACAATTAGGTTATTTAGGGGACTTTGGACTCTTGTAGATGTAAATTGGAGTTTGGCATACAAGGTGCATCTCTCAGGAGAATTGCCCCAGGAGTTTCCTTTGGTCTGTAGCCATGATGGATATTACCCTAGCTGCTGATGCTGGCTCTGTTGGAAGTGGGCATCGTTTTAAAAAGCAGTGGATGTGGTTTGATGTGAGAGTGTGTAAACAATAGCCCATGTTTTCGTTTACTGCCTCAGTATTTCTAATGCCAGTTCTGGTCAAAATCTGTACTTTCTTAGAATTTATACTCTGTGTCTACTGAAGAGCACTGTGGTGTTTAATACCATGTGCTCTGACTCTAAGCTCCTAAACATTTATTTTTTTTGGTCACCTTGCAGAGACCTGTCCTTCCTTGTGTTTATTTCCCCTCAGTATAGGTGGCCCAGTGCATACCTGCTTTGCATAGCATTTTGAAAGCTACAGACCCAAGGAGCACCTCTGCCATGGAAAACCACCCTTCTGTATTCTGTGTATCCACTTGTACAGCCCGTAAACATGTGCACCCATATGAACATTGTGAGCTGCATTTCCAGGCTGGAGCAGCCACTGCTGCTGCTGGGGACTGTGCCACAGCTCTGATGAGCAAGAGGGAAAGGCATGTAGGGTAGTTTTTGGAGAAAAAGCCTTGTCTAGAGTTGTGATGACTGTGCTCCAGTGACAAGGATGTAGAAAAATCCCTCCGGGCAGATTTTTTTTCTTTGGTAGTTTTTCACTCGACATTATGAACTTGGTCTACATATGCACTCACTAATGCAGAAAGAAAGCCCAGTCACAAAGCCTTGGCAAAAGTCTTTAAAACTTCTGGGGTCTCTAGGGCAGGGATCAAGCTGTTTCGTACATTTGGGATGCAAAACCATTTTGTTTGTGTCTGAAATGAAAGTGAGTTGTTGAGTTCTCTGCTTTTATTACCACTGTGTTCAGTGTCCGTAGATCTCAGCTTCCCAATGACCCTGTGTCCCAGAGACTAAGCCTTCATAATGTTGATGATCTATTAATGTTTATCCTCAAAATACATAAAAAGGAATTATGACCTTGGCATAAGAAATGAAAATAAATAGGTAAGGGAAGCTATTATTTATTTTTTCAACATTTGCATTCTGTGTATGACTTCACAAAATGTTTTTCTAACATGAATTCATCTTTTCTACACTCTGGTACCCCACTGGTTTGTTCTTAAAATACTCTTTTCTGCACAGCCAGCTCAGTGCTTTGCAGACCACCCAGAACAATTGTATTCAAACTGTGAGCTGCATTCAGTGGTTGGGCCTTTTTAAACTTCCAAATAATATTTTGTCTTCCTTGACTTTTTGTTAATTGGATCTTATATTTTATATGTGGGATTTTGGTGGATTAAGAAAGGGAGTGGCTGTTCCCCTCCTATTTGCTAAACCCAAAGGGGCTGTTTAGCCTAATCTAATTTCAGCTTGGTGTTTGTCTGACAGAGCTTACTTAGAGGGTCAAAGGGGCATAGATTGCACCTACACAAATAGTAGAAGTATTTGCTCATCCTAAGAGGTTGATCGGCACATGTCCATCAGTGTCTGGCTGTCCGTCTTCTCTGTCTTGCTGGGCAGTTTCTGTCTGTGGGTTGTTTCTGCAGAAAAACTCTTCCTTTGAGTTTTCCAAGAGTCTCTCCAGCTATGGTTTTAAAGAAGTGTAAATTCAATTTTAAATACTGGAGTAGGTTGCTGTGCTTGCATCTCTTGGAAGGAGAGCTGAGGTGCAGAAGGTAAGGAAATAGGAGCTGCACCAAGCCAAGCCTGGGGTGGGAGCCCACCAGGCAAAGGGGTAAATTGCACTGGAAAATCATCCACAATTTATTTACTTAGGGCTCAAGGCCTGGAAAGGGTTTTCTGCTGCAACAACTCCTGTCTGTTGTAAAGATGATTGTTAAAAGCAGCTTCACAAGTTATTGTGGAAATTCCCATTCTGTAGGATTTGTTTAGGTGCTTATGCCAAATATCTGGCACACCAGTGAGGAGCTGCTGACAGTGGACATGGGTAAATCAATTTAGTAGTTGCCTATTGAGCCATCTTGCATCTCCTCAGAGCAAGCTGGGAGATTCAAGCAGATGATGATGTTGAACTTATTTTCAATGAAGGAGCCTTGGAGGTGCTGAGTGAGAGGGAACAAGTTGGAAACAGATCTTGGTTGCAAAGAGGGAAGGAAAATCCCATTCTTGGCTGCTAGATAAAAGACCCTCAAGAACTGAACAGGAGAAGGTGCTGGGCTTGTTTTCCATTGTGTTTTAGTGGATGTGTTGTTGATGAGTGTGCAGGTAACTAAAAAAGAGAGCCTTGGTGAGTGTGTTGGGTGAGGTTGGTGCACATTGGCAGTGCTGGAGCTTGTCCCTGTGTGTCCTTGGGAGCCTTTAGCTGCAAAAACGTTAAAGTCAAAGGCATCCCTGCATCAGCAGAGATGAGTTAAGCTGTTGGTACAGTGTCCTGCCACACAATATAGAGCACAGCACTCCCCACAGACCACTTTGGCCCTCTAAGCTTCCCACTGCCATTCCATCTTCTTTCCCATCTTCTGTGCTGCAGGTCACGAGCTACCATAGACCTGTCTCAAGTACTTGACCCCCCACTCAGGCCCAATGCTGCTGGGAGCTGAAATGTGCCACGGATGTTTCCTCTGTCAGTGCCCCATGCAGTGTGGCTCCTGTGCTGCTTCTAGGCAACTTCCTGAGCTTGGTTCCTGGAATGGCAACAAAAATCCAAAACCAGTTGATGAAGAAACTTTCTCAGCAGAGCTCAGGTGTCAGAAAAGCAGATTTCAGCTTGGTTGCTGTGTGCACTGAATGTCTCTCGCTGTGGGAAAGATGAAAAGAAACTTTTATTTTGGAATCTCTTGTTGAATGATGATTGGTAAGAATTGTTCATCACAGGGAAACTTGCTAAGAAGTCAACAGGTGCCTCTTCTGCGTTCTGCAGTCATGGAAAAAAAATAGCAAGAACACAACAGGTTATTCCAATTTGACATGCAGTGCCTGGGAACAACAACTGACAAGTCCCAATTTGTGTCCAGCTGCTTAAAAACTACCACCCAGCTTGGTATTATCCCTCTGCCCTCAGGAGGCTTGTCTTGTGAAAAGAGTTATTGATGGCTGATTTCAGCATTCCTCAGGGCTGTGCTCATGCTGAAGTGTCTGCCCCAAGTCCTGATTTCAAAGTAAATGCACTCTGGGTTGTAAAAAAGAAATATCATTCTTTAGTATATTCCTTTTGTCTATATCTTCAATGCATCTATCTATCTATCTATCTATCTATCTATCTATCTATCTACCTATCTATCTATCTATCTATCTATCTGCCTATCTATATCCTTTTGAAGCTTTCTGTATGGTAAGACTGGGAATCGGAGCAGGGATGATGCTAGTGTTTTCAATCCAGATACTTAACAGAGTGTAATACATTTTCTGTGCCCTGAATAGTTACTCATTTAAATCTGATTAATAATATCATCTGTTTTGTACAGCTTTCTTTGCACCCCAAGAGCATTGCAGAAAGAATTCCCCTTGTTCTGAGAGTCCTTTTTGTGCATTTGGAGTGAAGCAAAGGCTTTTGAATTGTTGTGGGGCTGACAGCAGAGGCTGTGGTGTGGACTGTATGGCCCGTGAGCAGGGTCCAGGCTGGCAGAAGTGTTGCCCTAATGTGCTGCCTGCTCAGTGCAGACCCCTGTCGTAGGGGCCCTACAGGGTGGGCAGGGCCAAGGCTGGATGGACCATCCTGGCTTTTTATTCTCTCTGAGCTCACTACCTGAGACTGTGGCACGTGCTGCACAGCCAAACCCCAGATACTCTGTGGGGATGTGATGTGGCTTTTTAAGTGCAGACATTTAATGTTACTTACCTGTTGTGGGGTAAGGACAGTCAAACCTGGAAGAGCTGGTTTACAGCTGCTGCCCCAGAAAAGCTGGGTCTTCTGCAGCTCTCAGGGCTTATCTGTCAGCCCTGTGCAAATGTCCCCAAACACATCAGGGCAGGTCAAATGACACTAAATGCATACATTTTTGTGTTTTGTGCAGGTAATGTGCAGTAAGTGTAACAGCCTGGTAAAAGACAGGAGCTGAAAGCCCCTGATGTTGACAATATAAGCATGTGTTGTAAAAAATGGGGTATCATCAGTCTTCTCTGTTTCTTTGCTAATTTGCACTTAACTCTGTATTAGCTTCCCTTCTGCTCTTCCTGTCTTTCCTTTTCTAATATCCCTGATGGGTAAGTCCAGAAGCAGGGATTGGTGTGCGTATTCTCCTAGAAGGAGACTTCCTCTGAGCTATTTCTTAATTTTCTCTCCTGTCAGGCTGGAAGCCCTCCCAGCTCCAGGAGCAGGGCTGAAGCATTTCTCTTCCCTCTCTCTGCAGGTTGTTTACATAAGTATCAGTGGATCATGACTCAGAGTGCTAATCTCTGTAACCCAGAAAAGAAAACATGGTATTGCCAGAGACATGCCTGGAGTCGCATCGTTATTAATCACCTGTAGCAATTGCTGCCTGAAAAGCAATTCTTGTGTAGTTATTAATGGCTGCTTTGTGTTAGGGTATAAACACAAATGAGAGATAATCCTGTTTTGATGAGTTGAAATCTAAATAAACAGGGTACACGAAAGCAGGGAAGAAAGCAGAACTGTGAAATGCCTTGGTGTATAAAAACCCTTAATCTCTCTGTTTTTCAGCCCCACTTTTGTAAAATGGGGTAATGGGGTTATCTTCTAACTTAATTTAGATTGCAGCCCCTCCAGAACCATTACGGATTAGCTTTTAATTATTGTTTTTTGTTCTTTTGTGCTTCTACTGTGCTTAGCATGAGATTCTGATTCTGGTGTAGGAGCTGGGGGTACTGCTCCACAAAAAGTGTGTGTTGAGGGCGGTGGATATTTTCATCTCAAGGAAAATTATGAGATAATCAGAATGGTTTATGATCCATGTAATCATAAAGTAGTAGCTAAATGCTACTTCTCATTACCTCATTCACTCTACATATGCAGATGTGTCCTGCTGCTTTTTTGTCCTTATGCAAAAAAAAAAGTGAGAGGGAAGCTATAACTGCCATTTGTACTATAATAAAAGTCTAGGCTTTTGTAGTGAAATACAAATTTCTGAGCTTGATTCTAAAGCTTTAGGAGAACTAAAAAAAAGAAAACCAAAAAACCAAACTTTTAGGAGTTATTTACTGTTTGGTTGTTTTGGGTTGTTCTTGTTTGGTTTTTTTAAAAAGTGTATTAAAACCACTGATTTATAAAAGTGACACTTTTGTCTGGTACATTCTGAAGGCCTTTTTATAGAAACAAATGATCTTACTATTTTTTTGGCAAAGACCAAAAACATCTATTTGTGTGAACCCATTGGAATTTTTTCACAAAATAAAGCTAATCCTGTTCCTTTTCCCACCCCAGCTGATTCTGAATTGAGATGCATTTTTAGTGTACTTTTAAATGTTCTGCTGACTTGTAGGCACAAGTGGAATTTGTATTAAAAAAATCTTTGGTAAGCTTCTTTTACCAGTGTTTAAAAACTAAGGAACTCATAAATAATAAAATCATGTGGTAGGCTTGGCAGGATGATATTCAAACAACCCATACACTTTTGTGAAGTGTGAATTCAATGTGTCATCAGTCACTAGGGAAAAAAAGTACTGATCCTGGATGGATGAGTGCTTGCAGGAGGGGAGGCTGGACTGCAGATATAGAAGACAGGATGTGGAAGCAGCTCTTGTCCTAGAGCACCCCGTGCTCCCTGAAGTGTTTTGGTCTCTGTCTGCAGGATGGGGCTACTGGGAGCAAGGAGAGGCTGTCCTCTTCCTTCCCTTAATCTCAGCAGCCATGCCATTGCTTTGCACCTTGTTTGGTGCCTCCTCAGCATGCCGGGTCTAGCAGAGGGGGATGAGTAGCTGAACGATGCAATATTCCCTCATGCAAATTGCCCTGGACTCAATGGGAATTTTGCTAGTGCCAGATTGGATCCCACTAATGGAAAAGGCTGACTTGGGGGAAGGACTAGATCAATGCACTATTGTTCCTCATGCTATATTTAAAAGCATGCATTTCATGGAAATTTAAAAATTGAACTTCTAGGCCACATGTATCCGTAGCTCCTGTGAATAATTGGAGCTATTCATCTCCTGGGCTGCCGTAAAGCAGCCGTTGTTCCAACGGGGCTGTGGCTTTCCTATCTCATCTTCAGTGGCGGTGATGAGAGAATAATTGTGGTGGCAGCAGACAAAGGTACTTATTTTTGCAGAGATGACTGGCCAGGCTGGGAGTAAACTGAGCTGTGCTTATTCCTTCCCCACCTGGGTTCCCGGTCTGAGTTTTAATTTATTTTGTTGGTTTAAATTTGTAATAAAGGTGTGGATTAATTTTACGTGCCTGGTGATCATTAGAGGACAGCTGCTCTTTGCCACTTCCCTTTAGCAGATAAATGTGTCTTTGTTATTTTTGTATTTGTTTTCCTCCATTGGTTTTGTATTTATCAGTTTTTTTTAATTAAAAAATCAACAACAGATGAATGGATGCTATTTTTGAAAAGAAAAAGCCCACTGCCCCCAATACAGACAGTCAGTGTCATTTTGCTGATGAGATGCTTTGATTTTAAGAAAATCTGGCATTTGAGTTTTCCTTGGCTTTTGAGAGGAGCCAAATGCATAATTCACTTGGCCTCTGTGCACTACTTTTGAATTCTGCTGTGGATCCATTTGCAAGAGAATAGCAGGAAGGATGTACAGTGCCTACTTCTTTCTTGTGCCTGTGACACAGAGAGAGGGGGTGTTAGTTTGATTAACTATAGGCCACTGAAGAGACAGATGAAAAGTGGCAAAATGTAAATCAACTTTGTCCCAGCTACCTTCATTGTTTGCCATTGCTTGTGTATGCTTGCCCATGTCACTGAAAGCACAGTCTCTTGAAAACTGGTGGTGTGTGAGCTTCCCTCGGTGCACTCTGAGGGCATGCCTAAGATTTTGGAGATGTATCTTGAGAAATCCCCCACAGGCTTGAGTGCAGGATGAGTGTGGTGGTTGTTTGTGAGGTGATACCAGTGGCACCACTTTAAGTGTTAAATGCTGGGACACCTGCAGCAAGTGCCTGTGCACACAATTTTGCTGGAGCAGGTTTTGAAACCTGAGCTGTTGAATGTGATCTTACTGTGGCTTAGTGTTAAAAGCCTTGTTTTTCTTGCTTCAGACTCATTCCCCTGCAGCTCTAGAGATCTGGCTAGTATAAACAGCTATACCTGAATGCTATCTGTTGTATAACTTAAGGCTTGAGGGTTTTTTCCCCCATTACCAGGCTTACAAAGGACTGTCAAGGTGCATGGCCGAACCCCAAGGATGAGGCAATGCCCATGCCTCTGTGCTCAAGCATGTTAGTGGGTGGAGGCTGTTGGAGGGAGCATCGCCATTGTCCAAACTCTTGGGAAGGTGCTTGTAAAGAGGGAGAAATAGGTGAGATGTCCACAGTCCAAAGAGCCTCAGATTGCCAAGAGCAAAGGTGGAAAAAATAGTTTTTCCATGTCCTGCCAAGGGTGCCAGGAGTGAAGTGGCTCAGAGATCACTGACTAGGGAGCTGCATGAAGTGTGCTAAAAAAAGATGGGGCAGATGAGAAGTGTGCAGAGTATCTGCTCTGCTTCTGGATCTCTTGACTTTGCAGTACAAATAAATAAAATAAAACTGAACAGAAAGCACTCCCTAGAACCTGCATAGGTCTTGTTTGGTTGTTTGTTGTAACCTACCAATATTCATCCTGTAACATTACCAGGCTTAGTATACTTCTGTTTTTCTCTTCAACATGTTTTCCAAGTTCTTTGCAAGTATTAAATCTGATGAGTTCCCTATTGATCCAACAGCGAAAAAAATCAACTTCACTTCTCTCTGCATAGTTTTGACTGTAAATATTTCCTTTCAGTATAGTGATGACAAGCAATGCAGTATCATGGTAATCAAATCACCTTAAATAGCCACTAAAGGTAACTGTCTCTGGGAAATATAGAACATTGCAGAATTCATGAGTGGTAAGGATATATTGGTAGAAATATCAAAATCCCCAGAACCTCTCTAGTACATGCTGAGGCAGTATCTTTAGCAAGGTCTGTATTTTTGAAAGCAGACTTTAACTAGAAAGGTTAAAAAATTACATGTATTTTAAATTCCTGAAATAGGTAAAGGGCCAACTTCTTTCCAGATATCTTGGTAGTCTCTTCTGTGTGCAGGAGCTGTGTGAGAGAGAACCAGTGCAAAACATTGCCTCGGCATGAAGGTAAGTTTGGCCTCAGCTAATTCACAACCTACCTGATTTGACCGGTCTGCTCACACCGACACCATTTAAAGTGTGGGGACTATTTGGTCTGCGCTTGCCCAAGCACAGACACCAGAAAAATGGAGAATTTGGGATCTGCACTGGTGAAAGCACACAGGCATCAGCTGCTGGGGGTGCAGCCAGTGTGACCTGAGTTCTGGCACTGCCTTTCTGTTGGGCTGAGGCACAAGTGGGGGCACTGCACCGTTCAAAGCTTGCAGTAAGTGCTGGTGGGGAGGTGCTGGCAGGACCAGGGTCCCTGGCACCTCTGCAACCCTGCAGGGCTCAATGTGCCCCTCACCACCTCAGGTGGTTCTGGTCTGGACCTGCAACAACAACAGGGGTGCATCCCAAATGCATCCCCAGTGCACAGACACACCTGGCACAGACATACCTGGATGGCAGCTTGGGAAACTGATTCAAATTAAACCAGCTTAGCAAATATAGCCCAAACACTTTGCTTTTGCTGAGATTAGCTTCCCAATTCTGGTCTGCTGTGTTGCCTCCTGTTTGTGCTGGTCTCATCGTGGGGTGAGCAGCTGGACAGGGTCAGACTGTGCATTCAGGATCAGTGTGGCCTTATACTGCCCTCAAGGTACTCCTGAAACCTGACTTTAGATTTGCTAAAATGGGGTTTCCTGTTTTTTAGTGAAGTGTTTGCCTTTTTGGTATTCAGGGAAGAGCACTGGTGGTCCTAGGCTAGTCAGCAGTGTTGATCACAGCATTAATTCTACAGATTAATTAAACACCAATAGAGGGTAACTTTGCCCCAAATCAATTAAAATGTTATAAGCTAAACCATGCGGAATTATGTTAAAAGAAATTGCTCCTTTTTTCAAAATTTTTTTAGCATGGATCATTTATTTTTGGTGGGCACTGTGGTGTGGAGCACTGCCTCTGAGAGACAGTCTTTCCATTGTCCAGAGGACCTTGACAAACATATATATTTATATATATATGCATCTATATACAAAGCCCTGCTATACTACTAACAGTGGATTGCTTCCAGTTATCACCCAGCACTTGCCCTCTTCTTTCACACTTTCTTTTTTGGCAGGAGGAAGCCAAACGCAAAAGACAGCAACAACAACAAAAAACCTGAGCAGTGAACCTAGAATGTGTTAGATCAATGCAGACACCATGAAAAATAACCAGGACATGCCTTTGTGGCTTTTGATGTAGCTCTGGCTGTGGCTGAAACTAACAGATGCAAAAGCTAACTGCCAGATATCCAATGTGTGTGCCAATGCTGACAAACCTGCCAGATGCCTGGCAGCTGGTCTTGCCCCAACTCCAGTGGCTCTCTTGTATATAGATTGCCTTTTGAACAACAACAGAATGTTTATCTGAGGTATCTCATGAAAGCATCTTCCCATAAATACAGTAATTATTTTTTTTTTAAGTCAGTAATCTAGTGAGTTCATGTTAGAAGGAGGAAGGATGCTGAAGCCTTGATAATCTTTATCCGGTATACGTCAAGCATTTTGGGGTGTTATTCAGTTGCAGAAATTGGATGGTCTGCAATTCAGACTGTAAATGGTCATTCTGTCCCCTACAGCAAGAGTTGTTATATGTAAGCCAACTGGGCAGGTTGGAGAGAAAATGCTATTTGGGCTTTTATAAACAAAGCTTTTGCTGTTCCAGGCTATGATGCTGAAAGGAAATCAATGTTTTTTCCACTAAATGTGGTTTTATCTGGCCAGAATAAACAGTTGTGACAGGATATTGGTGCTAAATTTATTAATAGTCTTCTCTAGCTTTGACATTCTGGGAAAAATTACCTGAGATAATTTGAAGCTAGCCAGAAAAAGTTAATTTTTTTCCCCTTTACTTCCTGTTTAGGCTTTAGTTAGATATATAGCAGTTTAAACAGCTGACCTGGAATATACCTTTAAATAATAATAATTTTTTTAAAAAATAGGTAAATACAGCTGAAGCTAGGATAAAAATATTCTGTAGAAAAGCACATAACGTGATCCTCTGAAGAACAGAATCTCCGGACCATCCATTAGCTTGATGCTGATATTTTTATCAACTTCATGCTGCAACTTGTGCTTTTAATTTTCAGGAACTGCAATTTTTTCTGTCCAGGTTGCAGGGCAGGCCATTTGACTTGCAGCTCTTAGTGTGTGTGAGCTTTACTTCCAGAGTCTTTAAATTCAGATTTCATTTTGAACTACAATTGAATTAGTGAGGTTCTGATCTTTAAATGATTCTCCAAGATGGTGCATGAAGGATGGAATCACCAGTTTCCATCTGCAAATGTTTTATTGGGCATTTGGCTCTTGAGGGGGGAATGAGTGGTTTTTTCTGTGTGTTATGTCCCAAACCCTCACCAAACCCAGAAGGACCTGGCAGTTCCTTCTGTAGATTTATCCTCAGCACATTTACAACATGAGATCAGGCAGCTTTATTTGCAGTCTGAAGTATTTTATTAACTTCTCTATTTCTTATATTGTTTTCCAAATACAGACAACAATGCTACAACTGAATTCTTCTATCCAAGCATCCAGGAGCAGCCTGATTTATCTCTAAATGTACAGGGGGAATGATTATAAACGTCATCAATCTACAAACCTGTGTGGTTTTTGGTGCAGCTCATGAGTAGGTGTATCAGCTTTGTCCTAGCAGCAATGACATATGGTAGTTTACAGAGAGAAATCAGCAAATGAATAAACCTTTCCACCTGTAGCTTTGTGGGAATTCTGTTCTGCTTAATCTGCTGCAAAGCTCCTTCTTTTTTCTGCACTTGTTTTCAACCTTGCACTAGGCCCAACTAAATGATACCATTGCTCCTAGTGTTTCTGTAGCACCTCTGCTTACTTTAGGGGGAATGGTGAGGAATGCCTTGAAAAATCAGTTATTATTTATTATTATATTATTTTTTTTTAAGGTAAAGGTGACTGTAGCACTCTAGTTGCTCTGTGCTTGAAATATTCTATCAAACCCACCATTTGCTCTTCAACCCAAGTTACCAAACATGCTGGAAATGAAAGGATTCATTCAGGGCTGGGGTCCTGCCAAGCTGTGGCCATGTGTGCTTCCCAGGACTTTATTTACGAATGAGTTCCACCTTCCCAGACTTGTAAGAGTTTCAAGAATATGAAGTTTCCAGACAGGATAAAAAGAATCATTTATTTTCTTGCCCTATAAAGAGCTGCGTAGCAAAATCTCTGTGAGGTGTTTTACATGTTGAATCGACAACTGGTTGGGAGCTTATTTACCTCTAAAGTGCAGTATGTTGCAAAACTGGAAAATACTTCTCTGCTGCCCTGGAGTCAAAGGCAAATCTGCTGACTTGCTTGAGAAAAGGTACAAGGCAGGGTTTGGTCTTGAGTAGTCTAGTTCCTCATGCCTACCTGATTTATATGGTAATTATTTTAGCATAAAAGACTTTTGAAAACTTTATCTTTTGAGCTACTAATCCTGTTCCTTTTTTGAATGCCTCTAAGTGAAGCACAGGGGAAGGAGTTGAATAACACTAAAGCTGGTGTTCAAGTGATACAAAATCATCTGTTATTTGTTCTCCTGTGCATAAGGGTGTACAGAGGTAATGAACCTATGCCTTGATATGTGGCTTACTGGTAGATGATGAGGCAAGGCTGAGAAGATTATTAGGCCAATTACTGCTGGCAAATGGCACTAATGGATGGACTCTGGATTTCCTCTCCTCTGATATTTCCAGTCTTGGATTTGCTTAGCATCATAGCTGTTTTAATGTGCTCCCTTCTATTGCAAAAGTCCAGGTGGGAGTCTGGAGGTAGGAATTACCCCCAAACAGTCAGATGAAACCTCTCCAGGTTGTCCCCACAGTGTCCTGTCTCTCCTCTTTTGCCATCCTGCTGTCAGGTCAGGCTGAGCAACAGACACTGATCCTGCCATGTTTTCCAGCAGGAACAGAAGTCATCTAGAAATCACCTGTGAGAACTTTCATCCTGCCTCTATGCTGATGCAGCACGGGAAATTGCAATCAAGGACCTCAGCATTTATCTATCTCCTGGTACTAGCAGTGGCCTTTGTAATTTCTTTCTCACAAAGGCAGTGAGTGCTGAACATCTCTTCAAGCAATTGTGGAAGAAGGACAGTGAAAGGCAAAAGGCACTTAGCAGCACAAGCTGCCTCTACCCTTGGGGCAGAAAAAGGACTGGTTTTGCTGTCTGACTTCCCAAGAGGGTTCTTCTGAATTCTGGAAAATAAGTGATAAATTGGATGTTCTAGTCTGCATATTGAAACCAGGGGTGAGGTTGCAAAGGTTTAGGCAAGCAGTCAGGATGTGAAGAGTGAGACATGTTCTCTCAAGCAAAGGTAGAGCAGAGACAAGTGTGGGGAGCGGTAGTACTCTCCTAGACATGTCATGCCATGCCAGCCCTCTGCATAAAATTTGGTACAAAAATTTGTGTATCTGAAGGAAGCGGAAAAACTGCTGCCTAAAAAATGACTACTCTCCATCAGCTGCTTGAAACTTCCACTTCCATGGACTTCGTCCCCCAGAGGAAGGTTTCCAGGATAAAGTGACTCATAGGTGAAGTTGTTTGGGGAGACCTTGATCCGCAGTGGGAAGCACCTTGCAGAAGGAACTGTGTGAGAAATACATTATGGCCTGAGGTGACATCCTGCTAATGGCCACAGGGACACTTAGGGTCTAAAGCACAGGTCTTATGAGGAGCAGCTGAGGGAGCTGGACTTGTTTAGCCTGGACATAAGGAGGTTCAAGGGAGACCTTATCACTCTCTACAACTACCTGAAAGGAGGGTGTGGTGAGGTGGGAGTTGGTCTCTTCTCCCAAGTAACAAATCATTGGATGAGAGGAAATGACCTCAAGTTGAACCAGGGAAGGTTTAGATGTGACATTCTGGAAAAATTCTTCAGATTGTCGAAGACTGAAACAGGCTGCCTAGGGAAGTGGTTGAGTCACCATCCCTGGAGGTATTTAAAACATGTTTGGTTATGGTGCTTAAGGACATGGTTTAGTGGTGGACTTGGCTGTGTTGAGTTAACTGTTGGACTCTGTGATCTTCAAGGTCTTTTCCAACCTAAACAGTTCTGTGATTCCATGATTCTCTATATGGCTGTGATGCCTGGGCAAGTGAATGCTGGTGGAACCAGCCCAAAGGCTGTTGCACAGTTTTATTCTACAAGTGTTGGCTCATTGCTGTCAACCTTGACAGAGACCTCCTGTGGGCTTGGATGCTGTGGGTGTTGTGGCACATTGGTCTGCAAGGGAACAGAAGGCTGCTTTGATCTGTGGGGCAGTGAGGAGGGAGGGGGGCCTCGGCATGAATTGATGTGGGGATCACAGAGAGCCCCGTATGGTGACCCTGTCTCCCTAGGGAAACGCGGCTCTTGTCTAGCCTGTCTGTCTTCACAGACACAATGCAGCAGCTCGTACTCCAACAGGGACACATCCCCTGGAGGAAGCTATTTAACAGCAAATTGGCCTAGTAATTTTTAGAGATGACCTTGTGTTAATTACAAGTTGCTATATTAGTAAATGCCTTCTGAAGGCCAGCTGTTGTGTTGGCATTAACTCCCAGACTCAACTGCTAGTTTACTAAGTCCCAGGGCAATTAAAACTTTTTTTTTTTTTCCCTTCTTATTGTTTTTTATTCAGCTTGGTGCAGCTAGGTGATGAACACTTCTCCCCTCTTCCTTTTCATGGTCTTCTTGCCTGGCTGCTGGAAGGGTCTGTGTCTGATAGACTTTTCCTTGCTCAGTCCCAGGTGTTTGCTCGCCTTCCTGCACGATGCTGGCTCCTCCATTCTGGACCGGTGCTCCAAGAGGCATTGTACAAAGAGCAAAAAGGCACTCTAACAGGCTTGGTTTAAGTGAGGTCTTGGTCACCCTGAAGCTTTCTGGAAATGTAGAATAGT
This sequence comes from Pseudopodoces humilis, assembly GCF_049639895.1. NCBI lineage: Eukaryota > Metazoa > Chordata > Aves > Passeriformes > Paridae > Pseudopodoces > Pseudopodoces humilis. The sequence continues at coordinate 24,769,074 of NC_142202.1, read as the reverse complement.
GGTTTGGAATGGCAGTGTTGGTAATAGACCATAGTGGGAACAGGTTTCCCATGAAACAGTGTGGGACTGGAGGGGAAGGGAAGACTTAGGCTTGAATTGGGAAGACTGTTGGCTGCAGCACTATCTGAGATGTATCCAGGATCACAAAACAGCCCAGGAAAGCGTCAAAAGGCCACTTGGGATAGACAGTCCCTGCAGCAGCTGGTGGCTCCTGTCTCCTACTGGAGATAGCATGTCTCCTTTGCCAGTGGTGCAGCACAGAGCTATTCCTTGCAAGCCCCTGCCCTCTGCTCTAGGGGAAGAGGGTCTCAGTGCAGGTAGCAGCACCATGTCACCAACAGATGACACAGTTTTGGAACAGAGTAAACTTTTGGTACCAAGTTCACATTAAGATTGCAGTGCCTATTGGAGTGGGGCAGGGACTGTGAGTGGAGCTGGGTTGTTGCTTTTCCCCACTGGTCTTGCAATGTCCAGCTCTGCTTTGAGGTCTTCTGGCACCTCTGGATGCAAGTGCTGCTGGGAAAGGCTGACTCCTGATTAGGAAGGGCCCTGTATCTATGTCACCTATGCCACTAGTGTTTGGGCACTAACAGTGCCTGTGTGAAGTTTTTTAAATCGGTAATCCACATGATGGTTTGCATAGAGGGATGCAGGGAAGGGGTGCAGGATACTGCCAAAAGCTCTGTGGAGCAGCTCCCCTGGGCACAAGAAACCTTACTGATGTCTTTTTCAGCTCAGTTTTCAATAAGAAATGATTAGAGAATTGAACCAATAGAAGGGTCTATGTTCCCTGAAAATCTAATGTGGTTTGTTCACATGTGCATTTCATATAACAGTAAGATTGTAACTAGATCAGCCAAAGTATGAAAAAGAGTACATTTATACAGCTTTCCCCAACCATAAGTCTCAAAGTATGCAGAAAAGTGGAAGAGGGGGCTTCCTATGCCTATTTCATAGACAAGGAATTTGCATTTTATGTGCCTAAAACTTCTTCCTTTGCTTCCTTATCTATCAGTCTCATCCACTGGAAAGTAATTTGTATTAAAGGCTTAGAATGCATTGGGTAGAATAGATTTTTATCTGGGTACTGATTAGGTTTTTAATTTTTCCCCAAGGGTTTCTTCTCTGTCTCTTCCTGTGAAGGCTACAAGAGAGTCTTGTACATCCTTCATATCACAAGTGTCTCACCACCAGTGGAAGCTGCAAAGCAAACCTGCGTTTTTGCAGTATTTCTGCCCCACATATTCTGTGTCTGTACACAGCTGCACACTTCCCCTTCCCCCAGGCCCAGCTCCTCGCTGCAGGGCTGCCTGCTGGGGTGCGCGTTCAGGGACATAGAGGGGGGTGGTGGTGGCGGCAAATCTTACTTTGATGTTCCCATCCTGGGGGGGCTCCTGTGCACGTGTGATGCAGCTGGAGAGCTCTGAGCATATGACCTTGCCTTCTTCCTTTCAATGGTCAGGCTGCTGTTTTCAGACAAATAATGAAGTGGGGGTGTTTTTAAAGCTTACTTGAGCAGGGATACCTTGATGTTTTGGTATGGACTGTGTACATAACAGTGCATTTGCAATTCAGCTGCGCCAGTCTGCAGCAGTGCTGTGGGTATGAGTATTTAGGTGTCATGGTACTTACTAGGCCCACCCCCATTCCTGTCTTGACTGGGAATGATACTGGTTATACAAGTTGCATAGTCCTCTTTGCAGAAGGTGCTTTCCTTCCTGTGGGAGCATTACCATCAACCAGGGGGCTGGGCTTGGGTTTCTTCTTTTTTTTCCCCCTCCAGAGTACAGCAGCAGTTTTCATAAGTTGTATTTGCCTCTGAACCAATATGTATCCAATCAAGGACATGCTTCTGTAAGTTTTGTGACTTAATCAACTGTAGGTGATTCACCAAAGCATTTAAAGTCTGTAAGTTCATCAGCATTTGGGAAGTCCTGCCATGTGGCTTGAAGGCAGATTCTCTGGGCCATATTCCGGCTGCCTTTATCTGTGAATGTTCATCCATTCCTGGTGGGTACCACAGTCATGCTGATGGATGAGTGGTGTTAGTGTGGTCTGGGAATGGTTACTGCTTTCTGTGAAGGAGGAGGATTTTGTGAACCTGATGAAAAGATGATGTGTGTATATGGAATTGATGATAAATGTATTGCTGTACAGATTTAGGAGTTGTTTACTTCTGTGGGTCAGAAATGGTCCAAGTAAACCAAACATGGACAGTGAGATGGGGGAGGGTGACTGTTGTAAACTAGGGTTAGTACTCCCCTATTTTGTATGTTAATTAAGTTGAAGGGTAAAGCTTTGTACTGGAGCAATAGTCTATGGCTCTTAGTAAAAGCAGTTGAGTAAGATTGGAGATGATGTTTTAGGGGTATGAGGCCTTGCAGGCAGTATTGCAAGGGGGAGGGAGGTATCTCTAGAGTCTAAAATATGCACCTTCACTGCCCTTTATGTCAGTCTGTTTATGCAGAGTTATTATTAGCTTTAAATCAGGTGTAAAGGAGCAGCTACAAATACTTTTTAGGTATGATTGTATTAGCTGGAGTGGTTACAGCTCCTGGCCAATGTCCACAGTGCTTTGGGGGGATATTTGGTTTAATTTTTAAAATGTAAAAAATTTTTACTTCTAGGATCCCCAAAGAGAAGAAACTGCATCTGAAGCAAATAATGTAGAAATTATTCTCTGTAATTGAAATAAGAAAATTTCTCTTAGATAATATATCTATATATGTATGCATAGGTATGTTAATATAAAAGCAAAACATTAAATAAATACTATCAAAATATAATTTAAATTAAAACCTCACTCCCACTCTGGTCTTAGAGGATGATAACTTGTTTAAAATTAATGAGGTTTCCAGGAACTCTGCTGGAAACTTGGAACCTTCAGCTTCCCTACCATCTTCTGCCTACCAGCTCTACAGTGAGCAGTCCTGGTATCAAAGGTGAGCTTTGGGCTGAGCTCAGGCACTGCAGAGGGAGCAAGTGCTGACTTAATGTCGGACCTGTCCTTGATATGTTTCCAAATTAGGCAAAATTGCAGCTTATGCATTAAAATAAATAAATAATGGAGAAATTAATCCTGAGAGCATTTTCAAAGGGCTTGTTTTTCTGTTCATTATTTTCCTATGATACATATTATCTAATCAGCATGATGGCACTGAGAAGAAAGAATTATAAAATGCCAGGGAACTGTACTAAGGGGGCTGTGTCTATAACCTTTCTATATATGGAGTATATACGCACAAGTAGTGGCACGTTTCCTTTCTTAGGGAGTAGGATGGCCATGTTTTGTAGTTACTCCTAGCTGCCTTTGGTTTTATAGCAAAATAATCTCCTTGTTGCTAGAGGCCAATTTTGCTCAGAGCAGCTAAAATAATTCATGTCACCACTGTGGTACATCACCTTGTTAAGGTGCACGTCTGCAGGCACAGAGCAAGGTTCTTCCAGTGCCCCAGGCAGGTACAGAATTGCTGCCTAGATAGGAAAGGGCACCACCAGTGCTGCTGCTGGCAGTCTGAACTGCTCCTCTGCCCTGGCTTGCTGCCCTCTGGGAGAGGTGTCACGAAGATGGCGTGTAGCATCTTTATTCAAACTGCTGGAAGCAGCCAAAATTCGGCCAATCTGTGACCTGTGATGGTGGAAGGGGAACATGCTCCCCTTTCTTCCCTCTCTGCAGCCAAGTAGCTGTGTTGGGTGACAGAGCAGCAGTGAAACCTACCAGGGCAGGTACAGTTGGCTGAATTGGAGGGCTAAAAGCAAGCTATTGTTCTTTGCTTCATTTCCGCAATAGGGTTGATAATCTCAAGCAGAGGGTGAGGTGACTAGGTGGGTGTTACACCTCTAAATTGGGTTGCTGGCCTGCATGCTCTTTTCCTCTCCTCAGGGAACCCCTGCAGCAGTGCTTTTGCTGTTATAGATACGTGCTACCTATTTGCTAGAAGTGGCCATGCCAAAACATAACTGGACAGAGCTTTACTTCAGTGAGGCTATTGTGCATCTCAGCCTCGTGTCTGCCATGATTAGATGTGGCTGTGGCAAGGGGCCATGATAGCCTGCTTGGAAAAGACACTAATGTGGGGAAAGCCAGGAGAAGGATGAATTGTATTACTTGAGCAGATCCTATGTATGAACTGCAGTGCTGTGACAGTATTTAGTAAACCTAGGATATTGTCAAAGCCCCTTACTTGGACATCAGTTGTTCCCAGGTGTTCAGAATTGTTCAACAGTTCTGCAAAGTGCATCATAATGTCGAATTATTTGCCCAGAAAATCAGGATATGCTTTTTAATGACTGTGCAGGAGAGTTCAGTTTGGTTTCTGGGAAGTTAGGGTGTTCTGTTTTCTTTAGCTGATTGAACTACCAGAGAAGAGGCAAAGGCAAGTTTATTCTCTTGACTTCAGAATTTGTAGGTGCTTAGTGCTACTTGAAGAAAAAGGCTATAGAGATTCTGGTAGGCTGAGGAAAGAGACTATTAATTTTTTTAAATTGCATTTTCAGCACTAAGCTGTCAGAGTTAGTTTTCTCTTGAAAACAAGTATCAACAAGGGCAGATGCCTGGTATGTAGCACTTCTGCCTAAACAATAAGAATTTAGCAAAGTTGTTAATTGCTAGAATTTTATGATGCCAAGCCTTGAATGACCTTTATTATAGGCCATACTGTCTGTAAAGTGTGTGAACTGTTTGTGTGACTGGGTGACATGCACACTCCATTCCCTTTTTATTCACCTCCCTTTGTATTTTAGAATCAGTCTGTTCTTCCAAAAGGGTTCACCCCTAAGGCCAGCTGAGGCCAGAATGATTTCAGCTGGAACTCTACATAGGTAAAGCAGAAGAATGCTGATCTTTTAACAGCATTAATAGTTTGTTCATTTTCAGTAGGAGGGACCCTTAATCTGGTGTAATCCACATTCCACCAGAGCAGCATACTGGGACCTGTGCTGCTCCCTGGAAAGCTCGTCCTACCTGGTATTCCCACAACACTCACTGCTGTGAGTCTGGAGGCTGTTCTGCACTGCAGAGTGAGCTCAGGTAGGAAGCTTCTGTATTTTAAATCTACTCTTGGTCACCACCCATGTGAGGAGTAACCCTCTCCCTGCATGCTGTTCTTGTTACCTCTCAGACATTCTAGGGCTCCTGGTGACATTGCTGAAGATGATTGCTTATATATAACAGCATGTAACAGTGCACCATCATTAGGAGAGTACTCCTTATTTTTTACTCAGGAATGACCTGTTAATTTGCACAGAAATTTAATTTTGTTTGGCAAAAGGCATTTTAGAAAGCAGTAGGATGAGAGTTTTAAGTGTATTGCAATCTTACGTGATGTAAATGGTTTAAGGGAGTTGTAAAACACAGAGAAACCATTTCTGGTGAGTGCTAGCTTGTGATTCATAAGTATTTGGTGTGGTGCTATCACCTGGTTTAGGGTTAGCTTTTGACTGTTGTGGCTGATATTGCTAATTTCATCCATTTGGAAATCATGAAGCCGTGTTAAAAAACTTGGTAGTTTGACATAGGGGTGTCATTGGCCTGTTTGCACCTTTGGGACTTTCTAGGGTTTATCTGGAAATCTTAAATAGATTAGTATATTAATGTTGCCTATATTTTAAAAGAAAGCTGAGAGTATTAAAAAAAATGCAGAAGCTGGGACTTGAGAATAAAGAAGTACCTTCAGCTTCAGGCTCTTTTGAAAAAAAGAAGGCTGGCTGATATATCAGGATAGATACTGGTTTGGAAAACACTGAAAACCAGAACATCTGTCAGGCAACATTTAGGCATACAGACTTTAAGAAAAGGCATTGGAAATTAATGTCCTTTGAAAATGAAAGTTTATTTACTGACTTGAAAATTATCTTTAGGTGATTTAACCATTTAAGCCGTATTTTCTGCCTAACTTATTAAAGAGTACTGTTTAGACTTCCTTTTGTTGCATGTTTAAAATGTTTCAAATATAGAATAAGGTGCTGTTTCAAAGCTGGTATTGTTTCACATTTAGACAAAGTGACTTCAATTTGAAACCATGAGTGACCAAACTATGCTCAAAATTGTTTTGTTGTTTGTTGGTTTTTTTTTAAGTTTGTCTCTTTTAATTTAGCAAAGACTTCCATTTTTGTCCCATAAGACAGTAACCAGAGACTGAAGACCTAATACATAAACTTTCTTACTCTCTCCATCTCCAAGCTGGAGTTCATGGGTGTTACAATCAGGAAAATTTGCAGTGATTCTGTGCAAGCCTTCCTGTTGGAGCGGCTTAATTTTTAGTTATATTGATCAGATATTGTAAAAACAATGAATTTTGATTTCTCTTAGGAGCTGTAAAGAAATTTAGTTCCATTCTTAAATTTACACAGCTTGAGGCAGTGTTAAGATATTGTAGAAACCTATAAATGGTGGTGAATGTCATTGTAGAAAAAGCAAACTATACCTAAAGCCTTATTTCCAGTCACCCTTTCTTAGAAGCTCAGTTCATGTTTGCTAGTGGGTTTAGCTGGGAATGCCCCAACTGTTATCCATCCCAATGGGCTGTGTGTCTGTCCCTGAGACTGTTGTGTTTGTGCTGCACTGACTGGATGAGATGTGCCTCCCATCCTCAACAGTTCATACTGTGCATGTTAACCTTTACTGCATTTTGGCAGTAGTTTGCAAGGTCAATTTTCCATTTCCTAAAACCTCTTGGGGAAAATGGGGAAAAGAATTGAAAGTAAAATATTCTGGGCCCCTTAAACATTGTGAATAAGGACATGATTTGTAAACTCTTACCCTTTGTTTTGATCTGCATGGAGGAAATCTAGTTTAGAGTAGGACTCTGTGGAATGCCATTTTATTCATCCTCATTTAAGACTTGTGCTCTTGAAGAGAGCACTCCAAACCTCAATGTCCACCACTGCTTAATGTCTCTTGAAGATAAAATATAGTCATGGTATTTTTGTCAAGATTTTTTTTCCCTTCTACTTCCCACAGTCAAGGAGACAACAGGAGAAACTGAGCAGATGTTGTCAAGGGAAGCAGCATCAAAACAATTTTGGGAGTTTGGTTTTAATGAGGATCTCATTGATACTGACAAAAGTAAAACTGGAGCATTAGCATAGTTCCTTGAAGAGTTCAGAAAATCATTGAAACTAAATGGCGTGACAAAGTATAAGTGACAATTAGGCTTTGCATCAAAAGTGCTTGCTGTTTGGTGGGTCAAATGACTGCCACGCTTCCTAATGCCATGTAAAATGTAACAGTGGTATATCTGTAACACAGAGACCTTTTGCCAATTCACTGTTGATGTCTGAATCCTTTTTTCCTCCTGCTTCTCAGGCTGAATTTAGAATGTGGGACCCATGATATACAAAAGTCTTTATTTTAGAGATAATTGCCCTCTTGACGCTCATCAATAGGTTAGTGTCCAGTGGTGAACGCCTCAAGTGAACAGGCCTTTTTTTTTGGCAAGTCTTAAAAAAAAAAAAAGAAAAAGATAGAAAAACCTCCTTGTGTTTTGGAATTTTATCTTTCATTATTTGTTTTAAAACTCACTGAGATTGTGTTCAGTTGTAATTAATGGGTCTTCTTGACTTGTATCTGTAAATATGATCACATTTCAGAAAATACACAGCTAAAAAGCTGTGTGTGATCTGGTGTTTCATGTGTTACATTTTCAGTAAGTTTTGGGGATTGTTGCAAGCATTTAAAAAAACCCCTATGCATAGGTCTCTTGTCTGTCTTTGTCTGATGTCCTTGGATAATTATAAAAGAAGAGCAGCAGTAGAGTTGTGTGAAAGAGATTGGCATCCTATACATAATTAAAACCACATGAGACTTTTCTGCACCACCATTTTTTCAGATACAAAATTTATCGCCAGGACAACTTCACTCGTAGCTCTAATGTAGTCAAATGTTTTACTGCCACTGGTGTAGATGGGCAGTTTGGAAGCAGCTGTAGTTGAGGACAGTACCTGCACCTAGCTTTCACCATCATGAATGTTGACTTAAGGCACCTTTTGCCAAGGTCACTTGTGTGCAGAGCATTAATGAGCTTGGAGGCTGAGAGGTGACTTCACTGTGCCTTGCTCCTCATAGCTGTTCTTTTAATTAGACATCATTGCTACCCATTCACTGAGGAAAAATTATAATCATAGGACACAGCTCTTGCAGTGTGTTCACATCACCTAATTTGTGGCCTGAAAAATAAAAGAACAAAACACAGGTGCAGAGATGGAGAGCCATTCCTGGAAGATGACCAGGTAAGACCTGGTCCCCCATCCTCCCTAGTGATGCATGTAGACAGCTCAGCAAGTTCACCATGGTCCTTCAGAAGAGAGCATCCCCTGGGAAAGTCTACCCTAGTACCCCTCTGCAGCAGCCAGCTGCTTCCTGTCCTTCTCCCCTGCGTGTCATGCAGTCCTGGTGTTGGAAATGCAAGTGTGGAATGCTCCATGGACCATTGTGACTCAGCCTGTGGCAAGTAGAGGCCAGAAAAGCTGCTGTTAGTGGCTATGACTTCATTAGTGTGTCAGAATTGGGCTTGAACTCCTGACATAGAAAGCCCCTGGGAACCTACAGGAGCAGTGATAGTTTGTGCTGTGCTTGCAGCTAGAGTCATGGGAGTCCCAGGGCTGCCCAGTTTACTGCCTTTTCTTGCTATCTGGTGCTTTTGTAATGATGGAAGCCTAACAAAATTCACCTTTTGGTTAAAAACACTGACATTGGAGAAGATTAAAATGTAAGCCCTAAACCTCTGCAAGACAAGTAGGAGAAAATCACAGGTTTTTATTTGTTTGTTTGTGGGGGCTTTTATTTGTTCTTTTGTGGAGGGTTTTAGTTTGTTTCTGGGGGGTTTTATTTGGGTCTTTTTTGTTGTTATTTGTTTGTGGGGTTTTTTGTTTGTTTTTGAGTTTTTTTAAAGTCTCAAGAGTATTTTGGAGCCCTTCTCAAAATAGCCGGTTAATGACTTTGAATGGTCAGCCTGGGCCCTTCAGAAAATACTTGTCTCTGAAGTCAGACTTCAGCTGACATGGTGATTAGTTTCACCATGAGCTACTGATAAGCACAGAAAATTATCTAGATGTCTTTCATCCTGTGTCTTTGCTCCTCTTGTATGTACACACATAAAATCAAGTCCTTCATGAAGAGGGGTACCACCTGGGCTTTGCTGGAATTTTAAAGTCTTCATCATTTTTTGGCTCTTATTTTGAACAACTTGCCTGTACTGTAACAATGTGAGGGGTATTTGCTGACTCATCTTTAAGGCACAAACTTGAGTGGTATTTTGGTTTCAGGATGAATGTTTACCCTGCCTATCCCTGCTCCATAGGCAGTCAAAGCTGAAACAAATGTTGGCCTAAATAATTTGTTTCATAAAGGCTTTTTTCAGTGATAATCTAACGGAATTATTGTTTGCATAGGGGTGGAAACATTCTCTGTTGTGCTTGATGCTGTGCTCTTTCTGTGGTATTCTCTGTGCTGAAGTGAAATGGTGCGTGTGCTTCTGCTAAAGAACAAAACATAGCTAGGTGGCTCATGCAGGACTATCCTCCCTGCCAAAACACAAGGGTTTTGGACAAATATGCCACCCTTTTTCCTTCCATTGGTAGCCAAAGTCAGCTGTGCCAAAGAAAGGTCCTTTTTTTTTTAATTTATTTTTTTCAATACAACCCACACGCCCACACCATGGAAGTTACAGTCATATTTTCCAGTAACCACAGAGCTGTGAGTGATTGCACGTGTGTTTTATTTAAAACTGGGAGGAGAACTGATGTAATGCTCTCTGGGTTATGTTTTTTTTATTTTTTTTTCTTTTTCTTTCCATATTGCTCCCCTTCTTTCTCTTCTCCCCATCTGTTTGCTGCTACATAGGTAATTTTTATTTTGTTTAAGATTTATTTTTTTTCCTTGCTGCAAACCACAGTGAGGGAACTGCTGAAGAGGACAGCTCTATCACCTTGAGTTCAAGTATGGATGGATTGCTTTTAAGTTTTTAAAATTATAGGGTGATGCACTGTACCAACTTGTATAATCTTAAGAACTATTTTTTTCTTTTTTTCTCTAGAAGTGAATTAATTGTGATAATCTGATAGATTGAGAAATAAATGTATTTTTTTTTTCTAGTGGCACACTGATCTGCAAGTGTCTGTTTCTTCAGTGAGATCACAAAATACTTTGGGAAAAAAACAGGTGTTTCAGTTTTAGGGTAATAAACTGCAGAGGCTTGTTCTAGAACCACAACTGAAACCTGTTATTCCTCTGCTACTTTTCCTACTGCTGCTTTCAATGGTTGAATTAGTTCAACTCCTGCTTAGAATGGTCTGTTTGCATAAATCTAGATTGGGTTTCTATAAATTTTCATGGAGAATCCCTTGAAAGGGCTCAAAAGTAGGCTTTGTGTGTGCACGTTTAAGAGAATAACTCTAAGTAAATTTCTGTATTTAATGTTGAATTCAGCTTTGAAAAATAAGTTCAGCCACACAGCTTTGTGTGTGGGTACACGCCTCACTTGCAGACCTGCTCCTGCTGTACCAGTGCAGCATCTCTGCTCTCCAGCCCCGCTCAGGGGGCTCCCAAGAGCAGAGTCTGCTCTGAGAACACTGAGTAATTGCTATTCCTTAAATAGGAATTCTGAGGTGTGTTATGCAGCTGTGTGATAGGACATCGGGTCAGCCGGTCTCTTTTCGTGCCCTTAGCAAGTGGGAGGTGCCTTCAGTTAAGCTAGAGGAGCTGAAGGGTTAAACCCGTGCCATTCGGGTGTCAAGGTTAAACCTGGGTCTTGAAGGTGAGGATAGCTCAAGTTGCCTTGTACTTGCTGCGGGCAAAGAACACAGGCAGACGCTGCCTGAATGGATGATGTGGCCTGTAATTCATTAAGCTAGAAGCACCTGGTTTGTGTCTGTGCCCCTGGCCACGCCTGACAATAACACTTAAAGGCGTAGTCCCATTTTCAAAATAATCTGAGGATAGGGAGCCATCTCTGTTGGAGCAGATCCAACTGGGGGCTGGCATGGCTCTTCCCCAGTCACTCCTTCCCACCCTGCTCTTGCTCCTGGACCATGTGTGAAGCTGCTGTAGCTCTCTAAACCAGCAGAAAGACAGCTGCTTTTAAATTTTATTTTATTTTAATTTTGATAATGATTTTTCTGATAGCAAGAGTGCTTGGCACAGCTTTATGTATGGTCAGGCATGTGCCAGGGAGTGGGAGCACCATAGGGGTGTAAATCAGTTTGAGATGTGGTTGCACAGCGGTTTAATCCAGTCTAAATTGTCAGACAGGCAATGTAAATAAACCATTACTGTAAGGGAGGCAGAGAGAGATTTGTCTTGCTTAAGCTGCTATAAGCAAGAGACAGCTGAGGGAATGCAGAGAGGCAACGTTGATTCGCAGGTCTCTGCTGCAACGTGAAAAATACTCCTAGGAGATGTCAGAACCAAAGGTCCTGTGCTGTGAGAAGGAACAGATCTCTCTTGGATGGTGCTGAAATGCAGTGTTTTTGACAGCAGATAGAGTGAGTCAAGGCAGGAAAAGAAAATGCTGAATAAGCCAGGTTAATAAAGTTTTGACATAACTGTGGTGCCAATGTTTTGTTTCTCTCTCTCCAAAAGCTTGTCCCTAGAAAGAACCTGAAATACTAGGTACAGGTCCTTAATCTCATGGCCTAAGATCGGCATGTATAACAATGCAAATTAAGAGGATGTTTAATGTTAAGCCACTGGAATACCTGCTTTGTTTAAAACTTTCTTTTTTTTTTTTTTTTATTTTTCTTCAGCGGGGGAAACTGAGAATTATGCATCTGGAGGGGAAAAAAAAAAAGAGCTTTGCTTAGAAAAGAAAAAAGAGCTAGTCTGTGGATGCTGAAAGCAGGCAAGGAGCACAGTGCCTGTGTGAAACTAAGTCTCACTCTGGCCTGGGAAATCATAAGGAGGAATCCAAACAGTCCTTGGAGAAGGACAAAAACCTTTGCAGTTGTTGTTTGGATCCTTGTTGTTTTCTTGCAAGAAACAGTCAAGGAGTGTAGTTTCTAATTGTCCAATAATAGTGATGTGTTGGTTTAATGACCAATGAGAGTTTTACCTCTCGGACCTATCTATAAAAGAGGATATGGAATAATAAAACTTGCTGTCTTGTGCTCTCAGCTAGAGAGTCTGTCATACTGCTTCGCCATTCCTAACATAGTGCAACACTAGTCTTCTTGGGCTTTGATCTGTTACTAATTTTTTTTCTTTTTTCTTTTTTTTCTTTGCCCTTATGCTGGGAAAATCTGCTATTGGGAATAGACTAGGATTAGATCTTTTTGGGTGTCTATGTTGTGTTAGTATTGAAATATTACACCCTCAAGAGAAAAGCAGACCTATTTTCTCTGACCACTGATAAGCACAGTTTATATATGCCATGTAGGTTTTAGATTTTTCCATAAGAAAACCAGAGTTATCTGAAAGTATGTATATTTATTAGTCAGAGAAGTAGGAGGAACTAATTTCAAAAGAATATCTTTGCTGCTTTTAGGGAGTAGAACTGAGTTGCTGTTCAGCCCAAAGGAAATGCCAGGAAAACAAGTGTTTTTGCAGCCTTTTAAAATAATCCTTAGTGCTTTCTCTGTCAGAGTCAACACCATGTGCAGAACAAGAGCTCAGGGGCGATGCTTTGTGGGGAATGTGGCAGGAGCTTGTGCACAGGAACTCCTCAGGGTTGGCAGTTGTACACCACATTTTGATAAGAGCAGAAGAGTGTGGCTGTAAAATATAAAACTGAGACCAAAGCACTGCCGTATCAGTACAGCTCAAACCCCAACAGTTTATGACTGTTAGCAGCAGTACTTTGCCCTGCTCAGTTTGTGCTTCAAATGTTAGTCAGACCTGACAGTAGGCTTGCAGGTCAGTGTAATATTTCTGCAGCGTAAATGCTATTTATAAGAAGTATGACTATAATTTATTTACGAGAGGGTGGGGGAGGGGAGCAGACAAATAGGCAGTCACTTCATCCTGCTGAAGTGAATGACCAGACTGGAGTAAAGTCCAGGTGCCCCTGAATCTAGTACTTCCACTAGGTTTTCCACTAAGCTGTATTTATTTAGCATGACTGATGCTATATTTTTATAACTGCACCCTCCTCAAGAGGTGGACATGGAAGCCATGTGACTATTTCTCTCAGCAGAAGGGAAGACTTTTCCTACTCCTTTGTCCTGCTTCTAAGAAGAAAGGCTCTGCTACCATTAATGTCCTGCTACCATTAATTAGGCTTGCAGCTCCATAAACAAATAAAAAATAGTCACACATCCTTTTTTATGGGCCAGAAAGGTTGAATTTTTTCTCCTGTAGCACTGAAATAAGAAATGTTGAGAATAGCAAAAACACAAGTCAATAATTATTTTTCCTCCGTTTCTTTGTTTCGATACAACTGAGGATCAGTTTGGAGCCCAGTGTTTTTGGGATGGTTTTTTTTCTTCTCGAAGAGATAGCACATGCATTTCAACAGCCTCAAGACCTACAGGGTGCATAGATTATGCTCTGGCTTATCTTCCCCAGGGCAAACTGCAGCAAACTACTCACTGAGACAGTGCAAAGTTGTAGCAGTAATACACACATGCAAACAGTGGGGTCACAATCTGGTATTCAAAACACATATAAGCTTTGGGTGTGCTGGTGACTTCATGAACCTCCCTTTGAAATCAGCCAAAATACACTAGAAAGGAAAATAAATACATGCAAGCAGAATAATTTTGATCTGGGAATGAAGGTGATTTGCAGCATTAAAAATCGCGTCTTTGTCCCTAAGCACAACCTGCTTAGTGTTAGGCAGACTGGTTTAGTAACCACAATAAGCGTTAACATATTTCCTGTAGAAAAGCACATTGTGTGCAATAAATGTTTCTTGCTATACTAAAACCAAGTTAGTTAACAAATGCTTTCTGTCAATCTATGGATAATACTTGTGCTGACAGTCAGATAGAAGACTTAGCCATCATTTTGACAAGATGAATCCCAAGCTCTATTTCTCACAAAATATTCTTTTAAAGGCTTGGTAGCCTTTGTTTGGCTAAGCACATGTAGAGAGAAAAAAGAAAACCTTTTTATTTTTTTTCTCTCTCCCCCAGTCTTGTCAGTAACTCATTGTTCTGTTATTTGTTATACCTGGCTTTGTGTGATAGCCTCTAGCCCTAGCTTGCCTTAACAGGAAAAAATAAAAAGAGTATGTGCCTGTATATGAATGAGAAGTCTTGCCGCAGACTGAATCCAAATAAAGGAAAAGATTTTTGAGGTGAGGTTTTGGACAAGCTGTCATATATAAATGCTGTCCTCATGGATCTGATTCTGGTCTCATTCCTCTCTAACTTAAAACAAACTCCAATAAAGACAATAGTGGCTGCTGCGAGCTGCTCTGAGGCCAGGCTGAAATACCATGATATTAACTGTAAACAAATATTGTAATGCTTCTGCAGATTTCAGAAAGTGTCCTTCTCATATTTTAGTAGTGGCATTGTTGTATTTGGGGTAGTTTAAGATGCAAGGGCTAATCTACTCAAAAAAGAAATTCCATTTTGCCATTTGCAATTTAATGGAGTACAAAGAGACAGGGAAAGCACTCAACATAAATACAGATGTCTCCACTTCTGAGGCTTTTCTGTGTTCCTGCTACTTAAATGGGGATCAAGAATGATATTGTTCTGTGGGCTTGCTCTTTGTTTACAATACCCTCTTTGAAACTAGATGTCAAAATGGGTTTCCTGGATTGGTTATTGAATTCTGCAGGCTGACACTCCACTGTGAGCCCTGGGAACCTTTGGCTTTTTCCTTAAAAATGGCCCAAGTTTTGAGATTTTAAAAGCAGCCTTGCCACCATGTGGAAAAGGCTTGTTTTTCTGCTTCTCTTAATTTCAAGTATAATGTTTGGACCAGGGCAAAAAAGCCTCAGTAAAACTCTTCTCTGCCTGTATTGGTAGAATTTTATCCATCCTTTGTATGGCCATAAATGACCAAAACACAGGGATGAGCGAATTCGGCCCAACAGTTTTATGGATTCCTGAGCTGGTGGCAATGAAATATTGTACAGTTAATGTAAATTGTCAAGGACGGCAGTTTAACCTCCTAAACATATACACAGAGACCCTCTTGTTCTTCCTCAAGCTGTACCATGTAAGTCAGCCTCAGCCAGGCACTGCACAACGTCACATGCCTCATGCCGCATTTTCCAGGCCATCCTTGTTAAACCTGTACTTTCCCTTAAAGGATATTTAAACAGACCGACTCTTTTGCCAAACTCTTCTCTTAGGGTAAGGAGAGTGCCCCCCAGAGCATTTGCCAAGGTGAATGGAGCAAATAGGTTCAGTTTTAGTGTTACCAAATTTGACGCTGTCTTGATGGGTTGTACATAGGGATGTAGGTATTTCCATGTGTGCAGTGTCATACACAGCTTCTTATGCCTACTGTATATGAGGGAAGATGGCTTAATGACAAACTTCTAGCCTTTGCTCCAAATGTTGTGGTTATCTATTTTTTTTGTTTCATTTCAGTCAGACCCCTGAAGTAATTAGCACACTCTGTGGGGTTTTTGTGTGGTTTCTATCTGAATACCCATGAAGGAGTTAATTAACTTGTTTGCAGTATCTCATTAATTCATTTTTGGCTGTGAACTTAATTGCTCCTTTATTACTGATGAGTAAAATAGCTTTAGGCTCCCAATTAAAATGGACTTTGATGAATGTATAAGAGCTGGGCTTTCAGCTTGTTGAATAGACAGTGGAATTGCCATTCTGCATCCCATTGAAGGCCAGGCTCCTTCACGGTAGCGCTTCTCAGGGACAAGTTGCTCCCAGTTACAAACTTGGTCTCAGAGTTGAAGCCATTAACTTCCCCATTGGGTGGGAAATCAAATGGGAATTAGTGTCTGTAAACCCCCAAGGAGAGATGAAACTCAAGCAATAGGTGGACCCACTGGAAAAAAAAACTTTTTCCTGAGGTGGCAGATGAGCATAAACTGTATTTCCCTCCATTATGAAATGGCCACTCTACTGAAGTCAGGTTCCCACTGCTGAAGGTCTGGATTTCTCCCTATGGGCATCCTTAGTTTTACTGGAGTGAAAAAGCTGTTTTCACATGTTTGAGGGCATATAAAATGTTTGTACTTAAAGTAGTTTTTCTTCCTCCTGGTACATAATTGATGAGCTGGGGTGCATGAACATCAATTTGCTCTTCTGGGTCTAGACTTTTTCTAGGACAGTAGTACTTTTTAATGTATTTCTGAGACTACTGGATGTCAAGCATTAACAAAGAACCAGGAATTCTATATATCATACATATATATTGTGTGTCATATCATCATATATATTCCAATCAATAGAACCATGTTATAAAGGGAAATAGCCATAATAATTTTAAAGAAGAGAGCTGCAAATCTGTCTCTCTCTTCTCCCACCCAACCCTTCTCTATGATTCAATGTGAAGAACACACAATTTATATTCCCTGTGGTGACTGACTTGGACCCAGTGACCTTTGCAAAAAAATCCATTGCCTGCATGGAAAATGTAGTAAAACAATGTAAGCGTGCTTATTGTAGGCATGTATATTTCTTAACACAATAGGGTCCTGAGACCAACTGAAGTCTCTGGATTCTTCTGCAAGAAATGTTCCCACAGGGGAGCTATTATGATACTCCCTCTGCTGGCTCTCATTCAGCCTCCAAATTTTCCTTAGGAGACCTCACTTGGGCATTGATCCACAGAGAGAAAAATTACCATGTCTTGTTTGTTTATGTGAGGAGCCAATACAGCCCCAAGGGTGGGGACTCTTGCCACTTTGAAGGGACAAGAACCAAAATTGTCAAGAAAAGGTCTACTTTTGGGTAAGATGATTACAGATAGCAAGTGGAGGAACAAAGTCAAACACTACTTACCTTCAAACCTTTAACTGAAAATCTACTCAAAAGCTGTTTGAAATGCTTTTAATACAATCTGTTTTCATGAGAAGGAAGCACTTAACAATCAGTGGTTTCTTTTCTACCAAAAGATCTAGAACTTCATAAGCTAAATTCCAGATTGTTTTTAATACTGTGGCAGCTTATCTGCTTCACTCATAAAAATCTGAAAAAACCTTCTGACTTTTCTTTAATGATGGCTTTTGGGAAGAATTTGTTTCCTGGAATACTGAAGGGGGGAAAATCCTGTTTGCTTTAGAAATAGCTCCTTTTTATGCTTTTCTCAAATCAGAGGGTCACAAGATGACCAGAGTTGATGACACGCAAATTATGAAACAAAATGATGATGGAACACAAATTTAAACCAAATTTAAAAAAAAAAAAAAAAAGAAAATAGAAATGCTGACAAGCTTGTGGCAGTACAATCTGCTAACAATTTACCAATTTACTCTGGAATTCTCTATGAAAATTTCAATTATTGTGCAACATATGAGATCTAGCCATGACTATGCTTTTTTTAAAAAAGCCAAATGAGAGGAAAAAAGCAGCTTCCTTAGATGATACTATGGCACCTCTGTCCCTGTTTTAGCTGACTGCTTAAACTCATGCTTAATAAATGTGTTTAAGAGTCTGCTGACCTAAGCTTTGTTTTGTTACCAATTTTAACTCTGGAGTAACTGAAGTGCATTATTGATAGCGCAGTCCAGCAGGAAAATTGTTTATCCTTCTCAGGAGTAACTTGTCTTGCTGCTTCAGAAGGTGTACCCCTTTACAGAAGAGGGGAGAATGTGCCTTGGAAGGAAGTCAGACTATGGTTTTCATCTGTGGTGGGGGACCCAAATAGGAAAGTTAAGCTTTTAATTTTATAAAACGGGAACTGAAGGAACAGGATGTGAGGAGGAGAAGGGAAAGGAGTTAAGACAGCTCATATGGGTGCAGCCAGGCAAAGGACACAGCAGAGGCCATCTGGGGCTCTGAGTAAACCTGATCCTGCTTGTGGCTTCTCGCTTTCTCTGGGTCCTCGTGAGGATGAAGCTGCCCTGAGTTTGCACGTTGTTATGCTGGGTGTTGCTGAAAGGAACAACTGCTCATGGGAACCTCAGTTTCTGGCAAGAGCTGCTTTGCCCTGATTCTGGCAAATCTCTCTGGCCTGTCATCGTTACCCCAGTGCCTACTCAAAGACTCTGAGTAGAATGGATGATGGTTCTATTTGTGGTGCCTTGGCTCCTGTTTCTTCGCAGGCACTGGCTTACATGAGGGAATCTTATTAAAAGTATCTTTCCACTAGGAAGGTTTGTTCTGACTTGGCCTGCAGTGGAATTAGGCAGTGGTACCCAGACCTGTGAGTGCCTGGCTGCTGTGTGTCTGTGGTGAAGGACGAATGTAACTGCATACTTTTGGATGTGCTTTTCAGGAGTCTGGAGATTAAAGATAGCTGTGAAGCTGCCAACCAAAATCTAACCCAACTGTCCTTGCCAGCTTGGACTCCGCTCTTTATCAAACAAGGCTCATGATTACTGGAGTAACAAAGCTGCTTTAAAGTGGTGCCAGAGAGGGGTGGGGAGAGGTAGTAATAAAAGTTGCCACACTTTTTGTTTAAACTAGTATTTGAGGCTTTTGTGGGTTGTGTTTGTTGATAACTTAATCAAGTATCTTTAGGTCTGATTATTTTTGTGGGGCATTACCAATTTTCTTTTTCTTCTGCTGTGTGATTGCCACTATGTTTAGGGAAAGTGACTTTTCTCATAGTTCCTGCCCACCTTTTACTGAAACGTCTTAGTATTCCTAGTCATGTGCTTCTCCAGGTCTATCTGATGTGTCCTTGCTGCCTTCTTTCTGTGCTCTTGTGGTATTTTTTTTGCTGCTTATCTCTTAAACACATGCAACTCCAAGCAATAGCTCTCAAACCCTCCAGAAACACCCTGAGACACTCAACACAGCTCTGCTCCTATTCCAGCCCTGCATGTGGCCTCTGTTTTGGGTGGTGACTGCTCTAGTTTTGGTTATCACTTTTTCAGTGCTGTTTTTACACTGCCCCTGAACAGGAGATGGTTGTTGCACCCATCAGATTAACAGCACTGCCTGTGACCACTTCATCAAAGGGGCTCTAGGGAAATCCAGCAGAATGACAAGGCCAGACTATGGTGAAATTAAGGAATATAACCCATGGTGTGTAGGACATTAGCTGTCATGGCTGTATTGTTTTAAAGCTTTATTAAGTAGCTTAAGTTACATTTTAGACTTGAGTATCACTGTTGCTTAGGTTTGCACAGGGGTATAGGCAGCATCCATGTAACCTGCCTTCATACTTACCTCAGACATCTACAGTTTCCTCCAATTTATGTGGCTTTGGTACAAGGTCTGGGGACTGCCAAGAGGCTAGTGGGTAATCCAGGTTGGCCTAAATTCCACTGCAGTTAATAGCAATCTGTCCATGGGCTTGTCTAAGCACAAGGCTCATCCTTTTGAAGGAGAAGATGGTAAAGAGGTAGAATGGAAATGCAGTAAAAAGCATCTGAAGATGTTTGTCACAGCAAAATGTCAAGTGATGTTTTTAGTTTGCAAAAGAAAAAAGGAGAAAGCATACAATATTGTAATTTTTAGGAAAGTTGTTGGTTGTACTGTGAGAGACTTCTCTCACTTTTATGGTAATATCATTTAATTGCTTTTGAAAAATGGTGTACCTTGCTAATCTGGACAGAGTTGGAGACACTCCAACTATATTCTTCTTTGGTATAAAATGTGTAGCTTTGTGCAGGAGCTACACACTTAGTGGCAGATAAAAAACTGTCTTTTTGCGTCTTTTAGAGGAAAATTTCAAGAACTGTACTTCAAAGAGTCATGTTTTCTATATTGTGTCAGCCACAGACTTAATACTACCCTTAAACCAGTATAAATGTTTCCTAATTGCTACTCTGATAGGAGACATTTGACTTCTATACTGCAGCAGAGAATGCAGCTCTCACCATGTTGTAGTGAAGTTATTCAGTACGGTGTGTTTCTGCAACAGCATGACAGGGCTTGTTGCCCAAACAGTTTTGGAAAATGTGATGTTTCCCCTCTCTTACCCTTAATGACTTCTGTGTTAGTACTGCAGAGCTGAAAATCTGGTAATAGATGCATATAGCATTAGCATCAGATCTGGGAGGTGTTAGAACCATCACACTTGAGGAGCTGTGAAATCCTCAGTATCTGTTTTGCACCTTGTTGCTATCATAAAGAGGAGGAGAGTGGCTGTTTGCAAAGCTGAGCTCTCTGAGTCCTGGCCAAACCCTTTATAGAAGAGCAAATTTCCTCCCCGAATGTTTGATCATGGTGCTGCTGCTGATGCTCCAAAGACAGCCTGGCAAATGGCTGCTTTTAGCTGTCAGAAAGGACCAGTCTTTGGAAATTTAATTCTGAGTTCACTTATTCCTGGGAAATTGAGAGGCAAATCTTAATGGATTCAGACCTTTAATCTTGGTCAGTTACCCTTCATTTTCCCTTCTGAAATCCTGAAATGTTATTTAGAATGCAAAGGGCTGCAGTGAAATGGAAATGAGCTATAGTTGGGAAAATATTTTCAAACCAGATAACAACAGTCCAGAAAGTCCTTCTGTGCTCTGGAGTATTGGGCTCAATTAAACAAGATTTTTTTTCCTGAAAATGAATATGCTTTTTCTTGTTTTACATATTTAATTAAATCATGATGGAGAATATGAAATACATGATATTTCAGAAATTTAGCCTGTTTTGCTGACAGTCCTGGAGCCTCTTTTGTCTTTCAGTAAGTTTGCCTCTGACTAAATGTTTCTGATTACTTGGAACTGAAGATTAATTGCTGTATTCAACTCTACCCAACCATGCAAATGTTTCTGGGAAGCTGACTGTAAACTGGGCCGTAAGTAACCAGAGTCCCATAGATTATATCCCAAAGCCAGCTGCTAGGATATTAGAATACGTTATATTTTGTTGAGAGATAATATAATCTCATTCCTGGATTTGCAAAAAATACCTGGGGAAAAATTGCTGGTGAGAAAGCTCTAGGGAAACTGGGTCAGAGCCAGAAGAAACTCTGGATGGGGGATATAGCTGTAATTATGGAAACTTCTGCTTGCCTGATGCTGAAGCTCTTTGGGTCCCCAGGCACGTGGAGCTCTCTCCTGTCACATGTGTTTGTGCCCAGATGTTCCTTGGTCTCAGTGTGGTGGCAGCTGGGTGCCTGGCACACGTGTGCTGCCCTGGCCCTGCAGTGGGTGGCCCTGCCTGCAATGTGCTGCAACTCTGTGTGCAGTGCCTTGGTGGCTGCTGCTTTTAGAACACACTGGAGGGAGAAAGCCAATGCCTCCTTTAGGAGAGAACTCAGTGCTTCCAGCATTTGTCCCAATTTCTCATCTAATCTGATTTCAATGGGGAAAGATACAGGGTGCCACTTCTGATCCAGGAAGGATCCTGCTGCAGCATTGCCTGGGAAGGGGACGGCAACCCTTCTCCCTAAATACCTTAGCCATGGGGCTAAGGTATGGCACATGATAGTGTGTCTCAGTCTTGCTCTCTTTCCCTGGCCTAGTGAATGTTCTTATGCAAGGCACAACAATTAAATTGGGAAGGAAAGACATAGAAATCTCTCCTTTCAAACAGGCTCCAGGCTGGGCACACAGAGACAAGAGGACTGAAGTCTCTGACTTTGCATTTCCTGTTTCTATGTAGTCTTCAACCACTTCTTTATTTTATCTATCAGAGAAACTATAGATAGCTATGCATTAGTAGAAAATATGAAGTCCAGGGCAACTTTTGGAGCAAAGAGTGTCATCTGGTATCTTCAGAGTCTGCTTTGCTGACAAGAAGTCCAATGGCACATGGAGAATCCCCACCTGCCCTCGGCCCTTGCTTCTAATGGGGTATGTCAGCATCAGCCAGAGCTGCTGGCATGTGGCAGCTACAGAGTGTCAGATGTTGTTTGTTCAACGGTCCCAGAGGTATGGGGCTTAACAGTGCTTCTGAAGTTCACTTTGGGACCAAAACCCAGTTTTTTAATATTAAGAGGAAATAAAAAAAAAAAAAAATAAAAAAAATTTCCTTTTTCCTCACTGATGGGTGTGTTGCTGCCACCCAAATCTGAGGCTGATGTTTCACCCCATGGAAAGCAAGAGAAGCTCTGCCTTGGGAAGGTGCTGGTGGTGGTGTTTCTGACTCGGGGCTTCTGGCCAGTGATTGCCCTGAATCTCCCATGTCAGGGCTCCCCTGGCCAGCCTGCCTTGAGTTGTGAGTGCCACTTGCTCTTCCTCTCTGCTGCTTGGCCCATTGCAATGGGTGCACCACACAACCATTAGCTCTTCCTCTGGCAAACAGTGGTAAAAACATTGCAAGGGCCAACTGTGGTTTATTTTTTTTCCCTCTTTCCTCTGAAGACTTGCTTTAAATACCTGTAAGCTGCACAGAAATAGTACACCACAGTGCATCTCTGCAGTCTAGCATGCCTCTTAAGTGATGGATTTAGCAAGCCTGACACGGATCCCTTGGTGTGCTTGAGGAAAAGAGTACATTAAGAAGGGTCATAGGGGAGTGGAAGAAGTTGCTGTCCCAGCTGTTTCTTGCTGCTTTTCCACTGAAGATTTCAGACTGGTAGAGGTGGAGGTGGGATAGGATGAGTGCATACACCTCAATTGCTTGGGTGAGAAGCTGTGGCTCAGGCAGATTTTGTCAGGCGATTGTGCCAGAGGGTTTCTCAGTGATGACACAGCTGTGTCAGTCTAGTGGCCTTTCACCACTCAAAGGGATGTCCCTCCTCTTCCCTCTCACTCTGCATTTGTGGTCTTTCCTCCTTGCAGTGGGATTAACACCTGTTGGTTTGGTTAACATGATGAACAAAAAAAAAAAATTAGTAGTTTTTAGGGGGCTGAGTTACACACTGGGTTTGTTTGTGTTTTGGGTGGTTTGGTGGTGTTTTGGATTTTTTTTTTTTTGTGTGTGTTTGGTTTTGTTTTTTGTTTCACTCTCCAGGTTTAGTGAGCTGAGCTGTCTCTGGGAGGCTGGTAAGCTGGGCAGCCTGTGCAGAGGTGGTAGGATTGGTGAGGAGGAGGAGCTGTCTGTCCCTTTAGTCAACAGTGGCTGTTAGACCAAGCTCAGCTGCGGTGGCAACCATAGCCTAATTAAACAGCAAGGGCTGTGACATGCTCAGCATTTTCCCCTTCTCTGAATATCACAGAGCTTAGACTGAGCAGCACATTTGCAATGCCAGAAATAAGTCTACTTCTGTGCACAAATTAAAACCTTCTAATTATCTCATATTTTTATATAACACCTCTTATAATTTCTTTGCTGTATATTTTTTCCTTTTTTCCCATATTTTCGTTGCCACAGAGAAAAGGAAAAAAAAGCCACTGTCAGGCAAAAAATTTATGCTTTTTGACTAATGCAACTAAATTAATAGAGTATTTTTTTGGTTAGTAGAACAAGACTTTCAAATACTAAAAGAAAAGAGCTGGTGAAAATTGCGGGTTCAGATGGCTATTTTTTCCAGTAAATAAATTAATATAAGTAATTTTAAGCCACTTCATATCCCACAGGTCAGAAAAATGGAAAGCCATTCCTTGAATTTTCAGATGTTTCTGTAAATAATTCCTTTTGCCCTACAATGAGAATTAGGGGATCTGCTCGGACGTTCCTGGTGTTTTTAGTGGAGGAGGCTAGACTTGCCTTTGTGTAGGCAAAGAGCAATAAAACAAGCAGCCAAATGGTTAGAGAGGTCCCCATAAACATATCAAGGTTTAATGCTCAGTTTGCCTAGCAGGCATCCTACATCTGGAGGAGATGGGTTTAAGCTGGACTGCCAGACTTGTAAGCAAGGCAAGCACAAATGCATGCTTGGTTTTCCAGTGCCGCTGAGAGGGGGAAGGAAGGGAACCAGGGAATGGGTGACATTTTAAATGCCGTTTCACAAGCGTTTGGTATGAGAATGTGTACCAGCGCACACAGAAAAGGGAAGATGTGCAGTGTTTGGTTTGTTTCAGTTTCTTCTCCTTTCTGCAACCCTGGCACTTCACAGAGAACACCAGGGCCTCAAATAAGCAACAGCTTTTGCCATTGATGCCTGTAATAGGACTGTGCTGGTAATAAATTACAGCAATGAGCTTGTTAGCAGAGTGCAGGCCTTAAACACTTGCTTAGTTACCGTAGCTATAGCTCCAGATCATCAAAGTGCTCGAGGCAACCCAATGCCTGTGACAAGAGAGCATCCCTAACCCAGGCTCTACCAGGGGAAGGAGCAGGATTTCCATCTCTCAGCCTTACAGGGCTGTTAGTAAAACGACTCACCAGCACTCAACGTGGCTCTGCTGCAAAGATAAATAGTGACAGCATTTTTACTTTTTTTTCTCTTTTTTTGCTGTATTATTTGACCTTCAGTTAAGGTGTGTACCGAGTAGTTGCATATAGGAAAACCTGCCTCAACCTATTCTGCAGGCAGAGAACAGCTTATCTTCAGTCTTCCATGAAAAGACTTAGATGAAAGAGAAGATGAGAGCTTGTTTCACTCAATACCAATCAGAGTAATATAATATGTATTTGCTTTCCTCAATTACAGGCCTGAAATGGGAGGCTCTGGGGGAAACATTTTTTCTTTTTTTTTTTCTCTCTGACAATCTTATCATTTTAATGCTGCCTGCTATTTATGCATGAAGGAAGGGAAAAGAGAGAAAGTAGCATAAAACACTGTGGCCCAGGCTTAGAGCAACAAAAGCTGAGGAGATTTAGCAGCAGATCCAGAGCTGCAGGCTGCTGCACGCAGGCCAGGAGGAGGAGGAGGAGGCAGAGGAAGCAGTAACTCATAGCTGCAGCCAAGGGCTCCATTGCTGGTGATGTGTCAGTGTGTGTACACTTGGTGATCAGGTCTGGTTGGCCTCACTTCAGCCCTGTCTGGTGCACCTCTGATATGGAGCAGAAAAACTGCCTGAGGGGAAAGACCAGGGGCCAGGTGGGGACCCCATGGCTGCACGGCCATGGACTCCGCACCTCTGCTCAAGGTTAGGCCGTGGCTCCTCTCAGAGCAGGGCCAGAGGCTTTTCCAGCCCCCCAGCAAGTGGCCTTTGCAGCATGAAGCACGGTGAGAGAGCTCCATGGGGCTAAGAAGAGGATGAAAAAGTTTGCACAGCTCCTGTGGGAGCATGGGAGAGCAGGGAGTGCCAGTGGTATTGGAAAGTTTGGTGTCAGGGAATGGGACAGGTGGTCCCTGAGGGAGGCCGAGAGCAACAGAGAGATGGAAGGACCTCACGAGATTATGTGGTGGGAAGGCTGGAAAGGCAGCAGCTTGTACAGCTTCATTTGGGGTGACGTATCAAGTGCCTTGCTTTTGAATGGGTAAAACAAAACACTGAACTTGGCTGAGCTTGGAGAGATATGTCTGACCATCTGTGTGCTTAATTAGTTTTCTTTGCTCATGTTCCTACATCCAAGCTCCAGTAAAGTCAGAAGAACCTTATTGACTTAATGGATTGTGCCATTAAGGATATTTTTTTCACAAATATTTTACAGTTTGGGTGGTGGGCAGGAGGGCAAGTGGCCAGTTCAGCATCCTATCCTTGCAATTAATTTTGGTCAGTAAAAAAAATTGTTCTTTTTAGAATTTATCTTTTTTAAAACCAGAATGCATGTTTTTGCAAAAGTATGGTTACTTCTTTAGAAAACTTTTAATGATTAAATGAAAAAAATACAGATTTTTTTTTTGTGTGTTTATATTTCTAATTTATTATTTTGTCCTCCCTCCCTTTTAAGAAGCTAAAAGGGAAGGAATAAAAGGAGTAATTATAAATTTCTTTTTCAGTAAGAGGCTTTTGAAACTGAATGTCTTGAAAGTCCCAAAGAAAAAAAAAAAGTTTATACACTGTCACAACTTCTTGCCTCTTACTTAAGTAGAGTTCATAGGAATTCTAGGTAGTCACCCAGGAGGAAGAAGAATCATAGAACGGTTTGGGTTGGAAAGGTCACTTAGTCCAACCTCCCTGCAATGAACAGGGACCTCAATTAGACTGGGTTGCTCAAAGCCCTGTCTGACCTGCCTGTGAATGTTTCCAGGAATGGGGAATCTGCCACCTCTCTGGGCAACCTGTTTCACCATTTCACAACCCTCACAGTAAAATAATTGTAGTCTGAGTCTACCCTTTATATTTTTAGAGCATTAACCCATGTCCTGTTGCAACAGGCCCACTAAAAAGTTCCTATCTTTCTTATAAGCACCTTTATGTACAGGAAGGATGCAATAAGGTTACCCCAGAGCCTTCTCTTCTCCAGGTGGAACAACCTCCACTCTCTCAGCCTGTTCTCATAAGGAGAGCTGTTCTGATAACCTTGTGGTCCTTCCCTGGGCTCTCTCCAACTGGTCCATGTCCTTCCTGTGCTGGGCCCCCAGAGCTGGATGCAGGGTTCCAGGTGGCGTCTCAGCAGAGCAGAGGGGCAGAGTCCCCTCCCTGGCCCTGCTGCCCACACTGCTCTGGATGCAGCCCAGGACATGTTTGGCTTTCTGGGCTGTGAGTGCACATGGCTGGTTCATGTCCAGCCTCTCATCCACCAGCACCCTCAGCCCTTCTCAGCAGGACTGTTCTCAGTCATTTCATTCCCCAGCATGGATTCATAGGGGGGGTTACCCCAATCCAGGTGCAGCACCTTGCTCTTGGACTTGTTAAACCTGATAACATTTCCACAGCTTGTTCTTGTCCCTCTGAATGGCATCCCATCCCTCAGGCATGTTGACAGCATGAAAGGGAGTTCAGTTTGTTCACAGAATCACAGAATGACTAGGTTGGAAGAGACCTTTGAGATCACCAAGTCCAACCCAAGCCCTAACACCTCAGCCAAACCAGAGCACCAAGTGCCACAACCAGTCTGTTTTTAAACACATCCAGGGATGGTGACTCCACCGCCTCCCCAGGCAGATTACTCCCCAGTACTTTATCACTCTTTCTGTAAAAACTTTTTCCTAATATCCAACCTGTTTTCCCTTGATGCAGCTTGAAATTGTGTCCTCTCAGATTTCAAATTAATTTGAAATCTGTGGGGGCAAAAATGTTTTCAATTTTTTTATCATCTTTCTCCAATTCAGCAGGTCACTGTCCATAGGGCAGCTCAGAACTGGAAGGTTACTGAAGTCAAAGTTGCAGTACTTCAGAGAGTGAGGCTGATGTGTCAGTGAACACATACAAAGATGTTAAAGAAGGCTACAGGTAGATATCAAGGTCTTATTCACTCCTAAAATCACTAGCCTATTTTGTGTATTCAAGCTTCCGGTTTTCCGTTTAAACCAATATTTATACAGAATGAAAATATTCACGCTATAAAATTTTTAGTATATAAACCTCAGTATCCTCCTAATTATTCAGTCAGCTGTTTGGATGTGTGCACTGACAGGGACAGTATGAAGGAACAGTGGCTCAAGTGTGTTTCAGTGTGAACGGTGTTTTTAACTGTGTCAGCAAGTGTTCAGTAGGCAGCAAACCCTTAATAATAAATATTTTTTTAATCCCGATTTTGTTTTATTTTTTCTCATTTCCTTATTTTACAGCTTACCCATCAGCTTCATGCCAGCCTTGGTCAGCATCATCTGAGGGATAAGAGACAGTGAAAACTGTCCAGTGTGGAATTTTTCTACTGCATGGCTTTGTTTATAGGATTTTAAAATTTTATTTCTATAAAGAGCCCTTCTTTTCACAGAATCCCTGACACCTTTAGTGGATTTACAGAGAAGCACTAAAAAAGTTTTTAATGTATTGCAAAAATGCAGCCACCTCTGAGGAATAAGGTGTTATTTTTACAGCTTGGGACAAAGTGTAAGACAAAAATATCTGCCTGAACTCAGAGCATGGAGCACTGGGAGGTGAATTTCTAGGATGTTAAGTTTCTGAAAATAGAGAGGATGTAACAAGGTTTCTGAGTGTTACCTGATGGTAACTCCCTGATCCCTTATCCCTAGTTATAAAATCAGATATAGGTTTGGGAAACAGTATGCAGTCTGGGTCAGAAAGCAATTTTCTCCCTTGGTGGTTCCCTCTAAAATACTAATGAGACTGAAAATTATTGATCCTTTTGATGAGGTGTTTCAGAAAGGCTGGGCATACAACTGCAGGCCCATGCCCAGCAAAGCACAATGAAATATCAGTGTGTAGAAGGCTCTGCTAGTGCTGAGGTAATGAGGGACCCCACAGCTGTGTTACTCCAAGGTTTCTCATAGTAATTTTCCATGAAGCTATGGAAAAATATTTATCCTTCCTTCTGTAAACATGTCTGTAAGAGATTTAAGGGAAGGCGTGCATGCAGACATACAGAGAAAAAGTCCCCTTTACATAGCCATAAATAACAAAATGCCTGTGCTTTGATATTCTAGGAGGTTTCAAGAAAAGTTGTGTTTGCTGTCACCCACTCCATTTTGGTGTGTAATTAGACACAATGTGTGTAGCAGAGAGGTCTCAGGTTCTTGCCTCCTCTGAGGCAATCCATGTATTACAAGCACCATTTTCTGGGATAGTATAGGTGAAAGAAACTGTACTTATTTCATGTCTTTAGTAAGTCTGGGGTGTACACCATGAAAATAAATGCTTATGAGGACGACCCACCTCTCTCTTTATTCCCCCCTTGCTCATGCATATCTGGATTTCTTGTCTCTCCTCCCAAGCCTAGTTTTCATTCAGTTCCTGCCTCCATGAAATCCGTGATATTACATTGCAGCAAAGCCCTTTGTAATAGTGAGACGTGCTTTTATCTGCAGTTAGATCTCCCCAGCATTTTGCCAACATGCAGAGTAAGGTAAAAGGGGGAGCCGAGCACATGCATATTCTCAAATGGAAAGTTGTGTTTATGTGGTTGTGGTTATGGTCGGACAGTAACCAGCTCTGCATTCCTGGGTATACACAAGAGATGTGTCTGAATTTTCTGAGTCTGCCAGTTCACTCAACATTATTTCAACAAAAGGTCTTTGATTAGGTCACAAAATGCAAGATAAGAAAGGACTCCTTTGACCAGGCCTTGTTTCTTTTGTTGATTCACAGATATAGAACCTAAAAGGATGGGCACAGATGACTTTTCTCTGGAGGAAGAACCTGAACTGTCTTTCTAAGTGGGGATAAGCTAGCCATTACTGAATTAAATATTTCTTCAGGCCCAATCAAGTAGGCAATGATGTTATTTTTCTCTGCAATGAGCAGCTTTCCCTAAAAAAACCCCAAGAAACCAAACCAGCTAACTACACAAAAAAAAAATCCAGCCCTACCCCCTGCCCCAAACCACCAACTATAATATCAGTTTTGTGGAGAATCACGACACTTTGAAATTGATTCCTGCTCTGCAGTTGAAGCATTTTTGAGAGCTCCTCACTTGCCATAATTTTCCTTAGGTTTTAAATTCCAAGTTCTTTTCTATGTTTGTGAGAGCATCAAGGTGTTTCAGTGCCAAACACATCATATTTTGACTTAGAATAAGAATGGTATTTCAATCAATAGATGAATTAGAGTCACAGCAGGATTCCTACCAAAAACACACAGGCATGAACTAATTCAGCTATTCTGTGCTCATGTTGTAGACAATAGGTATAGTAGTATATAGTACTACATATAGTAGTATAGGAATAAGAAAGAAGAAAGGTCATACAGTGCGATTTTAAATGACATTTCTTAAGTTTCCTCAATTAAATTTTGAATACCTATTCCAATGAGACTTTCCCTAACATTAGTTGAATTTTAGCAAGAAATTGTGGTTTTATCAAATCAGACTTTTGGAAAGTTATTCTGACCATGTTTTATTATTCATCTGCTGGGTTTTTTCCTTTTGTGCTTTTGGAAAATGCTGGTCGCAGTTGGAAAAAGCTGGGTGCAGGGCTTGTTTGGGGTTTTCTTGTTTGTTCGTTGGTTTGTTTCTTTTCCCTTGTTTGATTTTGGTTTTCTTTTTGACTGAAATATCAAATATAGCAGTAGTAGTAGGACACCACTAGGGGTGCTTGTGCTGATCCAGTGTTTAATTCCTACTTGGAAGTTTTAGCACTAGTATTATTAATGGGGATATCATGGGCTGCAAGCACATCCTGCTATGAATTGCTGTATTATGCAGGCCAAAGGGAACTGGCTGTTTCTGTAAGAGAATAATTATGCCTTCAATGTTATAAAGACATTGGACTGGTAAGGGAGCTCAGGTGATGGAGTGCTATCACACTCCAAGCTCAGCTGTTCTCCTGATATTTTTTTCCCCAGTCCAAAGCTTGTTGCCCCTTTTTGATCTGAGCATTATTTTTATTTCAGGTTCCATACAATGTTGGTTTTTTGCTAAATTACAGATCTATCTGTATGACTTCCATGCCTTTAGACATCCACCCTGAACGTTCCCTGGTTGCAGCTTGAGACTGTCCTCTCATCCTACTGCTGGTTGCATGGGAGAAGAGGATGACCCACCCTCAAACTCCTTTCAGGCAGTTATAAAGGGCAAAAAGGTCTCCCCTGAGCCTCTTCTCCAGGCTGAACATCCTTAGCTCATCCTCACAGGACTTACCCTACAGACCCTATATTGATCAGTCTTTGTTACTACTTATCACATTTTGTCACTTTCTAGTGTTACCTGCAATTTTAAATTACATATTTATTTCTTCGGATTATTAATATGTGTTGGAGTGTTGACCACAATGTGGCCAGCTGCAGGATTTCACCAGGAGCATGTGTTGTGGCTGAAGGCCACTGTACTGCTGGTCTGCACTGCCCAGTGTGAGCCTTCAGAGGGTTATGAAGAACTGCTGGTTTTAGTAGGACTCTGTAAAGCACTTTGTGAAATCATAGCCTTCTGTAAGACAGAGATCACATTGCCACTTGTATATTTTACATATTATGTCCAAGATCTTGCAGTGTGATTATTATAGGGGCAAGAACTATATTCTGCCTGTCATAGAAATTCCCTTTTCTGCCTGAGTATGAAGACAGTGGTTTCTAGGATCATCATTTTCCCTTACATATTCCCTATGCCTGATACTTCTGGCCTAACAGGACTTGGCAGAGCTGACTAGTGTTGATTCCAAGTTATGACATGTAACTAAGCTGGGAATCTTATTGCCACAAGGAATCAACAAACCTCAAGGCTTTAGCAGGATACTGTAAAGAAAGAGAAGCTCATTTGTATGCGAGCAGATGAATAAGAACATCCATAATTATATGAAGAAGGTACTGGCCTGTGATACAGAAGACCTGCTTCTTTTTCTAGATTACCATCACTCCTCTTTTATCCCTTCCTGCTTTGCTTTTCCCTTCTCCTCCTTCCTCTAGTATAACATAGTGCTTCAGTCTGCATGTGTTTAAATTTGTTCAGCAGCTATATGATATCAAATGAAATTCCATCTGGTTCTCATTCTAATATAGAGAACTAGTCAATTTCTGTGACCCACATATAAAATTAATTCAGAGGGAGGAGTTTTTAGGAAAGTAATCAAACTGTGTGTTTGGCTAGAAGCAGAAGGTGAATGACTTAAGTAGGATAGTTGCAGTTCCTCTCTTCTTATGGGATTTACACCTGTGTAACTGGGGAATGTGTTGAGCCCTGTGCCTTGATGTCTGCTACTTCTAGTACCTCTTCACAGTTATATTTGCTAAACCTTATTTAAATATTGACCCTGTCAAGCTGGGAAGAAACAGAAAAGGGAACTTCAAGAATGAGACAAAATATGATGTAAAAATACTAAAATAAACATGGTGCAGGAAAGGCAGGAAAGACAAGTTCAGTGAAAGCTGTAGAATGAGCTGAAAGTCTTTGAGTGGAAGGTTTTTTCCAATGGAAAATGCTGATTCATAGAGCCCTTTGAGAAAGGTGTTAATTTCAAATAAACCTTATTTAGAAGGAGTGATTGAAAACCACTTCCATAACATTATGGTCTACCTTTGAAGGTCTGAAATTGCTGCAATTTTGTCTTTGATATTATTCAGGCTGTTTTGAAATTTTGATTAGCTGGGAATTTCAATTTCTGTTTAGCTGTTACTTTTTTTTAATAATGGATTTCTTAATTAGCAGTGTTTGAGTTCTTTCCTTCTTTTTTTTTTAATAGAAATTATGTTTTTTCCCATAAAGAAAAAAAAAATTGGGTTTTTCAAATCAGTTATAAGGGGAGGGTAGTTGAGTAAGAGTGACCTGAAGGGAAAAGTCTGGAAAGAGAGTAGAGAAAATCTTCTACAGTGGTGCCTACAGCAGTACCTGATGCTGAACCAGGGGTTTGGGTGGCAGGATCTCTGTGGTGTATAGCACAGGATAAACATAAACAGACTGGAGGGGATGTATTTTGGTAAGACCTCAATCCTGTGTGGTGGCCAGTAAAATCTGTCATTGGGTTTCAGCAGGAAGAACCTGAGCTCCCCTTTCCTTGTGATTTTCTTGATCTCAACTTGCCATTTGAAAGCCAAGAGTGTGGAGGAGGATCCCAAGCGGCCACCCCTTTCCATGGTGCAGAATGGTAAACTCAATTCCTTGCTTAGTGTCTGGACTCTTCAATGTTTGGAAGGAGCTAGCAGGGCCCTGTGTTACTGGCATTCATTACATTGTAAATTTGTGGTCCTATGGAGCTCACCTTGTCATTTCTGACCATTCAGAGGTGCCCATGCTGGAGCTCTGCTAGAAACTACTGTACTTCCCTACTGCCAGGACAAAGTGCACCTTGAGGGCCAGAGCAGGAAAGCAGGATGAAAAGCAGCATTTGCTTTTATTACAAAAAAAAGGTAGAGTTCACAGGAATTCTAGGTAGTCACCCAGGAAGAGGAAGAATCATAGAATGTTTTTTTCCAAAAGCAACAGTTTTTGTAGGCTGGCTTCTATTCTGATGAAAACCAGCCACTTATCCTTTAAGATACAGGTATGAGCAACTAATGAGGACCTGGGTGGGTGGCAGAGCTTAAAACTCTGTAGGATTTTGCCTGGGGAAACTGAACTAGAGAGAAACAGTAATTGCTCGGTAGACATAACTGTTGAAGATTGTTTAAATGGTGCTTGAGGAAAAGAGTTTGTGTGCTAAATATTCACTCTGAGGCTTGAAGCTTAGAAAAGTAACTACCTCCAAAGTCTTTGTTCAAAAACAGTAAGACTTTGAAATTATTATTTTACAGAAACGTTATTGCATCAATGAGAGAGCAGACTCTGTCATAAATTTTTTCACTTAATGGAAACAAAATTTTGGCTAACTGCCCAGGATAAGCAAAGACTGGGAATTCAGATGATGCTGTATTCCTTACATGGCACATAGAGAGCTCTAGGTGACATGACTCAAAAGAGATTTGTATCTTAGCTCCTTAGTTAAAAGAACATAGGTACAATGTTTTGCAGCTGTGATTTGTATCTCCTAAGTCAGTAAGGAGGTTTTAGCCATGGTAACTCCTTGTAGCCACTCCCCTGGAAGAAGCAGTACGTCATGGAGGGTTAGATGGAGAAATGGGGACAGCTTAGCTTGTGGTGAGGACTGTGATGCTGCACCTTTGCCAGTATTGGTTTGCCGTCATGTTTTGGGCTGTCAACTATGGCAGATCAGCTGTTATTTCAGGAGCAGCAGAGCTGTCCTGGCAGGAAGGGTGAAAATCTCTGGTGTAGGTGTGGGAGGTAAACCTGGGGAACTACTGCAGAACTTGCAGGGTAAGCCCTTTGCCTGCATGACTCAGTGCTCACTAAGAGACACGGGTTCAGCACCTGGAGACAAACACACGCCTTTATTGCTGCAAAGGGGAGCAGTGTGGAGACTGTGTGGACATGACCTGTGTGCCAGCAGTGCTTCTGACCTGGCCTCAAACACCCTTAGAAATAAGCATAAAAAATTGCACAGATGCCCATGTTCCTGAACGCTCTGGGAGGGAAACAAAACATGCCTTTTAGAAAGAAAAGCAGAAAAGAAGATCTGATAGCACAGTCTGCTGAGCCCAGCATTCCTGCTCTTCACAAGGACAATGTTCTATGATGATGCCTCTTGTATATGAAGATGAGGGGATACATTAGTAGGATGATTATATCTGATTTGCTGTCACTTAGCATATGAAAAGCTTGATGAAAATTGGGTAGGCAGTAGGAATGAGTTATGATATTAGAGGAACCTGCTGAGCCACCTTTGAACTACAGTATTGTTACAAGGGAGAGGCAAAACCCAAATGCAGTCACCAACCTCCTTTGCAGTAACAAACAGCTTCAAGGTGGGTGAACAGATATTTCCTGAGTTCCTGGAAAAATCTTTTGTCTAATGCAGATTTGACCTCAGCCAGGGCTTAGCCATCATCACAAACCATATTAAAAACACGTTCTCTTGCAGATCATATTTAGACCATGAAAACAGAATTTTTAAAATATGTTGGCTGGTATGTTTAGTTAGTACCACTTAAAAATGTTCAGTCTGTCTATAACAATATTTAAAACAATGAGAATATGCATATGCATTTTTGAAAACTTACTGAATACAATTAGTCCCTCTTGCTAAAAGGTATAATGTATATGCAAAATTTTGCAGCTCACAAAGCACAGACTAGTAAAAATCAAGTTCTTTTCCCACTGTAGCTGTGGCCTTAAGCTGCATAGAGATTATTGGTATTTTAACAGAGATAGATTATTTCAGCTGCCTCCTGAACCCTTTCCAGACCCGGTTTGTTTTGTGCCGGGTGTAGTGAGGTTGCTGAGAGCCCAGTTGGAGGTGCAGCACGGGCACCTTCCCGGGAGCCGAAGGGAAGGCCAGGAAGGTGGCACGCAGCAGGAATCGGGCTGAGCGCTCAGGTTAGCGCTCCTCCTGCCCCAGCCCTCTTTCACAAGCACGCATTTTAATGATGAGCTAAATGAGCTTGCTTGTTTAATTGTGCGATGCTTTCGGCTTCGGTAGTGAATCATCCTCAGCGCGAATGCAGGGGCGCTGGCGTAAATGTGGGGAGCTGCTGGCAGGGCGCCGGGCATGCGTGTGCCGAGGGCTGCGGCCGCAGCTGCTGGCCCTGGGGACCTGGCACCCTGGAGGTGTTTGCAGCTTGTGTACAACCTGCCGTGAGCCGTTCCGGATCACCCAGGTTCCTTCCTTTCCCTTCGTTTTCCAGCTGGATGGGCGGCTCTGGGTCGGGACAAATGCCTCTACTTCAGTTTGTCTAACGAGCTTCGATTTTTGTTCCCCCTCTAAATGTAAATACTTTTATATCTGCTAAAATTAAGTACAGTTAAAAGATGAAGGGAAGATGGTAAGCTGGTTATCTGTTCAGCTCTGAGAAACGCCAAGCTTAGGAAAAAAGCACCAATTTCTTATTTAGGTACCTAGGAGAGTCTTACACAGGATAACTGGTAACACAGGATGGAGGGGTGCATGTATGCACATGTCTGCAGGACTGGCTGGTTGTAGAGTTAAAAAAAAGAACAGAGAAATGGTGTCCCATCCAGCTTTAAATATTTTTATAGTTTTAGTTGGGTAGGAGAAGAATTTGATTTCAGGTGATGCAAACACAAATGGTGTGTTTCTTCAATTCTATGGGGTGAGGACCTTCGTCAACTGAACCCATTTCCCCTCCCACCTACATTTTCTGCTAAAATAGTTCCTCTTGGGGCTGTTTCAATGCAACTCTGTCTTTAATTTTGCTATCAGTTTTGACTGCCTTTGGACTGACTCTGGTGCCTGTGTAGGCAGAAGTTTTGAAAACCAGATGTTTTTCTCTGTGTACATGTCCTGCTTCCACTCCTGCAATACACAAAACTCCATTCCAATCCCGTATTTTTATTGCTCTTAGATTCTTAAGGAAGAGGAAGGACATCAACTGTCTGTAAGGATTATGAGCAAATTGTTTTTGTGCACTTTCATTTTAGATTCTTAGTATTTGAATTTTATTAAATTCAAAAGTATATTGAAACCTCTTTTATCTCAATGTGCAATTAACAACATAAGTAATTGTAGATATTGTATATAGAGTGTATATACATGTATGTATAATGTATATATTGTAAATTTTTGCCAGCTAAAGAACAAAATCAAATTTTTCCACAGTTTTCCCTGTGACCCCATTGCCTACATCCCCTCCCCACCCTCCTTTTTCTTCTTGCTTTTAGGAGTGCTGGTGAAGAATCCAGCATAAACTCAGCTGCTCTTTCCTTCATTTGTGCTCCTCCTTTAAATGGGATGTCTGTTGTGGTCATGGTTAGGACTTGGAAGCTGCCTGATCTTAGCACTAGGCTACAGCTTTCTGCTCTTCTGCTGTTACCTCAGCATGTGCAGCCCTGGCACTGTTAAGTTCAGGCATGTCAGTCCGCCAAAGCCTGAGGTTAAACAGATGTGGCTGGCTTTTGGTTTAATCTAAAGGTAAAGAGGAGCACAGAGCTATTAGTTGGCTTTTTGATATGTTTTAAAGAAAAATATCCCTGATTTCAAATTAAACTATAAATGTTTTAGGCCCTGACGTTTGAATGGTTGATAGAAGTGGGTGCTTTTATCAGAGAAGCTATAATGGACAGCAGGTGATACACAAGCAACGGTTTTTAGAGACCTACCCTTCTTCCCAGGAAATAGAAATTCCCTGTCCCTACTAGAGGGAAGCACATCTTGGCAACAAAGGATTATTTCTTCAGAATGCTTGAGCTGCCACAACCTTGCAGGATGAGGTTGTCTAATGTGGTGGCTTCAGTGGTAAACCTGGGTGAAAACATTTCCCAGCCCTTCTCTCCTCCCTCTCCCACATCAGGCTTTGCTGCTCCCTTGTCTGTGCCAGTCAGCAGCCTGTGTGGTGGTGCTGATGGTGAGTGACCTGCTCAGAGACACCCTGAATTAAATCATGCCCA
Organism: Pseudopodoces humilis; assembly: GCF_049639895.1. NCBI lineage: Eukaryota > Metazoa > Chordata > Aves > Passeriformes > Paridae > Pseudopodoces > Pseudopodoces humilis. The sequence continues at coordinate 24,732,438 of NC_142202.1, read as the reverse complement.
GCCCCCAGGTCTGTGGGAGGAGGAGGGGGAGAGGACCTGCAATGCAGAAAGGGAGCTGGCCCACCACTGCAGGGCTGTGATGGTTTGCAAAGCCAGCTGCTCTGTCTGTGGCTTGTACCCCTCCTCCCCAGCACAGAGGGGAAAAGGTTCCTGGTCTCCCAGGAGGTCTACCAAGGTCTGGGTTAGCAGCAATGATCTCTCCTGTCTGTCCTTTTGCTGTTGGAAGCATAGTGTTATGGTGACGTTTTCTGAAGAGTCAAAACCGGAATACACTGGGGTGAAGTGATGAAGGCTGGATGATGCTGCCTTTATTGGCTGATCCCGCCCTGTTAGCCCACCCTCGTCTTCATTTACATGGAAAAAAAACTAAGTTCAGTGGGGAGGTGAGCATAAAAGAGTAAGCAGAGGTTCTTGTAGGCATAACAATGAAGAATCTGGCTAAGAAAAGTGAACTAACTGCAGCAAAAATGTATTTGGCAGATATATCCTTTCTGTTTACCAGTATTATGCAAACTTCTTTTTTTTTTTATTTTAACCAGCTTTTCATCTTGCTCAGTGAATGGTTAGAGGGAGCATAGCTGAGTCTGGAGAGTACTTGTATGTGATTTGAATATTTGTTATTTGTTTTACCTCTGTTAGTTGCTTCCAATGAGCTGTAATTTTTTACTACTTTTTTTTTTCTCTTCATTTTTTGATACTTGCCTTGGGAATTCCCAAGCCACAAGAAACTTTGACATTAGCTCTGCAAATGCTTTCAATGCAAATTGTTGTGCCAGTTTTTTAGCATATCTTCATGAATGGATATATGTTTGCACAAGAACCTCAGTGTTATCCATATTTGTGAACCTTCTGGAGATGAAACTAAGTTGTTTGCAGTAAGCTTATGAAAAGAAACCTTGAACACTTCAAATTTATAGGGGTTTCTGGAATAAATATCTGTATATACTTCTCCTTTCCCCTGCTGTACTATTCCTCCAATATCCATGTAGCTGGGAAAAGTAACACCTCCATGTTTTTAAAAACAAGATCTTCACCACCTATCACAGGAAAGGATATATTTTCATAAGCTGAAAAGAACATATTCTTTAAACTTTCACTGGAGAGCAAGGGGAACTCTGGGCTATTGAGCTCAGATGCTTCTGAAGAGATAAAGGGTAAATAGCAGGGTGAATCTTGCCTATTTCACATCATTGCTTACTGGAAGTAAGACCTCTCTGTACTGGCAAAACAGGAGTAGAATTTGCAGCATATGTGATTGTCCCAAAGCAGAGAGCAACGTGGAGCTTGTCTGGCAGCAAGGCCTCCCACCTGGCTTGTTTAGTGATGGAGATGGCCAGGGAGAGCCCTTGGGTAGGGTCATGGGTCCTGGTTACTGCCCCACCCTCCTGAATGGAGACAGCTCACCTGGGGAGGTTCCTGTCCTTATCAGGCATTTTCTGAAGTGAGAGCACTCCAAGTTCCTGCATGCAGCCCTATTTGTTCATAAAGCTCTCCTGTAGAGATGTCTATTGCAGCAGCCCTTTTGTCTCCATCAAGATAGGAAAATTCCATGTAATAAGTGATGGTTGTTTACATATTATCTATGGTGTCCCTTAAAATTTGTCTCATCACATATGCAACACACTCTATGCTTGAATTGTTTGTTTTGACTAGCCCTCATTTACCTGAAAAAAAATCCTTTTTCTAGTTTGGCTTTTGGTTGTGTTTTTTGTTTTCTTTTTAATTTCATGCCTTGGTATTTTAGAAATTCTTGAGTAGTCTTTGAAGGTAGTTTCATGTTGAGGCAAGTGCAATCCCTTTTTGCGAGAGGGGAGACATCTTTGACTGTTTTTTGAATTTTTTTTCAGAGGCATCGGGTTTTCAGGAAGTGTATGCATATCTATCACTCAGCTGCTTTTTAGCTTTTCCTTTGTGTCTTGCTGTTCAAGTCTCAACAGAAAGGATGTAGTGTTGTCTGCCATGTCTGTGGTTTTGCCCTGTGTTTGTAGAGAGTGTATGTATTTACTATTTTAGTGAAATATATGCCTGTCCATTATTATGTTATACAAATGGGCTTTATCTGTTTAGCCTGTGTTGCTTGATTCCAAATGCAGGATTTGTCCTGAGGAAATAATTTAATTCTGGCAGTACCTCCTGGTTTTAGTTCTGACAGGCTTTATCAGATAGCAAAGACTTTGAAATTTGCATGTCTCTTCCTTTTTGTCTGTTACTTCAACTAACACAAGTAAAAGTAACATGAGCTTATGTGGGACCTGGTATATTTGCAACTCTTGTAATACACTCTGGAAATTTTGGGGGTGCTATCAATAAGTCTTGCAGCATATTCTCTTGAGGTTTATGGCTATTTTTTCAGTCAAATGGTTTTACTTTATCTGCTCAAGGCAGATGAACAAGATCTGCCATTAAATTAATTGAAACAGGAATATAAGAATACATGCTGCAGTTGTGAGGAAAGCTCTTTTTGGTCTTTCCAGACCAAGCTCAGCATACACACGCACAGCTGCCCTTCACATGTGGTCCAGGTCCAAGCACGCAGGAAATAAAACAGCATTTCACAGCATGACTTCACACATTAAGCTGTCAGGTTACCCAAGGCAGAGTAGATACATCCTGTATTACTACAAAAGGACCCATTTAAAATTTGTCTGCTGTGGGTTATATCTTTTGCACTCTGATTTGCAAATATCTTTGGTACTCCTGTATTTGTTATGTAAGAGGCTATACTATGAGATTTGTCAAAGCAGGAGTTTTGAATTTATAACATCATTTCTCAGTCACAGCATTAAAGTGATTTCTCTAACAGACCACCTCTGAAGAGGTGCTAAGATAAGTATTTTGGTGTTTGGAGAACTGCTAAGGTAGCTTGGTCCACTGCATGTAAGGCAATGTCCAGAACCAGAGAACACTGCTTTCAGTGATTACTATAAGCAGTTCATGCAGAGGAAGTAATAAATGCTGGACAGCCTTGGCCTATATTTTCATGCTTAAGTGTCAAACTCAGTGTCAGAAATAAGTGAATATGTGAAATCAGAAGGGATCTTTAGAATACACACAAGCAAAGAACCCAAATGCTAACAATATGAGCCAAGAAGGCTTTGACATTGCTCTAAGTATGCTTAGAAGGAGAGGGTCAGATCCTTTTGAACCATTGATGCACAGTACCTGCTATAAATTCCAGAAGGACCAGGGAGTAGAAGCTTGAAGGAGCCTTTGTAAAATTCCAGGTGCACTCCAGAAGCATCTTCAAATAAGGAAATTCAGAAAGTGTCACATGCAAAAGGCTTTCATCAGCCATTGCTGGGAAGTGCTTTATTAATATCATTGGTGCAAACCAGATTATTTGCATGAACATCAAATTTCAAACTGTGCTTCAGTGATGAGAACAGAAGTAATTCTGAGCAAGGCTGCACACAAAGCTATGAATAAGCTTGACAAACATTACAGCTTGTGTTCCAAGAGAGTGAGATAGCTCATATCAAACACAGTATAAACAGAGAGAGAAAAAGAATAAATATAAGCTAAGTTTTTTGCAGGAACAAACACATAGAAGAAAGCAGGAGAAGAAAAACAAATGCAAAGGAAGTTCTGGGAAGAAGAAATTCTGCTGCAGTGAGAAATGCTCCAAGTACAGTGCCACCTGCATCGATTGTAGCAGATGCTATCACTACTGAAAAGTTTTGTAAGCATGTGTAGACAAAAAAAAAGTCTGTACAAGATAGTGCTCCAACTCTACAATAACAATGTGAAATAGCTGTAAACCTGAATGTAACACCAGCACAGGGCAGCTGCTTGCAGACAGGAAACTCATGTGGTGAGGGCATTATCAGTAAAGTCATTGCACTGTTAAAGAGAAGAATGTGAAAATATAATCAAGCACTGCAAATATTAGTCAATATTTACTAGCAAAAAACTCAGGGCAGACACCAAGGGGAGGTGCAGTTAGTACTGATGTTGCTACTCATCTACATACTAATAAATTCATAACACTTGTGACATGCAGTGTGAGACAGGCAAGTAACTCATATAACAGAGACGCAAAGATCTCTAAAAATCTAGTCTGAGCAGACATATATTGTGGTATCCCTACAGCAAAACTTCTGAAAGATTATCAAAATGTTTTTGAAAGTCTGAGTTTTCTTCAAGGCACTCTGCACCTGGAAAAAGATTAAAGAATTAAGCTGCTGTAATGCTTGCCCCACAGAGTAATTGCTGTATGAGGAGGAAAAATTGTGAGATACAGAGAAATGGGGGAGGAGGGAAGGTAACATTGCCAATTGTAAAGTCTGCACAGGTAATCAACATATGGTCATCATGGAAAGACAGCTAAGTTGTAATTTTGAAAAGCTGAGCACCTTGGAACTCACTACAAAGTGTGTGTGTGACTGGGGAACCAACAGCAGAAATGAAAAGCAGCCATCTGTGACGCTGAGTATTGAGGGTACTGGCAAGTGGATGACACTGACCTTACAATTTTGGGCATTGATAAGTGAATGGAGGTGGTTGAGAATGTCATTTAAGACCAAAGCTAAAATGAAGGTTATCAGGGCTGCCAATAATATATTTTAGCATGCAGGATCTGTAACCAATGATACTTTTTTAGACTGATACAGCAACTGATTCCAGAGAAGTGGAAACTGTGTCAAATCAAAACGTCAAGCTGATGTTGGAAACAGGGACATTACTCCATGGCAAAATGGAAGTAAGACAAAACCGTGGCTGTCTGCAATAATCTCTTTAGGATGGAGTTTCCAGTTTGTGATGTCCTGACCCCAGCAGTGCCAGTGCCATGGTAGGATACCCTCAGTGACCTAGTATATCAAATACTGGTATTTGATCAATTTAAGTTCTTACCCTTTCTCAGGTTCTTCCTGAGAGTATTTGTTCCTAGCTTCTCAGCAGCTACTTGGAGATCTGGATGCAAACACATATCACGGGCTATTTTCCAGACTTCCTGCGCCTGATACAATTAGCTGTGCCACACATAGACTGTGGCATAACCATCCCTTACAACATAACACAACATAAATGTGCTGGTGATCCAGCTGTTTCCTCTGGAAATTACACCAAACACTGTGCCAGTGAGATTCTTCTTCAGATGTTCTTTAAAAAAGTTAGTTAGTTGCTTTTACTTCACACTATTCTGATTACCAGAGCTAAGAGTCGAGGATGTTGAAAAGGGATTTTGGTAGTAAGTTGGGAGGACTTTTTGGGCCAGAAATGTGAATTTTGTGTGGAGAGATGCTGAACCATTTGAATCCCGTGGCTTTTAAATCTCCTATTTTGTTTCTATTTTGACAGCTGTCTGTGCCTTTTATAATGTTACATTTCATCCATGACGACAGGAAATGTAAGCACCAGAGGAAACTTTGACATTAGGCCCTGTGAGTTTTAATGGTGGAAATGTCTACCCTGAAATGGGAAACTGTACTTTTCTGTAAAGTGCCTCTGAAAAAGTCTTTATTGAGAAGTACCTGTCTCATGCCTTAGCCTAGCACTTCTGCTATGAATGTGCTCAAGAAGCAGCCCTGCGTGCCCATCTCCTGCCTCGATTTGCAGTGGGCAGTCTGGTATGGCAGATGCCACTGTCAGAACTGCTCTGAAGAACTGCAGGCTCCTACCCTGGTCAGTCTAGCTGCAGATCTGCTCATCTGCCCACCTCTTGTAAAAGAGTGAAGGCATTTTAGCAAAAGATGACCATCAGCCACAAGAAAACAGGTCACTAAAGCTCCTGACAGTCATTTCACAAGTCTTTTAGGGAGAACAGTGTTTCAAACAAAATGCAGCGTACTATAAAAGAGACTGATAAGTATATGATTACCAATCTGGTGTAAAAAGAGCTTGTAGCAAGAAATTGTGCAACTGAGATTGTAAGATCTCTGGCCAGATAGAGTAAGCCAAGCAGATATGGGCCAGTGTGTGGGCAGTGACTGGGAAGAATTGTGGAACAAGCCGCTCAATGCAGACAGACATGTAAGAAGGGGATGGATGAAGGGGAGGAGCTGCTCATGTCTCCCAAAGTTAATGAACAAAAAGCGCAAGATAATATCATCTGAAAGCAGCTGGATCAGTCTGTTGAGAGCAGAAAATATCTAAGGAAGATATAATGAAGCAATGTATTAAAATACTGGTGATGTCATACTTTTATCATAGTAACCCTGGTTAGCCAATACCTGATGAGCAGTTGTAAAGCATGATGCAATGAAGCCAAGGGAAAAAAGATAAAGAAGTACACAGAGTTTCTGAAAGGCCTTGGAGACCTTTTTACCTGAAGCCCTACAAATTGCCTCATTGTTGTAAATTACTCTTTGGATTTTGAGAAATCCATTGAATTGGTAGATGTTGTTATTGTGTCTGTAGTGAACCGATCATAAAATCATAGAATGGCTTGAGTTGAAAGAGACCATAAAGATCATGTTGTTTCATGCACACACCTACACACACAGTCACACCTCTTTCTTGTCATGGATAGGGATACTTTTCACTAGACCAGGTTGCCCAGAGCTCCATTCAACCTGGCCTTGAACACCTCCAGGGATGGAGCATCCACAACTTCTCCGGACAACTTGTTCCAGTGCCTCTTCACACACACAGTAAATAATTTTTTCATAATATCCAATCTCAACCTATTCTCTTTTAGCTTGTGCTCATTTCCCCTTGTATTGTCAATACCTGCTCTTGTAAAATGTTCCTCTCCATTTTTCTTGTGGGCTCCCTTTGGGTTTTGGAAGGAATTTGCAATCCCAAATTAGGTCACCCTGTATCTTTTCTAGGCTAAACAAACCCAAGTCACTCAGCTTTACCTTGTAGATCAGTGATGCTTTCAGATAATGTGGTGTTCTAGGCTTTGATTTTCCATTGGTTGACTCCACTGTGCTGTTGTTGTGTTTCAGCAATTTGCTTGGCAAAAAAAAAGTTGCTCATGACGTGCTATTGCCATTCTACAACCATTCAAATGGGGGATTAAACCTGCATTTCTAGGCTGCTGTGGTTTTCCTAGACAAAGCTGCAGCAAGGGAAGAAAGTAGATGGAAAGGTTTTCCTGCCCAAAGAATGCACTTGGAGAAAATATAAGAGCATCTTGCTGCAAAAATTTATGTCAAGCTGTGCTTGGACTTTGGTGCCTATTACTCAAGCTTGCAAGAACTGTCTGAGAAATAATCATGTCTTAGTGCTATGTAGAGTCTATTTAGACAAATATTCCTGGGTTCTGTATGGGTGGTTCCCTATGAAAATCATTATTTATTTATTTATTTAACCTTTGACTCCTGAAATATTAGCTTTTAAGGACCGATCTAGTTTTTCACACCTCAAGATGCAATATTTACTGGTTTGCAGAGGGTGTAGGGGAAAAACTGCAGTTTTGCTAATTTTGCCTACAAGACTAGTGATAAAAGAAACTTGACAAATATGACATAGACTCACTGGTGAAAGAGGAACAGGCTTCTCAGAGCAGAATTCCAAGAGTTCTGAGCCTCACAGAGACATGTATTTTGTGGGCAATCAAAAATCATGGAAGTTTTTTTCCTCCATTCTTCAAACTGGAATGTGTAGTATTTCTGTTTATGTATGTTAGTAGCCCTTCTGAGTTCAGAGACAGCACACATACATAGCTATTCCCATGAAAAAATTCTCTGGGTTTAGATTTCATTTTGTACTGCTTGCCTCCCTTAGATAAGGGGAGTTGTCTTCCACTTGCTCACTAAGAGCACACACTACTCAGGTAATGGCCAGTCCTTGGCAGTGTTCTCCCAGACTGAAATAGGGAGCCCACGATGTTGAGTTGGTCCCAGTGATGTGTCACTTTCCTTATAAAGCTGCTTTGGCCTCTATTTTTGTTTCCTGTTCTGTTTTTGTTTTTCTTTATTTTTTACTTCTCTGACTCTTTCCTCTAAGAACTTAACAAGCAACCTGATTGTGATAGTTTGCTTCCCCCATAAGGGTTTGTGTGGATTAATTAGTTAATATATTTTAAATTTTTTAAAGCTTGAAGATGAAAAACATACTTTAGATTTAATCTAGGATCAAACACAATTATTAATGAGAATATTGTTCTGGAAGTTCAGCACAATATACAATATAAAAAAAAGTGCATTTATAGTGCAGTTAGTTAATATTCATGGGGTATTTTTCAGCCCAAACAGATAAGTTTGCAGTGAATGCAAAAATGGAAAAGAGAATAAGGGATTATTGTAGAACATGGCAGAATGCATGTTATGAACTCATTTAACAAGTAATTTTTCCACTATAAAACCATCTTCAGACAGATGCAAGGATTTTCATGTACTGGAGCTGGAACAGGAGAAAAGGAATAGATCTTGGTAGGTTTGCTGTTATAATAATCCGTTTTCCCTTCCAGGCAAAGCCACAGGGCTAGACCTTACTTGTTGTGATATTTAGTCACCTTTGCACTTTATCTTACCTGCAAATCTCAGGCTGAGAATCAAATTGTAGCCCTCCTCAGCAGATTAAGTCACTGTGATCCACCTTCTATTGTTAAGGAGTCATTGCTAAACCAAATGCAGGAGGAAAATTACCTGTCCTGGGGTGAAAAGCAGAAAAGCAATGCTGTCCTTCTGTCTTGGGGAACCTGAAGGTGATGAATCAGGAGAACTCTGATTCTATTTTAAATTTGTTTTTAGCTTTGGGAACCAAACCTGGGGTGTTTTGTTGGTTTTTTTTTGGTTTGTTTTTGTTTTAAATTCCCACCTGCTTTCACAGCAATATTTCTTTGCATGTCTGATGTATGGTCTGAAACCATGACTTCTGTGCTTTCCTTTGAGTTAATATTTAATTCCTTCTTAAACATTAACTGTGGCTAGAGTTGCTTTTGTAAAGGAGGACTGCTGTGCTAACAACACTAATAATTTCCTTTGAAAAGCATGGGAACAATATGGAGCACTGTACATATCTGAAAAGTAAACTGTCTCTTAGTGGCACACATTACTGTTTCACAATACAGATGTTTTTTTGCTGTTTCTTCTGATGTTTACAAACCATTTCTACCCAAACTGCAATCCATGAATATGCTGTGGTTCACCCATGTCTTGTGTCATCGCAACCTTGGTTGTGAAGCAAAGCTGCGGAGATCAATGTCCTCTTACTCTCACCAGTTCATGCGGTATTAAGTGCAAGTCAAATATAAATATATATATGTAGCTATAGCTACCAGATGAATGGCACTTGGCACAAACATTTCTCAACCACAGACATCAGGAAGAGATTTTTTTTTAAGTTATCAGACGCCAAAGACTGGATGGTCTGATGCATAATAGCTGTTTCTGCAGCAGTTGTCTGTATTGCCATGGTACTCTTGAGGTGGGAGCCTGAATTGTCTCACAAACCCTCCTCAATGGATATTCAGGGCCTGGGACTGTGGGCAGCAAAGGCTAGAAGAATAGAAGACCTGTTTCCAGATGCTTAGGATGGGCACACCTCTGCAGCTGGGAGCAGGGAAGGTATTTTATTCTGGAGGTGTTTGCCCCATGAAAGTCAAACCCATGCAGGAAGCCTTATCATGAAGAGGGAGATTGTCAGATTTAATGATTTTTTTGGGCTTCAGTTGCTATGAAGTGTAGTGAAGGGTTAGAGGCAGATTCCATGGCATCCAGACCCAGCAATGGTGGCCGTGTTGGGTGCTGCTGGCAGGAGGAGATTTGAAATCACTGAGCCAGGGGGGCAGCAGCATGGCACCAGAGAAGACACTGAGGACTGGAGGAGTGCTACTAGGCTGGGCAAGGAGAAAGATGCATAATGGTGGGACAAAAATTTCGAGGTAACTGCCCTTCCTTTTCTCAAGGAAGGAGTATGTACTCTGTGGTCACATGTCCCTTGCTAGATGCTGACAAGAAATGCTGAGACTCCACCAGGGCCTCCACTAGGAAGTTCTTATTTTGGGTTATTTCTCCTCTAGGGAATGATTAAGGGTCTCATTAGTGCTGCAGTCTCAGAGACCTCCTGACTGCTCTTGAATGTCCCTCCCTGCACCATCAGCATGGAGAGGTATTTTTGTGTGAGGAAGAATGGGACCCCTGCCTGTGTTTATCAGCAGCTGGGAAAGGAGGTGCTCTCCTGGAGAAGGCACAGAGGAGGTGGAGGTGATGCAGGAGGAGGTATTCTGGGTGGTGGGTAGCCAGAAGTAAGAGAAGTCCTTTCCGGACACGCATGGCTGGTGTGGCTCTACTCCTCTTGCTGATGCTGTTCGGAGTACAGTTAGCACAGGCTTTTAACACTCCACTGATGCAATTAACTTCTCCTGGATACCTTTTCTGCAGGGCAGGAATTGTCCTAATTATTCTGCGGTTCTGGCAAAATCAATTTTTGTTGTTATTCCCCCCCACATTTGCATAGTAAGCCATGCTGACCAGCCAGCAGCTTTGAAGAAAGCATCCCAGAAATGCTGCCCCTCCAGTTCTGTCAGCCTGGGTGACTACCCAGTTTATCTTCTTGGATGTGCTGGCCCCACTCCACTCCACTTCTTTATCCTTCAACAGCACTAGGAACAGAAGATGTTGGAGCAAAGGGCTCATTTGGGAGTTTGGTGCATACTGTTTTGCAGGATAAGTGTGAACAGAAAGCTGGGTCATTAGGTATTTCAAAAAGAAAGAAGAAAAGGTTGAAACTTCCTTGTTAAAAAAAGCCCTGAAGCTCAGACACTGCTTTGCAGTCATCTCCTCCTTCTGCCTTGTGAAACTATACCAGTCCAACAAGATCCCTTACTCCTCACCTTTTGCTTCCGGGAAAAAAAAAGACATGCAGAACTGAGAAAGACCGCCAGGATTAATGACTCTAGGCACTCCTGTCTCAGCAGACAAGTTGCATTTGAGTGATCCTTTTCTTAAATTCATGGGTTTTTTCTAAAAGCAAAGTTTGGTTTTTTTGGCTTTTTTTTTAGGTCAAAACTCTACAAGGAAGCCAGGGCACTAGCACAGTGACTAGTACCTTTGTTCTAATTCTTAACACCACCACCCCTCCCAACATCCAGCTGACATCAAATGTCAGCATTGTCTTGCAGCTTCCTCTGCCTGTCAGAGGTAACACTGCTGTATCTCGGCTTCCAAGAGATGTTCCACTGCACACCCAGCTGAACTGGGTGCCTGGGTGCCCCTTGCTCCCCATGCCTAATGGGGACTTGGCTCTCTGCATGACCTCGTTTGTGTGTCACTGCCTCTGCCAGCTCCCCGCCCTGACGGGCTTACCCTTGGCTCACACCAACCTGGTGTGCAGGGCAGCAACAGGTAGGAGTGTGTGGAAATGTTCTTGGTGCAGAGATGGGGCTCAGAAAGCTTCACAAAAGGAGTGGTACTCAGAAGAGACCAAGGCAGGTAGAGGGCAGGAGGCTGCCTTACCTATTAGACAAGGCCAATGCAGTATGTGCAGAGTTGAAGTGAGATAAAAACAGGCAAAATCAAGGTGAAAATAAGGGCAGATGGACAAAAACTCAGTCTTGGGGAAGAGCGGGCAGGCTGCTATTTATCTAGAAAGGACAAGAAGCACCACAAAAGACTGAAGGGCAAATTGGTAGCCAAGGAGAAGGATTTTCACTGTTAAGCTTCTGTGTTCTTGCACTGACAGATACTCTGCTGCTATGCAGCGAGCCGTGTTTGTGTTAGGCAGCAGGTATGGGATGACTGTGCGCCGTGCAATGCCAAAGTATAAACTTCTCTCTTTCTTTGTATAAAAGCTCCAAGGATATCCCAAACATTAGACCCTGCATTTCAGATTTCTCTGTTTAGTCTGTGTGCTATAATTTAATCTAATATGACAAAATATTTGTAAGCGCACATTTGGTTTGTCATGTGTATGTTTCACTGCTGATCCGAAGCAGAATTAGCATCCCGCTTCTGATGCTCTTTCCTTAAAAGAAAGAAAAAAGCCTTCCTGTCCAATGCTGACCTGATCTTTTGCTAATCTATGGCGATCAAGTTTTGTGACCCAGGGTCACAGTAATCCTCAGTGGTCATGTAGTTACTATAGTTTCCCTGATAGAACAAGGTTTGCATACCGCAAAGCGACGCAGGGTCTGTTTCTGGCCAGGGTAATTCTGAATGTTTGCACGGACCCTGCTCCGACCTCTCAGTCTCTCTTGTAAATAGATTCGGTGACTCTTTGAACCGAGGAACGCCCCTTTCCTGCTCATTCAGCTCTTTCTTCTTTGCTCACATACTTCTGGGGGGATTTAGCGTGGACTTAATGTGACTTTGGAGATTGAAGTTGCGTGGTGGGAGTAAGGGTGGGGGAAGGGACAATTGCTCAGATTTTGTCCCCTGCTTCATAAAAATTTGTGTTGCTATTGACTGGCAGATAAAGTAATCTTCCTAGGACAAAGGTTACAGTAAAACTGCAAAACCATATGACTGGCAAACTTTATGGGCTGCAGATATTGCTAGTTCAGTAATGTCTTAAAAACTCAGCCTCTCCCTCCCTCTCCTTCCCTCTCCCTCCCTCTCCTTCCCTCTCCATCCCTCACAATGTTTCAGATTGGAATAATGACAATTTTTATTTACTTTTTCACCAATTTATCTTAGAAGATAGGGTAATACCATATTGATTAGTGTGGGGCAAGGCAAGCTCAGATTCTTATCTGCTGGGTTTATCTTCTAACTAGCAGGTATGCTATGAGTCTGTTTTATGCTTGTGAAAAGGAAAACTCCATCAAAAAGTGTGATATTGCTTACCTAAATACTGCCGTGACTGCTGGTGACTGACTATTAGAAACCCATACAACTTCTAGAGTTCACTTTAAGTCACGTTGATTTCTCAATCCACTGCTTTAAATTAAACTTGAAATTAAATTCACTGGTTTAGACTTCAGTGAGAAAATAAGTATTCTCAACTGGTATGCAGTTTTCTTGTGTGCTTTTTACCCACAGGAGGAAGAGCTGAGGGGGCATGGTGTGCAGCAAGGCACAAGCGATACCATGCAGGGGTACTTAATGTGAAGGTCCTGCTCGGTGCTGGGCAGGATTTTTCACGTGCATTTTCCCACCCTCCATCTCTACACTGCGACCTGTAGAGGGGGAAGCTGGGCAATGCCTCCTCCTGTTTTGTTTGCCCTGCAACTGGAGAGTGTCCTTCTCCAGAAATGTCAGCCCGTGTCAAGCAGCTTTCAGCAGCTCTGAATTCGCTAATGGCATTAACTTACTTCAAATGCATTTCCCCTTTCAGAATCTCTGCCTTTTGTCAGTGGGATGGGGCTGGTCTCCTTTTGAGTTTGAAATGTGGAAACCTTTCTTCTTATTTGCTAGACAAGCTCTATGTTGGATGTAGCAAATGCAGTCTGATATCTCCAGCAGACTGTCTCCTCTCTGTTGTGTATCTCATCCTGTAAACTCTTCTCAACCTGGAGGCAAAAGCTGAAATGTCACAAAGCAGGCAGCTGCTTCTTCCTAAAACACCTGTGAGTCAGTCCCCAGTGGGCATGAAGATGAAGATAACCTAGAAGACTTGCAGGGGCAGGCTCCATTCATATCCTCACAGTTCCTTGCTAATCTGTTTTAACCCTTCCAAGGCTCTTTTTCCCTCGGTCTTAGAAAACAGTCCAGACCTCTTGTCAGTCAGGAGGACTATGCTGACCACTGGATAGAGGAGGAGGCTAGGGCTCAGGAGCATCTGATCTGAACCTTAAACTGACATGCAATTAAGGTGTCTGTGAGCATTGATTTCAGTGAATAATGTCAGTTCTTCTTATGTCCATTATTGTGAAAGGAGCTACTAACACATTGGACACCTGACTACAAACTAGTGTTGTTGTATGTTGTCTCCTTGGTGATGCAGATACCTTTCAGTAATAATTACACAACATTAACCATAATACAGAGATAAATTGTTGAATTATTTTTCATATCTTGGGAAAAGTTCCATAATTGTCCCAGATGCAACATAAGTATGCTATTTATCTGAGAGAAGAAAGGAGATTATACATAGAGGTTCTGCTTTCCCTTCCACCCCTCCTTTTTTTTTTTTTTTAAATACAGTATCTTTCATACTTCAGGTTAATGAAGGTGATGTACTAGTTGATGGAGAAGAGTCTGTTGTAAACTGTAGTAGTGTTATATGCCCAACATGTTTGTGTGTAGTTTTAGAGGCAAAAGCCTGTTTGCTGAGGCTTAATATAATACTCCCTGCTCTTTTGTTTTCGTGTCTTGTAGCTGAGCTGTCTCTGGAGAGAGTCAAAAGAATGAAAAAGGTTGGATTGCTTAGCCATGAATCAGGGCCCGGCTGATATAGGATACCACTGCCTATTGTATCTTTAGGCTGCAGTGTCAGGCTGAGGGTGAGGTAAGTACAGTTTGCTTCACTTCATGGGGCTTGAGCTTTGTAGCTGTGCTCTACCCTATGTCCTCGCATTGTAAAACTCATCCTTAGAGTTAAATAAATTCAAAACCTACTGATTTTTTTTTCTTTTTTTTTTTTCCCTGTGCATTTGAGGTTGTGGAGATGCACCCTTGATCATATTTTTGTATTATTTGCCACAACCACAAAGACTAGAGCTGTATTTGTTTAGAAACAATCCATCCACACCCACTTTCCAAACAAAAGCTGAGTAGCTCACCTAATCATCTGGATGCAAGGTTTTAAGAAACTCCAGGAATAACACAAGAATTACTGACAATGGGTAATCAAAATGAGATTTGTACCCATGGTAAAACACCTGATCTTTGATATGAAGGCCCTGACAAGCACCAACACCAATGTCATAAAATCTGTGAGATGCTTTAAAAATGTTCTTACAAGAAGTTGGGTGGAGGAAGCATGAATATTTTACAGAGTTGTTTGGGTTGTTTTTTTATCTTGGATTGCTCTCTCTGAATAGCTACTGTTCACAAAAAATGGACTAAAAGCTTTTTATTTTGTTCAAATGTTTTCACTTAACGCTTTGTTAAACAATTAGTTCCTCTCATAGTTTACTTTTACATCCATGGATGCAAAGGCTTGGTAGATATATTGGTTAAAAGTAGATTTTAAACCTAAGAAATTATTGCAGTAGCTAATGTAGCATTTTTGTGTACTTGGAAACTTAGGCCACTTTTGCAGTACCACTAACAAAGACCTTATGATTTCTTTAGAACAGCACAACTTGCAGCAGAGTAGTTTGCCCAGCTGACAGGACTATGGTCCCAATTTAATTGGCAATGATGATTTTTCCTTGGAAATACTCTTATTTTTCAGTGGTTGAGACCACTAAAAGAGAGAGAGAGAGAGAGAGAGACATATCTATACTGTCTCATGTATTCTTTCAGACTAAACATAGGCTTACGAAGAATACCGAACCTGATGATATCCATAAATATTCCCTTTCCCCCTCCTTTTCCCTTCTTCATTAGAGTTGATCTTCAGTAAGGGCAGGCAATGAGAAGCTTGAAACACAGAAAGGAATTGAACAATGACTAAAGGTAAGTAAATTTCTGATACTGTGTTCTGATGCATGTGTTCTTTTTTAAAAAAGCAAGTATCAAATCACACATCAAGGTATCCATCAAAATGAGTTATAAGAAATAAAAGAACACTGTGATAAAAGATAATCACAATTTACAAAACACCCTTCTGTATGGGAAGGTGAAAGAAGGGGATAAAATGTCACTGGAGATGAGGCTTGCAATTTATTATTATTTACTTATACAAGAATTAATATGGAAGGGTCTTCATCTGTTACAAAACACAGTGAAGTTCATTAATTAACAGATTATGTTAATAAAATATGAATAATCTCATATTATTGCTTTTTATCTATATTACCTGTGAGAGTTTTTAATAAGTATATAAATTGATCTAGAAGATACAAAAGTGGACTTACTCAAGTCCACAGTCCAGACTCCAGTTCTAGAGTGCTCTGCAACAAACTATCAGTGTTGCTGACTTCTGGGAAAGCCCTGCCCTGGCATTATCCCTTATTTTTTTTCATATGGTCTGCTGTGGAGACATTTCTTTTTTGCTAGAAGTCATGACCTGTTGATAAGGATGTCCTGAAAATTCACTTTTGTCTATTCAAAGCTTGCTGTGGGAGAAGCACAGAAAATACCTGACCACAGTCACTGCATTAGAGCAAGACCAGGTCATGTAAGAGTGAGGTTTTCTGCCAATGAAGAGCAGATATTTTCAGGATGGCAGCTTACAGCTTTCTGCCAGCACCATCTCACTAGAGTGCAGGTGCTGTGGCAGTGTGTATCAGGGAGGATGCTCCAACTTCAGGCAAGCTGGAGAATGGTGAAAGGCTCTTGACTATGTCACCCTTGGCTTGGCTGCCCCTCTTCAGCAATGGTAATCAGATGAGGATAGCCCTGTGAAGGGGCTTAACATGCCACATGTAGCTGTGTCAGCCTGCAAATTTAGCAGCCACCTATACAGGGAGTTGGTTCAGAGTGTGGCACAATTGAAGCAATAAATTGAAAAGTCAGACTACCAGTGGTGACCTTCACTTTAAACTTGTTGGGTAAAAACCTACTCTGTTGACCTCAGGATAATACCATTAATTTCTGGAACCTTCTGCTTCTGGAGAACTATGTGCGCAAGCAGAGAAGGAGGAGGAATTCAAAGTGGTTGGTGGTATATTTTGGTAATTTGTCTACCCCCAATTCATCAGGTCACTCTTTCCATTTTGTTCCCAGCTTTCCTTCTCTATGCAGCCTCCTGTTGATCTCTAATAACATCAGTCATGGTAGGTTTTCTTGTAAATAATTGTGCTTTTGTGTTTCAACCCATGTTTTCACTTCGAAATATGCTAAAGCTAAAGGAACATGTGAACAAATTATGCAAGACTGTGAGGACTGAGGGGAACTTCTCTCTGAAACTCTGTGAGAATCTCTGAGTCCCAAACACATATATTTCAACCTGGTTTTGGTTGTAAGTATTTCTCAACAGTTCTGTGGTTAGACTGATAGTATGTGAAAAATAGACTTGTACTCAAGTTCACAGTAAGACACCGGACAGGCCTCAATATCCTTTTGGTTACCCATGGTCCTAAATGCATGCTTCATTGGCCATTCTGCTGTGGCTCTTGCAGAAATATAGTTAACATGCTAATACAGAGGTGATGCATGCTGTACAAGCTAGGCTCTGCATCTGCAGTCCCTCCTGCAGCATAATGCAAGCCTGTGATGCTTTCTGCTGAGCCCCTTGGCTCATTCCTCTTGTTTGTGTTTGTTGTAGAACTATGTAAGGAACTTCTGTGAGATGAGGTTCATGGTGTGGGTTTTGCTCTCCTCCACACCCACGGCTGACTACTCTAGAGGTTCTGATTAAATTCCAAGTTTGCTGCAGCACAGAGCCTTTATCAAGGGAAAGCATGCTATATGCAAAGCATGTTGAGGTGCCCTCTTATGAAATGAAGTTTGACTTTCTGTGATATCAAAATGAACACTAACCCAGAATTTAATATATCCCGGGAAATCATATTTCACAATCTAATGCCTGGAGCCCTTTTCTTTTTAATATGAGGATCAGAATTCTGATCTCTCTCATGGTTTGCCTAAGCATTTTATGTTAAATGACAGTAAGTTAATAAGTACAAAATAGTGGGTGGTTAAGTACCGTTTAGCAGTCTAACACTGTCTAAATGGGAAACCTCTTGGTATAAGATAAGGAGCACATTTAAAAGAGTAAAACTAAATCAGTGTAGCCACGTCTTGTAGACATCCTTGTTTTGATATTAAACCAGATGGGGTTCTTTTAGCTTACTGCTTATGAAGGTTTTTAAACTAAATAGTGAGTCTTACCCTGCCTTATCCTGGAACAAAGGTCTTTTCACATAATGGAGTTGTGTTAATGGATCTCTAGCTGCTCAGCCATCTTGGTAGGATTGTTTAAAGCCTTTGGGGCGAGGAGAGCTACTGGAACTGTTGCCAGGGGACTTAGTGAAAAGAAAAAAGCTGTCATGTGCTAAATGTGCAGTGACTTCTTCGATAGCATGTGATAGTGTTGGACAATGGAGTGGGCAAGCTTGATAAGAATTTCCAGTAGGTTTGAACCAAGGGAAAGGGACTGTGATAGCTGTGCAGAAAGTGGCTTGCCATGGCCTGGTGAAATGGCAGCTTTTGAGAAATGAAACGTGGGGAGGGGGTGCCTTCTGCCTGAACCAGTAATGGGCTGGTGAAGACAGGGTTGAATTATAACACTGGGATACTGCTGCAAAAGCTGCCATGTGTGTCATGCTTCCTTCCACAGGAGTAATAGTAACAATAGCAGTAAGATAAGGTCAGACAAGGGGAATGTTAGCATAAATTACAATGAGGTTGTTTCTAAGGGCTTTTTGCAACACTTGTAAAAGGGTACTTTTGTAAAAGTGTTGCTACTATAGCTGCTCTTATGATGAGAGTCTAGCATCTCCTGTGGTAATCTTGCATGACTCTGCATCATCTTTTTCCATTGTCAGATGGGCACATCCACACAGGATTGATAATAACTTCTTGTGCTTTGACTAGGTATGAATTATGCAACCGTGCTTGACCTAGCAATCAGCTTGAGTCTTTGGAGTGGTTTCTTTAAAGACAAAAAAATAATGGATGGATGATAAAGTTTGGAATGTATTGAATTCAGGCAGATTACAAACAATATCTATAAATCCCTGAACATACTGTGTAGTAATCAGCAGCAGAAAGTTTCCTAGCTGCTTGTACTTTTTCTAGCTAAGCTGGTTATCCATAGCTCTTTATTAGATTTTTCCCAAAGAATTGCTACAAATCCTTCTCTGCTGTCTATTGATTGCTGTGCTTTGCTGGTCTTCTCTCTCATATATGCAAGGCTCCAGTTTGCTCTTTTCTTCCTCTGTGTGTGTTTTGGATTGAAAAGACAGGTGTGTGCTAAGGAAAGCAGAAACTTCCCTTGAAATGGAAAAATGTAAACAACCCCCCTCCCCTCTAAATTATTATAATCTTGAAATCAAGGGGCTCTCAGACAAAGATATGGGAATAGGAATAACAGTTCTTTACTGAGAAAATTAAAATAAAAATGCAGTAGTACAAAAAAGAAAACTAACAAAAAACCCAGCCCACTGACAGAATACAAGCTGGTAGCAGTCTAATTAAATAGTGTCTGCAGTCATCCTGGAGTGACAGATATGGTTCTATTGAAGTAATGACCCAGTAAAAGGGTATAGTTTTCCTTTGAAGGTCCGGTGGTGTAGATGCTGCCTTGGACTCCAGCTCATACTGGAGCTCCAGCATGTCCGGCATAGCAGCGCTCAGAGGTGGAGTCACTTCATTCAATGCATGATAGTCCACAGTCAATCTCCATTCTCTGTCAGACTTGTGCACAGGCTAGATGGGGCTGTTGAAGGGTGAGTGGGTTTTGCTGACCACCCCTTGGCTCTCCAGCTCTCTGATCATCTTGTGGGTGGGGATCACAGCATCTCGATTTGTCCTATACTGCCGGCGGTGCACTGTCGAGGTGGCAATTGGTACTTGCTGTTCTTCCACTTTCAGGAGTCCTACTGCAGATGGGTTCTCTGATAGTCCAGGCAAGGTGTTCAATTGCTTAATGCCCTCTGCCTCTACAGCACCTATTCCAAAATCCTATCTGAATCCCTTTGGGTCTTTGTAATAGCCATTCCGAAGGAAGTCCATGCCCAGAATACACGGGGCCTCTGGGCCAGTCACAACGGGATGTTTCTGCCACTCTTTCCCAGTCAGGCTCACCTCGGCTTCTAACAGAGTCAATTGCTGCAATCCCCCCTGTCACCCCAGCAATGGAAACAGGTTCTGCCCCCACATGTCCTGATGGCATTAGGGTACACTGTGCACCAGTATCAACTAAAGCTTTGTATTTTTGTGGCTGTGATGTGCCAGGCCATCGGATCCACACTGTCCAAAAGACCCGGTTTTCCCGTGCTGCTTCTTGGCTAGAGGCAGGGCCCCTCTAGCACTGGTTATCTTCTTTTCTCTGGGCATGCATGCTAGAGGTTCCTTCAAGAGGATCTGACACATCATCCTCCCTTCTGAAATATCTGGCAGTTTGGTCAAGGGAGGTTGAGGCTACCTTCACTTTAGTGGAACTTTTCTGAGTTGATGCACCCATGCTGCCAGGGCAGAAGTGGGTTTCCCATCCCACTTTCCCATGTCTTCCCCATGGTCATGTAGAAAGAACCACAGCTCAGCTCATGGGGTGTACCCTCTCTCTCTCTAGCTGGGGGACGTTGGGCTTGGAGTTTTGACCTTGTGACCCGCACTGGTGCCGTATGGGAACTGCTCTTCCTCATCTCTTCCCTCATTTCCCTCATCTCCTCTTTGAGTTCTTTAATCACTTCAGAGACCTGAACCTGCAGTGGGCCATGGATCATACTCTCAAAATTTCTAAGCTTGGTTGTGACACAACCCACTGTCTCTTGGTTGTTATTGACATTAATCATTGCAATAAAGTTGGTGTATTCACGTGGCCCTAGATTTGCCAGATTCTACAACATCTGCCCAGTGTACCTGACTGTTGGGGTCATTATCATGCTGTCCACCCCTCCCAAAAAGGACCTCAAATACTGACACTTTTCTCAGCTGTTGAATCCCTTCCTCAAGGGTTTTCCAGCATATTCTATGATGGTGCTCTTCCATTCTCTCTCTGTGGACAAACCTCTCTCTTACACTCATCAAAAGCCGCTCCCAGAGGGAAAGGGGCCCTGGCTCCCTGACGAATACCTGATTCACACCTGAGTCCTGGGTCAAGGGTCCCACATTCCTTGCCTCGCCACCATCCAGCTGCACGCCTGTACCCATAAGGTCCCAGACCCGAAGTAACCAGGTTGTATAAGCCTCATGCCC
The DNA here is from genome assembly GCF_049639895.1 of Pseudopodoces humilis. Classification (NCBI taxonomy): domain Eukaryota; kingdom Metazoa; phylum Chordata; class Aves; order Passeriformes; family Paridae; genus Pseudopodoces; species Pseudopodoces humilis. The sequence goes on along the minus strand of NC_142202.1, from coordinate 24,711,697 downwards.
CCGCCTCACAATGTCTTTTTGCAGATTACGGAGACAGTCATATGTTATAGTTGATAGCTTGAAATGTATTTTTTCCCATCTTTTAGTTGTGATTTCCCCCCCAGCTTCTCTTTCTCCTAATTGTTTACCTGGCGTCAAGTTACCATGGTTACTGAAGTTTTTCTCCTCAGCCCCACGGCGGCGAGAGGCCGGATAGAGTAAAGAGAAGAGGACCCTGCTGGCATTTCCAGCTGCTTGAAGTTTCTTTAGCCCAGGAAACCCTTCTTTCCAACACGGAAGTTTGTAACTCTGTTTTTCCTGTCCCAGAATGCCTCTGAGCTATGGAAGCTGAGAGGGCATGCTTACCTTGCCTTCCCTTTCTTTCCTCCCTGGGTTGCCAGGAAACCAGGCCCCCCCCTCTCTGCCCCTCTGTGGAGAATACTCCTACATCTTTGTGGGCATTTGAAGAAGTTGGTGTCTGTTATTTCTTATCTTGGTGTGTGTAACCTTGATTTGTAGAAAGTTTGTAAGATGTACTAACTAAGAAAAATAATTGGTTCTTTCTCTGATGTTCCCTCCCTCCGAGAAACCCTGTTAAAAGAGACCCCCCAGACCCCAAATTCTTGGTCTCTCGTCCTTTGGATTCCCCTTCACAGAAATAAACTGTGGAATGCAAACCAGAGAGAGAGTCCCCCCCTGATTTCTTTACTTGCTCTATAGACTTGAATTCTTGAAGAAAATCAGTGAACCCCACAAACATATGCTGGCTTGAAACTCGAGTGAAGAGAAACCTCATCACTGAGCTAGCTGGGCCACACTCAAGAAGATCGAGTCAGTCATATGTCAGACTCAGTAATGATTTCAACCTCTGGCTCCCCTGTGGGTTGTGAGGGCCCTCCTTTCTTATCCTTATCAACAGGGTGCTGTGATTTCATCTTAGACATCCTCGTTTCCACAGGGGCAACAGCTGCTGGCTGTGACTGCCCTTGTGGTTCAGCTGGAACCTGGACGGTTGTAACGTCTGTGGGTTCCACTGCTGCACCATCAGATTCTCCCTCTTTGGGGCAGGGGGAGGGTTTCCCAGCAGCTGAGGAAGTGCACTCCTTTAGCATCTGGTCCATCTCCTTCACCAGAACCCCCACCCACTCTGAGGTGGGCTGTGGGGCCAGGGTCACGTTCTGGGGCAGCATCCTAATTTTCTGCGGTAGGTGTCCAAGGGTGGGGCGCTGTGGTTATCCAAGTTAATTTCCCCTTATCTTTGAGTGTTAAATAGAGCAGGCCTATCAGCACCACCAGCCACTGTATGATATCATTAGCATTTAGAGATGATTTGAAGCCTTCAAAGATTGATGAGGTAGACGTAAAGAGATGGGTGGAGGATTGGGGGAAAATTTCCCCTGGGCATCATTTTCTCCCAGTAGGTACCATTATTAAAATAACTTCAAAACCATCCAGTAAGTGTGTGATAGCTCTGAATCCATGTGCCTGCCTTCCAGAGGAAGGTAAAAGTCTATGAATTTCTCACCTTTTTAACCCACAAAACAAACAGCCACAGTAGCCTTAGTTATAGGACCCATGTTTAGACAAGGGCCTGCAAATGGGAGAAATATGGCCACATGCTACCTGAACCTTGGGTAAGCTAGACTACGTGATGTCACCTAACGAGGTTCTTATACAAAAAATTAGGTTACTCAAAAACTGTTATTCCTTTTTTCACCCTTTTTCTCTTGATGCCCTTTTGCCATGCATTGGGTGCCAAAATCTGTCTTGGTTTGAAAAGACAGGTGTCTGCTAAGGAAGGCAGAAACCTCCCTTGAAATGGAAAAATGTAAACCAACCTCCCCAATACATATCCCCCAGTTATGAGGGTCATAAAAAAGATGAAGAAAACTGCCTCACCTGGTTTCAACAGATAGTAATAGAATACATACTTTTGGTTACATCTTGCATTGTAACCCAAGACAGTCTGGCACATATTTGCATTTAAATTCCATGGAAGACAACTCAGGCTGCCTGGCTTGATTCATATTTGTGATTTTTTCCCAGAATATTTTGCTGGTGTCTTGTATCAACCGAGTTTCCTGTTTCATTAAACAGTTTAACTCTCCATTCTATGGGTCCTGGCAATGCAGCTTTGGTGGGCCCGTGTGCTGGCACAGCATAACTGCTTGAAGTGAAAAGAGGTGAAAAATTTAGATATGGAAGCACCTGAAGGTCTTTCCTAGACTAGACAGAGAAATATAATGTCCTTAATAAGGGTTAAGGCATCATACAGAATCTGATCTTTTACAGAGACTACATTGGAACAGTATGCAACCATTTTGAAGTGTACCAGAGCATACCAGTACTGTTCATAAATGTGAAAAATGAAGAGACTTTTAGGACAATTTCAAATTCTCTGCACTACATTGTGGGAGGTAGTAAAAATGTCCAATGAGGCTCAACATCTCTTCTCGGGTGAGATTCCACTAGCTCAGTGTGTCTCTGCATAGTAAAAGAAACTTTGATCTGGTGTTGCATATGTATAGATGAAATACAGAAATATTGTGATATCAGAGTGCTCCAAGGATGAATGCCTACACTGGGGTGCTATGACTGGGACAACTCTGTAACTGACATCAGCAGATTAAAAAAAAATTGCATTGTAAAAGGCAAACTAAAACATTTTCCTTTTTTTTTTTTTTCCTTTTCAAACTGCCTCAAGAAGGTCTGAATTGTATGAAGTTGGCAGGTTCAAGTGTGACTCAACTCATTGTTTTCATTCTCTCATTTTGGCAGCCTTCAGTAATTCCAGATGTTATTTCTCTAACCACATGGAAAAATTCTTATTAAAAAAAACGGGGTGGGAGGGAGAGAAAGGAGCAGTTTTCCTGCATTTGGTACACTTTTAAAGCAATGCTGATATTGCATAGACAGTGCTCATGTGCAGCAGGCACTAAGGCTAGCTGGAGGAATGCCCAGGAGGAGACAGCCCAAGATAAAAGGCCCTGTGTTACAGGGGAGAAAGGAGAAGAAAGCCAAAAGCAGTTAGTTCAGTGAAATGGTGTTCTGTCATCCTAGGACTCATCTGTTGGGAACTGTGAGGCCAGGACAAACGGGGACTTTACTCTGAACCCACTATAGTGAGGAAGCCAAGAGAATTATAGTATCATGTCAAAAACAGAATTAATTTTTTTCTTGCACTGTGACCATGGTGGAACATATAGTTAGCTCACAAACGGTGCATTGCTTTGAATGGAAAAGGATTCATGTCTGCTTGGATGGTGTGCTTTTAAAGGACATGAATTCACTTACTTTGTTTGTCTCACCTAGCATTTCTCAGCTAAGGGAGAAATGGAGAAGGCTCTATATAATTTAATAATTAGAAGACCCCTCTAATTTAATAGAGGATAGAGGCTTGTCTGTTATAGTAACACGGCTTTTCAAGGTGAATCCAGTCTCTCCTTCTGCATTTTTGAAGTCTACTTCAGGATCCAGGAACTCCAGATGTCTTAACCTGTGCTAGAGGAGCTAGAGGACAACCCCTTTCAGCAGTTCCCAGCCCGGAGGTGGAAACAAAAGTGGTGGACTGAATCACATAGCTACAGTGCCTCCAGCTAACATGAGGTATACGTTGGCTGAGCAAAGTTGGTCTCCTATGATCTTGTCCCATCAGGAGAAGAGTCCTCAGGATGTGTTCAAAGCCCCCCTTTGGATCCAAACTGCACCTTATACCATCATCGGTGGCTTGCCTTTCCAACCCAGCAAGAGCATTGGGAACGTAAGCATATAAGCCAAGCTTTCTTTAAATTTAGTAAAATAATAAACAGCACATAGAAGATCACTGACTCTTTCTGAACTATTGTACAGAGTACTAAATCTTATTAATAAAAGCTGGTCTGGTGAATGCACTTAGAGCAGCAGGCTCAGAACAAAGCATGCAAGAGGAAAAATTAGTGTGCTTTTGAGAACTGTAGGTTTGCCCACAGCTTTTACATAGAAGACCTCGTTGACACCTCTTTATAAGAACAACTTTTGGAATCTTCTCACTCTTATGGGGAAAGATAAAACCCTTTCACTATGAAAAGAAAGGCCAATCTGCATCTAATTGATTGGCTTGCCATGGTTTACCTCTCCTCCTCCTGCCCAGTGCACAAGATACAGTAAAATGTCATGGTGCTAGTATAAAAGAGAATGGTTTTCTCTCTGTAGGTGGTTCTGTATTGAGAGTGAAGAGAGGTTAAAAAAAAAAACACAGAAAAACCTACCAAGCTCTGTTTGGTCTCTTGCTGGTAAAAGTGAGAACTGTTACTAGAAAATATTTTTTTTTGTGATTAGTTGGTGGTAAGCCATGACTAATGCTTATTATGCCAATATGTGCTTGTGTTTGGGTTACCAGGTCCCTTCTGCCCCCTTATTTGCTCTGTATAGTTGATAGTGCTAAAATTTCTACTGTAGGGTCTTTGGTACAAGGACTACTTTTTTAAGATGACTTGCACATTCCTTAGTGCAGTAGGGGTTCTGGCTCTGGACTAAAGATATTATGATAGCAAAAATAGTAAATTCAGTGGTGGTTCTTGGTTGCACTGACCTTTGCAACATGTGGGTCACTTCAGTTTTAGGACTCTTGGGACCCAGAGGTGATGCTGGATTTCATTCAGGGAGTGGAAGCCAAGTCTCCAGCCATGTTCATTGTGAAGTTTTCAAAATGGAAAACAATTGTTGATTCAAGTCCAAGACATTTTCTGGCTGCGGTAATCTTGTGTTCAGCATAATCACAATGAAATACATTCAGTATTGGGTTTAGGGGCTTAGTGGGATGTATTGTGTTAGAAGCAAGAGAAAACAATGCATTTGTTTGGTTTTTGTTTTATTTTAGACCTTTACTTGCTTGAGATTCTCTGGTTTTGTGGATAACCCTGAGGATCTTCCTGCAAAGCTAAAACCGATTGCTTTACTTTTCAGTAAAACTAAAAATGAGCAAGGAGACCACACATAGCTTTTCTGTCCTTCAGGTTTCCCAGAAAGTTTTTGCTCTATTAAGGTCCATCTGGCAAATTAACAAAAATCTCTGTCCCCAGATGATCAGTGATAAGATACTGCTGGGAACTGATGTGATGATGCAATTCTAAGAGTGGAGAAGTGCTTGTTCCAACACTGACTCTTGGTGACCTACACTGGACTGGATTCAGACAGGGCTGCTACAGCCAGCATCAGCTGCAAGGTTATAGCAGCATACATTTTCCAGAGCATATAAAAACTTGTTCTAAAGATTAATCCAAAATTAAAGGAAACATGCTTGGAAACATTGCCTCTAGGTTGAGTTGTGTCCTTCTGCTTATTGCAGGAAGAGAACACAAGAAGTCTGCTGCCTAAAAGAAAGATCTAAAGAAGTGAGTTTTCACATGGAAGGGACTGATTTTTGTTCTGTTCTCAGGGCACTGTTTGAAAGAGGTGTTTGTATATCCTGGTGACATCAGTTGAAACAAACCATTAAACATTCTGGGTTTTCAAATTTCTATTGCATGAGACAAGGTAGGAAGCACACTGTGGAGGTCAAATATGTCTACAAAAATATTGAACCAACCAGCCAGGCAAAAGTTGACAAAATTGTTGCTGACAGTATTTTTTCCTACAGTTTCAATTACCTGCAATCTTTAAAAATATGCATTGATATTTTACAGAATGAGGTGTTAGACAAGGATCCTGTCTGTAGACTGAGATCCCACCATTTTGTAAAATCCTTCCTAAAGGGAAGTTTAAGAAAAGTTACAGTTTAGAATCAGTTGGCTGCCTAAATTCAGTTAAAGAATAAGTGTTTGGTGTACTCCAATTCATCCTTGTTCTCTGTGCTCTGTTTGCAGATAGGTGTGTGCTCTGATAGCAATTTAGAAGAGCCACCACTTGGTCATTAACGAGAGATGCTTTTCTAAAGTTGCTGGTCATCATTTTTCTGTTCCTTCTCCAAGCACTAGCAAATTCTGACATCTCTTTCCTCTGCATAAAGTGATCATGTGCAACAGCTCCACAGTTAGATGAATGGTTTATATATGGCAAACTTTTTCTATCTTTCATTCATTCATGGCATAGTGATAAAGAGAATCCTAATGTGCCACTCATAAAATAAGGGTAAATAGGCAATGTGCTATTTATATTTTGTGGTTAGACTAATAAAAATCAATATTGTTTTACTCAAAACCATGAAGTTGCCTCCCGACTACTGTCTAAGATTTTTCATAAGGAGGTGTTGAGCATGCTAGGTTTCTTAGCAACAGGGGAAGTTGCTATAATTTATAGGCAGGAGAATCAGGAGTACCAAGCACAAAATAAGATATTATATTGTATAGTGAGGAGTGTGAAAGTTCCTGAGGCCTGTGTCAAATAGGTCCATCTAGAAGTACAGGACTTTCTTTTGATCCTTCATGTGTAGCTCTCCTTATTTCTTGACTACATGGAATGCTGATCCCATCAGAAAGTGGAAGAAGGTGGAGTCATTGAGAGTAAATGAAAAGTACATTTTTGCAAGAGATAAGGCAGAATGTAGCCAGTGTATACACAAATTAAGAGTTTACACACCGGGGGAGAACTGGCCCTTTGAAAGCCTCTTAAAGGTATAATTGCAACTCATTATTGAGTTATGCAATAACCAGTATTATTGAATACTAATGAGGATGAAGGATAGGTGGGGGCCTAAAAATTCTGCAGTTTCTGCATTCAAGGGATGTCTGCCAAAAGTAAGATTGTCTGAAAGCAATGTGACTATTTCTGGCAATAGTTAATTTTGAAATAGTTGACATTTTCAGTAGTTTTAAGTTGACTCAGGCAGAGAAGTTCTTAGTTATGAAACTGTATAACGGCAGTAGGGGAAGATCCACACAGCAGTCAAAACTACTCCAGCTTATGTTAATTATAAAGTGGGACATTTTTAACAGAAGAAGATAAAAGCAACACTGGAAAGTGCCCATAACTGCTGTGAGGGTGAAGTGTTACTTTTGTTATCCTAGGGAGAAGATGAGTCTGGTCAAAGGCAAAATTGTGGCTTGAGAAAGAGAATGAGAACAAGAGCAAGAGTGTGTGAAATGGAAGATGTAGAATAATTCTTACTAGTCAGACTCTATGGAACTTGCAGAGATGTTGAACAGGGGCTGAATGCTGACCTTTGCAGGCTCTAGCATGTCCAGTGTCAGTCATTTTGATGCTATTTGTTGGCAGTCCTTCACCAGGGCTGAGGTTATCACCCTGGTCCAGTGTCTGGTCCAGTGTCTGGTCCAGTGGAGACAGGAGTGTATGAAGAAGACAAGCTTAACTTGGCAACCCTTGCTTAATGATCACCATGATAATATTACCTCCTGCTCTCCTGCCTTTGACAGTGCTCAGTAATGAACTAAAAGAGGACAGACTTAGAGGTGCTCCTTACAGTGAAAATCTCCCAGTTTTCAATAGTGTGTTGCATTCAGGAGCTGAAGTTGGTATCTTTGAGCTTAGTAGCCCTTGATGGATCTCAAATGGCTTGGTGCAGCTGCTTTTGGACTCCTTTCAGTGCTGAGATTTGCAGTATCCTGTGGCAATGCACTCCACAGCTGAATATTAACTAGTGCAAGAAACAGTCCTTTTCCCCTTTGTTTCAGGGTAACTTTCTGATGATTTCATTTAGTATGCCCTCATTTGCCTATTTTTCTCTCTCTAATACTACCTCTCTCTTTGATAAAAAAAGGGCTGTTTTCAGATCTATAAATACCCTGATATAACTTTGCATGTGACCTCCCAAACAGATTCTGGTGTTTTAAAATGTTTGTCGAACAACATTTCCTGAAGGTCAGTGATGTCCATCTGTTGAGTTGGTTGTGCAGTGGGATGTAGCAAGGGTGATGGGACTTCTTGCTGCTGACACTTGCAGGGCCTCCCGAGAGAGAAGTTAATTACTGGACTCTTCAGGACTGTCTTGAAAGTAATTAGGCTGACCACTTAGGTATCATTATGTGTAGGTGGGGGACAGAGATATGGTCTAAGAAGCTGTGGTATGACTCAGTTGTTGTACTGTGCAGTTAAGATCATAAACTAAATAAAACCATCATCTGTTAGAAATCTTGTGTCTGAGCAGTAAGTGACAGATGCAGTTTATCTAAAATCTGTAACTGTGTCTCATCCAAGTATTTGTAAGAAGAAACAAGTCCACCTGAGTAAGGGTTTCAAGATCAGTCTTGTAGTGGTGCCACAGGTAGATGAGTTAATCTCTGTACAAAACTTTAATTTCTAGAAAACTACACTGGAGGAACTGCTTCAGTGATCTCCGCCTGCCTAATACTGTTGCTTTTTATGACAGACAATGTAGGTTTTCCTGTTTGCTTTCCCAACCAACAAGTCAGTCAAGTAACCTTTTAGGAAATACTGTAGGCCACTTCTGAAGCATGCCTCACTGCATGGAAAACTTTATTGCTGGGATGAATGATATTCTTAGATATTCATGGGAAATAAAGAGCAATAATCCATATAATGACAGGAGGTGCTGTCAGAATGAAGTGTGAACAGGAAGCGATTAGAGATAAAAGGCAATCTCAGGAGTTACCTGTTGCTCCTTGTGTGATTATAGGTGTGGTTGGAACAGGTCACAACACAACGTAGCACCTGCCAACAACAAGCAAATCGAGATCCCAAGTTCGTGCCTCTCCCAGGTTGGCCCCCTGTTATATAACCAGGCTGGTCACATCAAATAAAATACTTGGTGCTTAAGACATGCTTTTTAGCTTTGACTGTGTTTCTGTGTAGACTGTGCTATGTGTCTTATAAGCAAAGCTTAGGTGACTCCTTCATCAAGCTTCCAAGCCATTTCATGTTAAAACCTTTACCTTCCTTTTTGTTACAATTATGCACTGAATGAGGCAGGAGTCTAGGCAGTATGTGATCATGTAATAACAGCTGCCTCATAATGACAAGGGAGGCAAATGGTTGCACCATCCGCCTTCATTAGTGTATTTCTCAACCATTGTGAGTTTCATGAGTTGCTTTTTTATTTTATTTTTCTTTTAGTCCCAATGGCCACCTTTCTTCAAGATTTAGTATAAGTTTTAAGTAACACTATACATACTCTCTGCGTAAAGAAGGTCATGCATGTTTTCTTTGTGATAGTCAAAGTATCATTGGTTTCTGACTTGAGGATAACAGGAGTAGGCTATGTATTCTGTGCAAGCTATCTTCTTGCATTTCTCTACATACAGTGCCTAAATACTTGGGCTTTGGGCAAAGAGTCAGAAAAAATGAAATAATGATTAGTACCTAGGGTTTTAATGGAGCTCTCTGAAGTTAGTTCTCTTCCAGTTTACAGCCTGGAATTGATACCCCTCCACAACAATTATGTAGCTTATCCTCGCTTCCACCACCCTGACCTGTCTTCAGAGAAATCTTCTCAGTCAATGTAGAAGAGATGTTTTCCTGTGGGGAGCAGGATGTGCAGGTCTTGCATGGGACAAGCTCTTTTCACAAATGGGTAGCCTTTATCTAAGACCTATCATTTGCATTTTAAATAATGTGGTCAAGAGATGAGTGGACTATCCAGTGTAATTAGGACATGCATATGTAGCAGGTGAGTTTGCAGGTCCTGAGCATCCCTAAACCAGTGGTGGTGAGAGGAGGAGGTGGAGGGGGGGAGATTTTGATGCTCCGTATCAATACCCCTCCATGCTCATGTCTGTGACTGGTCTCTGATGTTTCAGATGGAGAGAGATTATCAATCTCCCTTATTTAGTCCTATCCTTTTCTCTTTGTGATTCCTTTGTGCTTGTGTTTGCCTTTGTTGTCAGGTCTCAGCTTGCTCAAGCTTTTCAATAGTTTGCCTAGGTTTAATCTTCTTTGAAAGGTCAGTCACAGGATGAACACTGTGTCAAACAGTGCAATTTTGGTCAATCTCTGCAAGTTCTGCACAAGCTCTGCAGTTTGGGAAGTTCACACTGTGGTACTCCTCATTAGCTAGAGCAACCAAATTTACCAGAAGCAGAATGCATCGCTTATGCAAGTCTTATGTAAGATACTCGGCTAAACAATTTAGATATAACCACTGAGGTAAGAGGGTGGTTCTGAGATTAACCCACTGTTCTTAAAATATTAGCTCATCAAATCAGCAGTAGGTAAGCATAAGGAGCAGACTAGTTAGCTAAGCAGGTTTTTTTTGTTGATGAGTCTCTCTAAGGCACTGCCCTGCCTGTGATGAAAAAAGACCAATCTCCTATCTTGCAAACTGCTGCGGAGAAATTTGCTTGGACACCAGAAATGTTGCTGCATTCCCTCACCTGGAGAGGGAGTAATTGTTTGGGACACACATGATTTGCAGTTCAAATTCCATCTCCTCCCTGGGTAGGTCTGTTTACTCTAAACTGTTGGCTGAGTTTGGGTCTAAGGGCATTCACACACACACAAAGGGCAAACAGGTTTGACTTGACTGAGGACTTCACAGCGGGGAGGTTGAAGGCAAATTGCAAAGCCCCAGCAAATGAAAGACATGAAAAATGAAGGAGCCTAGTTATGTTTAAAAAGTCTTAAGTATACCCAACTTTTTGTTTCCTTTACTCACAGCTTTGAGGGGAAACTGGCTTAAGAGGAAAATAATAGCTAGCTGCTCCCAGAAGATGTGTATCTTTGCTCAGGCTGTCTTGTGCAGTGCTTCCCCAGCTGCTTGCCCACTTGTTTCATTCCTGCATTAAACAAGGCTAAGTGGCTTTACCCTCAGAGCTGTCAACTCTGGAAAGGATTGGGACCTTCAAAACAATGACTGAACTATTTTTCAAAGTTTCTACGATGAAATGCTAATTCTCAGTCATGCCTCCCTATTGTTTTACTATAGATATGCACATACGTTTTTTGAAAACACAGACCAGTAATCACATGCATTTTTAATTGCTCATTAATTTAAAATTTCCTCTGCTAACAACTTTCAAAGCAATTCTTTCTGGGTTTCTAATGTTTGGGCAGAACAGTCCTTACAGATATAATGTAAAATCTGAACATATTTTGCTTTAGAAGATGCCTTTCACCAGTAGGCTAATGGAAATGTTTCTGATGTGAAGGGAGGGAAAAGAGTCTGCAGAAGGTGAGCTCTGACTCATATCTTTGGAGCTCATAAACGCTGTTTTGCATTAGCTTTGCCAAGTGTGCGCTACTGAAGGCTTTGCACTGCTTTGGGGGTTCAGTGGAAGCTGTGCCTGAGAAGTGCTCTCATGTAGGCATGAGGCTATGGAAGCTGGTCAAAACACAGCTGTGAATCCTAACAGCATTTGACAAAACACTGAACTGTTGATGCCAAGCCTCATCTTGCACCTGCTTTAACAGAGCTCTGCACTGCCACAGAACCTCCTGGTGCTGCCCCTTACAGCACCTACACCTGTGCCCCTCAAATTAGGGCTAGGGCTCACAGTTTTGCTAAGGAAATGATTGTTTGGAAAATTTTATGCTCTCATCTGTGAAGCAAAACAGGCACAACTTCTTTGATTAAAAAGACGTGGCATGGGAAATAAAATGAAGTACAAGACAGCAAGGTAGACAACATTCATGCTATTTAATATAATTCATATAAAGAAACAAAAAATTGAAGTTCACCAAAAATTTAGCTCACTGAAGCTAATTTAGTAGATGAAATAGGTGATATGTGGGGAAAAGCTACATTATCCAGTGTAAAATTTCAAATTAATTTGCTTCAGGTAATAACAATTATTAACTTGTTCAGACCTTTGTACCAGCTTTCAGTGAATATTCCCAAGTTTTGTGGAGACTCATAACATATGAATCCCTATAAAAGTTTTGAAAGTAAAGTGTAATTTTGCTTTTCACAAGGATTAATATTCAGCAAAAAGAACTATACTGGGTCCAACACTGTTTCTATTGTTTGTATGTTAGCATTTGGAAAAAATGGGAGAACTTGTGTGGAGAGTAGGACAGGAAAGCCAACAGTAAAAGTGTTTTATGGAGACATCACTTTGAGAGAGGAAAGTGATTGTGGACCAAGGCCTTGGAGCAGGAAGGTAAAGACAAATCCTGCAACATTGTGTTGTAAGGTAGCTTGAGACAAAAGAGAATAATAATGCTAAAAAGGGGAATCACAGAATATGCTGAGTTGGAAGGGACCCACAAGGGTCATTGGGTCAAACTTCTGGCCCTTCACAAGACACCTCAAGAATCACTCCATGTGCATGAGAGCATTGTCCAAAAACTTCTTGAGCTCTGTCAGTCTTGGTGCTGTGAGCACTTCCCTGGGGTCTGCTCCAGTGCCCAGCCACCCTCTGGGTAAAGCACCTTTTTCTAATATCCAACCTAAACCTCATCTTACAGAGCTTCAGGCTATCCCCTTGGGTCCTGTCGCTGGTCACTACAAAGAGATCAGTGCCTGCCCCTCCTCTTGCTGTCATGAGGAAGTTGTAGACTGTGATGAGGATTGTGCCTTGTCAGTGTTCATTCCCACCTGTTGTAGTAATGACAGCTCTTCTTTTTAGTTGTTTTTTTTTCTGTTTTTTTTTTTTTTGGCTGCTTGCTTGGTTTTTTGGCTGTTATTTGCTCTGTGAAAGGAAAAGTGAATGCTGGAGATGGTGCCCTTGGGAGCACATGGGGCCACATGGCAGGGACAGGGAATGGACGGAAGTGCTTGCTTCCTGCAGCTGAGCCATTGCAATGGTTGGTGCTGGTGCAAGCTAGGAATCACTGAAAGCTGTGGCAGCAGCTGGGGGTTTATCTCTCCCATGCCAGGCCCCTTAAATAGACCTAGGAAATGAACACTGTGAGCTGGTATTGCAGGCAATTCGCAGGTATATCCAGGCCCTTCTGTACATAGGAATCTTTTGCTCGCCCTTGTGTTGCCCTGGGTTGTCCTCCTGTTTATTTGTGAGGCATCTACTGAAATTTAGTGACATCACTAGTGCTTTTATTTTAATCCAGGACATCTGGGCTGATGTTTGCAGATTTGAAAACTAGTGGCAGAACCAATGTCTGAGATGTTTGTAATTTTCTCTTGGGGAACAAAGAAAAATTTATCCCTTATAACTTCTGTGAGTCACTGCTGATATTCAAAACTATGTACTGTGTAAAATATTTCTATAAAAGTAAAAGAATTGTATCTATTCCCCAGGAACACTGCAGGTCATCCAGCAGTAAAACAAGTATTTTCACTGAAGAGACAGAGGCTCTTCTCCCCAAGAAGCCTTCCTTTTTCCTCCATCAGTATGTATAAAAGATATACAAAGCCAGCTGCTCAGATGGATTAGAAAGCATTGCACCACGTCAATGGGCACCCTTGTTTGTGTTGTTGAGAAGAGATTCTTAGTTAAGAAAGAAAGAAAGGAATGCCTCCCCTGTAATCGCCACTAACAAGGAGACCCTAGTGAAGTTTTGTGAAGTTTTTGTTTTTCAAAAGGCTTTGGCAAAAGACATTTTGGACTCTTGGATTAGTCTATGTTCCCTCCCACTCCCCACTTGATCCTTGAGGATTTGCTTGAGTCATGGATTTTTACTGGGCTTGTTAACTGTTGTTATTTTTTTTCAGTCAAAGGGATAAAGAAATCTTCTGGCGAGAGCCACTCATGGGGGATTAGCTGCGAGTGGACTGAACAAGGTGGTGACTCCCCAGAGGGGGTGACCCCTGACTCCTGGGCAGTGACTCATCTTTGCCTCATAGCCAAGGCAAGCTGAAGATTCCCAACAAGTGTTTTCTCCATCTTCAGTGATCTCCCTCCATGCAGTGTCAGGCAGTGCAGAAGATGAGCTCTGTTATGACAGCTGCTATTCTACAAAACTGGGGGAAATGATAAAGTAGATAGAATATCAAAGGGTATAGGAGCTGTTATTTAAAGGAAACCATAACCTCTTTTACAACCTAAAGGGACCTATCTGCTTTCCTCCTTTATAATTTTCAGAGCTGCAGGGGTTTTCACTCCACAGCAGCAGTGCTTCAATTTATTGAAGAGCTGAAAAGTGACAAGAGTGGCTCTCAGAGAAGTTTCTCTTTTAGATGTTAACTCTACCCAGTACTGATGTTATTGTGGATGCTGTGGTGGTGACAGGAGGTTTTGAGGGAGCTGCTTTGACAAGCTTTATGAATTGAACTCACTTACTTTGGCTGTGAAGTTACAAACAATGGATTTGGGATGCAAAACACAGTAGGAAGTAAAGCCAAAAATCAAACTGAAAGCTGACATGTATCAGAGGTCAGATTGAGTGTGTAAGGCTAATATGTAGATGAGTATCATTGAGCAAATGAGTTATGCAGACTTACTCTGCTTTTGATAAAACGGGTTAAATACTTACAATATCCACTGTTTTACAGTCTGAAATCCTGACTCTTTACCAAAGCAGTCAACTGCATCCTTTTATCAGGTTATCAAAGGCTTGGATCAATTCATGGTGAGTAAATGTCCAACCTCCACTATCGAAAGGTCTGTCAGTCATTGTAGTGTACTGGATGTTTTCAAGAAACAGCTGTGGAGAAAGAACCTTTCCCTCCTTGCTATTGTTAAGGACAAGTAACAAAACACTTTCATTGTTGAAAGGGAGTGTTAGCTCACACAGTCAGGTTCAGTGGTGTGTGTTATTTTTTCTGTGAAGAAACTGGACAGAGCTAGGTAAACCTCCACTGTATTGCATTGCACTGCACTGCATTGCACCTTAAAATGTAATTTTCCAAGTCACAGAAATTAAGCTCCAGTGGAATTAGCTGCCCTCACATTCAAATATTAGAGGGAGAGGAGAAAGAGTAGTATTACATATATTATAGATACTTAAGTATATGTGTATATGGTACATATTTATGTGCACATACAAACATGTAAGTGTAAGATTTTTGCTTTCTGGCTATTAGTAGTTGATTTCTTGTAAACGTGCATGGTGGGGCAATGGTCTTAGAGGCCTTATAAAAGGAACAGTCCGCAGGAGCTGTATAAAGGTAATTAGGTAGGGTCTCTGTGCGTGAGGAGGCATGCAAATAGGAAGAATAGTCTGAAATGCTGGCAAGGAGCAGGAGTAGTCAGTGAGGGACAGGTGATCTGCAATAAGGACAGAAAGAGGAAAGCCTTTAGGATTAGGAATATGACAAACTTTGTACCTTTCCAGTATCTCCTTTATCTCTCTGTGCAGACCTGTTTTGGGTTTGGTTTTTTGGTTGCAGGTGGCAAAATGCCCACTCAGTACAAGCAACCTTAAAATTGTTAGCCATGGGAAAGCAGGTATTTCTCCACCACCAGCAACTGTAATGAATGCATCAAACTTACTTTTTACCTTGGCCGTCCATAGGGTATTAGATAAGGTTCAGAGTGTCCCTGTTAGTTGTCAGGGCCTTTCCTTACTGGGCTGAGGGTTCATGGCATACTGCTGAGAGCTCAAGGAGAAGAGCTGCAGCTGTTTCCCTCTTTGGCTGCAAAGAAACCTCCTTCCATCAGGGTCAGACTGCTGAAGGTGAAGTGACGTGTTATGGCTGATCATCCCTTTTTGTGCTGGGATATGCAGGGCCCTATCCTGCTCTTATGGTTCCTCTCCCCTGCCCCTGGTTGGCAGTATGTCTAGTGCTACTCAGCCCTGTGTGAAACAGATTGAACCCACTGGTCTGGAAGAAAACTAACATGACAAAAAAGTGAATTGTTTGCTCCTGGGTTAATGAACCGAATCAGCTCAGTGAAGGCTCTAATGAACATTAGTTTGATGCAAGAGAAAGGGTGTGTTAGCATGGCTGGGATGGAGAGAAGAGAGGGCAGGGCTGGAGCATGGGACGGGCTACTTTTGGCAGTGATGAACTATGAGAGTGACTCAACTCTGACATTAACTTCCCATTGGTGCTCTTAATACAGGACCATGAAGCAGAAACTCCTTTTAGTAGAAGCTGCACCATTGCCTGTCATTATCATAAACAGCCAGTGGCATGTTTGCTGAAGCAAGGGATCCCAGTGCACACACAGGACTCCCAAATTAGTTCAGAGGCAGAGCAAGGCACACATGATATATGTTGGCCACATGGGTTGAAATGCTGCTGCAAGTCACTTCTGGAATGTAAAAGTAAAGGTTGTATCAGAACTTACTGGTGGGAGGATTGTGTGTGTGTGTGTGTGTGTGTGTGTGTGAAATAAGTAATCAAGATGAAAGGAGACTTATACCCAGTCTCCCAATAATTATTATGAAAGCACTGTCCTTCCCTTCCCCTTCCGTACACTCTTTCTGTAGAATTTGATGAAGATGTGTTAATCACAGATTAATTTCCTTAAATTGAATTTACAGAGTATTCCAGTATGCCAATATAATTGGCATTTATTTTGGTTCTGAAAACAATTTTTAACACAGCTTACCTAAGGTTCATGTCACAAACATTTTGGAAACTCTGTTTCATATCAGCTAGCCAAATTGTTTTCAGTTGTGTTGTTCTAGAGGTCAGGGCTGAGACCTTTATGTCAGAATGTGATCCAAGAATTTGGGCAGAGTATTATGTTCTAATTCATAGAAAGTATGAAGAAGAAAGTTTTCATTTCACAGTGTGATCACAGGCTCAGTGAGTCCGAACAATCAGGAGTAATAAGTACCATGAGTTAATATTTTCCTTTACTAAAAGAGGAAGGTTAGATATTTAAGATTTTTGCCCTCATGTCTTTTTCTGTTGTCATTTCATCATCAGCTTTTTCTTTGTCCTCTTGCTTTTGGTATGTGTAGCTAAAGCTAACAGAGATTGAATGTATTGCTCTCTATCCATAACGCTTTCGTTGCTCACAATGTAAGGTCAAACTATTTGCAATGGTGTGGTCTTTGGCAGAAGAGGTGACAGTTCTTCAGCCCTGGGTTGGCTGCAGAGATGGGTTCAGGACTCCACCTTTCCTTGGAAAAGCTTTGGTACAGTGCAGCAGGACTGTGATGGGGCAGCCTGTGGGCTGGAGTTAGACCTAGCTGGCTGAACCAGGCTTCTTGGTAGTAACTTGCCTTTGAAGGCTGTGAAATGGCACTTGGGGACATCACATATTGCAGGGTCACCTGTCGACCAACTAGCAGCTTTCCTGCTGAAACAGAACATCACACAAAGCTCTCTCTACCGAGACTCTATCAGAGAAGGAATGAGCTATGCATTTTTGCATTGGTTACACTTCAAGGGATAGCCCTTAAATTTCAGAAGATAAACATGCATTTTTCTTCATTTTGATAAATTCTGCCCATCTTTAATACTCTTTCAACTTAGTTGTAGCTTTTATTGGTATAGCTGAAGTATTTAGGGTAGGGACATCAGAAAGAGCCAGACACTGTAGAGTTGTCCTTGATACATTCAGGATTTCGGTATTTCCTCAGATACTGCTGTGGCTTTAGGAAACCTTGGGCCTTGGCCCAGTTTAGTCACATTTGAAAAGTCTGTCAATTATTAGCAAGAGTTCTGCTCTTGCCAGAGCTGGCTTTTAGCTTTCATACATTATTGGTGTTAGCATGGTCTCCTTATCTCAATAAAAGCAACAGCCCTTATTCACAGAACTACTGAAGACTCTTATTTTAGGTTTTTCTTCTTTTACTCATTAATGGCCTTTGAAATACATCTGCAAATGCAAGATAGAATTCCAATCAGCTGGAGCAATACATTTAGTGGATCATGCACATAAAGTAGGTGTTCCTCGTATGTCATCCAGGGTTTTTCTTTTTTAAATATTCTTGGCTAATACATGATGTCTTTGTGTGGACAGCAGTACTGATGCCCTGTTGGTCCACCCAACCCACCACTAACCACTTGGAATTAATTTATTTTTGTAGTTGTCAGGTTTTCTATAAGCAAAATTGTTCTGATTTGACAGCTGGATGGAAATACCTGGCATGATTTCTTCCTTGATTGGTCACATTGCAGAGTATGGCAAGTGTGCTTGCAAGCATGTGGTTTATTTGTATCTTTGCAAAGGGGTTGATGACAGGTCTAGCGGAGTTACACAGGCATAAACCACCTAATCTCCACATTTAAGATCTCCTAAAAGATTGGTATATCTTGAAGCTGGGAATTGGGTAAATCTGTACTGAATTGGAAGTATCCACAAAATCTGAGCGTAGAGCCCAATGGGACTGTTGAATCTGGCATATTTGTTTAACCAAGATTTGCCACAGAACGCATGATATACGCTGATATTCTTTTCCAAGTGTCATGAAGTATTTATTCAGCACTATTTGAGAGGCCTGTAGAATGACAGCCTCGGTGGGGACTCTTCAGTGTTTCTGTACACCTCTTCCCAGATGCCAAAATGATCTGTTCTCCTTTGCTGCTCTCTTGTCTGAACTCAGGCAAACTAAATAAAGAGCACTTTTGAATGACCTTCCCCTGGGCCTATGTGCTGTCTAGGCTGTGATCCTTGGATTTCTACAGGAGGAAAGCAAATTGCAAATGTGTGCAAGAAAAAGGACAAAACTGGATTTCTTTCCCCTCACAGTCCTCACAGATTAAGAGAATTTCCTTCACTTTTCCTGATCCAAGAAATAAATTCTTGAAATGAGTAGGACCATGACACAGTGATGGTTCAATATGGTGTTTGATTTTGTTGTCTCCACAGAAGTTGATCCTGAGCACTGGGATTTCCCACAGGTCCCACTGGGGTGTGAGTTACTGACCCTGTGAGCGGCTGGCAGGTTTCCCCATGCCAGTGGGCTGTAATTCTGAGTGCTCAGCATCACGTTTAACTTTGTATGTGAGTTTGACCTTGCTGCAAGGCCCTCAGCCTCTGAAATTACCACACATTTTTGGCAGCAGAAGAGTGTTCAAATGATATTAAAAGAGATAATGTGAAACTGACAACTGAGTGTCAACAGGGTCTCAGTTGTCAATCTTTCCCTCAGTCCCCCTGTTCTGGTGGAGGCCAGCTTGTTGACCCGAGTGCCTCAATCCCCAGATGTTATTTGTCCATGGTTTAGGACAGAGACCAGCAATGTGGTGTCCATAGGCTAAAATAAATTTCCCTATTTCTTCTTTTTAGCCAAAAACTGTGCATGATCCTCTTTTAGTGCAAAGCTCCAGTAAGCTTTTGAACATGGGAGCTGTTAATGTGACAGGGCTGGGATTTTACCCCAGGTGCTTTCAAAACTGCATGTTTAATCTGCTCTGAGCAGCTTCAGACAGAATTGTGATTTAAAATGCCTGAGCAGGTCTCTGCAAGCTCTGTCTCTGTTCCGCATTTCATAGCACTATATTGGTGTTAAACACAGGAGGTAGCAGAGGGAAGAAGTGCAGGGTGAATAGTGGGCAGATAGTCTTCAGGGACATAGAAGAGGCAGCTCTCTTCGAATCATTCAAGTACTAAAACAGGGTTTTGCTTACCGGCCAACAAGGCAAGATACTTGCCTGAGGCTCCCAGCACTCATTCTGAGGCACTGTAATGCTTGCAGAAAATTTTCCCTCCAGCTCTATGCATTCGGTTTACACTACTTCCATCTGTGCCTTTCTTGTTGCCTCCCATCTTCGTGGTCTGTTCTGCTTGAATGTGATTCCTGGGCGTGCTGCACTCCTGCACCCTCCTGTTACATTGGGAAATGCCTTACCCATTACCTTTAAATAATGTACGCAGTAGGAACAACATTGGTTTTCAAAAAAAACCACAGCACGGAGATTCAGACCTGTTCATTCCTTGCCTTTTAGTTCTGGGGTTTTGCTTTGATCTAGCCTCACAAACGTTAGGTCTGAACTTGTGCCAGTGTCTGATTTGACAGTGTTTTGGTTTGAAGAAACATGCCTTTTATTTTTAATTTTTTTTTATGAGAAAAATTAAACTTGAGTGGTTTGAGGGGGAATATTTTAAGTATTTTGAACAGTTTTTGTGATATGAAACTCTGTGACACATAGCTGTTGAAACACAAGTGATGGACAAACCCTGTGCTTTTTCCCCCTGCAGTCAGAAAAAGGCCTGAGACCAAAAGAGCTGGGGAATCCTCCTAGGGTCTACAGTCCTCTTTTGGTAGGTTCATTAGAAAGTAAAACAAATGTAAATCAGTTTAAATAGAAAGCTAAGTTAAAGTTATATGGGTGGATAGTTCAAGAGGTGCCCTGGAGAAAGCCATTGCCCTGCTTTGCTGTTGACCTCGGTGAGTTCCCCATCTCCAGAGAGTACCTGTCAAACCTCGAGCTTTCTGCTGCGCATTGTGGGGGGACCGCTTGGACAGACTGCCTGGAGCAAAGAGATGAGCCTTTTGTCCTGAGAAACTTATTTATTCCCTCTTGTTTTGATCATGGAGCTGTTTTAGCAATGTTTTGGGCAAATTTTTCTCACTGCCTGAGGTGTTACTTGGGTTCTATTCTGTTTGAAGGAAAAAATTCCTTGTGCTGGTGCCTATCCTTAAGTAGCTCCAACTGTTTTGGTGCACGTAAATCATAGCTTGCTGTTACTTACAGCTTTTCATTGCTGTCTGTTTGACAGCTTTTTTTGCTAGAAGGTCCATCTTGAAAACCAAATTATTTATGTATATGTAAAAAATGAAAAGTTTCCCTCAGCAGAGAAGCCTATTGGTAAAATCTTATCCAATTTTCTTTTTGGTGTCCTAAGGCCATGGGAAGGCTTTGCAGACTAGACAGTTGTATGTTGAGCCTGGAGTACACTTGGCAGCAATATGAATTGCCTGAGATGTCTGGGAGAAATAATTTTCCTCAGTGTCTTGCTGATCAGTTGGGTACACAATGTAAACCTCTAACAGCACACAGCGAGTACCTCCGGCTGGCTTCTGCCCCCAGACCCAACAGGCACAGTCCCTTGTGAAGAAGCAGCATTTGAAATGATGGGGTTGTCAGAGAACACTTGACTGCACCTAATTTTTAGGGGACAAAGTTAGTGTCCCCTGTTTGATGTTTGGAAGGAGGATTCCTATGCAGAGCAGTTAATTTCTGCTGTTGTCTTTCTAAATGCCTGGGGTCGCTTCAGTCTGCCAGGCGTATGTCCAGCTGGGACACTGATCTGCTCATCTCTCCACGACCTTATGGAGACTTCTCTGAACCTTTTCAGAGGAGTTCAGGATGGCAGTCGCTGTAGCTGGGACTGTGCAGTTCTGTGACTTAAAATCCCTCAGGTTCATGGTGCCCATAGCCTTCTCTTTTAGCCAAGATTCAGGTTATGCATCAGTGTCATCCTTGCCTTCCCTCCCATCTGCCGTCATACACAATTACTACTTCTTTTGCTATGATGCTGAAGTGACCCTACTGCGCCGTTTCAGGGAGCTGATCCAGCCAAAAAGTAACTTGAAAACGGAGGAGTAAGCTGTGTGAGCCTGCTCCTCAGGAGGTCACATAAGTAGTGCTAGTGCTGGTCCATGAGAGAGAGTGGAAACATATATCCTTGAGAGAGGGAGGAGCTCTGGCTATCTGTTCAAAGCATTTATACTGCATACAACCTTAGTGATTTAGATAGGGAATTTATAAATGTGAGCTTTATCTAAGTCACTAATTGTTAATATTACCACGTTTGTCCTGCAGCAATATCGGGAGCTTTCAGTTGTGATTGCAGCACTGCTGTGCTTAGCTCTGTGTGCACACTGGAGGAAAACTGCATGGTGTTTTCAGTCTCTGGGGACATGACAAGCACAACCAATGACAATATAAATGTGCTTTGCTCAAAAAAGCCACACTGTTCCTTATGAGAAGTCCCTCTCACCTCTCTTGCTCTGTGTTCTGTGCAAGAGGGCAGTAGTTCTGGAAAGGATGCAGGAAATATGGCATGTGTGATGCTGCTCTATGGTATACACCTGTACAGCTTAGGGAAACTAGTCTGCTGCATTGTAGGTTTTCTCCAGCTCATAATAGTTAGCAAGGGATTTATCCTACTGGAGTTCATCTGAACTGCCAAGTTTTGTCTTGAATGCCTCTGTAACAAGCCATTGCAATGAGCTGTTGTCTTCCAAATGTTGTTTTAATTGTGTTCTCCTAAAAATTCACCAAATGTTCCTTATTTCTTGTATCTGAGATAAAGAGAATAGTTTCTTATTTATCTTCCCTGTGGCATTCTTAACATTCTCAGCCAGTGTAAACTGAGATATATTGCAATTATTTTAAGTGAGATATGACCCAGTCTTTTATGATCTGGGCTGTTAGCTGCTGGAAAGCTGCAGCTATAGGGATGGGAACTGTATGGTGCCTTATAAAAGGCACTTCCATGCTATTATCCTCTCTTAGTAATACTGGGAGTTGAGGTGTGTTCTTAGTTATATTCTACAAATGGAAGGAAGTATTCCTCTATACATAGCTTCAGGATTAGCTCTTTGTCTTCATTCAGAAGTATGAAGGAGCTCTTTTTGGTTGGATTTATCTGTCATTGGGCATTTCCCGCTTCCTGAAACATTGCTCTGCAGTAGAATCATGAATGAATCAATGTGTGTATCCATCAGGTTTTCTGCCACCACTGCCTAGTGCCTGGCATTTGAACCTAGACACTGCTTATTTTAGTATTACCCTGGGCTGTGAACTGCAATTGAAGAGCAGAGATATGTAGACCCTACAATTGGGCAGCAACACGGGGTGGAAAAGGGAAGAACAGCAGGGCCTGGTATCCTTTCTAAACATTATTATCAATTCCTTATTGCTGTGCCATTTAAAGGCCAAATGAGTGAACTACAAGCTTTAAAGAGGTTTACTGCTGCCTTCTTTTTGTGATGATCATGGTCATCTGTTGAGGGCCACACTGCATCAGCTACTGCAGGTGCCTTAGTGTTGTTTACTGCTGGATGAACACTGTCATTTGGGGGAAAAAACCTGGAAACTTCTGAGGAATTGGCAAGTTTGAGATGATTTAATCTGTTGTGATCAGTTAGATCCTGGCAATCATTTGGGGAACAATTCCTTAGTTCAATTCAGAACATAACTTGAAAGTGAATGCTGTATGTCCAAGTCTTGTTTCTTGTGTAAGTACAAGCAATATAAAATAATTTGCATCAGATCTTGTCTTAAGAACTAGGGATGGTTTCCTTCCCCCATTTAGAAAATCTAAAGATGTAATTAAATGTTACATAAATTGGAATTGACAAAAGACAAACTAAGGAATTCCTGTTCCTATCCCTGCTGCTCATGCCTGTTTCTGCTGCCAGTTTTTTGCTGCTTTGTTGTGCCGGTGCAGCTGTTTGTGGGTCCATGCTGAAATGATCCAGGTTAAACATCTCCACACACAAAAATATCCGGCAGCAAAACCTTTTTGTTTCTTATTAGCTCAAATCTGCAGATCCAATTCAATTTTATTTATACACATCCCTCCACAAAGTCACACTGATGCAAGGAATATGGTACTGGACTGTGGTGTGGCTTTGCACCCAGGGAAAATGGGGAGCAAACAGGGGTCTTTTAACAGAATCATGTAAACTAGTGATACTGGTAATTCCTAATGCACCCTCTGGCCTGAAAGAAGCTTCTGCTTTCAGCTTGTATGCACACAGAGACTCAGATGGAAGTGGCCTCAGCTGGTGGACTGCCTATCAGTGGGGAAATATTCACCAAACACAATATCTACCTACCACTATTCTGAGTTGTTTTATACCAACTTTATATTTAACAAGAAAGCACTGGTGTTCTCTCACAGACTGTTTGAATAGTAGCAACTGTATTATGTACAAAACCTAAGCTCAACACAAGCTGTCTTTACAGTGACAGGAATGAAATAGCAATGTTGAGAAACCAACATAACTGACTCCAGTTCTATCTTTGTGTTTAGCTGCCTAAGTTCTCCATTCTTGCCATGGCAGAAGATAGGCAGAGACAGCTTCTTTTGTAGATCACTTAGCATTTTCCACCACTTTTGCTTTCCACATCACTTTGTGTGGAAAATATGGAATAATTTCTTAAGGAGTAAAGGTTTTTCTCTCAACCCATGCAGTTACTGTCTCTAGTACAGTAATGTTTGGGTCTAAGATGCTGCACAGCTCTCTGAGTTCTATACTGACATTTGACAGCCAGAATATCAAGATGGGTTTACTCTTTTAAATGCAAGGTCCTTGTTAAGTCTGCATGCACATTGTTGAACTGCATCCTGCATCCTTTGAGCCTGCTTAGGAGGCAATTTTACTTTTCCTCTAACCTCCACAGGATGGGGTAAATCAGAATAACTCCAGATTTTGCCTTCTCTGAGCATGCCAGATAGAATTAGTATGCAAAGCCTTACCAATTAAGAGAGATAATTACAAACTGGCATGCAGGGAACTCCCATTCACTTGCAGCATTCACCAGTTGAAAGTTTCTTCAGAAGAGATGCAGGGATAACACTCCAGGGTGGGAACACTTCCTTTTAAAATTACTAAGCAACATTATTGTCTTAAATGTAAATTAGACAATTAGTGGGGTCAAGAGACCACACAAAAGATTTTATTGGTTTGAATAAAATGCAGCCTGACATCAACTAGTATAGAAGCAACCAGATTTACTAAGTGTGAATCACCATATTAGATGCAACTTCACCTTGTGTCTCCCTCACACATCTACCGTGTTCCAAATTTATTATAGGGTGGTAATTATTTAAGTCCAGCTTTTCTTGCTGTAAATACTGTATTTTACCTACTCTATTTCTACATAAGGGCTTGTTTATAGTTTCTATGCAGCCTTCATTCTACGCTTGATGTTTCTTTCACTTTTCTCTCCTTGGTGCTTATTTGCTTGGGGTTTTGCTTAGAAGTTATGTAGATTATTTTTTAAAATCATAGAAGCATGCATTTAACAGATTGTCAGTTATAAAACTTGAGTTAAATTTTTGGCTAACACCCATGTGTTTTGGCTTTTACTACTTATTTGGCATGCATTACCTTTTCATCCAGATGTAAGTAGTATTACCAAAGCAAAAAAAAGCTGTGGCTGTACTACAGTAATGTTTTTCACAAAGTTCTTCTTGTATTAAGGGCTGTAGATCATCAAAGCAAAATAAATCAGTTATTCTCCAGCTTATATTTTGAATGATGAGAGAAAAGATGCTATATCATCTGGATCATGTGCAAAATGAACAAGGGTACTGGGAAGATGTGGTGAAAACATATGTGAAGTTTTTAGTAAGCTGGAAACTGAATCCTAGTCGAGATTGCAGTAGCATGTAAGAACTACTCCCTTTCCTCCAGAAAGGAAACTACTTCCTTTCTCCCACCCTAAGTTTTGGATTGGCATGATTATTACAGCTTTAAATATTAATAATACGTAAAGTTGTACCTGAAAAGAATGTGGGAAATTTTTATTAGATCCTTATTTTCTGGGAAATGTAGTTCAAAAAACATTGTCTTGCCTTTATTTACACATGAGAGACGTGGTTCTTGTCAGCCAGCCATGGATGCAGGGCTTCTCCCAAGTGAAGGGCACTGTGAAGTGTTTAAACCAGCAGAGCTGGAAGGGAAGAGAGGACTGGCCCTGCCAGTTAGGAAGATGCAGCTAAATAAATTGAACACTTTATGCAGTGGCAGGAGCTGAATCGTGCCAGACAAAGCAGACAGAAGGCATAAAGCCCAGTTAGCATCCACCAGTTACTAAGAAATAGCTGACCACAGACATAAAGATGACAGAATTGGATTTTATTTAATTCTTCAGGGGTCTGTGGGATTGCAGTCCTATGGTTTTACTGCTAGAAGTGCAGCATGAGGCTGATGTGAAACCTAATATTTGTTTTCATGTCTCTTTGAAGCAGTACAGCACATGGCCTGGGCAGGTATGCTGCATGTTACTCTTGCAGGGGGTATTCAGTGGACTTGGTGAGGGAGGGAAAAGTTATTACCTTTCAGTATACAGACAGTTATTGCAGCATAAAGGAAACGAGGCCCAAACTCTCAGAAGTTCTTTGCCTGAATTTAAGTGATTTCAAGGGCATTCAGGCCCAGCATATTTCCAGGGCTTGAGGCCAGTGTGATTTTGTGTGGTGCCACCAGCCGCACAGGCTGTGCCGCAGGCAGAGCTGGGATTTCTAGGTCCCAGCCTATTGGCTTAACTGCTGGAGCAGACTGCCCTTTCCTAATCTTTTGTTCAGATCTGTGCCTTTAACCTGTCTGTTCTGCATCAGGAAAACCACTGTGGTTTTTATTTTGAAGCTGTGCCTTTGAGCTGAAAAGACTATGTACGTCTTGGGCATGGGAGGTCTGTTTTGTTGAACTTGTGTACTGTGAGAATGTAAAGCCCAAGTTACAGCGGTGGGTGAACAATACCTGGCACCCACTCAGCCCAGACCTCTTCACTGATTGAATCCTGTGCTGTGAGATCATAGCAAAGCAATAGCACGAATCACCAGAAAATCAGGAGTGCTTAGCTTGTGTTTAGCAGGAAAATCTTGAGGAAAGAGTCCACACAGTAAACAAAGAGTGAAGTGGAAAGAAGTTTCTACAAACTCTTTGATCATGAATATGTGTTTTACATCTTTGTGTGCATAGAAACAGAGCTTAATAAAAGCATGGATGAATTCCAGGTAATTAGGACACTGAATTTTACCGTGGTTAGAGAATTCTGCAGAAGTGTACTTGTGGTGAAGAAAAAAAAAAATTCTGCTTGATGGCATGTGCCTGGCTTTAAAAAGTAAGTAAAGCTACTCTTCATTTGCTTTGATTCTGCACATTAGACAACTAGTAGATAATTTTGATGGTGATTTAGGGAATGGGGGGGAGGAAAAAATTAAACTGGGCACAGAGTATCTGTGTTCACTCCCACTGCAAGGTTTATTGATGCTGTCTGCAGATTTGTGTTTGTTTTACTGCTGGTAGTTAGAACTGGTGATCAAAGGCGAGTGTAGCCGTACCCATGAAGGGACATAATTGGTTGGACTCTTTGAGTCCTCCGTAACAATACTCGGTTTGTTGTGTTAGGCAGCGCTCCACAAAGTATAAAACACTGTATGATTGCTGGGGCAGTCGGTCAAATGTTTTCTTCTCGTCTCGATTCCTTTAATACAGGAAACCAATATAGCTCAGAGCACAGGGATGAAAGCTTTAAACCTGGAGGGTGCCTGGTGTTTCCTGAGAATCTCATGGGGGAAACATTCAGTCTCAAAACAGCTTCGCTGACAGATATATTTTTGTAGCTTATTATTTTTTTCTCCTCATTCTTTGTTTCATTTGAATATAATAGGCACTTTATTTTTAAATGCTCATCTGTTCCTGCCGTTTATATCCTCACCCAAAAACCATAATTCTCTGGGTTCTTTTCTTTTTTGACATCACGTTTTGGTTACTGTTTAACATATGTGCTACAATGCTTGTATAGAAGGGACATTGTTTATTTTTGAGTAATAAATTTCCCATTTTCTTTTCTGTTCTTAGAAAAGAATCCCATATTCCAATTTGAAGCAAAAGGTTATAGACCTATTTATAGTTTTTGAATTTTGGCAGTGATGTAAGCATGTTGTGTGGTTTTGTGACTTCATGAGACAAAAAGCTGGAGTTGCAGATGAATATGGAAAAGTGTTACTTTCCTATTCTTTTTTCTTTATTACATGAAATGGAGAAAATTCTAGTGCAACTCCACCTGCGTAGAGCTTGTATATTTTGAGGACCACTCTTGGGTCCAACCAGATAAACTGCCCATGTCTTTAAGCTACCGAGGCAGGTTTCCCAGTGAACTCAAACATGCTAAAATTCAATGAAATAAAATGTACAGCATGGCTTAATTGCTTGGCAATGTTTAAATGTGGAATATAAGCCACATGCTACTAATAGAGTTATTTTTCTCTTCCATACTTTTCAAAATTATTTTTTTTTAGTCATTGAAAAAGAATATACACAAACTACTGGTGAAATACTTTCTAATGCAGACAAAGAAGTAGCATAGGGTAGAAAAACGATTTTAGGGAGCATAACTTTGCTTACGTCCCATTGGTTATGGAACTGGGCCTCCAAAAAGCAGTATTACCTCAAGCTTAAAGGCTGTGGCACAGAGAAGGCTATCACAAAAGTGACACAGCTACCTAGGCCACATGATTAAGGACATTCACCAAGCAAAAGAGTTCAAAAGAGATTTAAAAACTGTGTAAGAGGCAGGCAGCATGCCTTATTCTTGCATTCTCCATGTAAAATCTGTTTTAGTGTGCTGCCTGCGAGAAGCAGCCCCCTCCAGCGCTGGGGGGCAGAGCGGCGATGTTTGCCCACCTGCCCTTCGTGTGCCAGTGACTGCACAGCACCAGGTCACACCGACACATCACCTCTGGCAGCATGCAGCAGATTTCATTGTGAGTTCCTGCACCTGGAAAGCAAGGCAGGCTGGAGAGCCAGAGGCAGACTTTGCTCTCCATACTGCCACTGGCTCTGAATGACTTTTGGAGAGTTCTTAAATCTGATTCTTTATTACCTGTCTACAACTAGCAACTACAGTGTTTGTCTCTGAGAATATTTGAGACTAGAACTGGTGGGAAAAAAGACTTTTTTGTTACAGAAAAACTCTAGAGATTGAAATGTTATATATATGTGTGTGTGTGTGTTTCTGTATATAATTATTTAATATAGAACATCACTTTATGCAGCTATAAATATATACACTTAATCTCCAGGTTAACAGATACCCAGATGAATAATGAAAACTCAAATAATGAAAATCTTCATTACAGAATATTTCCTCTTCTTCAGATTTGGTAAGGTTCGGTCATAATGTATCTTACTGAGACAGTTAAATAAGTTGTTGGAATTTTGATATTCTGTGGAAAGAAATATTTTTGCTAAAGTGGGACTTGCTATTCAAAAGCGGTTTCAGGAATTCCTTCCTGTTGCTTGACTTAAGTCTGGAAATAATTTTAAGCTCCTTGCAAAAGAACAGCCAGAGATCTCTTACATTATAATTAATAATTTTAATGTAATTAATAACTACTACTATGATTACTTAACCCTTTGAAGTACTCATGTTCTTTTTATGTGCTTTCCTCCTCGCAGACTAATCATCTAAATTATTTCTGTTTGCATGCACTTAACACCTATTAAAACTGAATTTAAAGTACATTCTCAAGCAGATTAGAAACTGTTTTGTATATTTGGAGGCCATCTCAGTGGGAATGGACTAGCTTTTTCCACCTTCCTGTGCTGATGGGCTTGGACTTTGTGTTGTCTTTTTTCCAGACCTTTGACAAAAAGCTGTCTCTCTCTCTCTCTCTGCATTCAGCATTTTGAGCCTTACTGGTAATGGGCTAATGATTAACTCTTGGAGCAATGGGGAGCCAACTGTTTGCAATCATCCCAGTATAGTGAATTCTGCCAGCTCTTAAAAGAAAGAAACTTGTGGAAGTTTGTAGATTTGACACATTTAGTAACTGCATAATGAATGGCTTTTCATGTTTCAGTCAGTATTAAAGGTTACAGACTCTTTGTCACTGTTCACAAGTCCCTTGGGAATAAGGATATTTTTAAAATCCTTGGTGGATGGAGGTCAAGTATGCAAGTCTGCCCGGGAACTGTCTGCAAGACTGAACAAGTTATAGGTACAATTTTAAAGAGACCTAGAAAACCATATTTTCCACCTTCAAAATAAATTAAAATAATTAAACCATCATTAGACCATCTGAGTGGTCTCCAAAAGCTGTGAGATTATGCTTAAACTTGAACATCACTATGCTGAGGGTCTGGACTGTTTGCAAAGTCCTGTCTATACAAGAAGTACTAGTTCAGCTTTGCGTTTGTTTCTTTCTCTGGCTGCATTGGGATCATCGGCTGCAGTTCCTATTCTCACTCCCACGGAGGAATGGTGCAGCAATGCTGTCTCTTAATGCATCAGCTTTCTGAGCTGAGTCAGTGTGCCTGCAGAAGTGGCTCACACCTGCTGAGCTGCTGAATCATCCTTCATGTGCTGGAGACTTGAGGTTCTAAAGTGTTCTGTAGCTCTTCCTTGTCCTCAGATAAGCACTTGCTAACTGGTTTATATGGTACCTCCTGGGCAGTTTTCCTGTTCTGCTTCATCTGCTTCCCTCAGTACAACCTATTATGGGTAGGTGTCAGAACTTTTCCTCTTGCTTTCAGGTCTAGATCTCTACTGTTGAAGTACTGCTGAGACTTTGGCATTCAGGAGATCTGAGTGATATGGGGTTTTTTAGGCTTAATTCTGAGACAGTCTTTCTTGCTCTCTGAATAAAGAGGAGTGATAAAATTTGCCTGCCTCAGTCGTTCATGCAAAGGTGTCTGTGAAAAGTTTGGAGATGCTTGCAGGAAAAAGGGCTACTGGTGGCGTTAGTGTCGTGCTATAATCTTGCCCAAATTTTCCCTAACTTAAACACAAGACTTTAAGTTTTCTGTACCTCAGTTTGGAATCTGTTATATGATTGGGTATCTGTTATATCACTGGAATCCAAGGCACTCTGTATGCCAATAATATACTAGGCAAAGGGACAAGAGACAAAAAGCAATGGATGAAGTCTTTTTTCATGGATTGGAGCTGATATTGAACAGACATTGCTTTTCTCTCTTCAGCTCAATAAACTTTTTCAGTTTTTTCAGCCTGGTTGCTTTTATGCTGCCATATTTATTGTTATATGGTTGTTGCCTTTTTTATTGCAGATAATAACTAATTGAGACTCGAGGAACTTTATTTGTTTAATCTTGGATCTCTGGAAGAAAAGCTGGTTACTTTGAACCTTTCAGCCTTTTGCTCTTAAATGCATTGAGAGAAACAACTTGCATTTAGTGCTTTTATTGCAATTTTAAAGACACAAATAGATGCCTTCACTCTTATGAGCAACATCAAAAGGCCAGAGAGTCTGGAATGTATCAATCATACACTGGTTGCTCACCATTAATCAACCTACACACTCCTGTATCTCGATCAGGATCTCCTCTCCTTCCAGTGTGTTCACTCTGCCCCACTGCTGGAGGAACACAGTCAGAAGGAAACCCAATAGGGCCCAGTTGTCATGTGCTGCAAGTAAGGACAGCTTGACTTCCAGACATACTTTGGTATGAGTGTAGTGTTTATCACGTGAATGGTCTATGCTTATTTATATGCAGTGCCATTACAGTTCCGCCGTGGAGTTTGGATATTCTGTTTGCAGTTCTCATGAAGATTGGTTAAAATAACAGATCCTAACCGTTGCAGACTGATTAGTTCATTTTATAGCTGATAAAAATCAATAAAGTAATAAACATCAAAGTGCTTGGGTGCAAAGTCCAAAAAATGTAAAGTAAGAATAAACATGGGAATGCTTGATAGTTATTCCCGGTCCCCACGTAGTACAAGTGTACTTGTGTGTTATGACCCGCCCCTTTTTTGTGTTCTGCAGTCTGTGCGTCATCATTGCTTAACTCCACTCTGTGTTGTGCAATTTGTTTGGGCTTGCATCTCACTAGTCAATATATTGGTTTTCATTAGTGCTCTGGTTTCATAAACTGAATTATCTCTTCGGATGGGAAATACAGTAAAGGAACAGATGTGTTACTTTAGAAGGACAGTATTCTTGTTTGTGTGCATAGGTATTACTTAACAGAGGTTGTGTATACAAAACTGCATACTTTTTGGGGTTAGCTAAAATAATACTGGATTGCATATGTAATACATGGAATAAAATTTTAAAAGCTCATTTCTACCTAGAGCAGTGAAGTTAAAACCTACTTCCTTATTGTTTCCCTTCTGATGTTTCCTCTTAACCCTGTTATTACTACTTTTTTGCACCAAAGATAAGCTCACTTGCCCTATAAATCTCGTGACAGGAAAACTCTGCCCTGGAAAGTTTATATTAACACACAAGAGCTCATATTATTGCTAGACAAGAAAATTATGCAGAAAAAAAGAAAAGTTATTAGATCACATGCAACTTGCAGTCCTGTAGGAAGTGTGTAAGACATAAAGAATTTAACCCAAATGTCCCAAATCCTAGTCTGTATGTCAATGAAAGAGCTTCTGTCTGCTGTTGATTCCTTCTCTCTTGGTCATCCACATCATCAGGCTTTGTGGTGATAGTCCCAATAAGCACAACATGAAGACAGTATATGGAATATCTAGTGGGGAAATATAAACCTCTTGGTTTGTTATTTATTGTTGTTGGGGTTGCTTTTTGGTTTTGGATTTTTTTCTTCAGCCAACAGCCTGTTGCTTGATGCTGTGTTCAAGGAGTAATTGTGGGAAATCAGCGCTCCTCTTCCTAAACATAAACTAGGCTGAACTGCACTCTTCCTGTCTGCTGTTGTTAGCCGGAGCATCAGAAAATTGCTGTGTACCAAGTCAGTCACAGAGAAGAAAAAGCAGGACAATTACCATTTTTTCCCACAGCTTAATGCAATTCCCACCTTTTCACCTGCCCCACATAGGATTGTTTGCAATGGGAACTATGTCA
The DNA here is from genome assembly GCF_049639895.1 of Pseudopodoces humilis. Classification (NCBI taxonomy): domain Eukaryota; kingdom Metazoa; phylum Chordata; class Aves; order Passeriformes; family Paridae; genus Pseudopodoces; species Pseudopodoces humilis. Next base: position 24,679,562 of record NC_142202.1, on the reverse strand, counting down.
AATGGTCTTGATGAGAGGGACGATTTCATTTGCTTTGATAAAATTATAAGAGTGAAATAAAGCAAACAGATTCCCTTCCTTTTTTTCTCAGCAAGGCCATTCTTTTTCAGACAAGTGTTAGCCCATGAAGAGAACAGTTGAATGTTTGTTCAGCAAGCATGGAGAGAGCTTTTTCAAATTTATGTCTCTTTAGCTAAGATTATTATTAAATAATTTGTCCTTAACTTCTTCTGTGTTGCCACTAGAGAAGTCAGTGAAATTCTGTTAAACATAGAACCAGATAAACAACTAGTTTCTAAATGCCTTAGCACTTTCCTACTTCAGATTGAGATTGTTAAGTAAAAAAAAATAATCAAAATTTCTATTTCTGTATTTATTCATTTGCAGCAAAAGAAGTAGTATAAAATAAGTGTAGAGAAATGCACAACACAGCTACATACTGTTAAGGAGGATCTTGCTGTAAATTTGTAATTTTAAAGCCTAGGGAGTTGGAATGAAACTCTTTCTCCTGTTAAAATGTTCTCTATTTGTAAAGAGATACTTTTTCTTCTGTGAGAAAAGAATCTTGGTTTACATCGAGTGTGAAATATCAAATGGAAATTTCTAGTATGGAGGAACAAATTTAGTTCTGTGTTTGGAATTGGGTTCTAGCTTTTGTTTCTGTTGTTTAAAAGATACTGAAATTTTCTGAGAAACACATCTAGATGCCTACTGTTTTGAAGACCATGATTTTCAAAACATTGTGACATAATAGTATATTTTCAAGTCTTTAATATGGCTAATTTGGGCCTGGGGAATAAGTCAACTTGATCTTTATAAGATGGAGGCATATATCATTTAATGACATGATTCAGAGAAGCATTTCATCCTTATGGTTAGGGTAAGAAAATTTTCTTTTTTTAAATCACACAGTGAATGATGATAAGCACACTCAAAGGATGTTTAGGATAATAAGGCATGAATATGTGTTGTCTTTCCACAAAGAGATGAATAAAGTGATTGTATTTACTGTGGCTGAGCAAAGTATGTAAGAATATCTAGTACTGCTATTCAAAAATGCTCTTTTAATAACCTTTTTGTGCAGATAACTGTAGGCCCATGTGAATGTCACAGTCAAAAGTAAGGAGTCTTTTGCTGCATTGACTTGCCCAGTTTTAGAGCTGAGTTTGAAACTGCAAGTCTTCTCCAATAGAAACTGGAAAGACAAGGGTTCTTTTGCTAGGAAAAAATGAAAATTGTAGCCCTTGAAATGTGAAAGGAGACCAGTGCTGCAGTGAATTCTACTGACCTACATACATTATCACCTGAATAAACTGACTGGATTTTAAGATAGCCAGCCATCTTAAAAATATGTTTTCATATTTTGTATTCCAGAAAAGTCATTATTCTGGGCTGAACTGAATGGCTTAAAAAGTTGAAGCCAGTTACAATTTTCTGTCAAAAATAAATATTGCCAGGATTCAGTCTAGGGAAATCAATACCTTGTTCAAACTGAAACATTTAAACATTTAAATTTATTAAAAGTTGTTGAAGCAGAGTCTATGTAAAGCCTCATACATGGTCTCATACATGATAGCCAGAAACATGGTATAATTGACTATAATGGTGCTTGAGAGTCTGCTTTTAAAGGAATTGTTATTTGAAATTACTTATTTGAAGTAGTTCTATAGCAAAACAGTCTTCCTTACCAAGTGTGCTCTGACACATTATTTGGTCTTTGTATCTTAGGGACTAAAATGAATATTCAGCAGTTCTTTAGTGGTGAGGAATAAAACCCTGACCCCACTGAAGTCAGTGGTTTCATGTTGAGGTCATATATATCATATATATTGGTTTTGTGTCATAAAGTGTTACATTCCTTCCCAGGTTTGGTTAAGTTGTGCTGAGCTGGAAGAGCATTTCTTGGCATAGGATGAACGATTTTGAAGACGTTTGTCCCATTTGGACTTCCTGGCCAAACTGTAAGAACCTGGTAGGGCAGAGGGAGGGTTGAAGAATGCCACCAGCCTCCATAAGCTGCTGTAGACAAACCCTGTGCTTCCTGTGGGGCTCAAGTACTGCCACTTTTACAGCTATGGGACACATGGGATGACTAGTGAAGTCCTCCTGACACTGGAGGAGAACAGTTCACCCTTCTGTGCATGAGAGATTTGCATGAGAGCATGGCTTATGCATAGGGCCTGTTGTTTTAAAGAGGGGTGTAATGACTTACCCATTGCCTGCCTGAGCACTCCTTTTTAATGTTAAACATCCATGGAACTAGTGCAAGCAGCCTCAGTTGGCCACATTTCTGAGAAAAGCGCATCACAATAGAACATTAGTCATCCTCACTTGATAGAAACAAGGAGGATGAATGAAAAGCCATAGCCCAATGCAGAGCTCACAAGAGCAGCTTATATTGGAAGAGCTAGGGGTTTTCCCTTGTTTTTAAAGTGTGTGTGAAGACACCAGTACTTCTTGAAAGCCTCTTGGTTTTAGGTTTGAAAAAAACCTACAGACTCCTTGGCATTTCAGGACCTGTACCAGTGGTTGAGTCAGGCCTTTTTTACCCTTTGGATGAAGAAAACCAAAATTCTGGCCTCTGCCTTGTCATGAGGCCATCTGATGGTCCTTGGAAGCAGCCAAGTAGAAAAGGTTTACCTGCTCTGTGTAAACATTTAAGAGCACACAGCATTTTCTGGGAGAGCTGGGTTTTTGTCCTGAGTCATGCATTCCTTCTCCACAACTGTGCAGTTAGCTGCTGCCTTCCAGCATGTTGCACAGAGCAGCTGGATTGCACGTGAACAGTGCTTGGAGCACGTGAATACTCTAAGTAAGTTATAGTGACCAATGGCACTATACTGAATAAACACTATTAGTCTTTCTTTGTTTCAGTGCACAGTAAAGGGCAGTTTTCCAGGACTGACTAAATGGTGCAGTACCAGATGAGAGGATCTGTAGAGCTGCATGTAGATCTCAGAGGAAAAAAAAAAAAAGGATTGATGGTATGGAAAAACTGCTTGTAAAAGAGAAACATAGAAATGGTCTCTTAGTTGTTGGCAAAAAATAATAGATGTAACTCTAGATGCAAAAACATGATTTGAGCAGTGGGTATGTTAGTTGGGCAATCAGGATATTATTATATCAGGATATAATGATTTCTGTTTCTCATTGTAACATAATGTATCAGATGTTAGTCATCATTGCAGGAAGGTGGCAAAAACACAGCAGTAAAGAGACCCCAATATACCTACCAGATTATGCTCAGACTGCTGTTGGCTCCAAGCTCACATCTTTAAGTTCAAAGACTTAACACTTGGTCCTTTATTCCCACGTTTGTTCATCCAGCTGCTTTGGCTCTCTAGGCAAAGTTTCATCATGGGAGTCACTTGAAACAGGCTCATGAGTTCACTAGCATATGAGGAGTACTTTAAAAATATGAAACATTTTTACATGCAGTGTGATTTATAAGTTTGCTTTTTTTCCTGTATGACTGATTTCATTGTAATTTCAAGCTGTGATGTTACACAACAGAAAGAATCACCCTCTGCTGTTATAGTCTCTTTTATTCTTTGCCTCTCATTCAGTTTGCCATTGAAATATTGGGACAAATGCCTCAAGAAATGGTGCAACAGTCTCTCTGAGGCTTTGGAGGCCTGGACAAAGCAATGGAAGGAACATGCAATGTGCAAGTTATGCACTAGGGAATCATGAAGACATTCAGTTACTGTTTTTTGTATTCTGAGTAAAATGACTTTTGTAATTTCATTAAAATGCAGAACCCAGGCTTGCGAGGTGCTCAGCACCCTCTGCTCCTTGTGAAGACAGCCTGTCTGAAGAGTGACAGATTTTTTTTCCTTTCCCCTCCTATGCCCTGTATACCACAGTGACATTTGTTTCAATCCTGACATAGCATTTAGATTAAACACTTAGAATTGAAGTCCCTAGCTTTGCCTAAAAAACTAACTCCAAGACAGATATTAAGACTATGACGATAAGCTCCTACTTCAATAAGTGGAAATATAATTTTAAATGTGTTTAAATGTGCTTGTGTCATAGGAATTTGGGACTACATTTGGGGTTTTTTTAAACTCCCTTTTATTAATGCTGGGTTATTACTGGACATAGTAAGTGTTTGTGTTAAACTGAAATATAATTGACTATAAAACAGTCTTGACACATCATGATTTTTGGGAGGTCACTACTCCTATTTTCTTTTAAAAGTTGCAAGTGATGTGTCTTAAAATATAAATTTCCAAATATAGGTTAGATCTTACAGTATAAAATAATGTTACTCGTGCCCAAGCAAATAATAAGGTCACTTGTCTGGTATAAGATCTTAAGGTACAACTAACTAAATATTTCTTAAAAAATAAAAAGAGGGAAAGGAAGAGCCTTGAATACAACTTCAGAAGGGCAAAGCTTTCTACTTTGTGTATGCTCTCTGTTCACATGACTTTGGACAGAATGACAGCGCAAGAGTGAATTTTGAGAATGTCAAAGGGAAAACACCAAAATTCTATTCACTAAAGTCAGAGAAGATGTGAAGCTTAGCTGCATGTCAGAATTAAACGCAGTTGCTTCTGAAATGAAGCTGACAACAAAGCGTGATTAGGCAGTGTCTGTGACTGATTATTTATGCATCTCACCTTAAAAGTCTATGAAGACTATGAAGTCTTAGCCCAGACTATGAAGACTGGCCTCACCAAGAGTCTGGGCTAAGGCCCCCACCTACAAGAAATGCCATCAATGCAATTTCAGTTTTAGAGGAGTGGAAGGTGATATTAAGTCTGAACTTAACAGTAAGGTAACTGAATAGGTTCCATAGATATCCTGCATTGCTCCCAGTGTCAAATCCTGTTCCTGCTTTTTATGTCTATCACTGAAAGTGAAAAAGGAGAAAGTGGAGCAGGAAAGGAAAAAAAAAAAAAAGGTTTGTCTTCACTGTTCTCACTGCTCTTTGTGTGGTCTTACCTTTCAATCCTGATGCCAAAGAGTTGCAGAGTGATAATATTTCTTGAGACTTACTTTGTTTTGGAGAAAAAGACTACAACAATTATTTCTTCTCCTAAAAATCTGTAAACTTAAGTTAATTAAGGGTGCAGGCAAAACTACAGAAATACTTAATGGAATGCATCTGATTTTCCACATCCTGTGCTGAAATGAGAAGCCAAGGAAAAAAGGTAGATGTAAAGCTATAGTGATTTGAATGCTGAAAATGCAGTTCAGAGGATGACTAGTGTTTTTGGTGAAAAAAGACTTTCTTTGGTTTTTATTGTTAATCTGAATCAAAATATAAACTCACAAATGAGCTTGAATGTAATGAAATGTGGGAGCAAGATATGGTAGTCAGCAATGAAAGTGGAAATAACTTTCAAATTATTTCTGTTAAAAAACCACCAGGACGTTGAATGGATCTTCTCCTGTTTGAAAACATAAGGTCTTGTATGTCTCTGCAAAATGCACAGAATTTGGCTTCTAGACTTCCAGTACTTTGACAAAGCTTTAAAAAGAGCTGAAAATGAGGGAGTCCTTGCTTGAAACGTCAGCAGCTTGGCAAGGCTTTGGACAGTTGGCATTAACATCAATGCTAGTATTCAGCTGACACCCTTGTTCAATGTATCTTTCTTACTGCAACTTGCAGGGGACAAGGGCTTTTGTGACTGCAACTTTGAAAGTAATGTTTAATTAAGTAAATTGATGTGTTCATTGGGAAACTGCAGATCATTTTTATGTGGCCTTTTTTTTTCTTTATTAAAGGCTCTTGAAGGGGTGCTCTTTGCATTCAATGAATTTTTATCTTTACAGTGAGCACTTAGTGGTTTGCATGCTTCAGCTTGCTGCTCAGTGGGCATCAGGGGCAGGGTTTTTCCTTTAAATATCTTCATTCTCTACCTACACTTTCAGGAAGAAATACATTTGATGGTGTTTGACTTGTGCTGAACATGCAAATCATCCTTCTTATTAAAGGATGTTATTCAGTTCTGCTAAATGAGTAAATAAGGAAAAAAAGTAGCATTTCAGTGAGTTGCTTCCCCCTGCTCCCAAAAATAATTTTATACACTCTGCTCATGGAAGTAAAAAGGAAACATTTGCTAATGCTTTGGAGGGAAAGCAGCTTGTGCAGGGCAATGTAATCATTATCCTCTGCTTAGGCCTCCCAGAGAAGAGGGAGAAAACAAGATGTGAGCACTAAAGGGTTGAGCATAACATTGAGAGCAATTTGTCTATTTCTCTACTAATATCTTTCACCAACTTACCACTCGTCACCTACTCCAAGTAGTCTCCATATAGCAACAAATAGCACCACAGACAAATGAGATGCAATCTCATGTTTTCTTTTCATAAGCATTTGTAAATTTATTAAAAGGAAAGGTAAGGGAAATAGGAGAAAAATGTTTATTTTGTAGAAACTGTACCAAGCAGCATTGAGAACAGGGGACTCTTTTTGCTGTAACCCCCTGTGCTATCTGATGGACCTCTACAGTTCTACATGTAATTTGGTTTTCTTAAAGGAGTTGTTCTGTGGCTTTGAAATGAACCTAGGTTCTTCTCACAGTACTCTTGAGGATCCTGAACTTGTATTCTGAATATTTAGAGCATGTTGATAGAACCCTAGGTCCAAAACTGGACTTATGTTCCACCTTTAGCTTGCTGCTAATTTTCATCTCTCATTTTAATGCCAGAACACATTTTTCCTCAATGATATATCTGCATGTATTATTTATTCTAGCAATAAGTAATTGCTATGTAATGGCTATGTGTATGTTTTCCTGTCTGCAGCACAATGGCATTTTTTTTGCCTCTAAGCTTCTTTAAGTTAAAGATGAATTTAAAAGATGGAAAATGTTTATGTTTCTTTACAAGGAAAACAACCATATGCTTTGTTTGAACACAGATTATTTCAGTTAAAAAAAAACCCCAACCAAACAACAACCAAATACCAAGCAAAAAAATTCCCATCCCAACCTCCAGACTTATGAAAATAAAGTCTCTGCAAGAGTAGATAGTTTGTATCTCTTTTCTTGCTGTTGAATGTACGATAAACATAAAATGCCAACTATCCCTATTTTAATAGAAGATTTCTAGGTTTTTACAAGTGTGAAGCATTGTTGTAGAAGTTACTTATTTTCCCTTGATGATTTTTATAACTTGTGGAATTTTCACTGAGATGCACAGAGTAGGCTTTCATTTTATGGCTGAGTGCTTGTCAGCAGTCCAGGAAGAACTTCTGGAGACTGGTCACAGGAAAAGGTCATCCTCCACCATTCAACCTTCCCAACTGTAGCAAACGCTAGTCAAAATGCATTTAAAACAGCTGTTCTTTTGTAGCAGCAATTACTGTAGTTGTTACAAGGAAGTTAGATGGTCACAAATGGGAGGAAGATCAGTTTAACAATTGTAAATCCTTGCTGCCGCTCATTTCTGAGTACAGGAACCTTGAATGAATGGAATTGACTTCTGTTTCTTTAGAAAATACAATTGATGGAATGTTGTACCACCAAGATGCAGAAGATCTTGTTAGTAAAAAGAGAATCAACATAAATTCCTCCCTTTCAATTGCACAACAATTATATTCCAAGTTTTTCCCATCTCATTTGATGATTTGTGTATATGTGCCTGCATAAAGGCTGGTTGGCCTATTTAAATGGTAATGACAGGATCTGGGAAGTTTACTGCCTTTTATATAAGATTTTTTTATAACTTCTGTCACCTCTTTTGCCAGTAGTGAGCTTTGCCTTATGCTTTTTTGAACCAAGACTTTGCTAGCCAGTCTTGCTTAGATGCTGGAAATTTGCCAAAAAATCAGCACGAATTTCTGGCTGAAGCTGGTTTAAGGTATCTGTGGCCCTTGGTTGGACAGGAGAAAAAAAGCTTATGCTCAGACAGATTTCCCTGGCTTTTGAAGAGCATCTTGTCTCCTTATCTTTTGCAAACTGTGCTGTAAACACTTCTTTAACTGCTTCCAGAGCTCATTTGCACAGGCACAGCATTTGGCTAGGGGTTGGATTACGGGCAGAACAGAGGGAAGCAGTGTTCCAGGGTGACTTTGTTGCCTGTGTTCGGCTCTATCAGCGCGCAGCCCGTGTTTACACAGTGCCACAGTTAACGTTGCCCAGATGCTCTGTCTGTGGCCAGCCCAGGGACCAGGCACGGAGCGCCGATGTTTTCCAAAGCCAGCCGCCTTATCCGAGGCCTGGCCTCAGCCCCCTGGCAGCAGATAGCTCTGCTCAGGATGCTGGAGTTCGTGTTGCTTAGGCCACTTACAGCTTTTCAGCAAACATTCTAGAACAAAGTGATGGGCTTTCTCTGGCAGCCTGTGGACCTAAGAGTGTTTTTTAACATAAAACTTTGGTAGGAATACTGCCTCTAACCACGAGATCATTTAATGTAGCTGCTAACAAAGCAAAATGGAATTTGCAGGAGCTGCGTGGTTTCTGAGCTGTTTTGCTCTGATCATTACTTTTTATGTTTAGGTATACATCTTATCAAATTTTTCCATTTCCCACACATGTTGATGATTACTAAAGTCAGTCGTGTCGTCTTTTAGACAATCAGCTTTCTTAGGATAGTTTGCTCTTCACAGAACACACGAAATAAGACTTTTTGGTTTGCTCTTGTGGCAGATTTTAAACTGTGCATATTACACGCATGTGTATCCTGGGAACTGAAGAAGTAAAGCTATTTTCAGCTATGCTGAGGAGATATTTGAAGCAAAATATACAATCTAACTACATAATGTCTTTAAAGAATAATGCAATTATACATTACTAAAAAGAGTGGATATTTTTCATAAAATAAATACTTCACAAACAGCCACATTTGTCCATATCTGGAACATAAGAAAATACCAATAATTTGTAACACCTTTGTTTTCCACTGTGTACAAGACACAAAAACCTCTCGCCTATACAACCATTTAAAATTATGTATCTGCTTTTGTTGGTTCTAAAAAGCATGTGAATTTCATAATGTGTTTTTTAAAACTTTTTTTTTTGTAATGGGTTATTTGGTGTTGCATGTTTCTATTTAAGAATGTTTGTTTGTTTGTTTGTTTCCTGAGGAACTAATGTTCTTTTCCTGAATGTTTTTACCTTCTTGTACAAGAAACTTTTGTGTACAACACACAAATGACCCTGTTACCTAAGGTTCTGCTATGATTTTTAAGTGTGTGAATGAAGTTTTTTTTTCCTTTAAGGGCTGGAGGTAGGGTTCTTTTAACTGCTTCGTATCCACATTCCAAAACCTATTTAAAAACCTGAGTCTAAAGTCCAGCTGACAATGAACTCTATTTTCAGCTAAAACTCCCTCCTCCCCCACTTCGCCACACACTGCTTCTGCTGCTGGTCCACTTGTGATAAAGAGCAAAACTGTTGTTTGGCTGACATGCAGAAGGAGTTGTTTATCAAAAGAAGGCTATTCTAGGAGGATATGCTCTTTAAACAGAACAATGGGGATTTTGAAGATAACCAAATCAGTACTACATAGGTGTTAGATCTGTTTTAAATTGTTTCTGTGTTGGAAAGTAGGAGGGGGCCCTGGTGTTTGGCTTTGAATCCCTGGCTTGCAAGTGTGAAATGGCTAGATCCAAATTAGCTGCCAGCTGTGCTTTGTACTGCAGTTCATGCTTGTCTGTGGGGCATGAGCACAGCACCTGAGGAGCACAGACTGGGGGTGCAGGGAAAGAGGCCCCAGAAAATCCAGTTTAATTTTGTGATCCAGGTGTACCTTTCACTTCACCCAGGTTGGTTTGTTTTTATTTGTTTTTTATTTAATCCACCCTTGGTGCTGCCTAGTTGAAGCAGCAGTACCTAAAAGCAAACCTACAGGCGGACTCGTCTTTAGCTAGTTAGGTCAAGTTATAGACACATCCCCATCCTGTTGATCTAAATTAATTGGTTTCTGGACATGAGAGAAGTATCAATAGCTGATAAGTGGGAAGAGAATCCAGGGAACCTCATGGGAAATAGTTTGGTACAAAAGCTCAGCAGACACGTTAGTGTTTTTGCTTGCTCAAGCCTTGTACAGGGAGAGAATCTCATCAAGAATAAAGGTGACCTTCAAAGGCAAGGGAGAGGAACATTACATGTTCTGTCAAGCTTGTGGATTACTGTTTCTATTCTTTCTGAGTTATGACAATCCCTAATTTTCTCTAATGAAAGCTTTTCTTCAAGTCTTTTCTCATATATTTTTTGTTATTTTGGATTGTCACCAGGCACAATTGAAAATCCCCCTTTCTACCTTGTTTGTAGTGGTCTTTATGGTACATTTAAAAATCTCTACCCAAAATTAAGAAAGTGAAGATTTCCTATAAATAATGCAGTATGAGCTCTGTTCCCTGTCCCCCTCCAATGCTTCTATACGTGAAAAGAAAAGAAGCAGAAAACTTTCTTCTGCTCTAGTGCTGACCGTATGCAAGTGATTTATTTAAGGTCATACAGTGAATTGTTTGCAAGACAGGGATGATTGTCCCTGCTGGCCATCTGATTAAAGCTCAGCCTAAGTATGTTTGGAAATTTACAGGTGGTTCAGGAGAACATCTTCCCACTCTTCCTGAAATATCTGTTTTGATTGGTTACAGAAGAGGAGAGGTCTTTTTTATTCACCTGGTAGGCATCTCCTGCCCTCAAAATTTAGAATTAAACTCTTCTTTCAGCTGTAAATGTCCTACCTTCTCCCTCCTTCAATACAAATGCAAGCTTAAATTTTTTTAAGTGTGAAAAGGGCACCTCAGTGACCCCTGCCTAACATCACTGACACTGTTTGGCATCCTCACCTGAAGCCTGCGTTTATTTTCTTAAAGATTCCCACTAGGTAAACCCCATGGAAAAACTAACCCTTGACAGCTCTTGCTATTTTAACCATCACATTTTAGAGGCAAGTGTGATGATGTGGAGATGAGGAGGGGCAGTTTGTTTATGCCAGAGCCAGCCTTGCTGTTTGTTTTTTAATTCTGTCCTGAAGTGATGCATTTTCAGAAGCTTTATCACACAGCCAGGAAGAAGTGACTCTGTGGTTATTCAGGCAGACGTAGGGATGTGCTTTGTACAGCAAGGTAAGGGGTGTAGCCTGATTATTGCAGTAAGTTTAGACAGAGACAGTGCTCTCAAGACTGGCAAAAATGAACCCTTTCCTGTGCTTGCTCAGAGCAATTGCATTGCAGGGGGACACAAGGATGTCTCGGCCAACAGTGTAATTTCCTGAGTTGTACAGTCCTCTTGGAACTATGTGCTGTGCTCTGCTGCTAAGTTTGCAGCCTGCTTCATAGGTATGTTGCCTGAGACTTAAACTTATTAAACTAAAATGATTCTCTTTAACGGAAATGTATTCCTAAAGAGGGTTGGGGTTTAAATTAGACTATCCCAGTAAAAACTTAGAGACCTATTGTTTACTTTTATGTTTGAAAATGCTGCCCTTGACTTTTTAATTTTTTTAATCTTATCTAAATCAAGAAACCATACTGCCAATTGGCTGCATGTTTTTTTGTTTTTGTTCTAATAACTCTTGACTTGCTGATAGATTTAAGATGGCTGGGAGTAAGGGTTGTTCCTGGTTATCACAATAGCTCACAGACATTGACAGAAGTGTTGGAAACCAGGTTTTATAACAACATAAAGGTTAGAAACCCAACTTAAAAGGAAATACATTCCCATAGATGAAATACCAAAAAATTTAGTGAAGGAAACTAGTTTAAAACTAACTATAACTTAAACTAAACTATAACTTGCAGTGCTGCTGGAGTGCAGTGATCAATTTTCTGTTTTCTGTGTATTCATGTCTGAAATTTTCCCAGTGTTAAGCTGCAAGCATCAATTGCTGCTGCTTGAACTCTGGTCTTGCTTTAATGATTGGTTCTTTGCTCTTAACCGCTGTGCTGGATGGAGCCTTTGGAGACTATCACAATGTAAATAAAGACAATCTGTTTGTTTCTAGCCAGTTAAAAAAAAGTAAGTTGTATGTGTCAAAGAAGGGGAAAAACTGTTAAGGATTCATTTACATGCCTTTGAGATGCAGGAGGTACAGGAAGCAATGGGTTTAGGGGAGGGCTGGCAAAGTCATTCCATAGGGGTATAACAACAGGGAAACATGTAGAGTGGTTAGATGCTGTTAGATTAGATTAGTGCAGATTTATTTGGCAAGTGGTGTTTATTTTTCTGTTAATCATATAGAGGTACTTAAAGCTTGCAGAAAAAGTCTAATACCACAAATCATTGTGAAGAATGGTTAGTTTCATGGGTGTTTTTTTCATTTTCTTTTTTTTTTATCGTCCACAGAGAAAAAAAAAATTTTTTTATTATTTTTTTTTAAATTAGAAATGCTAGACTAGAACTAGAAAATAGAAGTGGCACTAAAGTAGTACAGTAGTTCAGCTATACTGAATTTCTCTGCTGCCATGATTGTCCCTAGGCTGGATTTTTTTTCACATTTTGCATTCGTGATATTTTCTTCCTGCCTTTGCCTGTGTTATGATAATCTTAAATGTAGTGAAATATGCTGACTAGTACCAAATTTTATGTTTCAGCAAAGGAGAGCAAATACAGCAAATGAATTCACAGATGGCTAGAGCTAATTTTATGTAGTTACTAGCTTACATCATAGATTTCTCTGTCAGTTAGCTGTTTGAAATAAAATAGGAGGCATAGCATGGCCTGAAAGGGAGCAAAAGTTTGGACTTTCAGAGGCACAGCCTCTTCACAGCATTGCCAAATCGTGTCTCGTTTACTTTGCATTTGTGGTTACAAACTGGGACACAGGTCTCATGGCTGCCGACAACCCTCCTCAATATTTGTGGTTTCCCTTCAAAGGTTTTATTTTCTATAAACATTTTCTTGATGAAATTTGCTGCGAGGGAGAAAGCTGGTGTAAGAAGTGGCCTTGGAGCACCACAGAGCTGGACCAAGTGGCCAAGCTGGACCGAGTGACCCCACCTCTGGAGTGCACCTCCTGCTGCTCACAGAGCTCCCAGGAGAGCCTGGCTCAAAGCAGCCCCCCTGACTGTAGGAGGCAATGCTTGTAGCCACCGAGAACCTCTCCCAGAGACACTTTCCTGGACTAGGCAACCCCTGCTCTGCACTCTTGACCCTCTTCCCCTACTTCTTTATGGTACCACACTCTTACTTCTCTTTTCTCCTGGTTTAGCTGCTTTTTTCTCTCTGAAGCCTATGCAGATGCATAGCTCCCTGTTGTTTACAATCTCTCTTAATCCTGCTGTGAGGGAGAGATGCTTCCAGTGCTTTTCTCCCTTGTAATGCAACTAGAGCCACCATTAACCTTACCTAAAAGCCAATGGTTGGTCACTGGAGCTTCTCCTGCCCTCCAGCCCCCTCCCACCCTACCTATGGTTACCTCTGTCAGGATAGCTAACCATTCTTTAGCATGCACATTGAGTGGACAAACAGAAAATGGATTTCTACTCAAAATGGGTGGAAATGGACTTGTATGATCTGTGGCAAATGCATGTGCTCACCACTATATTATTTTATTAATTAGTTCATTGATTATTTTATTAACTTTTATTAATTATTTTATTAATATAGTCTTTTCCTGAGTCCGAAATGCTGGCCTATTTGCCCATATTGGGTAACTGTTCTACTTTCTGTCTATTAATTTTCAGGGCAAATTTGAGCTATCTACTAAGTGCTACGATAACTGTGTGTAGACTAGTACTTTATGTACTTTCTGACTTTAGTTAAACTGTAGGATGGATTTGTATCTTTCAGCATTTCCTTTGACCCACTTTTCTGAATTAGTTTCCACTGTCCCTGAAAAAGACTGTCCTGCCTCCTTTCTGGTTTTGCTATTTCCTCTTGTTTGCTGGAATATTTAATAAAAACTTGCAGCAAGTAAAAGCTATGGATAAAAATATAAGTGGAGGAAATTTCATTGGCTGGACAATACAGAAGGTCAGATTTGGTGACCTTGATTTTTAAATGTGTTTTCCTTAATTCTTAACTGAATGCAACCATCAAGATTTATTTTTCTTTGCTCGATTGAACTATTTGCATTAGGCTAGCTGAGGATAAATCTTTTTCTTGTTCAGTTTTTACTTTCTTGATGCTTGTGATGATTCACAGTGTGTTCCATAGCAGAAATGCTGCCTGGTAATAAACTAGTGGACTCCCTCTCTCTGAAATGATTTTTTTGGGGGGTAAATGGTACATTCTAAATTATTGTAAAGAAAGAAGAAAGGAAAGTGAGATGAATACTCTCCCTCTCCCTTCATAATTATCTCTTAAACATGTGTTACGGTGTTGGAAACAGTGAGTAATCCTCACCTTCACAGCTCTGCCAGCAAGAGTGTTTCATGTGAGAGATGGTGTTTTGCTGACGCAGGGCTCTGCTTACTCCAGTGGGTTTCTCTTTGTGCTTATTGAGATGCCAGAAAATCTACTGCATAGGTCATGCAGAGGGAAATTAATTTGGTGCCATCTCGTTTCAGCTCCTGCTTATCCTTATCATGTGCCTGTGCCCTCCCCCAGAGGCTGGCAGGGGCTCTGCAGAGCGGCCTGTGACAGGAATAGCTGGGAGAGTGGCTTCAGGAGTGGCCTGTGACACGAATAGCTGGCAGAGTAGTTTCCAGCACACTGTGAGCAGGGCTGCCTCCCCTGTCCTGAGGGAGCTGGCTGGCTCCATGCCTGCCCTTGCCACGTGTGCCAGCCTTGTTCTACTCCCTCTCCTCTTTTATACTCTCAGTATTCATTTAAATAAGATGGTCTTGAAAAAGTAGCATGGAAAGTGTAGAGGATGACTTCAGGCAGGATTTACATGATAGGCACCAGATCCTGCTTGTGTCTGTACAGATATACCTGCTCTGGGTTTGCCTTAGCTGCAGGTAAGTGCCCAGAGTTACAAATGTGACTGAGAGGAACAGGGCTTGCCTGTGATGTTTGGAAAGGTGGCATGAGAAGGGTGCACACGATGGTTGTGTCAGGGTTTCTTGTCTTGGGGCTACCTGGAGCTGTGTCAGTGCAAATCATGTGTAGGAGGCTGGGACAAGCGTGGAAGCCACAAGAGGAGATCCTCCCTTCTCAGTGTGATTCACCTATACCCCGACTTTTGTGATGTTGCAGCTATGTAAATGAGGTTCAAGCATTGTAAAACTGTCCTGGGGTGACTTTATGATACTGGTATCCCCAATCATCTGGTTTATGTTATATATTAAGTTCTGCACCTTTAAGACTGGCTCTGAGAGCAAGAGAGGGGGAAGAAGAAGCGCGCAGTTTGTGTTAAGGAAAAACATCACTCCCACACATCCCGCTCCTGGACTGTGGTGTCTGCAGCACGGACAGACAGCGGGACAGAGCTTCTCTCTGGCTTTTAGTTAGCTTTAGCTAGCTGAGGCAGAGGAGTTCCCTGGACCTTTGTTTTTTTCCTTTCCTTGGATCTGTGCAAACCTGCTCTGGACTGAACACCCAGCCAAACCCCGGGAGCTCACGCCTGTGGCCCACCGGGGCCTGGGCCTCGGCACTTCCAGTGCCGAAAGGACTGATAAGGGACTGAGCGAGCCAAGCTACACCACGTGAAAAGGACTTTTCTTCCTGGATTTGCCATCCCATCGAACAGCAAGAGGTTTTATTATTTAATATTATTCAATTTCTGTTAAATAAACAGCTTTGTCCACTTCTCTCCAAGGAATTTTTTTTCCCCCCTTTTCTGGATCATTTGGTGGGGAGGGGGCATTTCCCTGGGGAAATCCCCATTTGGAGTTTTCCTCCCTAATTTGCCCTAAACCCCTTCCAGTTATCACAAATCATTCTCCTTTTGAAAGTTCTTCATTGTTCTGGTCTTCCACACCTCCCAGCCTCAAATGCCTTACCTAACTCTCTAGACAAAGCATAAAGAATCTTGCTCTCATTTTTAAATCTTCTGTTGCACACACTCCCTGCGCTATGGAGACCATGGCATTCCCTTTGTATTATTTTCCTGCTTTCAAGGTATCCACAGTTTAGCACTCTCCTCATTCACACCATTACTCAAAACTGACATCTTTCTCTGTTTCGTGTGAATCTGACAGTGTGAAATCTGTGCACCAGAAACTTAACTGTAACCACCTGCTGTTTTCTCTATAATTACCAGTAAGCAAGTCCACTGTAAGTATGTGTGTCTCCACTTTGGATGCCAAAAAGACATTGATAGCTTCTGAGTCAATCATCTGTTGGTCTGACGTGGAAAAAATGCCTCTCACTTGAGTTGGTACCTTGTCCTTCTCTCGTCTTTACTGTTTGAGATTTCATGTGGTAGCTATGATAGCTTGGATATTGCAACACTGTTGGGGGCCATATGGAGATACCCAAACTTGTCCTAGTCCTAGGTTTGAAAATAGCTTAATTTCATAGAGCTAGCTAGACTTGAAAATGTTCAAAGTCTACACATGCCCAGATAAACTTTAAAGGACCTCTGTTAGCTCTTATTTTAGCAGTGTATTTCAATGGTTATGCTTTTTCAGTACAAGAATTCATGTTAATTCATGGCAACCTAGAGCATTATTATAAACCTCTTGACTGTTCTGTTTTTTGGGGCTTTGAAATGTAATCGAAGGTGGATTTAACTGATACTAAGAGATGAAACAGTTACCAGCCTTAGGTTTCCTCCCTTATTTTTGTAGGAGGTTACTGCCAGAGTAAACTGAAATTGGAGGTGGTTTATGATCATGCTGCAGCCTGTACACTACACTTGCTCAGGAGTTTATCCAGGAGGATCAGCTGATCCTGCTGCAGGATGGTGACCTCTGGCAGAGGCACAGGACAGAGACAGCTGCTTCTGCTCTCCCAGCTAAACCTGCTTAAGGCAGTGGGTGGGAGTTGTTAATGCCATTATTTGTTTAATTGTAGGGCTTAATAGGTTTGTGTTGTGTGCGCACTTTATTACTATAGAATACATTAAATAGACGCAGAGGAAAGATTGAGTGTGCTACTTTGGGAACTTGTTTCCAATTGTTATTCCTTTTTATTAATGAGACAGTAAACCAGAAGTATACTCTGCTTTGAATTTTTAATTAGCTTGGTCTTCTTTTTTTCCTCCAAGTATAGATAAGGCTTAGCTTTCTCAACCTTTGTACTTAAAAATAGGCAGCCAAGGGTGCTCTGGGACTTATTTGCTCAGGAAGTCTGTTAGAAAAATTGGAATCCAAAAGTTATTTCTATTTTAATAAAGAGAGGATAAAGTTTTAAATGATGATAGCCTTATGGAAGTGCAGCTTTTTCCCTCTCCCACCCCCTCCGTAATACCCTTAATAGACAGAGTAGAGATAAAACAAATACTTCACAAGCTACCGCAGGGATCACAGTGGTATTTTGTGAGGTGCTGTGGGAGCTGTCACCTATGCTCAGGCCCACTGTGAATCTGCAAGTGATGGTCCTCTCAGGAAAGACACTGAGGGCACTTGGCAGTAGAAAGTATCTTGCCCATAGTGGAGATGGTGAGAGAATTGGCAATGAGGAGGTGACTGGTTATTCTGCAAGGCCTGGTCTGGGGCCAGTTTTAATTTTCATCTTGTCTTTCTGTTTTTCTTTCTCTCTTGGTTTTGTTATTTATACCAATGAGCAAATGTTGCTTATTTTTAGCAGCTTTCTATTTTGCTCCAGCACTGATCCTAAGTAATGGAATGCCTATGGCCCTCCCTCAGGCACCATTCCACCTCTAATAAGAGCAAACAAATGCAAGCTTTGGTGTAGGGAGTTATTGATTTGCTTCCAGGCAAGTAGGTGTGTGTGATATATATAAAAGGTGCTCCTGCATACCACATGTTAGCACTCCAACATCTTATGAAATGGCCTGGAAAAATCTGTCTTGGACTCTTGGTGAGCAGTTGTGTTGTGCATCTCCATAAAGAAGCCTTGCAACTTCCTTATTTTAGAGGATATAAACCTCCCCCTAAGAGTGACTAGAGCAAAAGCAAGGTCCTCCCTTGAGTGCAGACAATTCCAGTTCTGAGAAGCAGATGGATCAATTAATAGAAGCAGAGGTAAGAGTTGCATAGTTAGGGGTAGATGCTGTAAGTCCCCTTTTTTTCCTTATCTAATTTGGATCTTATATCAATTTTATTGCAGCGATGCTAACACTAGGGAAAATGGTGTCCTGAGAGAAAGAGTTATGGGAGGGCTTCCACTGAGGTATGGATGTCCAGGGAGCCTCTGCCACACAGATTAGCAGCTGGCAAGCCACATCTTCCATTGAGTCTCCTAGAAGCTTTGTCTTCTTTCCAATGACCTTAGAAACTACCCCTTATCTAAACCCCTTTAGGCTGGAAAAAAAAAGTAAGGAAGGGTGTATCCAATCTGAGACAACAAAGCTTATCCTTTCCTAGTCCTACTCAAAGCATATCCAAAAGAACTTCAGAAGGAAGAAGCAGCATCTATATATTTAAACTGCAAGGAAGGAGATGCAGAGTTTTAGGTCTTGCCCATCCATGCTAGTCCTGCATCCCCCCAGGTACAAGAGATTTGCTGGGAGAACAAGAGTTCTCGGTCATTGTTGCCCACTTTGCGTCAACAGCACTTTTCTCTCTTCTAGACACATTTGTATTGCTGTTGATGAAGTGATTTCTAGCTTGTTCCTATTTCATTTCCAGTTGGAAGGAAAGCAGGTGAGAAGATTGCCCCACACCCTCAGTGTTCCTGGGATCCCACCCAGCCTATAGGTATATATAGGCATAGTGCTTGGTTGCCTCAGAAGGGTCTGGCTTAGTTTAAACACTTCCTGTAGGTTTTTGTCTTCCCAATTTTCAGGCCTGACTAGTTTTGATAGGGGTAGGAGCCTACTTAGGTGCAGGCTTATGCTGGCAGAGAAAATAATTTTCTGCTAATGGAAGGAGAAGAGTGGCTGGGGAAACATTACTCAGGCACAGCTAGAGCAACCAGTGGTCCTGTGCTTAATTTAATAATGCCATATCTATGCAAGTATTGTCATTTTTGCCACTGCTTGGGAGTTACCATTGACTGCAATTGAAATATATTGGAGATGGGGAGAAGAAGAAAGCTCTTGTTTAGGTAACAAAATAATGCTGCCTTTGAGAGGGATCTAAATACCTTTTCCATCATAGATCTTTGTAGTCTTTCCACCCTTTCCACTGTTCTAGTTGCTGATGGTTTTATCTGTACTGTGGCATATCTCTCAGCTGAAGCAAGTCCTCTCTGTGCCGAGTCCCTGTTTTGGTACTGTCATTCAAGATCCAGCTCTTATAAACTGTCCTGAACCTGGTGGAAGGGGGGAAGATGTCTATCCTGAAGCTACTCTTTTAAATTTTAAATTTAGCTATGATCTGCACGCCTCTGCCCCCAAATTACTAAAATTGCAGCACAGTTGTCCCAGGTTTATTTTTCATTAAATGACTCTTATAACTGGTATTCCCATTAATGACTATCTTAGTCTGAAATGCAGCAAGACATTTAGCATGAGTGGGATATGATACCCACCTCAAATAAATACAGTGCTGCATCAGTAGATGTTTTCATATTTTCAGGTAAGCAGGCTGGTGTTGGGGAAAATGTTTAGTCTATTAACACCTCTGCTCAAAGCAAGCCAACTTCCTTTCTACATGGAATAATTATTTTTTCATATAAGCCCTTAGTGCCTCTGCTATGTTTGCACACGTAAGTCTCAAACATTGCAATACAGATAGCCCTTTATGAGTGGAATCTGAGGTCATGTGTCTACATTTCAAATTTAAAATCACTGTGCATGGGCTACCATGCACTGGCTTGTGAATGCTGTAGGTGTAAGGGCTATGGACCCATATTTCAGGTGTGAAGAAAGTAGGGCCTTTTTTAGCACTTAAAGCACCCATGTGTGCAACTCACAGTTATGAGTGCCTTTGGCAAAACTTTGTAAATTCTGTTGATTCATAGTTGGCATCTCACCATCTGTATGGTCAGAATTACATATAAATATGTATCTGTCCTACACATAACAGAACCATTTAGAGCATCCCTACAGCATAAAGAGGAAGTGAACTTGGGCACAATATTCACTCTACCTTTGTGAAAGACTTGCTGGGGAGAATACTAAAAGGTCTTTTGTCTGTCCAGGGCTCACCAGAGATTTTAGGTGGCTGTCAATCCATGTGTCTGTTTATAAAATTCCAGCAAGAATTAAGGGTCTTTAACACAGTTAATCACAGTTCAGACACAGGTGGTGGTGGGAGCAGCAATTGTAACCAGCATGCCAAGGAAGTACAGAGATAGGAAGGCTCCTATCCTGGATCTTGGATCCTAGGGCTTTCATGAATAAAATGTTGCAGCTGGAGTTGGAGAGGGTGCAATGACACACAAATTTTTGGTTTAATCATCCTCTAAAGTCATGCCCAGGGGTGGCTTACAGAAGATGAAAAAAGCTAATGAACCCTGAGGAGGACTGATCTGCAGCTGTCTTCAATAGCTTCCTTGAAGGAGGCCTTTTTTCATTGCATATATAACCACTTCACGTTGCTGTTTCGAGCAGCTGTGTCTTGGCTGCTCTGATATGCTCATTGCTGGAACTATCTCTTAAAACTCTGGCCAGCACCTGAAAAAATATTATTATTTAAGGTGACATTAACATCCAGGTTCCAGCCCCAATTTTGAGCTGGGTACACCACAGTTGAAATAGGAGAGGCTGTCTGTGCCCTAGAAAGGTTGTTTTTCTATCTGCAAACAACTTTGAAAAAGGAAATGGGTGAAGGCAAGCTAGCTTTTTTCATCCAATGTGAACTGGCTAGACAAGTCAGGGAGATTCTTAACAGGTGTGAGATTGCAGTAAGATCTGAGCAAACTGCAAAAAAATCTGATTTAAAATTCCCAAACTTTTGTCATTCCACACTCAGTAGCAGGGCTAGGAGAAGGAGCTTGGGAATGTAGCATAAGACTGAATTTCAGCTTATCTTGGTACCGTTGCCAGAAATTCTTGATTACTTATATATACCGTATACCTACATTTCACTATTATTCTAGACACGGAATTTATATGTTGCACTGCTGTATTCTGGAAACTGTTGGTCTTGCACCAATAGCATGATTTACAAGGGACGTGCCCAAGTGATCTAGAGCGACTGTAACTATGCTGGTGCAAGAATTTGAATTCAGAAATTGAAAGGGCACATTCACAAAGAAAAAAGTTGCATTACCAACATTTGTTAACCAAAATATGATAACTAGCTTGGGGTAAGAGCTTAAGGCTGTCCTCTGTGCTAACAGGCTCATGTAGAGAAACTGGGTGAGCCCAGGGGTGAAAACTGCAAGCTGCTGAATATGATGTTCAATACTACGGCTGTGTTTTTAAATTACTTCAAGTAAGGAATCCTTTTGTTCTACCAAGTATTGGAGGTATTGAGATGTTTTTCAAATATCACATATTTGGTCCTGTTACTATGTTATTAGCTACTTGATATTTTGAATAAAAGTAATCATTCCAAGAAGCTTTAAAAATGAACTCTTTACAACTGATCATTTATTAATAATTAAAGGCAGTAAAGTTCAATAGTTTTAGCAGCAAAACTGAGGAGGGTACTTTCTGAAATTTTCTAATCTTTCTGTTGCAAAAACAGAGGCAAGGAATTTATCTTAAGCAATTGCTTTTGGAAAAATATCCTTACTAGTAATTTCTTTTTTAGTCACAGAATATCCAAAAGAAGGGAAAAGTTCTTGAAGAAAAAAAAATAAAATATTGCAACTCACTGCTAAAGGTGTTAATATGACGCTAACGAACCATAGCCTTTCCAAAGCATAGCTGGCAACATAATCACCCATCTGTGCCGAGTAGGATGTGCAAGCAGAAGTCAGGGCTGAAAACCCTCCACCTGTTTTCAGAAAGTAAGTGAGCACACACTGAAGTTACTCAGCGTATTCCCTCTGTCTTCGGCAGTCTGGGTGATGTTGTTACTACTACTTTTCTGCTGTCTCATATCTCCCACCACCATGTGCCAGCTGATAGGGGAACTGTGACATACCACACCCCCGCGGCCAGGAAGGGGGGTCACATGGACTGGTCTCATCCAGAGCACTTTAAAGAAACTGATAAGCTCTATCTCATTTAACTTGGCCTTTGGAAGATGCTTGTGGAAACTTCTGCAAAGGAGGTGACATCAGTTGTTGTCACAGCTGCTGTGTAAGACTGCAAGGCTGTGTCTGTTCAGTATCTGCCTGGGGTGTGTATGCGTGTGCAAGTAGATATTGTTCATAGATTGCATTTAAATCAAAACCAGTCCATATGAAGCTGGCAAGAATGTTCACTTGCTCAGAATAGGTGCATTACCATTGAAACTTGAGGTGAGGATGGAGTACGTAAACTTAATAAAGCGCAAAGACAACCAGCTTTGGAGGGCTGGCGTGTACATTTGAAACAAACCTTCTCCCTGGGGAATTCCAAGTGTTAGCATGTGGGACATACTCCAGCTGCTAGCTGCTCAGACTTAAAATAAACCAGGCAAAATCCCATATTCAGGCTCTACCAACTGAGGCAAGCTGCTATTGCAAATGTTTCGTCTCCCTTTTTTTTCCAGTTGGGTCAGAATGACAACAAATATTTTTGAAAGGGCACTTAAAATCTTAGTGTTTTGCACAGCTTTCCTTGTGCTTCTCTGTAGTGACATGTTTCTCAACACAGTTGTAAATTTAGCAAAGAATGTGGTTTGTACAGGTTGAAACACTGTCCCAGGAAGGCTGGAATTAAAAAACAGGGTGAGAAGCAGTATTTCTAGCTTGTGTGACAATGACATTGTTACCAATACTACTTTGCGAATCCTAGGTGCTTTAAAACTCTCAGCATGACTTCATTTACAGAGAACTATTTGTCTTGTTGAACTGTGGAGACCCTTTTTCTTAAAGAGAAACACATGTGACTTAAGGACGGTTGCTTCTTTCTTCTTTCTTAACATATTGAAGAAGAAATAATTTAATCTGTCTGTGGAAGAATCCATTACAGGATATCAGGGGAAAAAAAGATGTCTTGGAGTTGTATGATTGTTTGACAACTCAAATATGAATAACTTTGAGGAGGTCTGAAAATAGACTACAGTACTGTTTGCTTTGTCTTGTGGTTTGAAATTTACTTCAGGACTTCTTTAAAATTTTATTTTAATAGCCCTCTGACTATAATTTATTTCTAAGGTACTGAGATACTTGGGAGGGGTGGGAAACAATCAACTTAATGCAATCTATGCAAATAATGTCTAATTTTTTTTCAACAGTAACCTATGTGAAACTTCATTCATCAAGACTACTCAGTTTTTCTGTGATAAAACCTGTTGTGCAATGTAATACACAACATTTAGGAATTCAATTCTCTTATTACTGTCAAAACATAGATATTAAATTCTACCACTCAGCTTGAAAAATTTATACAAGTGACTGACATGACCAACCTTCCTGTTTCTTCTCTTCTTCCTTTAGACACAGACACATAAATTCTTGTTCAAATCAACAGGCTTATCCAGGATATATTTATAAGGGTGAACTCTGCCAGGCTTTGGTTAATCATATACAGTGCTGGGAATATCTTTTGAAGGTATCCTGAACACTGTGACAGAAGTATTTGTCACTCAAACTATTTATAATTCTAGGAGTTTGGAGGGCAGATAGATGTTTATGCTTTTTCATATGAAATGGCACATATATGCCTTTTGCAAAAAAGGCATTGGCCATGCCTGTATGGACACGTCAGGCAGATCTGGACCGTGCTGTTTTTGCAAAATACCATGTTTACACCCCAGACACACTTCTGGCTACTCGACTGACCTTTCTGTCTCACAGATGACTTTGTAGCTCTGGGAATGTCAGCTTGTTGTCAGCTGTACCTCTAGTTTCTGTGGATGATTGGAAGAGGTCAGTGCAGGGTACCTCAAAAAAAGTGAAACTGTTGTCCATGTAGCACCTCCATTAGAAAACCTTGAAGGGCTCTCAAGGTGAATAAAATTATGAGCTCTAATATTAACCACAATTTTATTTTTTTTTTTTATGTAAAACTGTAAAACTATACTAAGGCTACTCAGCCTTTGAGAAATAAGACTAATAAGCATTACAGGCTTTTTTCTTTATTTTCATAACCACAATTAGTTTTGAGGACGTTTTGGCAAAGTTTACGTGTAGGTTATCTTTCCCTCCTAGTCCTTTTTATGTCTCTTGAATTATTCTTAACTCTGTGTTTCTGGGAGTCATGAGCGATGTATAGACACAATGCCTTCAGCAGGCACGCAAGGAATGTTATGAGGGTAGCAGGCTTCTTGCTTCCCTGGTCACTCAGAAGATTTATGTGCCAGTATAATGAGAATGGAAGATTAGCTGTTGTTCATTGACAGAGACCTTGTGGATCTGTCTGTGCACAAGAGGTTTTGGGAGTTGATAATCCTTGTGCTTCAGGTTTTGTTTTGAATAGATAGAAGTAGAGGAAATGGTTATTGGTAGATGTAAAACTGGACAAACAAACTGAAGGGTATTAGCCAAGTTCTGGCAGTAAAGCTGAAAATCTGAATTATTTATACAGCTGGAAACAGAGTTGGGGTATTGTCATTATTTTGGGACACAGCATTGACTTTTATAGAGTTATGGGATGCTCCTGCCTAGGATTTCAGTCTCTTCTATTTTTTAGGTCTCTGTGAGACACTGTGATGTATTACAGCTTTGGTCCAAACACTGGCCAAGTATAGAAGGAGGGGCCAATTTTGAACTCTGAAACTGAGAAGTCTCTAGGTCACTCTAAAGTTGCCCAGAAACAAGGCAAGTTAAAGTATCTTTTTTGCCATTCAAAAGCAAGATAAAATGTCCATAGACAGAACCACTATTACTACTATATAAGTTATTCACTTCAACACCTTTCCCATATCATATCAAGTTAATGACCATCTTGTGTGTCTGGTATACATCCAGAACCCGTTGTTAAGTCAAGGTTGTGTGAGATAACCCAGTTTGCATTAGTAAATGCTATAGAACACCATATTATTTTGACAAGTATCATAAAGCTACATAAACCATACCTTTAAGATTTTTTTTTCTAAAGGATAAGAAGTAAATATTAAATACTGAACTCTGATTTTCAGATATATTACATGCACCTCCCCCACCTTCATATCATAATATAAAATTATGGGGATCCTGAAAGATAAGAGCCAGATTTTTTTTGCTTTTATATACCTAAAGCGTAGCAATTTTTAGAAGAAACCTAAATATTATCTCTATTGCAACCACATTAATTCCTGAAAAAACCTCTGCCTTCTCTGATATTTATGTTTTACTAATATCCACTTAAAATTTTGGCTTTCTCAATTGTTCCAGCAGCTTCATGTTATAAGGTTTTGAAGCTGATTTAAAATTTCACCATGCATTTTTGCATTTTTATCAAGAACTCAAACTGGGACTTAAGGGCTTATGTCCTACTCAGAAGTTACCCATGTGCAAAAACATTCTTCTGAAACATACAGGAAAGAAATGGGTGTCTCTACACACATGCCTGGAAGGTAATAGGAAATCACTGTGCTCCATTTTTCAAAAATAAGAACCATAAACCCTTCTCCTGGAATGGCACAAAGCACGCACATTTTCTCTCTGGAAGGTGTAAACTCAGCATTTCTATGCGTACCTACGATGATATGGTGGTTGGAAAGGCGCTTGGAAGCGTTCCCTTAACTATAGTCACATCACCGTCTTCCTGTGTGTGCTGTCTGTAGCGGAGACAGAGCATTGTTTACCCCTGTGCTGTTGTATAGCAACCCTGGGAGTCTGAGGCATAGCTGCGTGCAGTGCTTGGCGCTGGCTCGAGCCTTATGTGCGCTGTGCACAGTATGGACAGTGCGATCCTTGGTGAGCTGGGGTCTGCTGCAGGCAGGAGGCAGGAGAGCCAGCCAGAACAGCCCTGTCCAAATGCATGGTGCAACCAGGGGAGAAGGAAGGGGACAAAACTCTTGCTCATCTTTCCTAGGTGTGTACCTGCACCTAAATGATTTAATGCAGCCCTGAACTAGTAATGGAAAATCTTGCATGGCTACAACTCAATATATCATAGTTTGTGTTTGTGACTGAGTTGGCTTGAGTTAACAGTACCTTCAGAGATACACTGCTTGCAAAACATGCACCACTAGCCAAAGTATGCCTTTTATCAAGATGGGTTAGGAATATCCAGTGCTTCCCTACAGGCATGTTACTACCTGTAGCTGAATTTAATAACACTAGATTATTGTAGTGTGGTTTTTACTGGCTTTTTTCCTTCATTCTTTTGAATCTATTTACTTAACTTTCCTACCATCAAGAGAAAAACACAGCTATGAATACTTGCAAAAGCAGGGTCAGATGGTGAGACTGGCTTGAAAGAAGGTATTTAGATTCTTCGGATGGTGCTCAAGAGAGCTTTGGGCTCAGCTATGCTGCACAGCCAAGTACACTATAGAGATCGCTGGGCTAATGCTGTGATCGGAAGCTCTGTTAGTGTTGTTCTGTTCTCCCTGGGCTAATTAACAGAGGTACCTCTCAGCATACCTAATTAGCTCCGTTCCTGCAGCATCCTCAGGGGCAGGGCTAATTAGCGTGGGTGCTTTGCTATATTGCCTCTGGGATCTAAGCTAGCATCCGTGCATGGCATTGCAATGTACCATGTAGACAAGTCAGTTTCCTCAAAGCTACCTCAGGATCTCTATCAGCCCTTTGCTGCGTAGACTTGCCTGGTGCATTAATGAGACCCCAAAACTTACGCAGGAAGAAGGACAGTAACTTGGGATGTAGGCTAGAGGGTAACATTTTGGGACAGATGTTTCAGCATGAGTCCCAGATTAATTTGCTTTTACTTTACATCTACGTCTTACCTTCACCTCTACATCTACTTACCTTTTTATTAAAAGCAGTGTTAAAAGTAATCACCGCCTGTGGTAGAGGCAAACAAATAGGCCTACATTGAGACGAATGAAGTCTGAACCTGCTACCATGCAGCTTGCTGGTTTTTGCTTTTAACAACTAAAAGATAGTTATGAACTAATGAACTGAAGCATTTTTAAAGCATATTTCCCTATTCCTCTGGTTGGATAACAATGATAACAAAGTATTCTTTATGGTTTTACAGACCCTGCTCTCTAATCTTTAAATGCTTTGCAAGCATGAGTAAGCACAGCTTCATATGAGCCCATGATAAGGCAATACAATGATTGCGTAATTTGAGCAGTAAATCTGAGAGGTGAAGACCAGCCAAAAGTAACTTGCATTTATTAGAAAGAACATGTCCGCCCTGGTTTAACTTATTCTTGCACCATGCTTCTCAGAATTTCCTTGTACAGACATTTTTCTTATCAGAACTATTTTACCTCACTGATATTGATTGATTGCAGGTTCCGTTTAGCTGAGTTGATTTGAAAATGTTGCTTTGCACCATATGAGAGTTGCAGAAAGGTGGCTTACTATTCACAAAGGGGTTGTACACTGTAGAGGGCTGATAAACAAAAGATCGACTGTTTCTGTCTTCTGCTTACAGTATCAGTAGCAACAGGATGCACTGATACCCTGATAGCTCAGCTTTGCACAGAAAAACAGTGCCATTTCTGGCTGCAAATTTTAGCCTCTTCATGGAGTCCTCAGGGGTTCAGAAGCTCCCAGGAGCACAGTAGGAGACTCTAATAAGTGGAAAAGATTTGTCAGAGATGGCCTAATGTGCCTCTTAATCTTGTTTCACTTCATTCTAAAAACCTCAGAGGTACGTAACATACAGCTATCCAATTTTCTCTCTTTCCCACTAGGAAAGCCTGTGGCTACACCTGTGTCATATCTGAAGTGAACTTGGGGGTGGTCTGCAGTGCTTACTGTGTCTTTGCTGTGCAGAGCTCTTGTTGCCCATAAGCTCAACCTCCTCTGGCGAATGATGGTGATGCCCATTTGTGAAAGACTCGTTCTTTGCTGGTAGAACAGAGTGGGATGCATGGAAGTGACCTGGCCAGGCAAAGGGAAGTGGCTGCAGGAGTTCCTTTGCAGCCATGTATGCTTGACATGCACAGATCAGCCAAGAATGCACACCAGCAGGTAAAAAAAATCTAGATAATCCCTAGCCATGTCTTTAAATGCAGCCTCAAGGATGGCCTCTGCTTTTCACCCTTCCAATAGGAATAAGTGCTGTGAGACACTGAGCCTTTGCAGCATTACTCTAGAAATGCAGAGAGAGGGAGAGAGGTTTCTTGCAGCTAAATCACCCTGTGTCTGGTTCCACATCCACCTACCAAACTCTGCTGTGATGTGAAAGGGGCCCATCCTCCTGACCTCCCTGCTTGGGTCAGTTGTAGTTAGGTACAGTGTCTGAGTTTTCAAACAAGAGATGAGCAAGACCTCCTAGTTGGAGCTCTGCACAGCACCCTCTTCAAAGAAATGACTTCTGGCTTTAATGGATGGTCGGATGCCATTAGTGAACAGCATTATTTTCATTTATGGATCCTCCTTCTCAGAAATCCCAGAAATATTTCTGCTTGAGCTATGTGCAAAAGAAATCTGAGATTAAAAAAAGCCCTCCTGAGCAGAGAGGAACAAGAGACAAAGAGATGTGTGTCTGAGCAAGACTTCCACAGAGAAGCCTCAACATGTGTGCAAGGTGAAAAAGAATAACAGGATGACGTCAGCGTTGGCTGGCGATGGGCAAGGGAGGGCCCTTTTCATCACAGTCTGGCAGAGAAATGCAGGGCTTCAGCAAAGGGAGGAAGTACAGATCCTTACTTCAGAAATATAAATCCTTTTTTAATAAGTGACTAAAACTGTACGAGTTCCTAAAGAAAGGCAGCTTTCCTGCTCCTTGCATTTTTAACTCTTTCCCTGCCTGATGGAATGTTGCTATTGCTTTCTTTTCCTGCTTTACTCTCCTGTGCATTTTGGGGAAAGTGAGCGAGCTGTGTTACCTAACACACAGAGGGCTCCAGAAGGTCAAAAATTAATGTCAAGACCTGCACCAAAAATAACTGGAAGCCAGGGCAGTTGCAGAATGCCCAGTTGGGTGTATGATCCCATGGGATCCACACACTAGGGCTTTTAAAGGAAAAGGCAGTCATGTTCTTATTGAAGGGTAATTTTTTCCTTTCTTTTTTTTTTTTTTTCTTTTCCCTCAGACTTAAGTTCCAGTAACAGATTCATCTTGCCTATTTTGAGAAATGCATTTAGTCACCTAAGCCCTGTCTATAGTCAATGAGACTAAATAGACATGTCTAAAGGACAATTTTTCCCATGTGTGTTACTTTGGAGAGGTGAGGGTGATGATGGTGAAAATAAGTCCCCCTGGGAAGGGTCTGCCTGCTCCAGCTGACCACACGGGGAGGCCAGGGAACTTTCTGAGGCTGTTTTTTGTCTGGCAAAAATTTGAGTATTGCAGTGCTGCCTATGGTTTTGATTTGGCTGAAGCAAGGAAGTGCTGGAAAATACAAGAAAGGGGTTGAAGCCCTGAACATTAACCAGGCATCATAAGGGTGTAGGTAAGGGTCCACATCTCTGAGTAAAGGATGCAGATAAGGTAAACACTCATAAACCTAATATACTTGTACTTGAACAATTGCTAGTAAGGCCTGAACGTAAGATAGGAAATCAGTATTTGCATACCGGTTTTGGTCTGCTACTGTTGAAATTGTGATCAGGTTTAGAAGCTATAAAAATTTACAGAGAATATGAAAATTACTTTGTAGCACAGATAAAACATAATGAATCACCTAGTGCCATAATGCAAAATTTTCCACCCCCGTCCTTATGTTTTATTCTGATATCTGCAATTCACCACCTTAAACAAAACAAATAGCTTTTTATTTACTTTGTGCAACAAAAGCCAAGGCTAGTTTTAATAGGAATATTTAATTTTAATAGAGAGATAAGAGTGACCAACCCAGATTCTGACACAATTTTATCAGTGCAGTCTAACATATAAATCTTGTTTCAATGACACTTGCCCTGAATAAAAAGCAAGTATGCTAGCACAGACGAGAGATTTCCCAGTCTAATGCATCCCAGATGATTCCAGTCTGGGCGTATCTGTGCAATCTGAGACTGGTAACTGTGCCTTGCTCTCTTGCTTTTGCTGGAGCCAGTGGCCAGATGAGATGCCCAGCATCAGGCAAGGCTGAGTCTGCTGAGTTCTGAGATGGTGCAGAATTCTGCTGAAAAGAGAAAGACTCATGAGAACAACTCCATTTTGTGCTTTTTCCACCAGTGGATAATTTTAGCAAAATTGTCCTTAGCACTTGTATGTGGGAGGGCAGACATTTCCTTCTTTGCATGACCTTTGTATAAAACCAAATCCAGAGCAGTGATTTTTCTCTCCCTCCCCTATTTTCAGATTTCTAGAGACTCACTGATGGGAAAAAAACCCAAACAAATAACATCTTATAGAAATCTGTGGTTTATGCAAAGGAGCAAATTTAAATAGGAAGCAATTTAGCAGAAAGTTTCTTGCTGCAACTTGAAACTATATCAAAGTATTTGGCCTAGTGCCCCAGAGCTGTTTTCCTGCTGTTCTGTTCATGACTTGATTTATGAGTTTATGTGTGCCTAACAGGTAGAACTCTGGGCTGGGACATATATTTTTGTTCAGGCTACAAATCTTTCCTGTGCCCTCTCTCTGCTTCTCCGGCTTCCCATGGTAGCAGAAAAATTTGGGCATATGTGTAAAGGTGCTGTTTTCTTCCTAGGCCCATTGTGCTGGCTGAATGACTCATAAACCAAACATTGATAATATCAACTGACAGTTATTTAAACCTGAGGTTTCAGGTTAAGGAGTAACAATGAATGCAAATACAGTTGGTAAGAGGCTGTTTGCAGTACATGTGCTTGTGTGTTAGACCTTGAGACTTTTTAAGAGTTGTTACACAAAGTTCCATAAAGCAAAATTATAAGATGGTATAAGGAGTCCATGTTAAGGTGTCTGTCTTTGTGAATCTATTGATATGTGCTTGCTCCTTAGGTACCCCCCCAAAAACCTGCAGTTCAACGAAGTGAACACCTCTTGTTTTCCTTGTAAGCACCTTTTGTTAGTTACAGGATTGCTGGTCACTTGCGACTGTCTCTTGGAAAAGGAAGGCATAGAATGCTAGTTTAAAAAGACATTACTATTGTGTATGTACCAGCAATAAGTCAAGCTGTGCCTGGGAATGTTCCCTTTTGGGCCATGGTCCTCTCTGCCCCAAACCTTTAGAGCATTCTGGTCATTTTGGAAATTTTGGCCATTGCAGAGGCCACTCCAACAGGCAAGTTGCACACAGCCACCCACTTCCACCAGCAGAAGGAGGCAGCTAACACAGGCATGGGCCATTTGCAGGAGAGTTCTCAGATACAGCCACAGGCAGATTTATAGTCTCATTCTTTCAACACAGCTATATGAACTATGATGCTGTCAGAAGAGTTTAAATTTAGAAAATCTGCTTATTCTCTTAGGCAGAAAAGTATCTGCTTGCTCCTTGCACAGATTTTTCTCAGGGTGGATGGACAGCTGGCTTGAGGGGTGGTTTGTTTTTTTTTAAATCTGATTCTATTCCACATCTTCTTTCCTATAGAGAGAAGAGAGTTGCTGCTGCTGAGTCTTTCTGGTCTTACTGCTAATAACTGATACAGATACCTGAGTGAGAAAACTCTTGCTGGGCCCAAGACTGAAGCAGCGAAACACCAGGGACTATACAAAGCCAGCCAGCAGCCGTCAGGAACCTTCTCAGTTCTTATCCTTTCCTATAGTGGCAACAGGAAATGGAAGAGCCTTTGGGATACATCAGCACTTTTCCTCTTCTTACCTTTAGTTCAGTGAATCTTTTTCCAGCAGTTGTTCACCCCTAAGCCCTTCCTTGTCCCCAAAAATTTAAATATGCATATTTTTTCTAGGGAACCCGAGAGATTATATTTTATTATATGATACTTTATTAATATAGGCAGCAAGATGTCTCAGTTTAAATGTTGAACTAGTTTTTTCTTCTTTCATTTGCTTTCTGGTTTGTGGAGGCTTTTCCCCCTAGAAAATCCATCTAAAATCTTTACTTTAAGAATGCCACTCTGGACAAGAAAAAAAAGTGAAGTTCTGCTTAGACGGTCTGTAGGTGTTTTAATGATAGATGGATTATTGCATTCATATCATCCTCCTGTATTGATTTTGACTAATTTTTCTTGTTTTGGGTAAAATGTGGATTGGAGATTTTTTTATTTTTTTGGGAAATTCTAGTCAGAAGTGTGGGATGACACTGAAAGGAATGGTTGGGTCTTCTGCCTATAGACCTTCTCCCAGGCAATGATTTGTTTGTCTATATCAATTGACAGCACTGATTTCATTGCATTTGCTATGTTGCACTGAATTCCATATTCATTTAGGAACAGAGAGACTTTGATCACACTGACGTGTGACCTTTAGGCTTAGTCTTTACTGTTAACTTAATTTAAGTTAAACAGCTTAAAACCCTGGAAACATTTGTAAACAAGGTATATGAACAAAGTGAAATGTCCTAGAACGATTTAGAAATAGTATAATTAGTGTTTGGAGTAGCATACTCTCAGTACATTTACAATTCAGTGTTTGAAACCAGGCTAATTAAATTCCAAACTGGACACGAGAATGAATTTCAATCACCTAATCTCCTATTATGTGCTCACAGGTCATCAGAGGACTCATGAAAAATTAATAATTTCTAGGAATAGGAAATTCTTAGAAAAAGCTTCAGTTGAACACTGGAAACTGTCAGACAAAACTTAAAGTTTATCAGGTCTTGTTTGTACAAGTCTGGTTCAGTTGATTCAATTACAAAATGTTCATTCCTGTTGTGCGAGCATGACCTAGCTGAGATATGAAACTAGAGTTATTTTTGTGAAACCCCATTCCAGTGTACTTCACAGCTGTGTCTTTTTATCTTCTGGTGTTGTTTTGGACAATATAATAGAAACCATACAGACCTCCATCTCTGGTTGCTAGCTGTAACACAGCGATGTCCGTAAAGTGATGCAGAATCCTGAGTGCAGCTCCATCTCTTGACTCCCTCCCTTCTGTTTTGCACTGAACCCGAGTCAGCAGTGCCCTGGTAGCCAGGAGGGCCACCCATGTCCTGGGGGGCATCAGGCACAGCATCGCCAGCTGGGCAAGGGAGGGGATTATCCCATCCTGCTATGCACTGGGGCAGCCTCACCTCGAGTGCTGGGGGCAGTTTTGGTCACTGCAGTATAAAAAAGACATTAAGCTATTAATGAGTGTCCAAAGGAGGGACAAGAGAATGGTGAAAGCTGTTGAGTGGGAGCCATATGTGGAGTGGTTGAGGTCACTTGGTCTGTTCAGCCTGGGGAAGACTGAGGGGAGACCTCATTGCAGTTACAATTTCCTTGTGAGGGGAAGAGGAGGGGCAGACACTGATCTCTGTTCTGTGGTGACCAGCGACAGGACTCAAGGAAATGGCACAAAGTTGCGTCAGGGGAGGTTTAGGTTGGATATCAGTAAAAAAATTTTCACTCAGAGCATTGGAGAAGGCTCCCCAGGGAAGTGGTCACAGCCCCAAGCCTGACAGAGCTCAAGAAGTGCTTGGACAATACTCTAAGATACCAGACACATAGTGGGATTCTTGGGGTGTCCTGTGCAGGGCCAGGAATTTGAATCAATTATCCTGAAGGGTTCCTTTGAACTCAGTTATTCTATTATTCCATGATTCTATTCATAATGTTTTCAGGTGTTTTTCCAGACATTGATTTTGCTTGTATTACCTTACAGAAAATAAAAAGCTTCAGCTGTGAAAAGTAGACAAATACCTTCATGAAAGTTCTCTGCAGCTTCTTTGAATGATGAAATACTTTGTTTTTTTTTAAAGTTTGTAAGGAAAACCCCTTCCCAAGGACTTCATAAAACTTTGTAATCCTCAGTCTGTATAATGATAGATAGAAGGGAAAAACCCTTTAATGACCCAGAGGTCATCAAAGTTACTTATCCTAATAAAGATCAATAGGATGAGGTCTGTTACATGGGATAAGTGATAAGAATAAGGTGGTCAGTCCAAGTGCTTTGAACAAGTTAAGTTATGCCTTCTTCCCCCTGCAGCATCAAATAATTATGGTGTAACTGTGGCTTCCTCCTCCAAAGTGTTTTGTTCTTGTTCTGTGCAGTATGAATTTCATAGGCCATTCTTGCTCAGTGGTAGGAAGGGAATTTTTTGTGAAACTCATGTTTACTTCATAGGAGTCAAAGCTAGGTATAAAATTTCATTCTGCTTTGTGAGGCAGTGGCAGCAGCTTAAAGTGCAA
Source organism: Pseudopodoces humilis (assembly GCF_049639895.1). Lineage (NCBI taxonomy): Eukaryota > Metazoa > Chordata > Aves > Passeriformes > Paridae > Pseudopodoces > Pseudopodoces humilis. The sequence continues at coordinate 24,645,426 of NC_142202.1, read as the reverse complement.
GTAGGACATTTATACTGGATTGTAGTGATGCTGAGTAAGTGTGTCTGGATAAAAGGATTTCCTCAAACTGGGACATTTTCCAAGAGTTGTAAAAATATAGTAATAACTTTCTATTCATGTACAACCTAGCATTGAAGTACAGGAAAAGAGAAGGAGTCAAGATGGAGTGAGAGAATTTGGTGGTTATGCCTAGTTTGACAGATAGTACAAGTTTCTCATAAACCTAGTTTCTAAACCAAAGGAAACTTTGGCTAAACAACAGATAATATCTAAATTTTTATTGATCTTGCTCATTAATATCTATTTCAGTGCCTCTCTTGCAACTGTATTTGCACACTCCTCTAAAATATGTCTATAGTCTCCTTTTCAGGGACTTTCTGACAGAAATGCCATGAAGAAGTGAGTCAGTAAAATATTGCCAAAACTTCCCTAAATACCAACTATCTCATGGTAGGTAAATAATGCTATAAATCAGTGTGACATATGATAACTTGCTTTATTTCATTATGTCAAACTTTTTCTTGACATTTTATTACAGTTCATTTGGAACTAGCTTATAAAACCTAACAAGCTTGTCATGTGAATTTCCTGTGCGATCACTAGTTAATGATGGTGATATCTGAAACAAAGCTTTCAAAATCTTTAGCGTTTTCTAATCATATTTAGTACTAAATTTTTCAGTTAGTGTTTCCTGCAAGTCAGATGCTGCAATTTCTTGCCTTTACTACATGTTGCAAGACTCACAGAGCTTGGATCTGTTCACTAGCAAATAATATTGTCACAAGAATTGTTCTTCTTCATTATTCCAGTTTTTGAAAAGGACAGGTCTTCCTGTGCAGCTTTGAACCTCCTAAGTCAGTTTTGTTATTTTTGTTAAAGGCCGCTCCTGGAAAGCTTTCTGTTTTCTTTTCTGCCCTGGCTAGCAGGGATGTTAAAACAGGGGTGCAGCTACTCATTGTATAAATGGGAAAAATATTTCATTTTGAACACAGCTAAATCCCTTCAAAGACTGCTACTTCTCTGCTGAGCCGACGTCTTACGTGAGTAGTAGGCTTTCCCCAGGAATGGGTAGGACTTCCAAGTTAGCGCTAACAATATTGTGGTAGTGTGGGACCAGACTTGGAGCTCACTCTGGACAGGCTCTGGCCATGTCCAGTGTGAGCAGCTTCTTTTTAGCTCTGGAAGGTGGGGCAGTTGAGCAGCAGAAAGGAAGAGCATGCGATCAAGGAGAAAACAGGAGGAGCCGAGTAGCACATGACAGAACTGAACTTGGTGCAGTAACAGAAATGTGAACCAGAGGAATCTCCTAAACACTCTGCCAATGTTGGATATGTGGGTGGGAGCTCAGGTGCAGGTGCAGTGTCCATTCTCTACAAGGGACCGACATAAAATTGCCCGTTATAGTTAAAAGGGATATATATATAATAGAGTAAAAGGGATAAAAGATAAAAAGAATAGAAAGAAAAGTGTAACTTGCCCAGTTAAGCACTAAAAGGACTCTGCAAGTGAGGAGTCAGGTGGGCAAAGATGACCAGGATGAAAAATTGATTAGGGACATATTGAGATACTAGTAAAGCAGAATGTTACATAGAAAATGAATGCCATGAAGAACAATAGAAAGAGTGCAGTTTTAATAACAGAATACAACTGCATTATGTTTAGCAGATGTCTGCTGTATTTACTCTCCCACCTGCAAGATTTGCCACCAACATAAAATCTAAGAAGGGATGAAGAGATGCTGTCAGTAAATGTTCTTTTTGGCAAAGTAAGACTAATACTGATTTATTTATCTCTAATGTGGTGCCCAAAATGTATTTGGTTTGTGAAAGATCTGAGACAAAATTATGAATTCTGCTGTTGAACCTACGAGATTAAAATCCTGCTGCTTCTGACCTTTTCTCCTTCAGTGTGCTTATAACAAGACTGAGCCCCAGGCTTTGGCCAAATCGTATTCACATTTGTGGGATGATTTCTGTTGCCTTCAGTCAGGTTTCTCTAGGAATGCACCTCATCATATTCTCTTGTAACATTTAATGTCAGGTTTTAAGATCAGCTTCAGTAGCATGGCCTGAAAAATGACAGGAATCAAGTCCTTATGCACCAATTTTTAAATATTCAGGTATCGATACTGAGTTTTGACCATTGTTTCTACTCTCTCATATCACCTATAGGAATGTCAAGTGACTTTATACTACAACTGCAAATGGTATAGTTTGCTTCTAATGGTTCTTCAAGGCTGTGAAATGATTTATTAAGACAGGATCTGTATCAAAGAGATTACAGATCAGAAGTACTCTGATTAAAATATTTGGCAGTCCATGTTTGTTTCAAGATATGTTAAGAGACTAAAAGAATGATCTAGAAAAAAAGAAGTTACTGTAATGAGTAAAATATTTTCCTCTTAAGTGATTTTAATATCTTTTTCTAAATTATACATTTCACCTCTTCAAAGAATTAGGGAATTACATAAACACCTGGGTATTTTCCCTTTCAGAAAATTCTACAGTACTGCCAAATGAATTCCAGATAAAGCCTTCCTGTTTTTCTGTCTCATTGTGTATCAAGGTGATAGCTAGTATGCTATCCAGATCATTGCTTCAACCAGACAGTTTATTTTCTGGGTAGTTTACACCTAAGAGACACGTCAAGAAATTGAAACATTAGCAAAAACTTACAGCCTAGATGTAAATTACTAGTCTTTGAAAAACTGTTAAAGTTGTCCCTAACCTAGTATGCATAATTTTTTCAGGTCTCACAGACCCACCTATGTCATGAAGGCTACCTAAATTTATAAAGGGCTCTGAGTTATCTCAAGGTATTTACACAAGTGTACCTAAACTTCTGTTGCCTAGATTCAATTCAACAAACTTTGGAGCATGTGGTCACACTTTAAAAGACTTCTGCAGTTCATCAAGAAGGGACTGGATAGGTAGTATTTGTACACCTCTACAGAAAAACAGTAGGTTTGTATAGAGAAATGTGTAAATACTAGGTATTATGACTAGGTATTATGGTTATTATTTGTCTTTTTGTAACTGACATAATCTGTTAAATTGTTGAACGTATTTATTGGTCACTAAATCTATACTTCAGCAGTCCCCTCTTCTGTCCTCTGCAGACTTTACATTTCCTGTGAAGGAGGAACTCTGTGCCGTCCCCGTGTAATGGGAAGGACTTGGACGCTGCGCTAACACTTATCTCTTCACCCCTCATGAGCAGGTGTGCTGACCTATGCTGTACAGAGCTGTGTTATGGCCTGCAGGAAGGGCTCCTGCAGCAGTGCCAGCGTCCCTATACCGTATGTATGCATCTACATACCCCTTTTGAAGCATGGCTGAGCGGTACAAACTGCACGTGGTCGCATGGGGGGCGCTGGGTTTTCTAAGGGGAAGCTTCTGTGAGGAAGCTTTGGCTCATCCATCTTCTCTTCTATACAATACAGTAAACCCAAAACGAATCTGGGCATCCACCGTGCCTGGAGAAAGAGTCTGCCATGTCATGCAAGACACAAAACTGGGTTTTATTCAGGCTTGCAGCAAGGCTGGGACAGTGCAGGGCTTCGCAGGACAGGCTGTCTGCCCCTGTTGGCTGAGGAGTGGGGGTGTTTGCCAGCCAGCTTTCCTCCACCCCAGCTGCCCGTGGCTCCAGGGAGTGACACTCCTGCCACTGCCCCCACACCCTCCTGTTGCCCTGGGCTTGCTTCCTCTAGAAGGCAGCACTGGGCTGTCTGCAGCCATTGGACCTGCCCTCTAAAATGAGGCATTTCTTGTCCATCTTAACAGATATTGGCGGAGATTAATTTGGGTGGCAAGTGTTTATAGATTATAGCCTCTATTTTGTAATGCTTCTGTGACAGCTGTTTTGTCCAGCTTTCATCATGATGTAAATGTTTTTAACCAAGGAGCCTTGGATACCTACTAACATGGTACACTTTCTCATGTGTTTGCCAATTTGCTCTTTATTTGTCTAGGAAGCTAGCAGAATTCATAATGTATAGTTTTTGCCCAAGAAACTAGCTGAATTCATACAGTGTATTTTTTTCTCTCTAGTTCTGTTTCAGGGTAATGTTTAATCCACTATTTGAAACGGGTTTTTCATTCTCTTCTCTGTAATAAATTACTAAACTGAAAGAAATGGAACTAAGATCCTGTAGCTTAAATTCGCTGAGCTTTTGTTTTGAGGTTGAACAGTGAATCTTAGAAAGCTTGTTTTTCATTTGTCCTGAAACCTTGCCCCTCCTGCCTCCTTCTTTTCATGCCAATAAAAGGTAACCAGAGACAGCTGGGGGCTCTCTTTCTGCCTCCCTTGAATGGGAATGTGTTCTGAATGCCTCTTTCATGTACCTGCACAAACCCTGCTCTGCTAAAACTGCTATGGCCGAGTTTCTCAAAGGTTGAATAGGTTTTCATTGCCTGCATTTCTGGTCTGAAGCAGACTGAGAGAAATGAGTGTTAAGTAAACGCAGTGGCAGCCCTGCCAGCGTCAGCATTCCAGCCTACAGTGCTGCTCTGGACCAGGACACTGCCGGCACAGACAGCTGTCAGGGGGTTGTTTTACTTGCTAGCAGTTGAAAAGAAGAGGGATGCATGGCAGACCAAAGACTGGCAAGTCTAGTTTTTATGAAGCTGTTTATTTTTTCTATAACAAGTGTGTGGTGCCTTATGGATGTTGAATGGGAATTTAATAGAGTGATAAAGTAAAATTGTAAACTTACCAAGTCTGTTTTCAGCTGCCTTTGTTCTGCACCTCTAAGCATCTGCAGAAAACACATTCAACAGCACTCAGACACTTCTGTGAATTTATATATGACTTTATTCAGCACCTTCTGCAGAGAACCGAGCACCTCGCTGCAGCTGATTGAAGTTAATAGAAAATGAAGGTGTCTGTCTGTCTTTCCATACCAGGCCTTTTGAGTGTGAAGTCAGTGCTCACTGGCATTTAAGTGAAAGCAGAAGTTTATTTTCAGCTTTATGTCAAGAGCATTTTACAAGTCCTGTGTTGCAGTTTAAAGATCAAGATTTAGGAAACACTGATATTTGATAACAGAGGGGTGTGTATCTGGTGATTTAAGCAACCTGGGAAAATTACAAACACCCTAACATCTAGCTAAGAGTGCAATTTATACACGGAAGGATTGTTCATTCATAACTTACTAATAATAATGCCAGGGTATTGTCTGTTGTAGCAGGCAAAAAACCTGCACTGGCTGAATTAGGCCATTGTTTGCATAAAAACCTAGGCAGAAAAATTTTCCCCCTTCTACCAAAATAACCTTATTCCTATACCACACGTAGGCGCTCATATCAATTCAAGACCTTCCCAAGTAAAGAGTTTCATTCAGGAGTGAGAATCTGTGCTCAAGTAGTTATCTTTCAATAAATATAGTATGGCTTATGCAAATCCTTCCACTTTACTTTCTTCCAGTTGCTGCTGCATAACCTAGAGAGGTTACTCCTGTCCCACCTTCTTGTTCAAGGTCTTTTGCTGGGTGATGCTATTCCCATAGCTCTGTCATGTAGCTGAGGTACTGCCCTTCCTGTTTCACTTCCCCTGAACTGGTGGCTGTAGCTGCAATGAAGGCGTCTTGTGGCATGTCAGGATTACCTAGTTAGGTTACTTAACATGAATGTACTAATGATGACCAGAGTAGTGCAGTGGTGATGTTAGTGTTGACTTCTTGGTCTAGTATTTGCTTTATTAGGAAGAAAATGACAGGTGAAAAGGATTGTCAGTGTAGATGTAACTGTAGAAGCATAAATGCAGTGCATGTATTGCTCTGCAGCCATCCTGTGTCACCCATGAGCTGTGGCAGACACAATGGGCAGGCGTGCAGAGATGTCCTGCAGTGGAGGTGGACAGGAGGGCTGGCTGAGCAGAGGCAGCAGGTGTGGCCAACAGCCCCACCAAACCCAGCCAGGCATCTCCATCATGCCCTGCAGCACCGTGACTCCTGTGACTCCAGCCGCAAGTCAGCGTGATTCTGGATGCTCAGAAACATAAGCTAGAGTATATTAATATTAATATATCACCCTAATAATTTTCAGTATGAGTTCTCAGAGCATCTGAAGTAATGTTTACAAAAATGTGTGTGTAGAGCTACTAGTCTTCAAGTGCTGGTCCCAGAGGAAAATTCACATGTACGCTTCAGAGTGACCTGGTGAAGAATGCAACAGCTTCTTGGAAATGGGATGTAAAATACTTTAGAGGGGTAGCTTCTCTGTATACTCAGAACCAGGCCTAATACACCTTGGATTTAAAGTACTGGCAGCTATGACTTCCTGAAAACAAAAATTCTTTTCCTCTTTCTCCTTTTTTATTCTTGCAAGTTACCACATCCATTAGGATGTCTTTTTTGTTCCTTTACTCCTGATCGATGCTGCGGTGTTATTTGTTTAGTCATTATTTTTAGTTTTTTATGTAGCTGTTTTTCTGTTTATTGAAATGAACTGCCATCCGGGCACCCTGATCAAAGCAAAAAGCATGAAATCCCACGTGTTGCACTTTGGAGAGCAACAACAATGAAGCTAACCTTTCACCCATGACTTTCTTTTAACCCTCATTTTGAAAGACAGTAGCAAACAATTCAGCTAACTTCTTAAGTAAGAGAATATTCAAACTAGCTCGATTGTAATACAGTGTTCTTTTCAAGTGAATGGAAGGTCTCTGAGTAATGCATACAAATTCAGAGGCTGGGTAAGTTCATTACTTTGGAGTTTCTGGTGTAGTAATAAGAGTGAAATGGTTAAAAGGCTGACTTTAAAGTGGTCACAATTAGGCTTCAAAGTTAACACCCCACCCCACTGAGATGAATGGGAGCAGTTGACATTTCTTAGTGCTATTGTTTCAGTCTGGCTTGCTATAGCTTCTAAAATAAGACAACAGTACATCTGTTTACATTCTGCTTCCGCAAACCCAGATGGGCTAGAAACTTCATTGTTTTTTAAGTGGAAGCTTGGATTCTGGAGAATACAGCGATATCCACAGGGTATCTGTAGGAAGAAGAGCTGAAAGCTGCCTTAATCACAGACATCTCCCCCTTCTCTGTAAACTTCTATTGTCCCAGGACAAATCTGTAAACCACAGGGGGAAAAATAAAGTAATATGTATTTGAAGTACTTTTTACTTACAGCATGACATGCCCACAATAACTTCTCATCAAGTTCTTAGCATACAAATTTTCATAAATGGATGCAGTGTTTTGAACTTTTTTCTCTTTTAGTAGTTTGTAGAAGTAAAGGTCTTGCTTTTACTGAGTGTGGTAGCTTCTCTTAAAACCTCTCCTAAGAGAAAATTCTGTAGATAGAGAAGCCAGAGGTTCACCCAGGAGAGTTTGAGACCAGGTGTTACTTTGTATTCACATGGGTAGAAGCCTTAATTTACTTCTGAAAGCGTTACAAGAAGAAGTAAGATTTTGAGAGGAATATTTTGCATTTTTCTGATGCTGTCATATGGGCAGCTACATTAGCTGGAGTAAGATCTTAGGAGCTGGAATGGATTAATAAAGGTGCAAGTGGGGCCAGAATTTGGAGCAGATGGTCTCTATTACCCCATGCCTCAGTTTATGTAGGGAGTACACAGAGTCCTCTCAGACTTTTGTTGAGGGGTCTGCACAGTGGCAAACTGCCCTCAGTAACAGCCAGAACCCTATGAGAGCTTCTCTGATAAAAGCGACCCATTAGATATGCTTAGGCTGTAGATTGAAACCAGCTGTGAATCTGTCGGAAAGATTTTCCTCATTGTGCTTTCATCAGGGTGGAAAGTTTGTGGCTTGTTTTGCATATATATGTATTTTGGGCTTCATTGCTCTGATTTTGCGAGTCCTAGACACTGCCAGGATAAGAGCTCTCATGCATACAGGCTCCTTTTGTATCCTGGCACTCTTTGTATCCTGCCTTCTTTTTGCTCATGGACAACACAGCTTGTGCTTTGGAAGAGCCATTGTGGGCTCTCCCAAATGGTGTCTCCCAGATTTCCACCCTGGGTGAGTTGGATGGTGAAAGCAGGCGTGCAATCTGTGGTTTGGGCTCATGACACTTGTTTCCTGCCCAACTTCAAGCTGCATTTTCATCTGACTATAAAATACAGTGGCCCTGAGCCTTGACAGGCCTCCAGGTTGTCTGAGACAACTGTGGGCATTTCAAGAGTGTAAACTGTTTCCTCTCTTGTTCTTCTCCTCAGTTCCTGTGTTGTGTGGGAACATGAACCAATCTGGTCTGGATGAAGAAAACACCTCAGAAAACCCAACAGAAATATTTGCTTTGAAAGTTTCTCTCATGAGATTGTTTAATCTTTCTATTAAAAAAATAATGCTTTAAAAATAAAAAAAAATGTTAAATCATGCTGGGAAAACCATTTCCAATGTGATAAAACTCCTACAATGTGAAGCAAGAACCACTCATGCACACAATGCATGGGGAAGGACAAGTTATTTAATCAAACAGAGGGCTAGAGAACAGCATCAAATATGCATTTTTTATATTTGTTTCCATTTTTTCTAGTCCATTTCTGACTGGATTTTCCTTGGTATTACACAGACTTGAGTTACATCTTGTGGAAGAAAATAGGTATCCTAATTGACCTTTTGAATACAGTTAAAATATTCAGCAAGGCTACAGTAGGTCAGTGGCAGAGATTGGAAAAGAAGCTAGGGGATGTTTTGCCCAGTTCTGTATTTTTTATTTAGCAAACTGGCCTGCCTTCCTGAATTACAATGGCACTGTGTTACCTAAATGTTCAGAAGCCTAAGGTTTATATACTAACCCTAACACAGAGAATTTCTTGACTAGGCTTTAAGAAAATATTTCTGTAGCTTCTTTACCGGTTGTGCCCTAACCTGCTTTTTGCATGGTATTCAAGGATGATTTTGACAACAGAATTATCTTTTAGGGAATATAAAATACCAGGGATTAAAAGGGACAGATCTGGACAGAGCAGGAATTTGCCATCAGAATGATATTCTAAAACAACTTCTGAAAAATTAGCATGTTATGAAAGTAAATAATTTTTTAAAAATATTGTGCTCTTTTAATTTTCTTTTAGAAAAGAAAATGAAGCCTTCCATTATAAGACTATTTAGTTTTGAGTAAATTGTGCATTTCCCTTTTGTGGTGCATTTCTTTAGTCAATTTATATTTTGCATGCCTATTGCTCCCAGTCTGCTGGTTGGAGCTTGCTTGCCAACTGGTATTTGCCACTAAGAATCAGAATCACAGTTTTCTTTGAGGAGATTGCATTATGGCAGTCATTGTCCCATAGAAGAGGATGAAGGATGCAGACGGTCACTCCTGTGGGTGTCATGAAAAATGCAATGGGGAAAGAGCCCAGCCAAATTGAAACAGTATTTTTCAGTTCATAAATACTAAAAATTGGAATGTCTTCCCTGAAGTTTTATTTCTTATTGAAAATTCTTTTAAAAAACCCCAACAAAACAAAACAGCTGATATTTACTTAAACATCCCAAGTCAGGAAAAAAATGTTGAATAAAAATGTATTTTGTAGGATTAAATTTCCATATTTTTTTTCAGCTCTAATTATGATAAGGTTGTATGAGGATTAATTTTATTCTTTCTTTGTCTCATCCTTTTTCCAGTCTAGACAATGAAAATAGTTTAATCTAGCAGTTTTTACATTGTGGTCTGTGCACCAGAGCTGGCTTGTAAAACTTTTTCTTTCAGTGGTTTTATTGTTCAAGAACTGGTGCTTCCTGTTACTTCTGGCCATGCATTTTGATTTTGTGAATGAGTATGCGTAGACAAAAGAATAATACTAATCAAATATATACCTTGTGTAGAGCTTTATGTTCTCATTAAATAAAAAATTATACCAGAACTGTGAAGGTAACAACTCTTCTGAAAGGCTGAGTCAACAGGAAAAAGAAGACAGCAGTGAATAAGAGAAATCTGGGATTTCTTCACTTCAGGTATTCAGTAAGGATGAGGAAACAGCACAGGTAAAACATAACATTGAGTGTTGCTCTTAATGCACATAGTTTAAACTTGATGGTATAAGAACTGTGCTTTGGGCTGCTTTTCAAGGAAGAGAAAACCAATGGCATATTGGTTCATGGCAGGGAGCAAACCAAGTAGAACCAATTACAATTTAAATAGATAAGTGAAAGCTGCATGATCTTAGTTGCTGTGTCATACTGTTTTTTGTTTCCATATTGCCTTTTGCAGTTTTATTGTTCTAGTGCTTCATACTTGTGTAGTTTGAAGGTTGTGGTTTACGTGACTAGATTCACTCCCTACTGGGATATAGGCCAAGATAGTCAAAGTGATTGTTTATTTTGAGCACCTCCATTTTTTAAGGGTCCAAATCAGAGAAGTTTTGGAATAGGGAAACTCAGTTGTTTGTGTGGTTTGTCAACATGATATGGAAAGACAAAGAAGAAAAAATGTGTGCGATCAAAATCCTTGTTCACTTTCCATAGTCTCAGTGTCTGAGTTGAGGTGACAAGATTTGGGTACTGCTGTCCTGGAAACTGGAATGTATATCTGGCCACGGTCCAGGCTGAAGGAAGTAAAGCTGAGCAGTGACATCACCCTATCTTTGCATTTCTCTTCCCTAATCTCCTAATTGCCCTAGAGCTTTACTGAAGATTTAGATGTGGTCTTCTGGTAAGACAGTGGTGAGATCAGTGCTGACTGTACCATATGTGGAATAAGTATAACAGCTATACTGTATAGGTATTACAAAGCATAAATAACCTATGTATTCAATTTTGCTGCCTGTGGTGTGGGTGAAGCTACCCAGTGCAGGGGTAGCAAGAGGACATGCCTTCTGAAAGAACAGCATGAGCATGGGTGCTGTCAGAATACTTGGCTTAGAACTAACTTTCCTCTCAAATTCTGTCCTGCTAATACAGAGAAGTACAGTTTGTGTTGCTGAAGTAACTGCATTTACAAGAAATACTTGAGCATAATACTTAAAAAAAGTCCTGGAAGCATTTCATTAGGTTATAGCTTTTTGATTGCCTATTTTTAGGACAAGATGTCAGCTGATACAGTTCCTTTAAAAATGCACTTTGGATTAAGAAGAAGAAAAAAAAGCAGCATAAGTTGTGAAGTCTTAATTGTTAGAAGTGCAACAATAGCTTAAAAACAGACTGTAAAGCCTGGTCTGACAGCTGGAGGAAGGGATACTTTATTAATAGTTGTAAGGAATGGGTGGATAGGGCCTGAAAAAGGCAACAGGGGATATAAAAAGAAGCTTTGTAATATGAAACCATTGCCAAAATGCCTTACAGAACAATTTATGAAAGAGCCTGCGTCGCATAAGCACCAAGTTAATACATGGTGAATGGGATAAACATCTTCTGACTGGTGTGCATCACTGAAAGTGAAGGTACACCAGTGCTGCAGCCCAGCTCTGCTGTGGCAGATCATTTAATGGGCTGGAAATGGGCACACGGGGCTCACTGGCCAGCAGCCTCTGCTTTCATGACTCTAAGTTTCTGTCTGGCAAGCTCCAGATGACTGGCCACTATACTTGCTATATAACCATCACACTTCAGTATTTTAGTCAAAGTCCCCTAAACATCCTTGCAACTGATAGCCAAATTGCTCTGCTAATATGACCTGAGACATATAACTCCAACACTTATTTCCTGCGGGAGGTGGCAGGGAAGATCCCTCTCTACAGAGATTTCTTGTAGCTAAAATCTCTCCAAATTAAATCCCCAATTAAAGCACAACTGCATGTTTTCTGCGGCCAAGAGCTGACTGCATAGGATATAATGGGAATTCACAATACCTCTTGTTGCTCCAGCCTCGGCTGCAGGGCTTCTCTGATTCCAGACTGCCTGGGTATCCGACAGAGCAGCGTCCCATATTAGACTATGATTGTCTGTTTATGACAGATCCAGAACACTTCAATTTACTCATTATTTAAAAAAAGAAGTCCTTAGGTAAATGTCAATAACCCCCCCCCAAACTCCCAGAATTTGGGACAGCCTTGAAAGCAGAAGGGCTGCACTCATGGGGAAGTTTTGATCTCATTTGAAATCATATATCCATAAAATTGCTTTAGTGCAGACTTCCTGTGTCATGCCATGCTGACTCTGTGTGAGATCTGACATTGTTCTTTGCTCTTTAATAACGAAAGCTCAGGAGGGTGGGGAGAGGGGAAACATAAACAAAAATGTCAGCCTGATTTTTAGCATTGTACAAATTTAACCCAAATTGCCTGAGCCAATCCTAATCCCTCCTTTCAGGTTTGTCCTTTCCATGTGGGTCAATGGCAACTCAATTCCTGATACATCAAATCCAGAAACTTGCTGAGACCATCAGTATCTCTGGCAGCATCACATGGTGCAGATGACACTTATTATGTCTGTGGTACATGGCAAATTTGTTCTCAGGATCAGAATTTTCGGTGGATATGTTATCAGTGTGGCTTCCTTTCTCTGCTGCTCCCCTCAGTTTCAAGTGTGTTGCACTGACAGGAAACGTTACTTCTGTTCACTTTAGCTTTAACCATGTTGTTAGGTTTGTTTTTATGCTGTTTTGCTTTTCCTAGAAGATTATTTTCCTTTTTCACCTGTGATCTTAGCCAGTTCACAGTGTCGATGGCAATTTCTGCTCCTGCTACTTGGCAGCATATGTCCTTTCTAAAGTGTTTCTTTTCTTTTTGTGTATTGTACAAAGCTGGTTTCACCTTTGATAGCTATTTTTTATTTGCAAGGGGAGCTGGCAAGCTAGGTATTTTCTTGAAACTTTTCCTGCACAGCCTTTTTTCTTTACCTTCTTGCCTTGTCTGGATGGCACCAGTACTGGGAACAGCAGAGATGGCAGATGAGCTTTTGTGTTGTGTTTCAGATTTACTTTGAGTGGTATTTAGAAGACCAGCCCTGCATTCATGAGATATGTCTGAGGTTATAGGTGAAGTAAAAATGCAAAGGTAGATATTGCTTGTGGCACTGATGAGGAGAGTTGGTGTTGCTAAGATGGGAGAGGAATTGCATTTCCATGAGGTGTTTGGGATTTTCTTTTGCTGGATTCTTAACTTTTCCATACAAGAGAAATGTTTAAGGACCTACCTGTTCAAATGCTGTGCAGGAACTTGTCCAGCCTACTTGCAAAAAGAGGGTGATTGCATCTGCACTCATTGATAATTTCCAGGGTTAGAATCCATTATGATAGACTTTGTGGAATGCAATCAGGAGGAAAGGCAGGGACAAATTGTCTTTGGGGTAACCATGGGTAAGATATATACCCACAGTTTTCTTATTAAAGCCATGCTGTTGTGTGACAGAAGGAGGGAGAACACCCCTCGTCATCCTGTGTCAAGGAGCATATAATTATTTCTGTTGTCATAGCCTGAAGTCTGGTTGGATTGGCTCCCCCTTTTTGCTCAGATATGCTTTTGGTGATCGTACGTCCTTCCCATGAATACTAAATGATGTCATGCTGCTCCATAATGAAATATGTTCATTGTAATTTCTCTCTCCTTGCCTCCTTTGGGCTGAATTCTCTGTGGATATAACTTTTCCCTAGTCTCTCAGCCTCCTTTGGGCTGAATTCCTCTGGGATCCTCCCTCATGGGGAGTTCCACTTATCTCAGTCCTTATTATTCAAAGAAAACTCCCAAGCTCGTTAGAATCTTGTTTCTCGTGTTTATTAACAGGTGATCACAAAACTTAACAGGTCTCTCCAGGCTGGTCACAAGGTTAATCTTTGCAATTTGGCACATTTCTTTCTTCTGATGGTACAAACAAGGCCTTGTGGCACACTTCGTGTCTGATGCACAAAATGGCCCCGAAATATGCAGTTCTTTTATCTTTATACCTATTTTTACCCAATTAACAATAGACATGTATATTATTTTTCTTAATGACCCAATGACCCATCACCTCTGTGATGCACTGCGGCATTTTCTATCCAATCACTGACTATTACCCCAAAACCTCTAGGAGAAGAACATGAAGAAGAAAGAAGAAGGGACAAGGGACAACACCTTAAATCCTCCATCTTGTCTCCTGTTCTCTAAACTAACTTTTTCACCCAGTGATTTAAAAAACTTTCTAATCTACACACTTACACTTTTAGCTTTTTTCATCTACCTTCAACATTTGTTTTCATGTATCACTATGAAAACATGCTCATGAATTCCATATTATATGAAATTCAGTGTTTTTCTAGATCTTATAACTAAGTATCAGAAACAAGGGCACACACTCTGTATTCCAGACTCCAACAGTTCATCAGAATTTCCAGTTTGCTCCCAGGTAGGCCTTCCTTACAGTTTTCTAAATAATGAAAAGCTGGTGTAAGATGTGTTGCCATCCATGCTTCTGATCCACAGAAAATATCAGTTAGATTAAAGAAAATAATTCAACCTTAGTTGTTCTTTTTATTCAGTTTAGGTTTGAAGGGTGTTGAGTGTCCTAGCTATAAGAACATGTTATTGCTTTTGTACATTATTGCTGTTATAATCCAGGAGAAACATATCAGGACCCACTCATTACTTAGCAGACTAGAAAAATTTAAAATATAAGATGTCACATGAGGCTGAAACTGCAGTCCATCTGTAGGGAGACTTCTTGCTGCTGTGGGAGAGGCAAGGTGATGCTGTGCTTTGGGAAACAGCAGGACCATTACTTCCAGTGTCAGAGGCACAGTCCCAGTATATAGGGGCCTACGCCCTAATTTTTTTGAGGTAGTCAACTCTTAAAGTTATCTCTCTGTCTTTCCTTTGTTGGCCTTTTTACTACTTTTAGACATCAGTTGTCTTTGTGAGTCTTCTTTATGGTTATATTTGCTAAAAAAATGCAACTGGTTTGGATTCCCCACCTAAATAACTTGGCTGAGAACCTACAATACTTGCTGTTCTCCCTCTTCTTCAAAGCTAGACTACAATTAATGAAAACTTGCAAGTAGTTTGTTTAATACACTATTTTTAATACACTATTTTTAATACTATTTTTAATACACTATTTTTTTTTTGAGATTTTTTTCTCTTCTTCCTCATCATTCCGATCTGTGAAGCTTCCTTGTACTGTCTTTCTTTAAACATTATGCAGAATAAAATATAATTTTGCTCCTTACTTAGACTTTGAACCCTTTGAAATGAAATCAAGTGAGTTTGCCTGTACTTAGCTGGTTGGAATCTTAGGAGATTTTATTATTTTGTTGTGTAGGGAGTGCCACAGCTGATTAAAATAGATTTGGTCTTTTGTCTTCAGATCAGTAGGTTAATTTGTGATTTTTAATCTACAGCAGTATCACATAGTTGTAAGGTAACACTGCACACTTCCATAGGAAAAAAAACCAATCACACCTGATTTAGCCTAATTTAGATTTGTAAATCTTAGTAATTACTTTAGAACATACCTGAAGGGAGTCTGTGAGTGCAGCTAGGCTATTGACTTTCCTCAAATCTGCCTAAGTGGAGAAGATAGAAAAATACAAAGTACTGACAATTTCATCACTGTGTCTAAACCCAGGACTAAATATTGTAAGTCCATATATAAATATATATGTATAGATGCAATTCTGCACATTCTCCATCGGTTCTTACCTTATAAGTTACGAATATGATTTTGAACTATACTACTTATATGTACATGTGATAAACTTATGATAAAAATTAGATGCAGGCAAAAATGCCTTGAAGAATTCATGGTCTGAATGATGAGATTTACCCCATATGAATGCCTGCAGTGTGGTAACTTAAGTTCATTAAGTTCATCAGATAGTTTAAGTTCATTCATGTCCTAATAAGTGGTAGCTGCTCTAGGAAGCCCTCTAAGCTTTCTATAACCAGATGTGCCACTGGTAATATTTCCAAAATGTGATGTCAAGGGAGCTGCAGCTGGTTAAAGGGCTATGCAGGGCAAAAAGTGGTATTAGTGGCTAATAAAGGCTAATTCTTTTGCAAGCAAAATTAGCTCGCTTCACTAGCTTGTTATGACTTGAAGTGTCTGGCCGTTGAACTATGCATCTGGCTCATTTGTTGCTCTCAAAGGGATCCCACCCTGACTGACAGCTGTACTGGACTGGAAAAAAAGTAGCCCACATGAGTGAGAATAAGGGGACTTCAGTTTGTGGGTCTTTAGGACAGTAGCAATCCATGCAAACAACCTCCATAGGAAAAAGAGATGAACCCAACAAGGAATGTGTGTGATGTAGGTCCTGGCTTTGGGTCACTCAATTTCCTTAACTAACCAGTTACTACCGCCGAACTTTGTGCTCACAGATGCTGTAATTGATTCACGTGATATGCAACTACCTAAAAGACACAAATATCCATTAACTGGTTCCAGCAACCCTAAATAATCACTAGAAACTTGACTTCCAGTACATTCCAGATACTGTGATACTCTAAAGTGATTAAAACAGCACCAGAATAGCCTAAGCTCTGTGGATGTCTATTTATTTTTATTCACTGGTGTTTTGGGGTAAATGCCACATCAGAGTGTTTTTATTACAAAGTTCCTGTTCCTGCTCAGTGCAGATGTACCTGTTCTAAATACCTTCATCAAAGGCAACCTTTTCCTTTTTTTCTTAATCTCAGATCAGTTTACCAAGAGCAGTTGTCCATGACTTCCTTAAGCTTGCCCTGCAGAAAAGCTTTCTTAAAATTCTTTCCTTCTCACATGCTTAGAAATGTGTGTGCATGTGTATAAACATGGATGCATGCATGTGCCCATGCATATTTTAATCTGTTTCTGCTTCAGTTCTACAGCCTTGTGCATGGTCAGACCGAGAAAGGACTCATGAATAAGGTTGCTGCCAAAGAGCAGTGAAACTCTTTCTTCCTTGTGTACTTCCAAATGATTTGAACACCTTCTTTATTTATGGAATGTTTCAAATTTCTGGGCTCTCTGATAACATTACGTAGACAAATGTGCACTGAGGTCAAGAGTGATTTTTTTTTTTTACTGTGGTGTTATTTTTGCAGGTAATTTGACACTCAGTGTTAATACAGGTCATCCAGAGTGACAGGTTGGTGATGTTGCCTTTTGTGCAATTAAGTCCTTGAATGTTGATCCTGGATTGAGAGTTTATAGAAACCACATGGAGATATGGGTTTATACTGTTAAGTAAATTCTGGGTCCCAAACTTTTACTCATTATGAAACAGTATTTGATTTAAAAGGAGACCTTGGACTAATGAATGAGTTTGGCTTCTTTAGCATGCCTGTTTTGTTTAGTATCTCAACATTGCTTTCTTTGCACCAGAGACTCCTGTGAAGTGCTGGCTCCCTGTTTTGGTGATACTGAAAAGGGAAATCTCTCGAGAAGACCCGTAAGTCCAACTTATCATGGCAGAAAAAGAGCAGAACTTATATAGAAATTGAGGCTTCAAATTGGACTTTTTCATCTGTATTATTTTTATTCCTTGTGAATTTTTTTTTAATTAGCCATAGTTGGGTACAGCTTGGATGCCCAGCCTTGTGATAGGCTGAGAGATGATGAGAAACAGTAATATTAATGATTTTTGCTTACCAAGGATCTCAGGAAATTACGCAAGAGGAAACTCCCAGTATTTTCACACCAAAAGGGATTTTTCCCAAATATTAAAAAAAAGAAAAAAAAGTAAAGGCTATTTGATCCAGACATAAAGATTTACTCAAGAATCTTGTAGAGCATAGTCTAACATGTTGCTTAATGATGAATTTTCACATTGAAAATATAATGAGAAACTATAAAAAAGAGATCTTGTAACAACAGGGGTGACAGACAGGAGAACTGGAGCTAACATTGGACTCAGAACAAACCTACCCAGTCAGGGATGTATTTCAGGTGGTAAGTTGCTTGCCATGGCACATGAGAGATTGGTGCTGAAGTGTTCCCCTCTGCTTAGATGCCATCACAATTAGATTATGGCACAAATGTGTTAATGCTGCAAGCCATGCTCAGGCTGCAGGTGATAGCCACTCCTCTGAATCTTACGTATAGAAGTATTAGTACCATGTATTTCCAGCAAAGATTTGTGGAAAATTTCTAAAGATACCTTGACTGAAAAGTCAGAATAGTCTGTTTCTTGCTGAATCAGTTTCTCTGTAAGGAAACAAACAAGTGCTGAAATAATGCAGGATGTGACATCTTCCTGCCATTAGCAGTATTCTTTCTGTCAGTTTGGGTCCTCCAGTAGAGTAAATCTCAAGTTCTTTAAGGGGAGTGGTAGGCTGGGATGCTTTTCATCCTTTACACATTATAGTCACTGTGGCCAGGCTTGCTACCTGTCCTTCTCCTTTGTCTGCTGAGGAAATTCAGCTTATATGAATATTCTTGATTGTGCTCTGCTGTTATCACTCTAGCTCCATGGTTTCAGTTCTTCTTGGTACCCCTGTTATCAAAAGTAAAAGTGTTGCTGAAACTTTGTTTTTGCTTCTTCAACCTCCCTCATTTCTTCTACTGTAATGCAACATTTGTACTTTGTGTTTATGCATTTCTGTCTTTAAGTCTGTGAAGCTGGTTTTGTGCAAAAACCATGCCAAGGCAACAGTTAGCAGTGATGCAGTTGCCCCAGTGCTAAGCTGATAACACAAAGAGCTGCAGCATTTCTACTTTTGTGCTTTGAACTCGCTCTCTTGGAGCTGGTTTCCTGATTTGTCTCATTAGCACTGATTTGCTTTGTTCCCTGAGTGCAATTCCTCATTTGGTACGAGTTAGAGCAACTACATCTCCATTTTCCCCTAGCTTAAGCAAAGCAGCAGTAATGGCCACCTCTCCCTGTTTTTCCCTTGGCAAAATTCCCAGAAAGATGTGTGCTTAATTGTAATTTGCTCTCTGTGGTCAGCAGTAATATCTCATCTTTTAGTATCTCAACAGCACCACTGTGTTTAACTCTGTGTGCTCTGAGGCCTCACCTGATCTCCTACAGAGTAACCCTGTATTTCAATTAGAATGAATATATGCAGCAGAGGCGTTCACATTTATTGTATATACAATTAATTCCTCTGTCATTTGCTGATTCATCTGCTTTTCATGACTTGAGAACAAACAAACAAAAAATAACTCACCATCTTTTGGAAAAATAATATTTTCTGGGGAAGGCTTAATCTGTGCATCTAGTCTATCTTACTAAAGCTGGTTTTGAATTTTAGGTAGACAAGCAACTTTCTTGAAGTCAAAACTCTTCAAGAGAAACCACCAGGAGTGGCACAAAAGTGGGAATGTGAGGCCTGCAGTATGTTATATGAGTCTTTTAGTTCAACCTATCCTATTTCCACCCTGGTGCTAAATATACTGCTGACATACTTGCAAGAAAAGAAATACTGAGCTTGGACATCAGTGTTTTTGGCAGAGCAACAGGCACCTTTAGGTTTAGGCTTAGTTTCGTTTCTGTAAATATCCTTGATAGTACATGAAAAAGAAATGTCAGGTTATTGTATTTGTGACTTTGGTGGTGAAGTTTGGCAAATATCAGATCATCTTAATAAAATGTTGAATTTTAAATCTAACACTTCAGTTAAAAAATATCTTTCCTATAAATAAAACTGAAAACTTCCATTCCAGGTACATGTCTTGTTCTTCAGGAACTCCTGTCCTGCTTAAAAATAAAACTTCCATCTGAAGTGCATGAATAACCGTTGTGAAATAAGAAGGTATTTCCAAAATGTCTAACTTGCCTGAAGCATTTGCATCAGCTAAGTCAGCAATACTTTGCCAGCCACTGTTGTATTGTATTTTATTCAGGAGACAGATAACCAACCCTGTGTGTCCTGGAATGAGCCTTTCCCTACTGTTGGTCACGTGTAGTTTGTTTTTTCATCTCTCTAACCTCATGAAATGTAAGGAAAAGTGATACCATTGAAAAAATCCAAAGAAACAAATTCAGGTTGAAATTCAATCAAAAATTCAACTTGAGTTTTTTTGTGTGTGTAAAAATAGAATGCTGACATTGAAATATTATCATCCATATTTTCCAGATTTCATGTCTTTCACCTATCCCCATCTTTATAACCATGCTTGGTCATCCCCATACTGAACTTCTGGGGAAGTGTGTGATTTGCCATTTTGAACAGAAAATCCATCGAGTTTTGTAAACAGCTCCTCATAAGGAGTTTGTGGCAGCTTCTGAAATGCTCCTGCATTAATGATAGGACTTCTGGTTTTGAACTTTTATGTGTAACTCTGCTTTGTTTGGTAATACTTAACTAGGGACCATTCCTGATAAAAATATTGATACAGCTTTACAGCAAGCTTTTCAAGATCACTTTTAGAATCTCTTTCTACTGTCATTCAATGAATAGTTCAAGTCTCTTTTAAAGGCTTTTATCTGAATGGTCTAATTAATTAATCTAAAACTCATTTTAAATGAGTTTTAAAATATTAAATATTGGATATAAGTTGTTTTTGAAATCAAGTAGGTTTTGTTAATGTGATTTCAATGTGTTTTGTATAAACAGTAAGTTTCATTTAATAATTATGAATGTATCACAGAGGAGTAATACATTTGTTACTTTTTTTTTATAAGACTTAACATGCTGCCCCAATGCATGTGGATTCCTAGCATCTGAATCTGATGCGCATCCTGGGGGTAAGGACTGGCATGTGCCACATGTCAGACCTGGTTGGGTCATGACTCTGGTGTGGACGTGCTCACATCTGATTGAGCATTTCTTTACCCCTTCTTTTCCAACAGGAGAACCTCAAGTGGGAGGACCAAGCAGAAGGGGAACATACTTCTCCCTGGCTTCTGTGGGGAACACTTGCCCCTGTTCAAGATTCCCCATGAGGCTGTCACCTCAGAGGGGTTTGCAGGCTGTGCTCCCAGTGTGTCTGTCATGTTAAGATCCCAACTTCAGGGTGAGGAGGTAATGCTGCCCTGGAGATGTGTGTGGGCAGCATCACTGTGGGGCCAATCATTGCAAGGTGATGAGAATTATAAGTCTTCTCCATATTAGATCAGGTAGGCTTTATAAAGTCTGTGAAGTTCTGCTTTTGTTTTTTCCATTCTAGACCCTACAGTGACCTACTGTTGGCTGATTCCAGAGAGCCAACTCATTATTCTGAATTGAAATTTCTCCATCTCCAAAATCACAGGTAAGGATCAAAGTATCTTGAGACAGTGGGTTGGAATGTACCATGGTTATTATGATTATACTGCTTGCTGTTAATATCAGAAGGGAAGATAATCTGTTCTTACATTCAGAAAGAATTAAATGCCATGAAACTAGTGGAATGGTAACAATAGCCTGAGGAATGCTGGTAAAATACCAACATGACATGGCTTGAGTTAAAAGTATTACATTTTTGCCACATGTTAGGAACCACTAACTCTGGTGGCTACTGTAACTTATTAAGAATTGTATGGGAATCTGTTTTCAATATCTGTTATTTAAAAATATCTTGGATTGTAACACTGGAAAAGAAAAAGAATATGTATTTCCTGAAATCTGCCTCAATGCCATTTTTTCACTGTCCAATTTCTGCTGTTCTGGTTTTTTTGAATTTTTTCTTTTTTTTTCTTTATTTTTTTTTTTAATATAGTGATTTTATACGCAATTTCTTCATTTTCCCAAAGAACTGACTGTTATCAGAGGTCATATGCTGAAAATCACCTGGGTAGTTTTACGTGCTTTGTTTTATTTTCAAAGAGACTATTAAGCATTTCAAGGAGAAGAATTCATCTTTTTGATTTCTGTTGTACAATATAGTAAGGAAATTTGAAGTGTTTTCTCTGTGCTTCTGCCATGTCTGTAGATTTTTTTTTTCTCATAAGTATTTGAACATTATAGCTGAAAGGATCTGATTAAACATGCTAGACTTTTTACAGTTCCTGTAGCCTCTACTTAAAGTGCATTAAACATTTAAAACTCAGCCTAACTTAACTGGAATGGATGTTTTAAAATAAGGATTATCTTCCATACTGTAAAAAGAATAACTGTAGAGCTACAAGTGTCATCATGGACAATTTTCTTTGTAAAGAAGAAACAGCTTTAACTTATGGACAATATGGTTTCTGCCCTGTGGTCTTGAAAGCTCAGTGAAAAGAACAGGATATCACTACTGAGTCCAATTTTTAGCTTGGATACAGATTTCTTCTGCAGCTTATTTCTTCCTCATATGTTTTAGCTTACCAGCTATATAAAACCTTTGAGGTGCATGTGCTTGCAAAAATGTTTTAAAGAGGTGAGGTGAAAGTTTAGAAGTTCTTTAAAAGAAGCTTCTGTGAGGTCTCAGACTGCTTCCATATTTGTCAGTGAAAGTTTTACCATAGACTTAAGTGGCCAGACTTGGGTTAGAATAAATTTCATTTACATTAGTTACTTTATGTAGGTATTTGTATTTTATGTATATTATGTAGGTATAAGGTTTTTAGTCTCCCTGAAACCTCATTCAAATTAGAAGTTGGTTCTCCTGAACTGTACTAAGAAGGATTCAGGAAATTAATTGATTTGCCCGATTTTTCTCCTTTCACTGACCTAAGAACATATGTTCTGTCATCCTCTAATCATATTTATAAAACCTACTCATGCCTCAAATGTCACCATATTTAACTGGTTTGGTCTAAAGGTGGCAAGATCCAGAGTTTCTGAACCTCAAAAAAGCATTGACAGTATTCCCTTTTTTAAGAAAGGGATTCTGGCCTCAAAAGCATCACTGCCCTTAGATGTGATATGGAAGAAGGAGTGAGTCTGTTTATAGGCTGTACATGATTCAGTAGGACTTGAAGATTAATTATCCCATCCTGAGAGCACTTTAAGCCTTCCAGCAAGGTGTTCTGGTCAGGAGGTGAGGAACACCAGGGTGTACAAGCACCCATGTCTGCCAGATTGTCCCAGGACCTGACAGGTTCAGCATCTACTTGTGTCTACGTAACCGTGGCTTTCTAAGGTCTGTGTGGGGGTACCTTGTTGCTTTGCAAGGCTCAGGTGGATAGCTTGTGTGGCCAGAGGTTTGGCCATATACAGATTGTCCTTAGTTGCTTTCTCAACTTCTATGCTCAACTTCTCGTTGAGCTTACCATAGCCTGTGCTTCAATCTTCTGGAGCTGGCTGAAACAGATAGGACCTGAATGATAACAGGCAGCAGCCCAGGAGCACAAGGTTTCCTGCTGTCCTAATGGCCATTCAAATATTTCATGCAGGAGTGGCTTCAAAGTGGCTTTTCTCTAGACTGCACATCAGTGCAGCTGTACCTGAAAGTAACATTCCATCAGAGAGCAGGCTTGTCTGTCTACCTCTATCAAAGCCTGCAGTTGCATGTTTCATGTAGACATTTAGGTATGTGGCATCTACAGCATCCTCCAGTTATGATCCCGTGGGAGAGACAAATCTAAATGCAAAAACAGGTATCCCAGCAAGTCCAAACTTTTCTCAAAGTCAGGTGGTGTCTAATGGATCTTCAAAACAGGAGCAATATTGCAGGGTGGTTTGTATATAGTAGTAATGCTTAGCAGCAAGTTATTGAGTAGAGAGATGGAGGCACAATAAGAAAACCTGCAAGTAGAATATTCTAATTTAGGAAATTTTATCCTCATTGTCAGGAAAACAATTCTCCTAGACGGACTTGATAGCATAAAAGCACTGTAATTTTAGTAACTTTATTTTGGACATCAGAATTTCAAAACCTTAATTTTTGTGAGGTGGTGTCATGTGATGTGAGGTGTTGGAACAACTGTGTATGCAGAGTTTGGTCTTCGTGGCTTCACAGAATTACTCATACTTCCTTTATTTAAAAAAAACAACCACATTTCTCACATCTTAAAAGTGACAGTCCTACAGTGAAAAGAGGAACAAAGTGTTCTTTGAACACATTGCTCCCAATGCACATGCAGGGGTTAAGGGGTTCACAGCTTAGAGAAAATGGCATAGTGGCTAAAAGCTACCTGGGAAAGGTCAGCTCTGAGGCAACTGAGTTTTCTATTCAGTGGTCATAACACTCCTACTCTAAAACAACTTGTTTAATTGCTACTACAAGGGATGAATGGCCGGATGAATCAGTTCTTTTATAATTGGAATTTCCGAGTTACTTTTCATGGTTGGAACTGAACTCCAGAAATGGTCAAAAACATTTGAATGGTCTTGGCACATTTGGTACTGTGTTACTACTGACAAAATGTAAACAATTACATGGTAACTAGAAAGATGCCTGCCAGGTTAGTAGTATGAGAATGCCTTGGCAAATTAGACTAATGACTAGTTCTGGTACAGCTCCCACTAGTCACATGCGCATGTTTGATGTGATGTGTCCAGAAGCCTGAGCAAACATGTTCTGAACCAAGTGCTCTCATCCCATTAACAGAAAAGACTTCCAGAGTCACACTATCCTGATCCACCTTTCTGTGTGTTCATGCATCCTGTTTTCTGACCCATGAAGCTGCAATAACCAGCCCCTTGCTGGTTCAAAGACAGGATAAGCATGTATTTAGAGGAATTTGCAGAAGCTATCAAGTACTCAATACTTTTGATTTAATGATCACTTTGTGAAAATCCAATTCAGGGCTAAGTCTGCCGAAGAATTTCTGTATTATAATGTACCCAGTAGAATTTATGTACTATACTGTGCCGAGGACCATGACTGGGTACCTTGGGAGGGAATATACAAAACTCTGCACATACCAAGGAAGAAACTGTGGGTGAGTACGAATTGTTTGGAGGAAAGGTAGGACTTAGCTCACTTTACAATTTTCTGCATTCAGGTTGCAGTTCAGCCTCCTTTATCTCGAGGTCCTTGGTCATGAACTGGCATAACTGTATGTCCTGGGGTGACTTTATGATACTGGTGTCCCCAATCGTCTGGTTTATGTTATATATTAAGTTCTGCACCTTTAAGACTGGCTTTGAGAGCAAGAGAGGGGGAAGAAGAAGCGCGCAGTTTGTGTTAAGGAAAAACATCACTCCCACACATCCCGCTCCTGGACTGTGGTGTCTGCAGCACGGACAGACAGCGAGATAAAACTTCTCTCTGGCTTTTAGTTAGTTTTAGCTAGCTGAGGCAGAGGAGTTCCCTGGACCTTTGTTTGTTTTTTTCCCAATTTTCTTGGATCTGTGCAAGCCTGCTCTGGACTGAACACCCAGCCAAACCTTGGGAGCTCACGCCTGTGGCCCACCGGGGCCTGGGCCTCGGCACTTTCCAGCGCCGGAGGGACTGATAAGAACCTAAGCGAGCCGAGCTACACCACGTGAAAAGGACTTTTCTTCCTAGACTTGCCATCCCATCGAACAGCAAGAGGTTTTATTATTTAATATTACTCAATTTCTGTTAAATAAACAGCTTTTTCCACTTCTCTCTAAGGAATTTTTTTTCTTTTCCCGGACCAGTTAGTGGGGAGGGGCATTTCCCTGGGGAAATCCCCATTTGGAGTTTTCCTTCCTAATTTGCCCTAAACTAAGACACTGTGGCAGCTTGGTGCTGCATGGCTAACAGTCTGCTGTAGTTTTCCAACATAAAACCAGCTTCCCAAAGCATTTTAGCCAGTTTTGGGTCCCACTATCAGCTCCTAAAGGTACCTCCTCTTCCAAAACGGCAATTCATAGCCTACTGTCCTTTTCTCAAAGTTGTCTTTATTCTCTTTGAAATAACTCTCCTTCCTTGTCTTAAATGTCTTGGAGTGGTTACAAAGACACCAGCCTCCCAATTCAGTGACATTACTGATTCTGATGTACTATGTAATTTCTTTGCTCACTAGAGTCAGTCTCTCCTGTTGTCTCAACAATCAGCGTCATTCTTTTTTTCAGCTCTGCAAACCCTTACATTTTCTAGAATGATGAAAGGTCCACATAATTGTCTAGTATAACAATTTATGCAACATAATCCATGGGAATATACATAATGAGAAGGGAAAACTTTAGTCTTCTTTATGGTCTTTTATGGTTATGTGCTGAAGTACTGTAACTGGTTTTAGATACTTGTTTTAAAAAGTTGTCTAAATCTTGAGCTATGTAAGGAAATTGATGGTAGGCTTGCAAAATCAGGCCCACAGTATGATGTTGAGATTAATTCAATCATGTTAATTCCAGGAAGTTTAAAGTGACCTCTTATTGTCTGCAATAGAGAGATGAAATGAAAATGAAAAAGAGATGATATTTGATTATTCTCATTAGTTAAGACAGCAAGGAAGCAACAAGGAGTGGCTTGAAGCATTGTGAAGAAAAATTTAGAGTTATATATCAGGGAAAAGTTTATAAACATAAGAACTCATAGCCAAGGAAACCAGCTACCAAAAGAAGCTTTGGAATCAGCACTGGTGAAGATATTCAGGGCTCAGGTAGACATCCATCTATCAAAAAAGGATAAAGAAATCAGTCCAGCCACAATATAGGGATAATACAAGAGAGTTTCCTGCCAAATTTCTACCCCAAATAGTGTATTATTTAGTTGGAATGGAAAAGGAAAGCACTTTGGCTTGCTAGATCTTTCACTGATATAATCGTAAAAGTGCAAATTATTCTGCCTTTTAAAAAAATATTGCTAGTAACTTTAAAAAAAACCACTTTATCATAACTGTAGTGTGTAGATTTTGCTCTAGTTTGACACATTGACTCTAGCTTAGAATATTTTTTTTTAATTTAAAAAAAATGTATCTTTAGAATAAAAAAAAAAAATCTCTTAAAATGAAAAATTGTATCACGTCTTTTTTCACAGTTTTCCAGATGTAGTCAGATTACTCATACCAAGCCTAAGGAAAAACTGTCAGTAAGGTATTTATTTTTTGCAGGTTTAATTAGAGGTATGAAGGCTGGTAAGACTGGAGGGTTAGGATAATAATTTTATAAAGGCATGGTTAGGTTTTTACCTCTATGTCACAATTTCAAATACAGGCCAAGAGGGATATTTCCCATTCATTACTTCTGAGTTACTGTTCAGATGGGTGTTAATGACCTATTTCTAGTGGGTAGGCAGGCAACACTCATACAGTGGAGAGTTCAAGAGTGAACTGAGCTGGCAGACTGAGACTACTGCTCATCAAAATCTGGGGTTCAGATTTTTAAGCATATCTGAACATTCAAGTAGTTGCCTCTTGCAATTTTAGGGAGTTTAAAAGCAGTTACTTTGAGCTGAAGCAAGCAGAGTTATACCTAAGCTCTTTACAGAGAGCTAAGTATACCTTCATCCGGAGCACTTAACACCTCCAAAACTGTAACTTAGCACCCTCACCAAGTTTTCCATGAAACTGTGATTCACCACTTTTCCATGCAGCCTCAGTAAGTGTCTGATTTCCCCATTGTTTATCCCAGCACATGCCGTAAAGAAGATGGATGGCGGACCGCTGGCTTTCAAGTGCTCTGCTGCAAGCGTAGTCTCCTTTCAGGGCAATGTCTTCCAAAACATCAGTCATATCAGAGAGACCAGCCTGGCACAGAGATGAAGCAGATACAGCTTTAAAGAGTCTGCTTCAGAAATAGAATTAGATTTAAATAACAAATGAAACTTCAGACTGAGTACTGAGCTTCTACAGATGTAACACAGAATTCAATATTTTCAAGTTATAAATACCTTGCATTCTGTTATTTATACTGTAAAAAATAGTCCTAATTTCTCAGATATTGAGAGCTGATTGAGAGTTGATCAAACCTAGTTCTCAAAAGCAAGTCTGCAATGTTATCACTGCATTATGAAAATGTGTCACATGATGTAGGGAAGGGAATCATGAATATCTGCTATCTGATGTATACGATTGAAAAGAAAAATCACAGAAAGAAATCATCAAGCCACATTAGCCAAAGAGAACAGATAAGCAAGGGTATAACTCTGGAACTGTAAACAATCAGAGAGTACACCTGTGTGGAATTGTGTATGTTTTTTAGAAGTGAACTAAAATGTTGATGGTAGAAAATTTAACAAATCTAGCACTGCTTATCACAGAAAATTTTCAATATGCTGTATGGATAGGATAATAATCATTAATGTATATTAAACAAATGCTGTTTCTGTGTGTCACTTGAAACTTCTCTACAAATGATACAACTCAGAAGCAAGGAAATGAATTGTCCTGGGCTGTGATTTGGCTCAGGTGCATGTGTGCATTTTCTGCCCTTCCACTCAGCTTCTTGCCATGATGTGAGAGTGTCCCCAGCTGTGTGCCACAACTCCCACTGCTGCCTGGCACCCAGCACACCCTTCTCAACCACTACAGGAAGCAGCTCATGCTTGTGCCAATCATCTTCTCTCTCCTCCCTTTTGAATATTTCTGTGAAACCTCATGTGCTCGAATTTGTAAATATGGCCATCAGATACAACTCTACAAACACTCACCATCAGAAAAATTGCCTTTAAATGTGTCAGTCTCTATTTGCCACGTTCCTTCCCCCTGTGCCCTTGAGAAACCACGATCACAGGAAGAGTGCACCATTTCCTCCAAAGAGACTCATTGCTGCTCTCAGTATCTCACATTAACCTAGAATCTGCTCTTTCAGTGTGCATGCACTTTCAGCTGCACAAAATGTGAGACTGACCTGTACATTTTAAGTCACTGAAATAGGACGTTTTGGTCGAGGAAACAGTCAAATCAGGTTATCACAAAACAAGAACTTTTACAGCTGACTGTTCAGGCAATGCTGCTGACTGCTGAGCTAGCTCTTAGTAAGAATGTGCAAGTTGTGCTATTTTTACTTGCCACTTCTCTAGTACTGGACTCATTTGGAATAATTTTTTCTTGCATATAGAGATATATATCTAGCAACAACTATTTAGAGGAATTTTCTGTAGCTAACAGAATTGTCACAAGAATTCATTGAGGAGGAAGAGAGAATACCTTGCTGAAGGAAGCTCTGAATGGACTTATGAAAAGAGTCCAAATACATTTGACATTCCCCTCAAAATACTTACATTTTTGCCTGTGAAGAGCACACTTCATTACCCTTATCATGCCACTTCATAACTTCTTGTTAACTTGTTGTAGTTTACCCACTCATCTAGTTCAGTGGTTTTTATTCCCATTTTCAGCCACTACCCTTTCCCCATTTTCAATCTTTGCAGTTTGCACACAGACACCATCTGGCTTCACCCGGGGGTTTCCTAGACAAAGGCAATCTAGTTAGCCTTGTGAAACCCAAACCCCAGGCAAAACAAAAACTGTAGAAAACTTCCACAAGACAGGCTTTGTCAGTACTCTGTGAGGGACAACTCCATTACC
This sequence comes from Pseudopodoces humilis, assembly GCF_049639895.1. Taxonomy (NCBI): domain Eukaryota; kingdom Metazoa; phylum Chordata; class Aves; order Passeriformes; family Paridae; genus Pseudopodoces; species Pseudopodoces humilis. The sequence continues at coordinate 24,616,396 of NC_142202.1, read as the reverse complement.
CAGAGAAGCTGTTAGAACAGATATCACATCTTAAGCACTAAGTTATCTTCTCAACTGTCCTACTCTTTTCCCCAAACTTTTCCTTTCAATTTACTGGAATTACTGCCAGTCTTTTCTGGTCAAGAGAAAGTTTGACCACTGTGTGTGTAATTACAGAACTTCAGAGTAGAACATCGTGTAAGAAACTGTCTGTAAAATGCTTGGACTAAAGCAGATTAAGAACAGATTTACTAAAGAAATTAGGAAGTCATTCCAGTGTTCTCTTCTGTTCTAAATAACATAATGAAAATAAATCTCTGAGGCAAAGTTCTGGACAAAGACATTCCTTTGAAAAGAGACCACAAGATTCTGGTCTTAATGGAGAAAACAGAAAGAATTGGTCTTGGTTTGGGACTCTCAAAATGCTGATCCTTTTGAACAACGTGGACAAGTACAGAATGTTGTCCAATGTATTCATCCTTGAACAGAAAGAAACCAAATTTCTGTGTGCTTTGACTGTCTCATAGGAGCAGAAAAAGAAAAGAGCCCTTCCCTTTCATTTTTATGTTTGCTATGTTCCAAAGTTTCTAAAGGAATTTATTTGGACAAGGCATTTTGATGCATGCATCTGTTTTGCCCTGAGAAATTATGATCCAATTGCACAGTTCAGTGGTTTTAAGATGGATATTCTTTTATTTGGCTTTGGGAATCTAAAGTCACTAGGTAAATGCATATCTCTGTATTTCACTAGTGATGGCCACAGAGTGAAGATTGAGGTGATTTTTCCACAATAACACAGCCACCCCAACCTTCTTGTAACCACCCAGCTTCTAGCTTTCTGTTCTTCATTGTTCTATTCTGTTGTTTGTCCTGATTTGATAGTTACTCCTGTGTAGCTTCACAGGAAGAATGCACATCACACTCCTGCTCTGACAACATAGGCCCAGGGAAATGAAGAAGAGCAATTTTTCCATTATTGTAAATTGCAAAAAGGTGAAAATAAATCAGCCCTTTCTCTGTTTGATAGTCAGAGGATTGAAGGGGAGAGTGTATGGAACAGTAGCTAGATAGCAGTGATATAGATGCTAACTTCGAGTCTTGTTAAGTGTCCTGTGAAAAGCAGCATATATTGCTGTCTGCCCTTAATATGACTGAGGTTGCATGATATTTAGATGATAAAAGACTCTAATGTAAGAAGTAGGTAGCATATTAAATATGCTCTTTTTGCTTTACAGTGTTCCCTAAAGAAAACTGCAATTTCACTTTTGTTTGATGAGCATGACATGATGGCATTGGTAAGTTTAACTTTTGAAATGATTGAAAAGTAGAAATAGGCTGGGTACTGTTAGCAGGGAGCAATGTCTGATACCAATTATTTCAAATTTTGCAGTCTTGAACTGTATTTTTGTTATATTTTGAGGTTCCTTCTAAAATGGTGGCCTTTACAGTCAACAAAGTCTTGCCAGTGTTCTTGTGTCAGTTAATAAACTCAGTTATTTATAAACAATCTTAGAAGGGTGACTTTTAAAAGATGTGAGATACAAATCAGAAATCTCTGTTCCTAATCACAGTAGATGCACAGGTTCCTTTTGAGTTGTAATGAAGAAGTTTGGAGCTGGAGACTACAAATATTTGAAGTAATTTTCATGTTAATTTTTCAAATTTCCAAGGTATCTCAGATGTGGCTAATACTAATACCAGGCATTGTCTGTTTCTCCCAGCATGTGGCATGAAAATAGTGTGGTCACAGAGCTATGCATTATTTACATGGTGTCAACATGCCAGCAAATGGTATGGCAGAGAGCCAGATTAAATCACTTTTGATTTTAAATACAGGACACTGAATAATAATGTTGTGTCACACTTGAGGACACTGGAATCTGGCAAATCAGCAGTAGGTCAGTGTGTCAAGCTCATTTGGATAGCTTCTTCCCTTCCTGAATGATCACAGAATCAAAATCAAGGTTAAAGGAAACTGTATGAAGTTGGCATTTTTTTATTTCCTTCCAAAGCAAAAGATTGCACCCAGGAAACAGACACTTTTTGTTTGCATTCTATAAAGATATGTCATGAGGTCACTGCCCTTATGCAGGAATATTTGCTCCTGAGAATGAGCAACCACCCCATGGTGCATGTTTGCCATCAATCTTTGTTGTCTCTGTAAGCAGCAAATCCTGTATGATTACTTTCATCTGTTAGTTTTTGCAGAATCTACTGCAACAGGTCTACCATCTCAAACAGGAAGTGTATTTTTAAGAGGCAATCACATTATTTAGAATAGGTGCTTTAAGGGTTTGAGGTCTTCCAAGAAAATCTTGAGTGCTGTTCTCAACCATTGCTTCTGCACCAGCTTCTGCACCAGCTATGGTTTCTGTATAACCCTTGGAGCTGGTTCATCTTTCTGGCTGGTACCAATTCAGCAAAACAAAACCATGGATAGCTTTTTATTGGTTTAGTAATCCAATTACATTCATCAAGGAGTCATGTGAAAATGAGAAAGTGGAAGGGAAGGAATAGGACTGCATGTCAGGGAGGAAAGGATGCAGGGGAAGTGAAGGGAGCAGAACTGTTGGATGAATTTTACCACATTGTGAAACTCACCCTAGAATATTTAATGGACAGGAAGGGAGCTTCCAGAAGGTTAAAAGAAGCATCCAGAATACAGGGATTCATTTTGCCTTCATAATACCCTTTTAATGAAGCTAGAACTATGTATGCTCATAAAAAAAATATTTGCTTTTTTAATTTTAAAATATAATGAACCATTGGAGTCTGTGCACAGTTCTTTCAAGTTAAATACTTAATTCAACGTTCCACTTCCATTTCCTGGTAGAAAATGTTTTATGTGAAAGCAACTTTAGCCTTTCAGAAGGGTTAATTTACTGTTATGTTTGGTATCAGCTTTCCAAAAAATGCAGTCTGCCTTTGGTGTGTTAGAGATTCTGGTTTTAATATTGGTTTAGGAAAAAGAAGTCATATGGCATAATTCAGAAATAAAATATTGCAACAGAATTCTCTCTATACATGAATATACCCCATGAGTGAGTGGTTTAAAGTCAGTTTGATCACTTAAAGCCAAGACATGGGCTCAAGCTATCCATGAACCAGCTGGTAACAAATAACACATTCAGCTCTCAGACACAGGAAGCTGTTAGGTTGCCTTTTTATAGACAACTACAGCTCTGCAGGTCTTGAAACACAAGGGAATATCATACAGACTTGGAAAGAATTGAACACCTTCCATATGCACATAAAGAAGGGTAATAAAGATGAAAGGCCAGAACTGAGCTTTAATTTCTATTTTTCTTCTTTTGATTTGTCATCTGCTTCTGCATTGCTACAATTTTCTTCAGCCTAAAGTTAGGGAGAAGATGCTTGAATTGCTTAGTTTGATCAAATCAGTCAAACTTAGGCTTCCCTCTCAGCAAGTGTAACAGATGCTAAACATGAAACTTTAAAGTACATTCTTGCTTTCTTCATGTCTTTATTGTGCATTCATTTCTGAAGTGCTGATTGCTGTAACATTCCCCTGCAGTGGGCAGTTCCTGGCCATGGGTTGCTGTAGTCGTGGTGAGATGGGCATTGAGCTGGTAGAGCTGTATCAAGGTGACTCTGAACTAGAGCAAGGGCTGACTACTTGGGTGTAGGGCCATATAAACAAATCTGGGTCTCCTTTGGGACCTTAGCAGCTTTTCTGGAAGTGCTTCAGGGCTATCTCAGCTGTCAGGTTTGCTCAGGAGTCACTGCACCATGGTTCATTGCCGTGTATGGATGTATTCTGGGCGTTATCCTCTGCAGAATTCTGCTGTCAATAACCACTTCTTACGGAAGAAAAGGACCTTCAGACAGGCCTGGCCACGAGTGAGACAATAAAAGCTAATCCTCTGTGCTTCTGAGCCTCAGTTTCTAATAAAGGACTCAGAACTTGTAAGGAAGGGTAAAGCTTCAAAATAAGTACAGATTTGCAGAGGGAGAGCAGATAAGGGGGTTATAGCCCACCCATCAAGACCACCTGGTCTTAATATATGGTAGCAGTCAGCCTTTGTGCCACACACTCTTTCCATATCCTACCCCTCTTCCAGGGAGTGAGATTTCCAGGAATGCTGCTGGCAATGTATGTGTCAAAGTCAAGTGCACTACAGAGTCTGTCATTCATATACAACATTTTTTATCACTCCCGTAACTGCAGCAGTGAATCTGACAGTGATGGTCAGAAGCTTAACCTTAGTAAAATAACACTTACGATATTTAATATCTGATGATGAATGCATGTCCAATATTTTGAAGATGGAAAGATCTGCAAAAATGCAGACTATTATTTTATCTGGAAATGTGTTCTGTGACATCCTGAAGAGTATTCACATTTCTTATTCCTTTTTTGTGCATGTGCAGTTCTCATGAACTTTCAGTTATGAATCCATATGGGAATAATTTCTTTGTGAGAAGGCGGCTTCCATTCTATCCTGAAAAAAAAAAAAACTGCATGAAAATCACAGAAAGCTACAGAAGAAAGTACCAGTCATTGTTTCAAAGCATTGTGGCCTATGGAGATGGAAAACAGAACATGGATTTGCCCCCAAATTTTATAAGCTTCTAGAAACATGAATGAATGAGAAACAAATACAAAAATTTGCTTAAAAAGGAATCAATCTTAAAACCTTGTTGCTTTTACAATGAACAGACCTGGCAAAAATGATGTTAATTACCTTGAATATCAGTGTTTAAACAGGTAGTGCTATTCCCAGTATTTTTTGGTTTCCACCTAGATTAATGTTACTGCTCAGTTGTTAACAATGAAGTTATCAGCCACAGAACAAATGATGAAGAGGAGGAGCGAGCCTACCATTTCTTGGAGTCTGCAAACTGAGAGGGGATTTTATGCCTTAGCAAACAATGCATACACAGCTGGGTGAAATTATATTGTTGTGCTACATGAAATGTCCTATGTGGTCCTTTCTGGCCTTAAAAGCCACAGTCTATAATTTCACAAATACCTTACAAAGAACTCTTAGAAGTAGTGATAACCAGGGCAACAATCTGAATTCATCTCCTGATTTGGAGTTGATTATGCCAAAGTGCTAAAAAATTACAGACTTTAGTGTTTCTACATGTTTCTGTCACAACACCTCATATTCCTAGCATTATTTTACAATACTGGAAATTTGTTTTTGGGGTCTAAAGAGACCCTTCCTCTTCTCTGAAGAGCAGAATGTGCTTTAGTTCATGAAAGAATGTATAAACAAGTAAGCATGCAAGTTGCTGCTTCCTGACCTGATCTATTGCAGTCAATAAAATCAATAAACTAGACTCACTCAAACAAAAGACATCCCAGGAAGGAAATCTGAGGATATTTCTCATAATTGTAGATGATTTTTTAAGCTAAACTTTCATTTTCTTCTCCTCGTAGGATAATCTACCACACTGTTTAAAAGATTTTTTTTCCTATGGCAGTCCTGTTGTATAGTGGAAAACAGTTTTTTTTTACTCCAGATACCAAGACCTTTGGGGTAGCAGGCACTGCAGAAACCCAAATTCAGTGGGATAGTTGAAAGTTTGGTAAAGATGTACCTGACTGAACAGCTGGACACGAGAAGAAATAGATCTTCAATGCTGAGTGGGTTTGGCAGCACAGTTAGGACTGCATAGTTGGGATGTCCTAGATAATCCTAGAAGAACTGAAAAAATATCACGGTATAACTTTTCAGTCATTTCAGGGAAAGCTGATGATTTTGTATCCAAAATGGAAATGCATAATTCCAGGGGTACTTTTTTAGGTTTCAGATTGTAGTCAGTGGCTAGTTAACTTTGTGTCGATGTCTAAAGAGCCTTAGTGGCCATTTTCTTCTATATATGTATGTTGTGCCTAAATAAATATCTCAGCTGTCCCTCAGGTAGAGGGCTGTCATCAAGGCTTGCTTTAGCCAAACACTGTCAGTCAGATACAGTGATGGGAGAACAATATGAAAGAACCCAAAGGAAATTTGAGAGTTTGTCATATAGAAGCACTCAGATTGCTTTATCAAGCAGTCTTTTCTGGTCTTTAGTTTCATAAATTTATAACCTGAACTGATTGAAATAAGTTCAACTTTCTCTTGTGACTGTGTTCTGTGCTTTTCTGAGAAGATTGAAAAAGATGGCTGCTGAAAAAGAGGAGCGGCCGCTAACTGGTCTTCAGTTTTTCAAATATATAAAATGAAAAAAACCCCACAATCTAGTTTGCCATAATAGTTCCAGCATCAACAGTCACTAATCCATTCTCTGTGCAATGGCCATAGTAAAATATAGGTGTGTATATTCAATGCTTTGATTTCATTAATCAAAAAGAATAATTTGTGGTTGTTTTGGTTGAAGTAACCCCTCGATTTTAGTCTCCTAAGGACTAGCTGTGTAGTTTTTTTCCAAAAAGTATAATAATATAAAAGGAATTTTAAAAGTCTCTAAACATTTAAAAGGTTGGAGAACTAGACTATGTTTCCATTTTTCAGGGGGATTTGAAAAAGTAATTTTTGAGCTGCACTGCAAGGAAACTGGGAAGAGCTTGAACAGCTAATGTTCCCTTTGCTGTGTGGGAAGACAGTTTTCTTGTATCACAAATATTCTGTTGATTTTGAAATTTTAGGCCTGGCATGAGACTCAGTGAATATATGAGTGACTTGAGAAACAAACAAACGTATTTCATTTTAATGGTGACCCCTTTTTTCTTTTTTTAATCTTTTACTATAAACTAAATTAAGTTTCAACAGGAGAAGATGCTTTTAACCGCAAACCCAAGAGTTTTTGTTTTAAAAATGTTGAAATGGCTGATTTCTAGAATTTAAAGTCTGGGGCTTTTCCTTTTTTTTTTTTTTTTTGAGGACAGGAATTTCTTCTGGGAATAATTTCAGTTTTGATGAATTGTCAGTTATGACCGTGTCTCTTCTTATGAAAACCTTGTGTTCACTCCCAGCTCTAAACCCAGGCTCCCAATACTTTCCAGAAGTCTGACGTATGATTGCCTTAGTTGCTTTACTGATGCATTATAATGAGACATAGATTTTGGGCAACTATCTTTAATCATCGGTGCAATAAGACAACAGCAGGAGTATTCTGATATTAACTGAGATTCTTCTTTCTCTACATCTACCTGAGACTGGAATAGTTTCTGTGATTTGTGTTCCTAAGTTCCACATATATGGTGTTCCATGTCAATTTTTGGTTCACAATTTGTAACAAGTAGATAAAAAGTTACATGTGTGCTAGAAATTAATTTCTTAACAGGCTCCCAGGGAATGCCTGGCACCTGCTGAGAATCACAGCACCAGGCCTGACAGAATTCAAGAAGCATTTGGACAATACTCCAGGCACATGCTGACTCTTGGGGGTGATCCTGTGCAGGGCTAGGTGTTGGATTTGCTGATCCTTGTGGGTCCCTTCTAACCCAGCTTATTCTGCTGTGACTCCTCAAGGAAGCTGTGCTGTCTTGTGTTCTCAGGGACAAATCACACTTCTGATGAAAGTGGGTATTGGAAACTGCCCATTTAAATACCGATTTATAACTTTTCAGGCTTGAAAATTACTCTGTTGCTTCAGTCTTAGATGAGAATGAACTGAGAATAACTAAAGCAGATATAAAATTTAACTAATAAGCTATATCACAAGTTTTCTATCAAAAATGGTGAAGGCAGTACATAGGAATTCCTGTCTTCTGTGGAGTTTCTGGTGCATTACTCAGTCAGAGTAAGTTCCAGCACAACCCATTCTGAAGCTGACCAATGGTGTCAAGGATGCTCTTGTAGATATATTTGCATTCTCAGGTTTCTCTTTACTTTCTCTTTTAATTTCTTTTTTTTCAAGCAAAGTTTTGAAGTTATAACAAGTAGTTTGAGGTCCTTTAAATCAGAGGAGTCTGATTAACATTGCCTCTGGGATCAAGATGTCTTAATTTCTAGACAGCTGAAAGGAAATACATTGTCTCCACTGAAGTGTGTCTGTATATCCTGAGGAGGATATATTTATTATGAGGGGAACTCTTCTGAGCTGGAGGAATTAACAGTGGTCTCTGCAAATCATCAGCACTTCCCTGTAGTCCCAGAGAGGAATGATGCCTCGCGATGCATCTTTTCCCAATAGTTTTGAAAGATCATGATCCTTCCAGCCTTGGAAACCAGAGGCCTTTTCTATTTTCTGTGCCAAGACCTCCTTCCAGCCATATTGCAAACTGGCAATGCATGAAGAGCAGTTAGTGGAATATCCCATTAGCCTAATATATTACAAGATTAAACGCCCTGCTCCCATACTAGCCTTCATTGTCAGAGAGCATTCTGCGTTTCATCCCATGCTGTCTGTGCTAATCAGTAGCACTCTTTTGCTAACCAGTTCATTTTGCATTGTTTCAAATCCCAAATCTGAAGCATAGCACCAGTGTTATTTTTGGGCTGACTGAACACCAGGCATTGTAGAAAATCAATGGAGAGATTTTGGCAATGGAGTAGGGACCAACAGGGGTGTGTGGTGCTTGCTGCCCTTTGCACTTGGAGTTTTCACAGGAGGCAAGGCTGTGCTCCTCTTTCTGTCAGGCATAAGCAGCATGTGTTTGAAGGCACAGGAGATTTTGTTTTCCTGCTTCTCTCATGCACCATGAAAGTGATTAACTGCACTTTAATTTTGAAACTGAAAAGGAAGCATATCAGCTTGTGGTTCTGCTACTAAAATTTGGTTCAATGGCAATTCTTGTTTCTGAATCCTGACGATCATTTGATTTTCCATGTGCATTCCTTCAGACAGGAAAATTTCAGCAGCTGTTGTCTGACACCAGTTTTACTCCCTCTGTTCATGTCTATAGAATAAGTACTTCTCTATAAAAAGAAGAATGCTTCTTGTACACAGTTGTATGGCAATTTAAAAAAGGCAATTATTTTGAGGCTAACGTTAATGGCATTTAACTGTATTTATTATCTACTTGGTCTGATTACAGCTGACTCCTGGCACATCCTGAATCTACATCTACCTAAAATAAGTGATAGAAGTCATAGAAACTTTGTTGAAAATAATATTGTCTCTGAACATCAAATAACCTCTCCTAAGCCTAGTCTTAGTACCAAAATTTTTATTGTGATCTAATATAGGTCTCATTGTTCAAAACATCAACTCTGACTTCTCACGGTTGGTTCAGAATTAGGTTTGGTTGTTGCAACCTCATCCTGTTGTTGAACCTTGCTCAAGTAGTATATTTATTGTATAAATACTTAGGCATGATTGTTGTCAATACATAACATGCATTCCACAAATTGGAATAGTGTCCTACAATCATAGAATGGCTTGGGTTGGAAGGGACCTTAAAGATCATTTAGTTTTATTTTAGAATACAATTAAATGACTTTATAATTCTAGATGGTATATAACATTTTACAATGTTGATTCAAGTACCAGCCAGAAGAAGGAACAGTACTGATAAATTCTGTGAAAAGTTAGGTTTAATTCTTCATTAGCAGAAGCACTTGATTCCAAATCGCTTTATGTTGGCTACATTCACTAAGAAATTATGCTCTCGATTGTTTCAGCTATTTGAACAATCTTATATATATATAATACAAGCTGAATACAGGCCCTTTCTGTTGTTAGGAAATCACATACTTGACACTTGAAGAAAGACCTAGTCTTTATGCTGGGACACATTCTTCCCTCACCTTTGGCAGGACATCTTCTAGACTTCCCCACTCAGCTCTGTTGTTATCCTAACAAAGATACCTACTGTCATGAACTGGTGATGGTACCTCATCCTACCTCAGATCCTGCCTTCAGCTTAAATTCTTGCATGGCAGCTTAGGATTTTCAGTGAAGAAACCTGTTTGTAATGCAGCTATGAAGGGCAGCATTTCACAGTGACACACAAGAAGAGATTTATTTACCTAGGAGATATTACTTCTATGCATATTTTGCAAAACTTCAGGGAAAAAAGTAGCCTTCTGTCCCCTTCCCCCTGTAGAAAGAAATTTGACAGCTGTGACTGGAACAGACTGAAGCCATTTTAGAGATGGATGTTTAAATTGTACAGCATTGATGGGATTGTTTAATAAGTATTCTGTCTTTTTCTTTCATTACATGAGGTTTTGCTTTTCTTGGATCACACAGATTCTTGTAAAAATGTAACAAGCTACTATTCTGAATATGCCAAATAAGAAACAGATGGATCTCTTTAAAGAATAGCCTATCAGTAATATTAATGGGATCTCATGTTGAGGAACCAGGCACCTCCCTTTCCTTACGCCAGACTTCTTAGCCTGAACAAAGAGGCTCATCTAACAATGACTTGCACATGGCAAAGGAGAGGAAGGAGGTTTTGGTAGCTACAATATAAAACATGGCATTTTTTTCTTCTCAGAATGTATTTTTACATTGGCTATTATGCACAAGGTTTCCTGTGGTGGGCTGATTTGAACACAAGGCTTGATCCTGTTGTCAATGTCTCTCTCACACCACAATAACTGGTGTAGTGGAGATCCTCTGACATAATTGTCATCCTCTCTGTTAATACCATGTGGGGCTATATTCAAATAACTAAGCAAGAACCTTCTGAATCAAGAAAATTCCAGTTGGTGTAGCAAACAATAGGATGTACATAGACATCCTTAGACATCAACTTATGCATGTGCGAGTAGAACTCCAGGTTTTGCATTACCTTTTCGCTTTAGCAGAAGTGGCCCTGTACTCTACTGTTCTCTTGCCTTGTGTCACCTTTCTCAGGAAAGCAAGCTTAGTGGTATCAAAGGCTGAGTACCTCTTCATGAACAACAGCTTCTCATAAGACATAACAGATATATTTCTGTGCTATGAACTATCAAAACCGGACTTACCTGCTGTGCTGAAAGCCGGAATAGCAGCTTCAGATATAAATATGATTATTAGAGCCTCATGATACACTTGGTTTGTGAGCCCCTGGTTTGTCTGTGAGACAGCCAAGTGGATAAAGGCACATTCAGTGATTCCTATAGCCAGCCCAGCTGTTAAATGGATGCCATGGGCAAAGCATGTGAGTCACACAAAAGATGTATTTCAGAAAAGTAAATGAAAAAGCTGAGGTGTTTCTTTACAGCTGTTATTTTCTTTTATTTGGGCTATTTCCAAAGTTGGGCGGATGGGCTGTACAGCACTTGTTTGTTGATGAAATGATAACTTATTCTAGATAAGGCACATACATACTGTTATTTTAATAGAAGAAACAAGGCCCACATTTAAAAGGGTAATATAATATAGTAAACATCCTTTTGTCCTGGTCTAGTTATTTTTCTAAACTTTTGCCAGGCTGAGGTATTTGCCTTCTGAAGCAGAATTTTTGCAAGAATCTGCAAGTCCCATAATACCTTTTTCTTTCTCACTCAACAGTAGCTGTTGAGTGAGCCAAAGGTCTGTGGTCAACTGGGCATTTTGGAACACTATTTCTTTTCATCAGTCATTGGAGTTTTTTAAGATGTCTTATTCAGATTAATGACATTCATGTGCATCTCATGATTATTTCTAATACATTTTAGAATAATTTTTAAGTAAATTCTTCCTGTCTTGTTCTGTAGATGTTATTGCCACTTCTATCAAACTGCAGTAAGATTATTTGTTGTGGACAAATAATTTAGAGATCTGAATAGAGGTAGGTGTGACTGCCACCATCCATGGTACTGAGAACAGTTATGCCAAGTTATTGGTCTGGAGTGCTCTCAGTGATAACTCCCATCCAGTGATTTGGTTTGTAGAATTTCCATGTTAGAATGAAAAAGTTCACCTTGCTACCTTGTGACCTATAAGAGGATTCCAGATAGAAACATCCATTTTAGAGAGGAGAGATTAGATTAAGGAGTGAGAACTGGTGTGAAAACAAATAATATTTTCTTCATAAAGAAGTCTGTGCTCAGGATCAGTCTGATGTGAGGCAACAGGAACTATCTGTACTTAGACCTGCCGCAACAACAGCCATTACAATCTACTCCAGGCCTTCCACACTTTCGTCTCCAGCATTTCTGGGATACTTCCAGGTGTCTTAGCTGGTGTTCATTAGGGACATTAAGATGGGCTCTCTGTAGGAGAGAGCTTCCTTTGCAGCTGGAGCAAATAAAGGAAACTCAGCAACTGTTTTGGTGCTCAGCTGTGATAATGGTGGGCTGAAGGAAGCTTTGATGTCAGTAGGGTGGAGGGCAGAAGCATTTTTCTTATCTTGAAGGGAAGAATAAGGCACACATGCAATATTGCCTGTTTTGTATTTGGCATTCTTTTTCTGCAACACTAAGTGTCCTGGTAGGACAAGATAGCTTGCATTTAGAAAACTACCTAGAAAGATTCAAAATGGTTTGTCTCTACAGAAGATAAAGATTGCTTAGAAAGTCGAGCTCCTGCCTGATGGGATGTTTGAGGTTTCAGAGTATATGTAGTTTATTTTTGTCTTGAATTAGAGCTGAGTCAAAAGTGTTTGCAGAAAAAAATTGAAATGTTTCTCTTTGATACTATCAGATCAAATATAAGAAAACAAAAAGCCTCTCCTTTCAGAGAAAAAATGCTGAATATTTGATGATGACAATATTAATGAACTTTGAAAATGCATTATAAATCCAGGGCAATGTCAACATTGGTATTAGTGGTGGATAAGTTTGTTTAAATAGTATTTAAGGCAGCTTATTCATGAAACACAGTCTTTTAGATGTTTAGAAATGTCTTATTATATTATTATGCTCAGAGCTTATAGTTATTATACTTAGAGCTGACCTGTTGCCCATTTAGCTGGAATTGAACAGTTGTTCTTGTAGTCCACGATATTTGCTTTGAAGGAAGAAACCAAAAAGGGTAAAAAGGTGCATTGCTGATATCTTAGTTTCCAGGGAGGAGGTACCAATAATGTTCAGGTAGATATCCAAAGCATTAGGCCTTCCTCCTCAGAAAGATATTATGATGACATGTTGCACTGCGAATTGTAGCCAAAAGAATAGTCGTTTAGTGTCTCTGAACAATGCTGGTACATATTTTGCAAAGAACAATGCTGGCCATGCTTGTTCATGGGATAGTCATTAGTAGCTTGATTAGCATTGTTCTGAAATATAATTTTCTAGCCAAAACCCAACAGTCTTCCCCTCAATCCCCCTCTGTGAAAACTATTCTAAAACTCTGTAAGGCACAATGAAGTTTTACAACCATTTAGTGAACACACTTTTGTTTTGTAGAATAAGGGGAAATCTGTGAAGCGGTGAGCAACCTCATCCCCTACTAAGTTCAAGAAGAAGCACCAGTGCTTAAATAGTATTTAATATTTCTTTCTAAGAACTTGTAATTCAGAATTACCAATATAACAAATGTATCAAAATGCTCTCTTTCAGCAACGAGGGAGTGTGTATATTTTAAACAAAAGACACTATACCATACTGATTTGCAAAAGCCCAGGTGATTCCATGGGTCTAGCTCCCAAGCCAAAGAGGCCTGGTACTGCAGCAAGAGCTTGATACCAAGACAAGTCTGAATCTGTGCTTCAGCAGTACCTGGTGGAAAAAGTGTTCTTTTGCTTTGTGAGTTTGGGGTTAATTAGTATGAGTGATTGCCTCTGCAGCCTAATTATTTGCATCCAAGATCAGCAAAACAGGTAAACCATAAAGTGAACAGACTAAAGTCATCTGCAGATTGTGCAGCACATTAGAATTGAGACTTCCCTGCTTTTGGTCTGTTACAGTGGTCCTAACCATCATCATCAACAGGAATAGACCTGAGAATTATAGTGTAGTTCTCACCATTTCTGTAACACTTATGTATTTCTCAAGATAACTAATCTTCCTGCTATGGTGGATAACAACATAGGTATGGATCTATTATACTCTGAATTTTTAATCATGTCAGGTGAAGAAGAATAGGAAAGGTATAAAGAAAATTTAGCTTTGCTTCTGTGTTTCAATGCTGGAAAAATTACTGAGAATACTGAAAGATTCAAATGGCACATGTACCATGGTGGAGTGTGCATTTTGCTGGTAATTGCTACAGTTTTTCAACCCCAGGATTTTTGTCATGTGTTACCACCAACCTGGTATTGTCTGAAGACAGAATGGTGGATGTCAAAGATCACCTCTGTGATCTCACTAAGCTTCTTTTTCTGTCCTCTCTGGCACAGCTTTGTGACACTTCCTGCCAGCATCCCTGGCATCTCTTCTTGCCTTCAAACCTGTATTCTGACTAAAGGCTCTGCCACAGTGGATGCCTTATAATGGTATGTTTCAGCAGATATGAAGAATAGAGTTGTCCTAGCACATCTCAGATTCAAGTCTTGATCCTTTCCTAACATGCAGTCCTCACAAGTATCTTTAAGGCTTAGGAAGACCTACATGTGAGAAAAATATTTTTCTTTTAATTTGGAAAGCTTCAGCAAAAGGATCAGGAATTAGACCATTGTCCCAGACTCAGAGCAATACCAGACACTTGAGACTGCAAGGAGATGCTAAGATTTTGGTATAGACCAAATAATGGTATTGGACATGACCTTCTTAGAATCAGTTTCAAAGGTAATCAAGAGGTAGCAGGAAGTGTAGCTATAATTATCTAAAGTTGTCAGTGACTAGAGGATAGGAAACAAAGAAGTGAAAGACAGAGGCAGTGGGCACTTCTATATTTGAATATATCCAGGCAGCACTGCTAGAATGCTGTACATGACCTCTCACGTAAGGCTGAAAAGCTCTCTCTTCTTCATGAAATTAAAGAGGCTTGTTTCTGCTGAAATCCTGTGCAGACAGAAAATGATGGTTGCCTTTTCTGTTGCTAAGAAAAGCTTGCAAACCCTGATAACTGATCTTGCAGTTTTCACTTCAGTGCCAATGTCTTACTCATGTGTCCTGTGTTGGCAGACATAAGACACTTATTTGAGCTGTGCTAGAAAGAAAGCTAGAGCAGCACGCATGAGGTGTCTGTTTTTCTGGTTAGAACCTGGGTTTGGCTTGCTGCAATGTTAAATTATGAGCATTAGCAATGTTTCAAATCTGCTAAACCAGAAACTTAACCAGCTAAGGTCCATGAGTGAAAGACCATGCACTGCTGAGCTTTCACTGTAGTGCTGCGTGGGGCAGGTGAAATGCAGTTTGCAAAGTGACTGGCTGCAGGGTTGGGGTGGAAGTTACAATTGTTTATGGAGCAATCCGTAAATGTGTAGCTTCCACGACTAAAAGACAACATTAAATAAGAGTAACAATGCATAGTGACAGTAACAGTAAGAGTAACAGGTCACAATCCTGTAAATATATCCCCTTTCTTGTTTCTGCCTGGACAGATTACTCTGACACATCTAGATTATAATGACTGCTCGACTGCCTTTGTATTTGAGTTGCACTTGATCTCTCTAGAGATTACTTGATCTCTAGAGATAATAAGGCCTAGATATCCGGCCTGGTGGTCCTCCATGCCAGCCTGATTCCTTCAGGTGCCCATAAATGGAGAGATTTATATGACCATATTCCTGGATTACACATGATGAGGTTCCAAACCCTTTAAGTCATGACATTGTTCTGTCTTGCTGTCTTGCATATAATCTTCAGTGCCTGTGGCTTGATCCGATAATAGCTCAGGATCCTAAAGGTCCCCATGGCATATACTGTGTGTATATGTGGCCCATATAGCCATGCTTTTCTCTTCCAAATCCTTGATCCAAATGATCAGGAGGTTCCTCAGGGACCACTCTCATATTGAGGCAGATATGACCTTATAGTGGTCACAGAGATGAAGGAATAAATATGGCCATAAATAGGTTAAAACTGGAAGAGTTCTGTGAAAATAGTTATCTGACTTGCAGGAGAATTGCACTCTGAAGTTAGATGAGGGTGACAGCAGCAGTATCCAGTGTAAAACAGCATTTCTTTCTCCACATGCAGGAGTGGCAAAGGGGCCTTAAGCTTATTTACAAAGGAAGTGGGACATCCAGAACCATAATTTCCAAATCTTTCATGACTGGAGAAGAGGAATTAAGGCCTGCAGCTCAGTGAAAAGGCAGTTCAGGGCATAGTGAAGTTCACAGACAATCACAAGTTTTTCCAGAAGAAGTGGGTGTTCTGACTCCGTTAGACTGAGTTAAGTCTGGGCTGCCAGAGCCAATCTTTGGTCTGTTATGGGTCAGTGGCCACTTTTAGGTCATTTTCCTCAGATTTCTATCACTTTATGAATCAGACAGTATGATGTTATCTATCTATGAACATTTCCCACACAGAAATCTTTTCAGCAGCCCATAAGCTTGTCAATTTGGGTAAAGGTAACTGTTGTCAGAAAGGCACAGCTTTCTTAGGCTCTGTTAAAATTGGAAGGGATTTTTTTTTCAGTCAATTAGTACTGAGGAAAAAATCAAAACCTGTGTCTTCCTCAAACACAGCACACCATGTACTTATTAAGGACAATTTGTGTGCTGAGTATCACATTTCAAACTTCAGCTGTTTTTGCTGTTGCCCTATTCAAAAACAAGTATGGTTAGAGCTTCATTACAATGGGAAAAGTGTGTGTGTGTCTGTATTTTCTTCCCACTGTTCCATAGCACAAAAACTGTTGGGAATTTGCTCCCATCTTAGCTAGATGCACTGATGGTGTGTTTTGTTTTTACCTTAAAGCATAGAAAAAATTACTGTCAAAAGTGGATAAGTGTCTGAAACAAAGAGGCTAAGGAAGCAGTTATTTTCCAATTTTAACTAGTGTTGATGCTATTACTGTGGTCATTGGCTGAATTCTTCAGCTATAGATCTCAAAGTATATAAAATTAAAGTTAAAATTAATCTATGTATTTCTGGAAGCTCAGCTGAGATCAGACTGTAATGTGAGGTAGTATGTTACTTCTGTAAGTAGCTTAGTGGCTTCTGTGTTTCACTTTTTGTGAAAAAAAGTGATCTTTTTGATCTTTTTGTGGCTGGATATGAGGCTTTTAGTGCTCTCTTACATTATTCCAACCACATTATGTAGGGTGAAAGGGTTCATGTACATGTCTAATTTGACAAGACAGATGAAGTGAAGGAACCAGTCTTTATTGCTGAGATAGGGAAATGAGGTGAGGGAGACGTATGCCAAAGTTCAATCAGATATATGTGGGCTAAGGACCGAGGCCATGTCTTACAATTCCCTTAATGATAAGAGAAAGTATTCCTGTTTGGTTATGGCAAACTAACACAGGTAATGTGCCACACTGAAGTGGTGTCTGTTAAGGTCTTTTGGAATTCCCCTCTCTCCTGCCCTGCTTATTCACAGTGAAATGTATTTTCGTTAACAATGATTCTGCAGTGCTTTTGTACTATATGTACAGGAAGCTGAACGAGTGTCTGGGGACCTTTTAACTGGATCTATAAAAAGTCTGTGTCAATAAAATCCTGTCAGATCTATCCTTCAGTACTGTGATTACAGAAGAGGAAAAAGAAAGGTATTGCTCAATGTGACTGCAATATTCCAGCGTGTAATCTTCTCCCGTGTGGTCATGTTTCCTCAGATAAGAAAAATTGCCAGTCTGGTGTCAGTGGGGATGGGGTCACTGAATGGGAACAGGAACGTTTTCATTTTTTTCACAATGGACAGTTGTTTTTTGTGTTTTCCTGACTGGATAAGCTATGTCCATGGTTACTGAACAGAGTTTATTTCTGTAGGAAATGGGTAACCATGTTTGTGCAGTGTGGGTATCAGAACACAGAGGATTTGAAAGAAAGGGTCCAGAGGTCATCAGCAGAGGGGATAGGATGAGGAAATGCAGTGAGATATATTGTGTGGATTCTGGCATATACTTCATGGGATGCTTCCTTTCAAGCACTGGTGAGCAAGAGGGGTGAACAGAAGCTCTTTGATAACAGAGCAGCAGGGTGAATTCATTTCAGGACCAGCTCTTCACCTTGTATAAAATAGTGCAACTGATTTATGTCCACAGAGGATTTGACTTGAAATTTTAATTGCTTTCTTGGCTAAGTTGTGTTTTCCTTATGAGTGCTCAGACTATCAAGAGTTTTGAATGTTGTATTTCCCCAAAACCTCTCACTCCTGACACCCTATTTGTTCATTATGTTCTCTTGAAGAATTGCTGCAGAGTAACTATTTCTTAGGTCCAATAAAAAGTGTGTCCAGAACTACAAATGGCTTTTGGAATGCCAACAGCATTCCTAAATTTTCCGTCCCTGTTAAGTGACCAGTAGAATGCTGACCGGTTATAAATGCAGAGTTAATTTTACTAGATAATTTATGCCATTGCCACACTCTTTCTATCCTGTGTTTCCACATTCATCTTCAGGTTTCCATATTGCTCCAGGTGTAAATTGTGCTTTGACCTCATGTAACATTATTGCTTAGAACACCAATTAAACTGAATGCAGCTCATGGGTGCAAAGCTGGGTGCTGGGGAGAACGCTCTGAGCTCTGGTGCTTGGAGCAGACCTAAAGCCCTGTCCAAACGCCATGATAGAAGTTGGTTTCTGCTGAGTGCTCAAGTGCACTTATCCTACTCAGCTTTAGGATCTAAGGGCCTACCAAATTAACATCTACTTGAACCAGATTTACTCTTCCATACTGTGTCGCCCTTGCAAGGAGAAAGTGATATATTTTCCCCAAAAGGTTGACATTGTAAAACAACAACAGCAAACAAAGGGTGGGCATCAAGAAGAGTATTTTTCAATTGTTTTTTGCAGGTAAGAGAGACTGAATGGTTCATATAGGATCATGCTAAAAAATTTGAAATGTGTTGTTAAACTGAAATTTCCGACCAGTGTCTTAAAGGCAGGTTGTGAACTACTTTTGTTTCAATGTTGCTTTTTGCTTCTCGTATGCATAAGTGTATCCATGTTTTGGTTACACTTCAATCATAAATATTCATGGTAGAAAAAGTGGCTGTGGCATTATCAGATGTGACTGTATCCCTGGCTGCTTGTTACCACATTTCTGAACCAGGTGGTGGAATGGGATGCAAGGAAGTTCCTCATCTGCCTCCATGCAGAAGCCATCTGTGTCTGGTTTAGCAGGGCATGATTACCTAAGGGTGGGTGGCTGGTGTCATGGTGGAGTAAGCCAAAAAGCACACACAGAGATAATTTCCATTATAATGTATAATAGGATATTGTACAGTGGGCTAGAAAAAGAAAGTACTCATTAGATAACTTGTTGTTATATTATTCAGATCCTCCCAAAAAACTTTGAGTTTTTAGACCTTTGATACCTCTCTAGAGGTGGGTAGAAAGGTATGAAATTACACTTCTGACTGCACTCATAGTAAGATAATTTCTGCAGGGCTAATGTACCTGCTGGATCTGTAGCAGACTTTGTGTGTAACCTTTTCCCTCATCAGGTGCATGTTCTTGGCATTAGGAAGCTATAATGCAGTCAACAGTTTGTGTTGTGCAATCCTCTCACTATTCTTATAGTCATAATAATATCTAGAGTTGCAGCATGTTTTAATACAGCACAAAACATTCATTGGTTCTTGTGGGATGCCTGAGGTGCTGCTGGAGGCTGCAATGAAAGAAAGCGAAATTAGGAATTGGAGTAAATTTTTGGTTCATGCCATCCATCTGATGGAAGCAGACAGATTGGAGCTTCAATGTCACTTGTCAGCTTTTTCTTTGATTGATGCTCCTAGGGGTGATGTCAGCTGAAGTTTGCCCCAGTGCAGGAGGATTTATGATGATTTGTGCTGCATATTGTGGACTTGCTGCAGATAAATAATGGGTATTCATCCTGGGTGGAGGCAGCTTCAAGGGGAGACCGACAGCAGCCCTGCAGTGCCTGAGAATGTGCTGCCACTGTGGACAGCAGGGCATGGTGGGAGGGTGAGGCCCAGCAGGTATTTACTGAAACAGGAGAGAAGCAAGCCATAGACAGGGAGAAACCCGTTTTCCATGAGGGCAGTCAGGCAGTGAAGACAGTGCCCAGAGGGGCTGTGTGGTCTCTGTCCTTGGAGGCTTTTAAAACCCATTTGGTCCCAGCCCTGAGTGTTCTGGTCTGACCACATGCCTGAGCCTGCCTTGAGCAAAGGGTTGATCTAGAGACATCCTGAGTTTCCTTCCAACCTGAAGTATTGTCTGATCCCCTGGCACCTTACACTAAAGAACTGTGTCATGTAACTTCTTGAGGAAGCCAATGCATTTTATTTTGGTAGAATCATACATCTCATAGAGGCTTTTATAGCATTGATTAAAGAGTTCTATCCTGTTATCACTATATTGTTAATTATGCTTATGAATTAAAAAAACAGATGACATCTTAGCTCAAGGTTCTCCATTCCAAGACTCATACCCCTTCTCCAATTTTTTTCTCTTCCTTTCTCTGTGGAAAAAATTCCAAATAGAATTTAAAAATCCCCTGATTACTTGGTTGAAATATCAATATAGAGGACAATATTAGTGGGTCTAATCTTTGGTTCCATTTCAGTGTTATTAATTTGTGTCCTTAAATTAGATGTAATGTCTTTTGTTCTCATTCAAATAAGGTTCTGCTAAGTCATTGGGGCACATCTTATAGACTATGGGTTAATTAAGGGCCACATGGGGCATATTATTTTCCAGACATAGATTGGTCTGGCATCTGGAAGTTCCCATTATCTCATTATAAGGATTAATACTAAAAAATAACCTTGCTTGTTGTATAAGCAATTAAAAATATTCTTAGAAATGCTATATTGCAGGAATAAAGTTACCAAAGCTAGAGGAAGAGAATAAATAGCATGATATTGTTCCAGATATCTATTAGGAATTCTGTGAGTTAAATCCCTGGTAGAGAATCAAGCATGCTTTTTGTTTTGATCTTGAAATGATCTAATGCATATGGCTCAGTTTTTATTCACCACATACAGGATTGGGTATTTCTTCCAGTCATGAGGACAGAGGATAAGATTTTGAGATCTTTGGCTTGTTTTTGGCACTTAAGTGGAAGAAGAACATGGTAGGAATCACATTCATATGGTGTTTGAAAAAAGAACTGTGTTATATCATGCTGTCAACTCTGCCAGTTTTATTTACCTAACTCTTTAGCTAATATCAGTGATACTTCAATAGGGCTATTAATCTTGTATATTTTCATTGCCTAAAAGTTGCACCTATCTGAGGCAGTTGTTTTTCTCCTCAAATTAAGGCAGAATAACAGGTCTATCAATGCTGCTCACCCCTTCATAGCACTATCTAGCTGACTAAGTTTGTTCATCTTTCAGTTAGTTAAGGCTAAATAAGTGAACCCCCACTCAAAGCATGACAGAAGTTTTTTGGTTTTGTTTTGTTTTTTTTTTTTTTTTTAATGTGGTCATATTTTTTTTTATATATTGACCTGGCTAGGTGGATCTGAAGTAAATTAAGATGGTATTGTAGTATTTAAAAATGTCTTGTGAGTCATTACAGTGTATTATGTGGTCCAAGAAACATACATTCTCCCAGCTATTAAAAATAACAAGCCTTTTATTGTCTGAAGTAGCAATCATCTGTTGCAATTTGTGTATTATGTAGCAGGTTCTTTCCTGCTCAACAGCTTTCTGAGCAGCCATTTACTTTACTGGGCCACAAAGTGGAATGCATGCCAACAACATGAATAACATAAAATAACAATAGTGCGTACAAATCTATCAGTAGCACACCTTCAGCTCAAATATTTACTGTATGTAATGCCTTTGGTCTTGCAGTGCACAAAGAGTCTTTTGTCCAGACAGCCAATAGAAATTATGGAGAATCACTTTATATTTTTTGCAGAAGGCACTGAGATTAGCCAGAACAGAAAAATACCTTAGTGTCAGTCCTGATTATCCAAACATTATTCAGAAACAAAGATTTTGCTGTTATAGCTGTATTTTTTTAAAAACAACTACACTGTTTCTCAGAAATAAGAGAAGATCCCAAAACATTTTACATTTCTCAACACACTTCTGCACCAATTGCTTCAATCTCTTGACCATATATTTAAGGTGAACCTGTTAGTAGGGGTTACTGGGCCCAGCAAAGATGAAGTGATGTTAAGAGTGGTAGAACTATGTAGTCAGAATTGCAGCTGCAGAATACACCTGATGTGTTCTCTGTCTGAGATCTGAAAGAAATAGTTTAGTGATGAGTTATAAAATGGGTTATAGAAATAATAGAAAGGGTTAGTTATAAAAACTGGCCCTGCTGACTATGATGGATATGCTGCTTCAGTGACACTAGCACTGAGGGAAGTATTTTTCACCAGTTTTCTATTTTCAGTGGAAAATATCTGGATCCTGCTCATGGTCAGGTGGCTGAGACATCCAAATAACTTGCCCTATATGAAGCAGTCTAGTCTTATTAAGTTACTTTTTTTAACATGTCTCCAGCCAGCTTTGTGCTTGGAACAAGACAAGGTCCCCTCTTCTACAGGCCCCTGTGTCTGACAGATGAGGCAACCCTCAGCACTGCATTGCTTGTGTTTGACTTGCAGAACTTTAGTCCCCTGCTTTATGTTGCCAGTAGGCCCAGCTTTCAGCAGACCCGTGCTGGCTCTTCAGATGTTTTAAATAGAACAATGCATTATTCATATGCCATTATATGAATTCATGGCCATTATGAAAAGGAAATTACTTCTACCTACATCTAAGACTTCTTCCATTGAAGAAAATTAAACGAAGCACTCAGAGATGGTTTTAATTGCTTACGACTCAGTTGAGAAACTTCTAAGAATGAGTTTCTTTTTGCAATGTAACTTGAGAGCTCATTCATTGAATGTAATTATGCTGTATGATGGATTGGGAAGTATGCATGGAGAGCTAAATAAGATGGAGATGACAAAATAATGGTAATAAAAATAACAGTTCTTGGGTTATGTGATACTTCCTCACAGTACATCACCACACTGTCACTGTCTTTTAAAACAGACTAATGTAATCTTGTGGCTTCTTCCTGTAGCATATATTTAGCTAACAGCATGCATTGTCCCTCTCCTGGACTTTGGTGTAGAAGTGGCTTGGCTGCAGGCTTCGGAGCTTCCTGGAGCCCTCTGGCACCTCTGTGGAGTGAATGCAGACGTGCATTCTTGGGGTGGACGTGCCACCCCTCTCATCTGTGAGACAGAGTGTAATTTCACAGTTCCGGAGAGGCCATGTCCCTGCTCTTTCCCTGCCTGGGGGCTCAGCTGGAGTTCAAGATGAAGCTTCCAAAGAGCTGTAAAGGCCCCTGGGCGCAGACCCATGTGTGTAACAACACCACAGTGACCCAGATAAGGCACTGAAGTTGTTTACCACTAATGAAACCTTCATGACTCTTTCAATACAGTGTTAGAAAGGGCTTTTATAGATTCTTTAACACAAAGCAAACACATTTTATCAGTCACATGAATGAATGTGTTTGCCTGCCTAAATTGCTGTATGGTAAGAGGGCAGTTCCTGTTAAACTGTAACTAGGAGGCTGGCTGGAGAGGAATCACTTTGATACCCCAGTTAAGTGTTCACTGGGGCCTACAGAGGAGGAAAATAGCCCACATATTCATAGAAAGTGACTAACAGAGGTGGTGGAGGTACAGCTTCAAAGAGAGAACAGGAGCACTTCTCAACTGAGTTATGTGGGGAGGGAGGGCTTGCTGCTGAACATTTTCTTTTCTGAATGCTAACTTTCGCTGTAACTTAAGAAACCCGACATGTGCTTTCCAGACTCCCTGGTTTTGTCTAGTGAGAATCCCACTCTTCTCTTTCTCTTTTCCCACCCTATTCCAGATGTGCAGGCCTGCATAAACCAGCAGGATTCCAATTATAATGATACTTTCCCATTCACTATTCATCCAGTTTTTTCTTGATGTGAAAATGAAATGTGACCCAAAATAACCCATCGGGGGGGTGGGGATATGGTCTATCATTATGTACATGTGATTTATTTTTCCAGAGTGTTTTTAAATTATTTTTTTTTAAGTACTAAAACCAAACAAAACCCCACAAACAAAGGAAGAACAAAGAATTGGAGGTATGCAGGAGTTTCCTACTCAAACGAATGGCATCTGAGGACAGGAATTATCTCCTAGATGGAACAAATGAGCAAGACTCTGATACATAGTGATTACTCATTAAGACCCATAGTGATGAGACTCAGAAAAATGACTTCTGCAAACAATACCACTGTTCTTGCTAGGAAGATACAGATGAATAACAAGAAATCTAAAGACCAAAATTTCTGACACTAAGTCCTGGAGCAAAATTTTAATTTATTTCTATATCAGCTTTACTGGAATCACAGAAATATGTATAGTGTAGAATAACTGAAAAGAAAATATTGTAGTATTTACCCCACTTTAATACTGATTAGTGGATTTTAATACTATACTGCTTTTCCTTTCCAGATAAGTTGTAAGGCAAAATGATTGCACTGCTTTTTGTTGTGCAGTTTCTACATCAGAACTGGTGTGTGTGTAATTTTACAAGCTTGCCAAACAATATCAAGAGAAAAGTTAAAGTCAGCAGTGTAAGATTATTTCAGCTCCTGTGCACTTTTCAGAACAAAAAACCGCTGGTTTATAAAGAGTGAGATATTGTATTTTGAATCTGAGAGGAGGCTGAATAAAGTTATGAAGTCTTTGAAAGAAAGGCCAGAAAGGCCTGAGTCAACAGAGAAAGAGCCTGATAGAGCCAGTGGTCATCTAGCTCCAGAAAAATTGAATTGATCATTTAACATCAATTTGAAGAAAGCATGGTTGGCCTTCTTTGCCTTTCTTTTGCTTTTATCTGAAAACCTCTCAAGAGTGTTTTTCTACAACAGCCATTTGGGTCTTGTTTGAAGATCAAAATCTTTAAAAAACTTGTTATAAGAGAGTCAGTAGAGAAGCTGATTTGGTTTTTGTTGCCAATCATAAGAGGGTTTTTTTAAAAATTGACTTACTGCTCTGACAATCAAATGCACCAGGATAAATAACAATAACATAATAAATAACAACGTGCTGAACTATTGTGAAGTAACTTCAAAATCAGCTGTTTCAAGTAACTTTGGCTCTCAGGTGTGGTTAGCACCTATCCTGTGCCAGAGCTAGTAGCTAACCTTATGGTCAATGCAAAGGTTTCAGGAGATCCAGAGAGAAAGTTGTATCCCGTTTTAAAGCCCAGTAGATCCAACTAACCTCTAAAAACAAGGTGCTTCATGCAGGCTTCTCTATCTGATTTTACCCCACTTCTGTACCTGAGAAATATTGGTCTCATTCTTCGTTCTATCACCTTAAGCTGCTGAGGTTTTTAACAGCTGCAGCTGTTCTCATTAAGGGATTATTTAGTCCTTAAAAAGTCACTCTCTAATTACTGTATCCTTCCAGGAATATACAGGATGTAACTCTGCAACAGTGGTGGAGGTGAGGATGCATTTTCTTCTTTTTTTCCTCCTCTCTTGATATTTACTTAGTCACATACTTATTACTTTCAAATCCTACTTCTTGTGCATTTGGAGCAAAAAGAGACAGTGTAATAGGGGAAATCCATGTAGTTGGATGCATACGTCTGCGTATTTTCAGACCTGTTCACAAGTAAGCAAATGTTTTAATAGGAGTGTTCTGCTTTGTCCTAATTCTGCATACAAGACTGTAGGTTCAAAATAACTTTGTGTTTTAAATTTTTTTATAGTATAAGTAACATTTTTTCCTAGAATATTTTACATCTAAAACACTGATGTGTAGTTGGGAATGTTTTTGTGTTCCCCTTGCAGGGCTAGTATCATTGTCTGACTTAACAATAATTTGTGCCTTTAGCAGTTTAAATGTTTGGATTTATTGCAGAACCTGATGCTCTGACCTGAGCAGAGACATATCCAATCATATGCAATCTCATGGGCACGCTTGTATGATTTTAACAGATTGGTTTGAAATCTAGCTCTTTGCCCTTAACAAAAAACTGGACTTAGAAGTTTCATATTCATATGAGAATCCATGTTTACACTAAAGGAGATTTCCTAGCAAAGGGCCAAACTGTAAACCTAGAAATATTTGATTTGTCTTGCAGTATTTATTCAAGGAACTGCATAGCATAGCAAAATATACCTTCTGAATTCACAGCAGCCAGGAGAGTTGGTGTGGTATTATTGCTCACTTCTTCTCAATGAAACCTGATATTCCATTTTTTTTTTTTTTTTTCTTCTTTTTTAATATATGATGAACTTAATATAAAGCGGCATAGGTGAGGATGGAAATTCTCAGAGAAAGCCTATTGGATCTTTGTGACTGGTCTCCTGATACACAGCCTTTTTCTGTGCTTGCTGGCAGTACCAGCCCAGGAATTCTTTCTTTTGCAGTGGTGCTGAGCTACCTCATGGAATAAAATAAAAATATGTCCTCTCTTTCATCATTCTGCTGAAAACTTTCTTCCAAAATTAAATGATGGAACTCTCATGTTTCCATCTGGTAAAACTATTGAGTTCAGTTTTTTGATGGCTGACAACTGGTGGGATAGGAGAAGAATCAGACTCACATATTCTGCTTTAGAAGCCTGATTCAAAACAAAAAGTCACATTTAAAAAGGCTGAGCACTTGCCCATGCACTTGACAAGATTTTAAACAATTAGGCAAGCAGCAATGGCTTCTGATCCCATGGAAACGGCTGTAGAAAAAAAAACAAAACCTTCCTCCATTGAAAAGTGATTAGTTTAAAGCATTCTGTCCCATTTTTGGCAGTTTGATGGCAGTTTCCATGGGGATGGGAGTAGAGGATTGCTGAAGTGTTGTCATAACTCCTGAAAATGACACAGATGGAGGTTAAATGGTGTAAATTATATCTCAACAGCACCTGTAAATGTATTAATTTTGGGAGAGGGAGAAGAGAAGGACAACAGCATGTTTTTCCTCTTTATTCACAGTCAATGCATTTCTGATGAAAGACAACAACTAGCCAGAGTAAAATAAAGCAATCTTTTTTTGGCTTCTTATTCATAGTTCTGTGATGTAGTAATATTTACAACTTTGAGAACATGAGGATCAGGGGTGTCAAATTTCTTGAAAAGTAGATATTGTTTTGCTCACTTTATAAACTGATCAGTTGAGTCAGAAAAAAAAAGGTTAAATTGCCAAAATACCAGAAATCAGAAATAAAAACAATGTCAGCTGATTTCTAAAGGCCTAGCTAGGTGATTCTACCACTCAAATAATGACATTTTTCTCAGGACTCCTATCCCAGGGCCCTGGGGGCAGCAAGAAGTCCCTGTGTTGCTACCCAGACATGGATGCTGTAGCAAGGCTCATCTCTATGGTCCTGCTGGCAATGGGTGCCATTGCCCACCCACAGGCCTACATCCTTAAGTGGTGCCAGGGGAGGTTTAGACTGGAATTCAGGAAGAATTTCTTCACAGGAAGGGATATTAGAGATTGGGATGCACTTCCCAGGAAGGTGGTAGAGTCCCCATCCCTGGAGGTGTTTAAGGAAGGACTGGACAAGTTAGTGCCAATGAGTGCCATGGTCTAGTTGACAATGGGGTGTTTCAATCATAGGTTGGATTTGATGATCTCAGAGGTCTTTTCCAACTGAACTGATGCCTGGCCTTGGCATCTCTGCATCCCCCAGCTGGTGCCCCATGCCCAGGGCTGGAACTGCCCAGCTGGAGTGGGCAGAAGATAATCATGTCACTCAAATCAAGTGCTGTGCCATTGTGACTTTTTAACATCTCACCTGTCTGTGATATGGGGAAACTGTGACTCAAACCTGGTGCTCTCCTTGTTTCAGCTGATGGCTGAGCCTGAAACTGAAGGGTTTGAGTCACTCATGCTTCGATAATTTTTGCACTCAGTCAAACAGATGTGTAAAGGGACTTTTTTGAGAGGAGGAGGGCAGGAAGCAACTGCACAGCTCTGTCAGACCCGTGCTCAGAAAAGGTCTTACTGTCACCCTTCTTTGTGTCTTTAATTGGTAACACTAAGGACTAGTTTGTGACTGTGAATTATGAAGTCTCTGCATGGAGATCAAAATCTCTTCAATAGAACCATGACGTGAAAAAAATTGCTATGTGGATTACTCATGGAAAATCTAATTTTAAACAGTGTTGGTTAGTTGTGATTTGTTGGAGAGCTGCATCACATCGTTCCTCTGGTCTGATGTGATGAACATTGAGGTACTACATATTCCATACTAGCTTGGAATTTCCTATGAAGCACATTGGATGTAATGAAGAGTATACTGGCCTTTGTTTGATGCTCTCTCAGTAATGCGTTGTGCAAACACAATGTTTTTTTGCCTTGGGTATTTTTAACAAATACACAATTCAGCTATTATTAGTTCCAGTTTCTTTTAAAAAAAGTATTTGTCAATCTTAATACATTTCAGTTCATCTTCACTCTTTTAACTTGTGCTGTGGAACTGTACAGTTACAGCTGAATTTCATTTTAATTTCAAGCTAACTCCTAATCAATATTCAGAACATTTCTATGGTCTGCTTAAATCTATTTAAATGAGGAAATATTCTTTCCACTGTCCTATTTGGATAGGAAAATACATCAATCATTTTACAAGTGGTACAAAACTGAGAGAACAAAGATTTAAAGGTGAACGCTACATAATTGCTGACTGAATGACTTTTGACAGAAGTGATTTGTGTGTATTCACTTTCAAAACTCCATGTGTAGTTTTACTTCTCCATGAAGAGCCAGTTTTGAATCGTACTGTGGGAGTGTCATTTGCTAAAGTCCCAACCTGAGTTTTAAGTTTTCTTAAAAATAAATCTGTCTGATTTTTTTTTTTTTTTTTTGGATAGGTATTTAAATAATAACAGGCCTTTTTATAAATCATGTAATTTTGTTAAATTTGGCTGGCAATAAGTGGCACAAACAGTGACTTAATTAATACCTCGTCTTGTAAAGTAATCCAGGAATTCCAGAAAATCTGTAGAAAGCATAATCACAGGTTGAAGTGCAGGGACTATTATGGGGGAAAACATGAAGATCAGCTGTGATTGGAATAGTGATAATGCACCTTGGTGGCTGTTTAACTGAAAGCAAATATTTATACTCATTTTTGGTTAATTTTCATGCAGAATGGTAGTACCACTGCCTATAAATACTGCTACATTATCAAAGTTGAAGTAAGTGGAATTTTAGTTTATGCCATATTATCCAATATTTTTAGGTATTTTCACTGTTGAGTGAAAAGATCAAACTGAATATTATTCACAAACCTTTCACCTGCATCTCAATAAACAACTTTCTAAGCTGCAGCAAGATTGTCATGACTGGACATCTCAGTCACAATAGAAAACTCTGAGACACTAAGTTCTTTCCTGTATACTTCTAAAGGAAGAGCTAATGCAATACTCAGAATAGTAAACCTTCTTCTA
Source organism: Pseudopodoces humilis (assembly GCF_049639895.1). Lineage (NCBI taxonomy): Eukaryota > Metazoa > Chordata > Aves > Passeriformes > Paridae > Pseudopodoces > Pseudopodoces humilis. The sequence continues at coordinate 24,587,222 of NC_142202.1, read as the reverse complement.
ATAGGATATATAATTTAAAATCTGGTGAAACTTGAAGAATCATATTACTTCATTTACTATTGCCATCAAGTGGTTTGTATGAATTATGTAGGATTAAAACATGGTGTGTTGCTTTTGTAGCACTTACCTTTTGTATTTTACATTTTTGAAAGAAGAAGAAATTTTGTTGTGACTTTTTTCCTTTGCTCTGATACTTGTACCTGAGAGTTCACTGCTGTAAACAACTGAGGAAATTCTACATAAACTGCAGCCCTGTGGCAAATACATATCTTTATTGAGCTGCATGAAATGATATTCTAACTCGCTCTGGGAAAAAGGAGTTGTCTTTTTGGAGATTGGATGTTAGTGGGATGTAATCATTAGAATAACTAGCATGTCTATGACCTCTGAACAGAATGCAGTAAGCTAAAAATTCCTAATTAAAACCAACCTTTGGGCCTGCTCTGTATTTTTGTTACTTTCCACTTAGTAATAGACTCTAGACACTATCCAAAATCTTTCTCAGAAAAGAATGCAGAAAATATGCAGGCTAAATCTACAAATAAATGATTAAGCATACAGGAAAAACCTGCCTAAACTAATTTTAAGGCAGACTAGAAATTCTATTCTAGAAATTTATTTCAAACTTCCTCTGGTTTTCAGTGGCATTTCTAAAATTAGTTCATAAAATAATTTAGAATACTTGGATTTAAGTTACTTTAAAAGTGTTAACTGTTGGGGAGCAAGTACATTTGAATGTATTTCAGGCAACAGTTCTTTGGAAGGAGTGGAAACAAAACTTTTCAAAAAGTTTTCTCTCTCTTTGCTATTTCTGTACCTTTATGTACGAAAACTGAAGTCTGGGGTAACATCAAGGTATGAAGAGTAAATCCTGAATGATGAGAACAGACAATCTGGCTTTATTTCACTTGCACAAGCTAATGAATTAATGACATAATTTATTTTAAATATATTTTATTTTTCTTTTTTATTCTTTATTAATAAGATTCTGCAGGGAAATTCTACACTGAAATAAGATTGATTTGTTTTTATCTTTAAAGACAGATAAGAAATTAATACAACAAGCAAATGTTCTTAAAGTAGGGGGTAGATATTTGTTCTGTCTGGTTTTGTTTTAAGCACTTTGTGACTTCTGAAAACTCGGCTGGCTTTATTTGCCTGCTGTAATTCTGTTTCTTGTGCCCTGATCTTCAGTCTATGATTGTCCTCTTTCCAATCAAAAATGAAAATTTTCTGTAATTCTTGGATTTACATGTAAGCCAGACTTCACAGACAGGTCTCAGGATAAAAGCTTCTTGCAGATCTCCTGAGTCCTATTTTGTATGTAAAGACTTTATTTGCAAACAGTTATTCTTCAGTATCATAATAAATAAAACAAGCTGAAAGTTTTAATGTTTAGAAAAGTAGAAAGTAGATCTATCTAGTCTGCACATGTATTAATCTGTCCAAAATATCAGAAGTATCTTGGTTTTCGAGGCTTGCTGATTAAGGGCAATGAGAAGCACAATGAAATGTTTTGTTGGTGACTTGGTATGATGAATCCTAGCAGTTGGTGCAAGCCATCACTTCTAGAAACAATGTTTGAATAGCTAAGTGTGATTGTGGTGCAGTAAATTGTGTGTACAGAGATTTCTAAATATAGATGTAGTAATTCAGAGTCAGTTACTGTCAGCCAAGTCAATACAGATCTTAAAAATGTCTAAATCAATTTTGACAATGAAAAGAGCAGTAACTGAGAGTTTAACAACTGTGTGATATGCTTTTAAGAAACAGTGTGACTGTTTATCAATGCCTCAGTGGTCTGTGGTAGAAATTGATGTGACTGTCTTGATATCTGCATCTCTATATTTAATATATACCCATACACACAACACATTTCTCAGGTTTAAAAGACAAAGGCCTCTAGTGGAAAGTGCTATCTATTGCCACATCCTATGCTGGCAGTGCACTTTGAGCAGCTGACATCTGCCTTCACATATAGGAAACTCTTTCTTTGCTGTACAAAACAACAGGGACCTCGTGTGCAGTAGCATCCGTTTTATCCCTTTTACTTTACCTTGCTTACTCCACAATGATAGTCTGAGTTGGACCTGAGCAGGAGCATTCGTTTGGTAAACTACTACAGTTGAGAGAAACATGCAAAAAGAATAGGAATGACATTGAAAAACCAAACCAAAAAACTCCCCAAACATCCACAAGCAAACAAAAAAAGATTTATGGTGAGACTAAACCCAAGCTTGGTACCCAGAGATCAACTGGACTTTGTATTAAAGACTGAGGCAAAGAAGGCATTAAGTATCTCAACTTTTTCCTCATCCTTTGTTGCTGTTTTTCCCCTTACATTGAATAAAAGATAGAGATTCTCTTTAGCCCTCCTTCTGTTGTTAATGTGTTCGTAGACAGCTTTTTTATTGTCTTTTACAGCACTAGATCTATAGCTAAGTTTAATTCTTGTTAGGCTTTGGCCATTCTAATTTTCTCCCTGCATAACCTCACAGCATCCTTATCTTCCACTCTAGGAATCTCCTAGGCTGTTTCCTCTCTGCTGCAGTGCCCTTCCAGCAGACACCTGGTAAGTTGATGTCCTCCACAAGAAAAGAGAAAAATTGTGAGACCTGCCCTAGCTGCTTCTAGAATATTCTAACACCTCCATCCTGCTTGGGTGGTCTCTAGCACCATGACATCCACATTGTTGGCCTTTGCCCTGATTCTTATCCATAGACACTCAACCCATCATTAAACTCTAGACAACCAAAACTGTCCCCAACACACAGGCCTACCTCCCTATCAATTTTTCCTTGATAAACTCTTCCCATCAGAAGAGTTTATAGCCATCCATCACAGCTTTCCAGTTGTGTGGGTCTTCCCACCATGTTTCCTTGAAAGCAGCTAGTCATAGCTTTCCTGCTGCACAATTGCTTCCAGCTCCTTCTGCATTGGTGAAAATGCACTTCAGCTGAACTATTGATCTTGCCATTTTTTTGGGAGGGACAAGCCCTAATTCCTATGTGACCATTCTCAGGCACTTTTGTGGCTTCTAATGTGTCAATAACCCTTGTGTCTTTGGTGCTGCATGGATCTCAGCATGGGAAATTACCCACATTTCTTTTGAGAAGGTACTTTTATGAGATGGAAGAAGGTAAGATTTTTGGTAGAAAACAGATACAAGGAAAAGGTTTTTAGTAAATACAGTTCAAAGAAATCCAACCACATAATAGGGATTAATTTCTTAAAAAAAATCCATCTTCATGAAATGCATATATTGCTCCTGCTGTTTCTTCGTATATAGAGGGTTAGTGCTGTGCAGTTAAAGTGGCTTTTGTGAAATTAAGCATAAAACAGAGACTCATTTAATTTGTCTCACAAATTCATTTTCTTCTGCAAGGACTCATCAGAGCTCCATAGGAGTAGCATTAATAGCAGTTTTCAGTGTGTAAAATGAAAATGTGGGATCTAAAATGAATAAAAAATGAAAATCTGTATGCTAAGCAAATTCTCCAAAGAGTGATTATTGTGAATGAAAAAGTTTAAGATCAAAAAGGTATTTAGCAGCTTGTGTATATCTGAACCCTCACCTCCCCCTCCTTATCAGTGGTTGACATAATGCATTTGTTTTGTACCTCTGTGGTGTCTTCAAAGCAAGGGGGAAATACAACTGTGTAGGAGATGATGTCAGCATCTCTTCTATCAAAAGATACAGTGAGTGTGTGTGTGTGTTTGGGAAAAAAAGGGAAAAGACACTGGCTTTGAACCCAAGTAAGACACCTGTATGTGCTGTGCCATTACTGTTTATGGATCATTACTGATAGAGGAAAAACAATTTGGACCCTCACTTCTGCAGCAGACAAAGGTTTGAGCTTTCTGCAAACACTGTGAAGACATAATCTGAGTGTCTAGGGAAGCTTTATAAAAGCAGAGAGATGGAGGGGACACCTCTCCCTTCCTCCCTCCTATACACAGGGCACCCATCTACTGCTGTGCCAGAAATGAAGTGGTTTTCTGTCTGCTCTGCCTGTTACACCCTCTTTTTCTGTCCATGCTTGGGCCCAAATCCTCAGTTTGGCACAGCTCTTCCCAAGCCAATGGAACTGCCCTGCTCAGGAGCTGGCAGCTGAGGATGCAGCAGGTATCAGTGTTATTCTTAGGCTCTCTGGCACGCTGACTGCAGAGAGGAGCATCGTGCTGGTCTATGCAATCTTGGATTAGGCGAGATGATTTTACAGCTTTGAAGCTGACCAGAAGGGAGTTCTGGAGAGGGGATGCACTGTTTTCTGGAAACTAGTCCTAGTTGTTTTGTGTTTACTTCAGAGGTGGAACTATAGGTTGCTGGGTCAGAGTCAAATTCTTTGGGAAAATTCAGTTGTTGCAGGTCTGATATCATCTGAGATCATCTGAATTGATGTACTCCAATTTTGTTTTAGCAATTTTTTTCCCCTCTCCTAAAAGAAGATAATCCCAAATCTGGATTTTTTTGGTTGTTTTTATTTGTGTATTTTGTGCCTGAATTTCTGCCAGATTACAGCCAGGGGGTACTTGAGCTGTTAGCCATATAATGGGTAAGAGAACTTCAGAAAGTGTATGTTTTCTGCCCCTTAATAATTCTAAGGACCACAAAACTACATCCAATGCATTTTTAGAATAGTCACATGGGAAGGAAAGTCTGGAGATATTGAGCAAACTAAAATCACTCACTAACTGTTTTGAGAAATTCTTCCACTTTTTGGTGGAATGTGGCAACTGTTAAACGGTACATGGCAACCACAGAGGACAGGATGGGAGACAGGAATGCAAGATTTTTGTGGGAACTTTGGGGGAAATATAGAGACTGACTGCAATGCAACAAACTCCAGGATCTGTTTGTGTAGAGGAATGCACAATTGGAGGAGAATAGGAATAGGAAAAATAGACTTCCCCTCTGTGAAATGGATGTTATTTAAAACAATAGCTGAGAGTTTCTCAAATTACCAAAAAAAATGATGCTGAAAAATACAGAGACAAATACACTGAAGAGGGGGGAAAAGAGAACAAGAGAAATCTCAAAACTAGCTGGATAGTGCTGGCAATTTTAAGACTACAGGAGGAATACTTTTTCTAATATGTGAGCTTTCTTCATATTAATTTTAAAAGTACAAGGAAGAGAATTTTACCAAAATTGTTTTGATAAAATGTAAACCCATGGGGATTTCCAAGTGGGAACTTCCTAAATTAAACTGAAATAGGACTTTAAAAAAATGATTTCTCTTTTTAAGTTTTCTGCTTTGTACTTGAAGTTAATTCAAGGGAAGATGCTAATTCTGAACCTACAGCCATATCACTAAAAGGCAAGTTTCAAAAGACTTTTATTCCCACTTTTATCCTAGGATACGTGACAAGCTCTCAAAATCTTTTAGTGTACCTTATACAAAAGACAGAGCCCTGAGTGTCTGGCTGTAAGCTTTTGGGTATGGAATGCTTTCAAAAACCTGAGCCTTCTCTGGCTGCCTAATTAGGCACCACTTGTGAGTGGTGGAGCATATGAAAAATTGCTTTATGCCCCAAAGGTCAAAAAAGATGCCACTCAACTTCTCTTGGGCTCTCTAGGTTCCACTTTGTCTGAGACTGTACCTAACAGTTGTGGCTCATTGCTGCTTGATCTCTAGGTTTCCTGTGCTCCTGAGGCCTTGACCTGTGAGTTTCTGAGAACTGCTACTGATATTCCTTTAGATACCTGGAGAGCACAACTCAACAGCCTAAGTCTGGTGGTCTTACACTGTCATATGCTTCTCCTTCTTCTAGAACTGCCACATAATTTTTTCTATCTCCTGGAGTGAATTTAAAATGTGATTTGACTCAAGATTTTTGCAGCTGCTGTTCTTATGATGCTAGAAAGTGAGATACATAGCATAAGTAAACCTGCTGTATTTGAAGAATCTTGCTCTCTGTGGCTGAATTTTTGAGCTTTTGTCAACTTCAGTGAGCATAGAGATCTGCTTGTACAGCTCAGGCCGCAATTTTGCAACCAGGACTGTTTCATTTTTCCATAATACAACATGTCAGCAGGAACATGAAGGGTAGAGCCAAGGGATCCTGGCTCCCGGGCTCCCACGTTTTCTCCGGACAATAGTTTTCCCTTAGAAACCAATAAGTTATGGACTAAGGACTGCTCAATTTAAAATTATCTAGGGCTTTATGGCTAAAAGGATTTTATTAAATAGGAGTGATTACTAAAGTATGTTACCGTTGAGGGGGGTGAGGATAGTTAAAAATTATGAAAAGGCTTTGCTTGCAGCAGAAAAGCACTGTAAATACTTAAAAATATCTTTGCTAATGTTTTTATTTTAAAAATGGAAAAAGTGAGTCAGCACTGAAGGCTCTGTATTCACTGCTAAGTCCAAACTCAGCTGCCCTGGAGAGTCTCCCCATTCCCTGCCCCCATCTGTGCTTTTGGTACAAATGAATATAGCTACTCCTAATTTAGCTACATGCAGTTGCTACCTTTGCATGGGCTGTAACAATCATCCTGAGAGATCTGCTGCTGTAAGACTTTATTCTCCAAGTCTGTAACCTCTGTGCAAAAATACAGAGAAAATGATATGCAGGAATCATCTCTGGGTGATGAGTATGTTCTGTCTCTGCACTGCTGGAACAAGAAAGTGATGCTGGTGGAGCATAGCAAAAAACCAAATGGATTTTAATATACACTTAGACTTACTTATGCTTGGTCCAGAGGGTAATTCACTGTGGTGATAGCTCTGGAGAAACCTACAGAAATGATTCTTTCTAAATGCCAGGACACTTTGCACTCTGATTCTATACCACATTTTGTGTTGTGATAAAAGGCAGAATAGCTGTATTTGAGGGTCCTCAGCAGTTACTGGGCTTATAGGAAATAAGTGAGAAATATTTTCTATTCTAAGAATTAGATACCATAGAGGTATGTATAAAAATATGGATTGCATTATTTTTTGTTTCCTAATGCCAAAAATCTTCCTGCCTAGCATACAGTTTTTCTAAAGAAAAGCTATATTCTATATTTTTTTTGATTCAGCACCTCCTTCGGGTCCCAGTCTGACAGGGTTTTCAATGCACACTGCAAGCCTAAGCGGAATGCACACCGTGCTGTGAAAGAGATACATTACATAAGAGGCCTCTGAGGCTTACACAGAGCTGGACTGCAGTGTAAACTGTCTCCGGGACGGATAAAAACCATCTCGCAAACTAGGATTAGCACTGATTCTTGTCAGGGGCTCTTGATTTGAGAGAAGAGAAGGAAATTTGTGTGTGCTGTTTTAGGGAGTTTTAGCAGCTATATAAACCACAGTTCAAAATTCTGATGTGTATCTAACCATCAGCATGCCTGAACTGTGTTTGATAAAAGGGGCAATGAGCTCCAGTTATGTAGCCCTTACTCCCGCCGGTTCTCCTCTGCAACCAGAGAACAACCAGGACTATTTGCATATAAATCCTAAGCATTTGGCAATTTTGCTGCAGCAAGAGAGAAAGGGAAAGAAAGGCAAATTCCCCATAAGTTAGTGTTTCAGCCACAGTGCAGAAGATTTACTTTATCCACTGCTTGGCAAGCAATCCCAGCAAGGCAGCTGGGTGTCTGTGTGCCTGTCTACAGATCCTCTACAGTGGCCAGAGCCTAGCATCTGAAGGACTGTCTGAGGTTCTGGGGTGATGAGTGGTTACAGTTTGATGCCCTCAATACAGTTTGACATTTGTTTGTGAGTTTCACTTTGTGGAGGGAGAGTCAGACCTTTCCTGAAGGTCACTCTGAAGCTCCTGGCCAGACATCCATGGAGAGACTTGCTTCCTGTGACAGTTCATTTCCAGTCTCAGTGCAGACAGGCTGCTTCCACTTTAAAGCCCAAAACTGCTTTCTATCAGCACATACAGGATGGGAGATGTCCTCCCAGACCTCCAGGCAGGACAAACTCACATGACTTTTTAGTTCAACAAAAGTTGTACGTTACTGAGATTTCTGAGTGAATTACTGGCAGGCATTCAGATTGCAAGAAAGAAGACAAATACTCAAAATACCTGTGTTTAAAAAGATGAAAAAAGTGGTACGTGCCAGAAACAAATCCCTGTAGTTAGTGGCCATTTTCCTAAATATGGATCTGCATGGTAGAGTGGTGGAGAAATTGGATCATGTTAATTATTGAACACTTCAAGTCACGCCCATCACAACACCAAGCATTTCACTGGAGATACTCAGCACCTTATGGACTTATAGGAATCCTCCAAGTTCAGTTTCAAAGCGCAAAGGTAAATTAAGGAATGGATTTACAAGGAGGAGGATGTATTATCAAAATATTAAACCTAGGTTAGTCCTCCACACCATTATATTTTCCTTCAACTTTCTTATCAAATTGTTGCAGAAAGCTATGTGTGAAGGCTGTTACATGAAGCTGTTAGATAGGGGTATGTAATGCATCCTTCTGATACACAAAGCTTTCAGAAAGCCTAGAAGCAAACTATAAAATGCTGCAAAGTATGGCCTATTTCAGAGCACAGTCTTATCTTTCAGATCTTCTGGATAATTTTAGACTGATGTTTTTTATACATATTTGTGTCTTAGGTAAAAAAAGATTTTTTTAAAAAAAGATTTTTAAAACTGTATCGGCTTTTTGTTCATTTTTGCTTAGAGTTGCAGATAAAGTTGCTGAACTTTTATCAGCCAAACCATCTTCAAAACATATTTTCTTTCCAGGAGAAAGGCCTACACACAAGCCTTTTATGGCATTGTGTATTTATAGCTCTAGTCTGTACTGTGAATGAATAGCTCCACAAAACACAATGCAGAGGCATTTGATGAGCGTGATCATCAGTCACGGAATCACAGGATCACAGAATGGGTCAGTTTGGAGGGAGCCACAGTGGGTCATCTGGTCCAGCCTTTCTGCTAAAGCAGGGTCATCCCAGAGCACATGACACAGGACCCTTGAATATTTGCAGTGAGTGAGACTCCACAGCCTCTCTGCACAGTCTGTTCCAGTGCTTGGTCACCTGCACAGTGAAGTTGTTGCTCCTCATGTTCAGGTAGAACTTCCTGTGCATCGGTTTCTGCCCATCGCCTCTTGCCCTGTTTCCTGGCACCAGTGAGCAGAGCCCAGCTCCATCCTCTGACACCTCCCTTCAGACACTGACAGACATGGATGAGGCTCCCTCTCAGTCGTGTCTCCTCAGGCTGCACAGGCACAGCCCCCTCAGCCTTCCCTCCTAAGAGAAATGCTCCAGTCCCTTAATCATCTTAGTTTCTCTCTGCTGGGCCTGCTTAGTCCAGTGGAGGTCACTGAACAGGGTGTGAAAGGTGCAAGGAACCTGCTTGGTTTTCCATTCTCACACAAAGAGAGGAAGGGAAAGACTTTTCCAAGTCTGGGAATGATTGAGGGCATCACCACAGGACTGGCTTTCTCTGAACTGCTGCAAAGCCAAAACTCTGCCCTCACTCCTAAGTCTTGCACAGGTCCCTGCAGAGAAATGGGGAATAATGTCAGGATAAAGCTGAGTCAAGACTCGGGCAACTGGTCATTCAAAACTTTTCAAAAGGTGATGGTGGCTGGGATCTGCTGGTGCTCTGAGACAAAACATGCACAAGCCTCACTGGTGCTCCAGCAGCCAGCAAGTTCACCATCTGCAATTCCTGCTAGTACTGGAAATAGCTAACATCCAGAAAAATTTGGGTGTCAGGTCTTACATCCTGCCTCTGTCACCCAGTGATATGGTACATGATATTTTACACCTCTGAATGCCCAGCCTGCACACTGCTCCCAACAGTGTCTTTCTAATGTAGCAAACTTTGGATGGCCTTTGTCTGCAGACATATTTTCTGAGTCCATCTGCTTTATTGAATTCCAGGGCCTAGAGGAACATCCTTAGAAATAAGGCTGTTTTCTTACAAAATGGAAGGATTACAAGAGATAGCATGTTTTGGCAGTAAAAAGGGAGATTGAAGTAATTGCTAATGTGAAATATACAAAATATTTCAGTAAATCAGTCATATTCAAAATACTGTTTTGTATATAAACTTGTTCTAAGATAAATAATTAACATTTTGAAATCTATATTGCTTTTCATTGGAAATAAAATTTGTCAGTAATTGAATCCATGATAGTAGTTGGTTCTGTACAGTTTGATATTTTATCTTTTAGTACTGTAAAAAAATCCAATATTTCATCATTCTTATTTATTTAATGTGTTCAGAGCACATGGAAGAATGCTGTGCAAAAGCTTGTTAGCAACTGAATGACATACCTGAGCTCTTTGGGAAAAATTTATTCAGCTTAAATGTCTTCCCCCACCATTAGGTATCTGCCTTTATCTCCTCTGAAAGTGTGGGAACCAAAAAGAAATTAGGAATCCATTATAGGTAATTAGTTCCTGTTATTACAGGCAGATTTTATAGGAATCTGGATCTCACTAGTTCTGATACCAAGTGTAAAATTGTCAGTAGTAGCTTCCCAAGTAACTGTGAAAATCTGGTGTGTAGACAGAGTATCAGCACATAACTCCACTTCTCAGAAGCATCCTCCCTGTGAAATGCTATATAAAAGTGGCTCTGAAACTATTTTTGGAGGGCATCTCTGTATGCTCCCTCTGCCACTTTATTAATTTGGCAACTTCCTCTTAATTAATATTGCATGCCAGTAGGGATAAACAAGATCCAGGTCCCAGTCCCTGCCACAGTGAACAGAAATCCTATCAATGTAGAAAGCAGAGCACAGGTTCCCTCTGTAGCAGGTGTGTGTAACAGGCATCCAGCTGTTTCAGGTTTTTTCTATAAAACCAGGCTTTTTGCATTACATATGTAATTTGTAAATGACAGTTATAATGTGCAATTTGTCCCAGAAAAGGACTCCTGCTCCTCTCAGCTGGAAGAAAGTTTTGAACTGATGTCTCTTGGGAAAACAAATGAGACGAAAAAGGGAACATTTAATGAAGTAAATGTGCAGAAAAACCTGTGCAACATAAGGTCTCAAGTTGTCTAGACTTGGAATGAAGAACTTTGTTTTATTTTTCAAGTATTTTAGCAAATATTGCCAAAACAAAGCAGAATTTTATGAACAAAATGTCTCTCAAAAGAACATTAGGATAACTGTGAAATCAAACACGTAAAAAAACCCCAAAAGGATACAAAAATAATAATTTTGTTAAAGAACCCCAAGAAAGAATGCACCTCTAGATAAAGTGGTTTGCAAATTTCTTTTGCAAATACAGACAGATTTGCAGGCCCTTGTTATTAGGGGGTATAAATGACGCAAAGTGCAAGTCATAAATGTGTGTTGCTGTGAAAGATTGGGTGCAGTTTTGGGTGAGCTGTGGTGTGATATTTCCACTTGATATCTAGAGTCAGCCAATAGCAGCAGGTGGTGAGAGGCTGAGGAGCACAACATGTTCCAGTAGCACCTGAGGTTTGATCTCTGTGGCATGCTTGCTGTATGCTGCACAGAAAGCCTCTGTCAGGGCTTCCTTGTCTTTGAACTCAAGTGCATACAAACCTCAAGTAGTTTAATTTAGTTCAGATCTTCTATAATGAGTGACCATTTCCTTAGAGGTGTATGTCCCTGAACCAAGAAATAGTTCTCAGATATTCTGGTGCAGGCACTGATGATTCTGTAACAGATTTGTATTTAATCCTTTATCTTCTGTTTGCATTCAGCAATTGTGCCTTCTGCAGGATCTCACTCCCTACCACCCACAATAGTTACAAGTTATGGGTGTTCAAACACTTTGCTGAGCTGTGGTGCTTCTCTGCACAATTTAGAAAATCACCACCTCCATGGTCAGAAAATAGATAAGATGGTTTGTTCTACATGAGAAGAAGGATGGATGTTTGTATAATTCATTGTGCAAGGTGTGAGCAGTGTTAACTCAGGGACTGCAGATGTGCCTACTGTGCTATTTTACTGCTTATAACAAGATGTTCTCTGGAGTGAATGCATCACTCTGGGAATGTGTTTACATTTAGGAATGGGACTCATTTAATTTCACAAATGGAAGGATGGTACCTAAAGGTCCAGTTTTGTTTTGGGTTCTTCGTCTATAAAATGTCAATCTTTGACAAATTGGAATGAACATTCTAATGCAGGTGATGTTATATTTTAACCTCAGGGTATGTGGGGCTCTGGTCTAGTACTTTCTTCACAGTGTCCCCAAGGCAGAAGATCACAGAGCTCATTTTGCACATGTAGCTGTAAATCCAGTGGAAGCTTTTTGTGACATCTTTCTATAGATGAAGCAGTGTGGAAAAAGGTCATATGCCACTGAAACCTAGAAGAGTTTGTTTAGGTAGTGAAAACTTCATTTTAGATAAGTTTTGATCAGAACTGTCCTGCTTACTTCCTCCTGCACTTGGGTTTTCAATTTTTTTTTATTTTATTTTTTTTAAATTTGAGTATGTGGGCAGTTTTTGTCTTTCTTTTCTAGGTTGGTTTCATTTTTTTTTCTCTTCCTCACAAAAAATACAAGTGTGCTTTTATGTCCTCAAGGAATATGACCGCCTCTAAATGGGACAACCATAAAAGTGGCCCACAGGGTTATATTTCAATTTTGCAGAACAGGAAAAGGAATAAGGATCTAGATGGGATCTGTACTTTCATTTATTTCAGGATGGTACCCAGGACTGGTTGCTGCCATACAGTTATTGCTGCCCACTGAACCTGTTGGTGAACTGTGCAGTCAGAAGCCCCCAGCTGCATAAGCTTGCATTAGTCTAGACTGTAGCTGCAGAGAAGGGGACATGTCTCTTCACTGTTTTCTTCTGATGACTTCTAATGCTGGCTGTGACTTCCTCTGGATGTTGTGGGTTTCAATCTGCTTTCAGTTTTAGTGGTTACATTGGTTTGTTACAGAGCTCTTTTCCTAGTCAGACTGAGTGAATATGCAAGCTGAATGTGATAGGAGAATCTAATATCTGTTTTTAATTCATACTCCCTAAATCTGTGTGGTCATGTGAGCCTTTTAATTTTCATTTGTATAAGTGAACAACTGAGTGAAAAAAACCTCTGAAATTTTCTGGTCTTCTGACACATTGGAGTAAAAAGATCTGTTTTTTGTGACTCAAAAGGCATCTAGCCACATTTCTGCATAATCTCCTATTTTGGACTCTGAATTAGATCTGATTCAAACCCCAAATACCCTGATGTAGCTCTTACTATAACTAAGATATCAGTTGAGAATTTTTATTTTCAGTGAAAGTTTTTTTTGTTTTCTTTTCCATTTTTTTATGTACCAAAAGAATTTAGATCTACATATTGTTTGCCGAATGCAAACAAATAATAAAGTAATAAAGACAGTCTTCCAAGAGTAATATAAATATAGATGATACACGTAAGTATATAAGATGTATATACAATTAAACTGTTTTTCTCGGGTGAAATCCTTTGACTGCCAAAGAGAAAATGAAAAATTATGATAGGTGAAAAAAATAATATTATATACTTCTAATGCATGAAAGCCTTCATCTTGTGCCAGGAGAAACGAGTGTATCTGGGTTATACTTGCTGGGTACAAAGTTGAAATGAGATTATATCTTAACTTACTCATGGCATTTTCAGTTTTTTTCTGTACTGCATTTTTCTTTTTTGGTTTTCTTTTGGCATATTACTCCATTCCCTACAGAGGACCCTAATTAAAGAAAACATGCAACATTTTAAGTCAGGCTGAGACTAGACTGTGCCTGATTAAGGAGAGAGTGGATTAGTATTTTGTGGTTGCTATATCCTTTTTTTGAAATGTTCTGTATTGTATTGAGTACTGACATATAATGTGAGACCTTTTCCATAGGGTGTCCAGACTCCAGGACCAGCACACCCTTTGGGAGAAGATCTGTCCCTCTAGGTCCAGAAGGAAAAAGGCCCAGTGCCTACACGTAAGAGCAGTGAGCAGTGAAAAGCTCTGTAATTCCTGCTAATCCAGAAACAGAGTGAAACCACATAAAGGCCACTCATTGTCCTGCCCTGGACTGTCCATCTGTAAGGACAATCAGCTTAAGCCAAACTCCAGCATCCTGAGGCATACAAATTTCATATTTCTCTAGGAACCAACATTTTCACCTTAACCCTCAGCACAGATGTAGTTGTGAAAGCAGTTTTTCTTAGACCAGAGAGGCCCCTTGCCAAAGGCAGTTTTCTGCAGTTTTAGTGCATTAAAACTGCATAGTTTGTGTTTATGATAATGCTGCAAGAGTAACTTGTTTATGAGTTATGTGTCTTCACATAACATCACTGGTTGCAGTGAGTATTTCAGAAAATATATATTTTCTTCTTTCTTCCTGTGGCAGAATTCAGGTGGAAATTACAGTTGTATGGTGTCAGTGTTGATTAATAAATAGCACTTGTCTTTCTGGACAACACCGCTCTAAAATGATCTTGGTCAGATACTACTTTGTGAGTTCATTGTGGTTGTGCACTAATGATATTAAGCATTCTAGTTTTGAGGAGTTTTATATTGTGGTTGACTGTATTGCAGAGATCTCATTCTTCTAGGTAGTGGCGGAGTCATGCTAGCAGCCATCAGCTAAACATGGGATGATAAAGCCACTGATATCTTGGTCATGTCTAAAGGAAAACTGCCTCAAGTCTCAAAAAACTCCCTCTTGCCCCCTGAATTACAACTTATCATATTGCTTTGCAGACTTGCTATTGTCAGACCAAGATGAAATTTTCTCCTATAGCAATATTTAATCCCTTAGTAGTGTATTTAAGTGACTATCCTTCATTTTCTACAGGGTTAGGAGAACTCCCACGACATAATAGTTTCTGTGGAAACTCAGAACCCTTGCCACTTGGCTACACTGTGTCAATAAACTGCTTTTGAGGCTACTCTGGTTTATAGATTTTGAATTGCTCTACACATTTATAGCACTATGTAAAAATAATCCTTAGTCTAGTAATATTACCTTGTAACTAAAATAAATAGATAACTGAAAAACACCCTCAATAGAGAAGATTACCTTCAAAAGAGTTTTTCCACAGCATCGGAAAAACCCAAGTTCATTTTCAATTAAAAGAGGCTGCCTGTGAACTTTTAAGTAGTTTCCTCAAGTTTAGAATGTAATTAAAGTTTGTAATTTCTTTTTGGGCTAACAGAATATTTCAGTAGTTGAAATAGACCTAGATTGATAATTGTAGTAAATGCAGATTGCACTATCCAGCCATATCAAAACCCAGTGCTGTGCCCAATGTCCCAGCATGATGGCTGTGTCAGGGAAAGGTGAAGCCCAGTGGATGCGGCTCAGCTGGTCCTGGTTGCCCGTGTTCAGTGACATCAACATGGTTCTCTTACACCTCCCTCCTGACAAGAGCCAGGTAGGAGCATGTGATGGGTGAGGAAAGCTGTGCTCAGGCTGCTCTGGCCCGAGGATGCTGTCAGGATGTGGGGAAAGGCCATGCTCTCCCCTGGGAACTGCAGTGCCTTCCTATGTCCTCTGGTCTAGGTACAGATTTTGAATTTCCTTTTCCGAATAGTACGGAGTATGAACTCCAAAGGACAGAAATAGCAAAAGGTAAATTAAATATTATATAATTTTTGTTTAGTTATAGCCAAATGCAAAAGAAAGTGTGCATTTACAGTGTACAACATATTTACTAATGCCTTAAGAAATGGGCTGATAATTCTTCTCTCTTGGAGAAATAATACTGTGTATATTCTACTTTTAAACTCCTTTTACTGAATGATTGAGCCAATCATTTGAGTGTGTGGCTTTGCTACTACATAGCAGAGTGTATCACAGAGCAGATATATTAGAATATATATATTAGATATATATTAGGTCCAGAAAGTTCCAGAAAGAGAACCATGATTTAGTGTGGTTCTGCAGCAGAACTTGAGTTTTGGCAAACCTTACTTTGAGAATTTAGGAAGCTCCTACATGGTGACCCTAAACTTTGCATTGAAATTGCAGGGCATGTTCCCACCTGACAATAATTTCATGCTGGGCAGTAGCACCAGTGCTCAGGAGAGCTGACTGACTTCTGTGTGGAACTGTCAGGCTCTGCAGTTTGTCCCTCAGCTACAGTCTGAAGCCAAACAGGGATGTTCCTGGCCTACTTCAGAGCATGATGATCACACATACAAGGAACTTCATGCCTCGTAGTCACAACTAAGCCTTCCCTGAGACAGAAGATTTTGTCCCCTTTTGTCCTCTTTACCACTAGTTTGTTGAGGCTCCAAGTAAATCATACAGCTTGCTGTAGAGTTTGTGGCTGAGTCTGGAACTGAACCAGCATCTTTGTGTCCCAGCCTATTGTCCTAGTCACTCTCTGTTCTTCAGAGTCTGACTCAGCACTCCTCAAATATCTCAATTTCCATTTCTCCATTTTTTTCTGATTTTGTATTTTCTCTCCCAAGCAAGCTTCTGGCTCCACTTCTATTTTTCCTTCTTGCCTTTTTTCATTATTTAATCTTTAAATATTCAGACAACTCAATGAATGGCAATATAGTATTGTGGAAAAACTGTTACAGTTGGATGATGTGACATAATCTCATTGATTATTGTGTTAGAGATGATTTATTCTGTTTTATCAGTTTGTGAATAGGTTACCCTTTTCCAAATACTAGGATGTCCTTTTTTTTCGTTAGCTCACAACTGATCCTGTAAGTTCAATATTAATTTTTTTTTTCATTTCTTCAAATTAGGCTTTTTTCCAGGGAGAAAAAGAGGATACTGAGTTCTCTCTGGGTAAATGTATAGATTTTGCCACTGTACAGCAAGTTTGAGCTGGAAAAAAATGTGGAAACGATAAAATGTCATCCAAGATGGAAAAGAAATGGAGGGATTCTTTTTAAGCACAGTCATAAGAAACAAAATTGATCTTTAAAGATGTTCTATCCCCTACAATTTTGGAAGAGGTCACTATAACAAAAACTAGCAAGCTCCAGTGGTAAACTATTGATGAGACCGACATTAAAAGGAGAGTTTGTTTTGGAAGATGATTTCATGCTCAAAGGCATTACTCTCAAAAGCACACAATGTTACTAGTAAGAGGAAATATAACACCTCACTTGACATCATTGCATTGTTTCATGAACTGTGCTTTTGTTTTATCTCCTTGCTAGTCCGGGAATATCTCTTCTTTGCAGGTTTAATTTATAACATGTTGGCATCTTCTTGTTTTCTTAGTTTACAGCCATGGTCAGGGCAATTTGCTTTAATGATTACCAGGAGTAACAATTTGATTTAATGATACCAGCACTAGTATTCTTCATAAATGTATTAGCAACTTCTGTGTAGGTACCTCTCAGTTTGGTCAGAATTAGCTCACTTCATTTTCCCCTTTAATCCCATTCAAATAAAACTATAGAGTCAGATATATGGTTCTGTATGTACATTATGGATGGGAGAGAGAAGGATAGTCCTAACCTCTATTTTCTGTAGTCTGTTTTATGGACAACATACTGGGTTTATTACAGTGATAAGTGTCTTTCACCTCTTTTTTCTGTCCATGAAAACTGGATGTAAGAAACAGACTTTTTTGTTTGTCATTTTTCTGGTAACTTTTCCCTATCTTTGATGAGAAGCTGCAATGTAATTGCTTGCCAGCAACAGACAAATCTTAATGAGGTATTTGAAGAGTCCCAATGGAGAACCTGCCACATATAGAGAAAATATAGATTATATGCAGGAAATACACAGGCCAATGCTTTGTTTTATGGATTGTCCTGTCACACATAACACAGAACTGTTCATGTAGTCATTTGTATGACTGTTCTTGATTAATATATTTCAGTAGTAAATTTCTGACAGGAGACTAAGTGGTTGGTTTCATCCAGGCCTTTGAAAAGATCAGCCCTGTCTTCTGAGAAAATTCATGTCCATTTTAAAGATTTATGCCCAGTTCTAAACATAATCAATTGTAGATTAATTTCTGTTTCTACGGTTTTGTGGTAACCTTTTCTTTCTGAAGACTCTACTTTTGAAATCTCTTGGAATTTGGGTAGGGAAGGATCAGAAGTTAAACCTTCCCTCCCATTTTTTTTTTTTTCAAGATGCTTTTCCTACTGTTAATTTTCAAACTTTGACAATGACTGAGTTTTCAGCAAGCCACTGCTTGTTAGCACCCTCGAAACCCTAGAACTAAAGCTAACTTGTGCAGCTGCAGTGCTTTAGACAGTCTGAAGGGTGACTTGCTTTCTATATCAGGGTTATGCTCACACTGCTCTCTGGCAAACTCTAAAGGTAAACGCCCAAAGAGGGGAAGGCAGTGGCTGTGGGGTGAGCTGTAAATACAGCTGTCTGTGAATCAAACCACTCTCCCTCTCCCACCCTTTCTAGAAATCTATCAAGCTGGCAGGCTGCCCTGCTTGAAATAAATGTGGAAAATATTATGTAACTTTGCCCTGTGCGCTGCGCCGACAGTGTGTGCACCAGTCAGGTTTTAGTTACACTATCTGTTGTGGCTATTTATAGTGACCAGAGTCTTCTCTCTTTAAATTTAAGCCTGTATTTCCTTTGCCCCCACCTTTGCATTTATGCTTTTTTCCCCCCCTTTTCCATCAACAACAGAATGCAACTCATCTTCTGCAAAGAGAACAACTTCAGCAAAGCTTAACAGCTATTCCTTCTTAAAAATAATACACCCCTCCAACAACAACAAAAAGCAAACAAAAACCCTAACAAACTGCTGGATGAGGGATTTATTGCCTCTGACTGTAGCCAAGCACTGAAACAGTCTCAGATCCCCTCCCCTGGAGTTATACACTGTGTCAATATCTCCCTCTGCTGAAAGCTCTACATTCTTCCTCTCTTGCTTGACTACATTTTGCTGTGGCAGGACTTGCATAGACCAGAAGGAATCTGTGATACATAATAGAGCAACCTGCTTGCTGCAACATAGCTGCCCTACCGACATTATACCCTCTGGGCAGTGCATAAACTTAAAAACTATTTGTCCTTCCCCAGTGTGACTGTTGGCAGACTAAAATCTGAGATTTGGAAAAGATGATAATTTGGAGTCAGATGACTTTTAAAAATACTCTTTCAGTATTTCAACATCAACTCCTGTGATGGGATTCAATCATTGTCAAGGGACATTCTGTTTAAAGACAATTCTATTTGACTGAGCCTTACAAATTAATTTCCTTCAGTTTTAATCACTTAACTAGTTTTTGTTCTAGAAATAGTAAAATTACCATGTGGTTTGTGATCCATTGTGCTGCATAAACTACCATGTAAGACTTTAAGTGTTGTATTGCTCAAACAGATTGAATTATCTTAATGATTGGAAAAATCTATGAATCATCTCAACTGCAACTGGTGTGGTTATTAGGGAGCTCAGTTTGTCAGAGGCTGTTTGGGATTAGAGACTCAAGGCAGTCATTTCTCATCTCAGATTATTATACTATAAAGATTTTAAAGTGACCAACACATTTTATTTGTGTCTGTTTCAGGTACCCCAAACTGACCTACTAAAAAGGGTAGTGATTTTGTCAGAAGGTGAACAATTGAACTCAGTGGAGGATCAAGCAACTTCCTGATGTCTCAAGTTATGCCCCTAATTTTAGTAGGGGACTGGAAGCAAAAGACCCTAATTCAAACCCCTTATTTTTCTTTATGTTTATCACTCCCTTGGAAATTTTGGAGTGTCTGCCTGTGTTGTGGGAAAGGCTAATGCACTGCAAAGCCATAGCTGAGCTACAGCAGTTCACAGCTTTTTTTAGTTAATAATTTTTAATATTTCCTCATTATGTTCAGTTGCTTCAGATCAGATGAGTTTCCCCTCTATTTGAAGGCAAATGGCAAACAACCATTTTACATCAATTTTGTTCCACAAGAAGTACAAATTGGGTTGCTTCTATTAACTTTTTCAACTGAACTTGTTAATGTGTTCAGGGAAGTTTGGTAACGTTGGAGGTGCAAAGAGAAATAAGGAATAAGGAAAAGCAGAAATTCTGTGTACAGAAAATTGTTCTGATTGGATGGGGTTCAAAAAAAGCACACAAGGCAGAGCAAGGGCAGAAAGCAGACAGGAGGGTGCAGGAAGGAGTGCAGCTGTAGGGAATAAAAACACTCAGGGGAAGGTCATATAAGGAGGAGAAGAAATCATCATCATGTGGTGAAGTTTTCAGGAAGACACTATTGTATGCAGGCTTGTAAGGAGAACTGACCTTAAAAAGGAAGAAATAAAGGACTACTTGCTATAAAAATGATGGTAGAAATTTGGCTTTGTAGGAAGAGAGGATGGTTTGGTTTAGAGTGTGCTGTAAGTCTGAGGTCTTATGGGTCCCTGGAAGATGTCTTTTCCTAGCAGGAGAAGACTTGGTCAAGGAAGCATGGCTTGAAGAAGGGCACCCTGTAGAGAAACAGAGGTGTCAAAGGTACCTATGTGATTTATTGAGCATATTTCTTTATGGAGGTTTGCTCATTCTTAATTATGGTGCAGAATACTCTATTATTTCAGCTTCATACCTTGCATATTTATAACTGTTACGAAAATGCTAGCAAAGTTATTTGCTTTACAGAAGGAAAAACTTGCCATGTATTTGAACTTGACATTTTTTCAAAAATGCATGATCTGATGTTAAGATTTTGTTTGGATATTAAGCCACTCATACACAGGTTTCATAAAATACTGGCTGTGACCTGCTGATACAAATCTGAGAAGCAGAGATGCAGAATTACTTAAATGGATATGGAAAAAGGGATCTTAACTGTTTTTCCTAGATTTCACTGGCATAGCCAAGTGAAATGGATATGCCAAGGTTTTTAGCATTGGGCTGGGTGTTATTGTTGCAAAAGAAAAAGGCATGTTTTTTGCCTCTGACTTTTTAATTTTTTTTTCCCCCAGGCTGTGGGGCACAAGGATGATTTAGAGAAAAACATGTAACTGACTGAACTTTTCAATGATTAACGTATGAGCATTGCTGCACTTTAGGTTAGCTTATTAGCTTTAAGAGTTTTAGATGGTTGTGATTAAGGTACAAGGTACCATTCTGTGCTTTTGCCTTTACTGAGATGCTCTGAGCACTCAACTGAATGTCTCCTCTAAACAGAGCTAAATTTAAATGGGGGCAGACAGACTGCAAAGTGTGCATCCTGGTTGTAACAGGGCAGTCAGAAATGCATCTGTAATGCTGTGACTATGTAGTTTGGAGTCAGCTGGGTGACAAAATCTAAAGCAGTGACTCAGTGGGAATCTACTGCTGGCTTTGGGTCTCAGGTGCTAAGTTCAGTTCTGTGAGCTCTGTAAAGCTTCCCCACACTCCACAAGGCTCTTAAGGGATCTTTATGGAAGATAGATGAAATGAGGATATTAAAAGCCCTGTACTTTAAGCACAACTGAACTCAATTCACTTTTATCACTATTTCAGACAAGGTGTATGTTTATGTAGGGCTTTTTGCTCAACAGAGTGCAACAGGATGCTCCTAATGAAGCTACAGTTTTGGTATCAAAAACATCTGGACTAGCTGGGCCTACAATGCAAGAAACACACGAATCTGTAGGATATCTAGTGTAACTTGGTAGGGGCACACTTCTCTTGCAAAAAGCAGTGCCACATGCTTCTACTGCTTAGTTTGGAAAGTAAAACAAGATACTATAGGAGATGGAATGTGTATGAGAAGGGCTCATTATCGGTTATGCTAAATACTCAATGAAATCTGAGGCCATACAAATCTCAACTGGTTTCAAGTTTTCTTAAAGTCGAAACTAAGATCAGGTTCTTCGAGAGTTCAAGAATTTCTAAGCAAAACTAGACCTGCTGAATGCATAGAACTTGAATAGCAACTTTACAGTACATGCTCAAAGCACTTGCTACAAATTAATAACTTTAATAACCACAGCACTTACGTGATTTAGAGATGTTTGATTAACCTCCTCTTACAATTCGGTCCACAGGCAAACAAAAAAGCAGATTTTTTAAAGGATTTTAGTGTGGAGTGATGCATTTAGACATTTCATTGGGTGACAAACCTCTCTAGGTAGACCATCTATGTTCCTGTCTGTCTTTTAAGCATGCACAAACTTTTACAAGTATTGTACTGAACAGGTTATCTCAGCAAAGTCTGGTTGTGGTGAGAGTGAGATGATCTAACTGCAGTGAAAGCTTTGTGACAAAAATATAGGTCCTGATTTTGGTTTGTAAATTTTTTTTTGTTTTAGTGCACTTGATCACTATCAGACTGGTGAGCTTTTAAATGAAGCATTTGCATATGATTGAAGATTTGCTCTGTAAATTCTATGTAATCCTGGTGTTCTCACTGTTCCTGAATCCAATGGCTTTAAAATGTGTAATATGTGTAGTGTTTAGGTGTGAATATTTGGGTGAGCACATTTTAATGTACATTTTCTGCTAGTTGATAATTTTTGGCAGGAGTCCTATAGAAAAATGGGCAGCATTATCACACAGAGTAGTTAATTTGGATATATGTGAGTCTACACGGACATGTCCTCTCCCCTGGGTCCCCAAAGGAGTTATACAATGTACACGTGCAAAATAAACAGGATGGCTCCTTCATTAAGTGACTGAACAGGAAACCAGGGGAGTTAACCACTATTCCTGATTCTTTGAAACTTTCTGCCTGCAAATCTGGGAAATCCAGTTAGAAAACTGAGGCACATGAAATCTATCAGTAAAACAGGGACTAGTGTAACTTTGTGGTTGTATTTGAAAAATTTAAGCTGGCAACTAAAAATGTGGATGTGTCTTAAAAATACTGTTAAAACTGACTTTGAAGCATTGAAACACACGTCCAAGGATAGAAAATACTTTAAGGATATGCTTCAGGATTATAAAAAAATGTTGCTTTGGCTGTTTTCCAATAACAAAAGCAGATTTGGCAGTATCAAAAGGCAGATTTGTATTTTCTCTGTTAATTACTCTGTTAATAATGTTTGTAGAACTCTTTACCAAAACTTCACTTTTTTTTTGCTTGAAATGTCCCTTTTTTTATACGGGGCAAAGGAAAAATGTTGCTTGTTCTCTAGCTTTCTTAATGTCTCAGTTTGTATAGTTTTAGCATTCCACCAAAACAAAATAAGTCTTACTTGTCAAAACCACCAGAGGACTGAAACTCCTCTTATTCTTTATTCCAATTAATTATAGGTATATATTTTTACCTCCTCTAAATGCTTTAGGTGCTCTGTTTTGGTTTTAGTGGCAGTGATCTGCCATGGCTCTGCTAGTTTCATAGAGGAGGAGTATTTTCAATCATGAAATCCTAGGAGTGCTAGGCCTGATGGACTATGGTTTTGTCTTGTTAATATGGCTTGGAAAGCTTTTGTGCAGCGTGTGTTCCTAAACTTTCTCTTTCCTTTTTGTGCAGATTCCTGGGTGTTTTACGATGTGTGAGCTCATTGTTGCTTTTTGGTTTAAATGTGTACTAGGAAGCGTCCCTGTTTCCTTCAAGAAAAGTTCCATGTATGCAAGAAAATACTACTGCTAAGTCACTATTCCTGGTTAACTGCCTCAAAAAAATAGATAGGATAGTTTATTCTTTGTGTCTTTGCTCTACTTAACTGCCCACCTTAAACATAAACTTTGGAATCCCCTAGGCCACTTTAGGCCATGGGAAACATGCCTTAAAACAGATGAGGTCAATACAGAACTGCTAGATCTTTGAACTTTTTTCCTCTTCCTAGGCCATAGAGACAACATATGTTGAAGTTTCTGTATAAATTTTTGAGTAATATTCAGGAATCCAATTTCTTCTTCTAAAGGAGAAATTCAGATGCTTAATGGATGACAGATGCTTAATGGATGACATTGCTTACTAGCTACAGCATTTAAAGTCTAATTGCAACCTGATCTGCTTCTCCTCTCTAGGTCTTCCTCCAGCTGAACAATCTGCCACCTTGCCAGTCCTTTAGCAACTCGTACTTCAGGCACCTATTTTTGTGCATCAGCTCCTCTGTCACTCCAGAATTCCAACTCTGTGTTTCCCAGCAGTGGGTTCTAGGAGGTGACCAGTACTTGCCTGTCCAAACAGCAGGGTGTCTGTTCTGTCTGTCTGTGTGGAAGGCTCTGGGCTGGCTTTGTGTTCATAAACTTTGATTGATAACAGCACCTGTGTGGCTGCCAAGGTCAGGCTGCCTTTGGGAGAATATTTTATCACCACGGGCACCTGCCTTGGTGTAAGATTTAGGGATGTGGCCTGTCTTTGATGACATGGTTCTGGCAGTCTGAAAAGACTTTGTTGCAAGACATTGGCCTGCAAAGTCTAACCAGATGACAGCTTTGCTTTTTGATAGCTGTCGGAAACTTGGAATGAAGAAGTAAGTCTAAATTCCATCTACTGCATCAGTGACTGACGTTAATACCTAATAAAAGGTAATTAATTTTTCCCACTGATGAGTATGCTGTTTCTGAGTGCCTGGGGTTAAAGAGGTTAGAAATTTGTTGCACTATTTGTGTTTTGTCAAGCAAGTGCAGGTACAGTTTTCACAGATTAGTACCTTTTGACTTGGGTGAGGAGGGATGGCTGGGAAGTCAGACCAGGTTGCTTAGGGCTTTATCCAGACCAATTACACAGACCTTTATATAGAGACTACACAGACACTCTGGCCAACCCACTTCACTCTCCTCGCAGGGAAGAGAGTTTCTCCCAACATCTGGTGTGAACTTCTCTTGTTTCATTTTATGCCCATTGTCTCATTATTCCAATACATATCACTGTACACTACTATGTTCCATCCCCTCAACAACCTCACCACAGGCATTGATGAGCTTCTAAAAACCAACTCTTCTCCATACTGAGCAAGTTTGGGTTTCTCAGCCTCTCCTTGCTGAGCAAGGGCCCTAGCCATAGTGTCCCCCACTGTTTTATTAGCAGAGGAGAACTGAAGAACAGGGATCTTTAGGGGGTAAAAGGTAGAGGGACTTTGCAAGAAAGACTAGGGTAGATGGAAGGAAAAAGGAGCCTTTGAGAGCAAGAAGTCATTCTGCTAGTATTGCCTCCCACCCTTGAAAGACATGGAGGCATTATTTGTAAAGAGGGGATGATACAGCCAGCAGTAGAAGGTGTCACACAGGTGACACAGCAAGGAACAGAAGATAACGCAGCTGGGAAAATACATATGGCACTTTTTGGCAGGCTCAAAGGCAAGGTGGTGAAAGCTATGGGCTGGGCATTATTGTCATGCTTCAAAACTTTGAGCTGAAACTGAGCTGATGCAAAGACTTAGTCACAGTGATAACTTTTAAGAACTGGTATAAATTTAATGAGTGTGCTTAAGAATGCTATAGTTCTTTGAGGTGGGATTTCTATCCTTAGCTGTCACTTATTGAGACTAAAGCTGCAGAAATCTATATAATTTCTCTTGTGTTGCTAAGTATTGAATTCCCGAATATGTGCTACCCTTTCTCCAAATCTTGCAAGTTGGCACTTCATATTACTGACCTAAATTTAAAACAGGGGACTTAGAAGGAATTCCAGAGATTGCCTCTCAACTTTGCCAGAGCCTTGACACATCTCTGCAATGACAGTGTTATAATTGAATACAATTTGCTTATTCTTATCCTACTAAGGTAATATTTTAGTTAGAATGCTCTGCTCTGGAATAATTAGAAGTAAAATTTGTCAATAAGATGTTTAAATTCTATGTTACTTTATTCTCTCTAGAAATATTTTGAGTTGAGTTGTACTTGCACTAAGAGAACCATTTTGGAGCAGAACACTTTGCTGCAGAGTCTGACTAATGTAGGGGTTACATATGTTGGGTTATGTGGTATGTTTGAATATTTTGTGGTGGTTTGTGGTCCCTTGGTATCCATAAAATCACTGCTTGTACTTGTGACAGGATTCCTAACATTCATAAATAACCTTTACTCCTTCTTTTTCACTTCCTGATGGGTAACTGGTGTATTGCCTGAAACTCCAGATCCAGCAGAAGCAGTACACTGGAAAATATAATTCTTCCTAGTGATTTGGGTAATAAAAATGTCAGTCAGGCTTAGGCAAGGATGCTAAAGCTTTTCTATAGAAGTCTGCGTCACAGGATAAATATGTGCGTGGGTTTTAACCCACACTGTTTCAAGAAATTCC